>NC_082694.2:52220603-52830103 GCF_949987515.2 Delphinus delphis
GGTTCTTTTATTTGTTTTCTTGTTAAATTTTTGGGAATGTGTTTGGCTGAAACCCTTTGAGAACTAAATTAAAACTCTGTTACTTTATGGTTTTATATAAAGTTACACAGGGTTATAAAAAAGTGTTAAATTTCAATTGTATTGATTCTAGATTGAAAGTTCATCATCTTTCACATTTCTATACCTGCAGAGTTATGCTTAAAACTATCCAAAGCAAATTTCTAAAAAGTCATTCCTTCCTTGAAGGACAATCATAACTTAAAATTGGTTTTATAATAATGTAGTAAGTAAAACAGCTTTTGCTGAAAAATGATACTTAACAGGATAAGCTATAAATCAGAATTATGAAATATCAGAGGTCAAATTCTATTACTACAAAAATTTACATATATTAAAAAAGTAAAGACCATACATAGTCAATGGCCCTCTTAATACCAAGTAGTATCTATTACAAAATTTCCACAAAACAAAATAATTGAAATAGTTCCCAGTTCATTTCAATGGGACTTGATCCACACTTTATTAGAAATAAATTAAATTCAACAAGTTTTAAGACTACATGGCATGCCACAGTGAGTAAAGAGGAAGAATGTGACCCAACTAAAATCCCTCCTCTACTGTTTAGTCTACCTAGACTACTTAAGTCATGGTAATACCTTTCCAATAGAAAGCTCTTCAGTTACAGTACAAAAACTGGGACACATGGCTGGTTGAAGTATTTCTGTGCTAAAGTCAGGTACAAGAGGCAGTTCAGGAGATTCCATTTTTGATTGATGTTTTGGTGACATTTCAATAATTTTTAGAAAAAATAATACAATGTTAAATATTAAAGACTGACCTAGAAATCCAGGGATGCATGGCTATCATAGCTATACTCCCTTAAAAGAATCTGAGAACCACTGGAGTTTTTTTAGAAAATTATTTTAAAATTATTTACATACTTTACTGTGACATGATCTATATTATCCAACTGGATGCCTG
The DNA here is from genome assembly GCF_949987515.2 of Delphinus delphis. Taxonomy (NCBI): domain Eukaryota; kingdom Metazoa; phylum Chordata; class Mammalia; order Artiodactyla; family Delphinidae; genus Delphinus; species Delphinus delphis. Next base: position 52,221,585 of record NC_082694.2, read on the forward strand.
TTTATCTTTTATACTGTTATTTAATATTATATTCAACCATATACAATTGCTGTTTTGTGGGTAATAAATGGCCACATAATTCAACCTCAGAGTTACAGTATTGCACTATAGATAATATATCAATACAGTAGACCATGTACATGTGCACTCAAAAACCGTGGAGTCCACCGACCTGGTACACTTGGAGACTTCTTCCCATCAGCTAAGTTATACTTTTATTTCGCTTCCAGACCTGTTCATGCCATTTATACTTATTATTGTAATTAGTTAATTAACTTAGCAGAATGCGGGGGAGTAGGGAAGACTGAGTTGAATGACTTTGAAATACTCAGTAGAAGTGAGATACTTATGTTGCTGAATTAGGTACAGGCAAGAAAATAGTTTTAAAAATTGGAAAAAATATTGCAAAAATACATAAGGATTCTAAACTCAGAATGTATCAGAAGAGTCTTAAATTCTTGTTCTACTTAAAAAACCCAAACTGGAAATCTGAGAGGATATATTATGGGTGTGGTTTCTGAAAGATAAACAATATGGAACTGGCAGCTAAGGGACCTACTCCCAAAGAAAAGGCCTTTGTCCCTGGATAACAAGACTGACAAATGAACATGCAGTCATGTTCTTAGAGTAAAGATTTTAAGGCACGCATCCCTTTTTATGATTTCTTGCTTTATTAGACTCTGTAGACTACTGTCTCTGACTGAATCGAAGGAGAGGTCTTCCTTAATAATCATTTAATTAATTTTATAGTCGTGCCAGGTGGGAGTAGTACAAAGTCCTAATGATAACAGGGAGTCATGATCTAGATTAAGGGATGGTGAGCAACGAAGACTTCTCTCTGAGGAGGTGGTATTTTAAAATTTTGTCCTAAAGGATGAGTAAGAATGAATTAGGGACAGTGTTCCACAGGTAGAGGCAGCAGCATTTGCAAAGGTCCTGAAGCAGGAATAAGCATGGCATGAACAATGGCTGAAGCTAACATAGACTAGCAAGTGAAGGGAAGAGTGCCAAGATGAAGTGGAAGAGGTAGGCAGGCCTATAATCCACGGTAAGAGCATAAGAAAGGATGTTGATACTGCACAAAGACTACTACAGAGGTCCAGGTAAGAACTCCACGAGGGTGGTGATAGTGGAGATAGAGATAGATTTGAAATGTTTAGAAGATAAACCTGCAGGATTAAAGATTGCCTTGAAATGGGGAATGAGGAGGAGGTGTCAAAAACGAGTTTCCGGCTTGGGCAAATGGGTGGAAAGAGATGCTACTTCAGAGACAGAAAACACAATCGATAGAGCAGTTTTGGCAAGTGAAGGGTTGAAGAGAGTTAATAAATTCAATTTAGGAAACACTGCAGTTGAGACTGTCATTGAGACATCCCAGTGAAACCTCATCAGTCTGAGTGTATATTCAAACAATCTATTACTATACAGCAGGGGTGATAAACTACCGTTACTTGCATCTATACATATGAATCTCAAAGATATAATGCTTAGAGAAAGATACGAAATTAAGATATATACACTATGAATCAATTTATCTTTTAAACAGGCAAAGTCCAAAATATGTTGTTGAGATATGTATACATATCTAGTAAGAATATAAAAAGCAGGTAAATGGTTACCTTTGTGGGGAGGGATATAGAATTAGTGAGAGGCACTCAGAAGGCTTCTAAAACACTGTTAATTTCCTATTTGTTTGGCTGGGTAAAGGCTATATGATTTTTACTTATTAAATATTCTTTAGACGTCACTTAAAATTTTACACATTCTTTCCTGTACACGATACATTGCACAATAAAATTTTAAAAATTATACAGCCACATTTTGACCATAATGGGAATTAATAACCAAATATTAAACAAAAAATACCCACTAGGAAAATAAAAGCCTCTCAGGTAAAAGAAGAATTCAAAACTGAAAATTAGACTATTTAGAAAATAGCACATTAATATCTGGGGGATTTTTTTTCTGTATGGCAATTTGGTGGTTTATCAAAATGTTCCATTAAAGGATGAAACTGATATTACAATTTGACAAACCTAGCACGTGCACACTCAAAAGAAAACTACTGGCTTGCTCCATTTTAATTGCAATGTGTGAAACATTACTCTGACCAAAAGAATCCAGAGCAAAGGGTATATTCACAGGCCTATTGTGAATGTTTTGGTGTCTATATTCTATGCCTATCATCTACTATGAAAGTCATAACTCTTTCTGTAGGCTTGTATACCACTCAAAAATGTTCTGATATTATTATAACTAATGGATCTATATGACTAAATTTCACTTCTTTTCTAGAATACTACTTTCAACTATGTGGTCAATTAAGAATACGTTTGCTCCAATAAAGATGTTAAAAAATAAAATAAATAAAAACAATAAAATTATCAAAAAAATATGAAACCACATGCCTAATTTCAAGGGATGAAAGAAGTTTAAGAAGTTGTTATATTTCTTTCTTTATATTAAGGGAAATACAGTAGTACATCTTAAAAAAGAAGAAAAAAGAAAAAGGACATAAAATCAAATTAAGAGTAACAGTGTTATAAAGACTCTGCATTAATACTGTCCCCCCCAAAAAAGACAATTTAAGAGCTATTTCTTTTTCTGATTAAAAAAAAAAAAAGTATCTAAAATTTGCATCTCTGCTTCTTCAATTTTACTCACACAATTCTAATTTCCAGTGTCATACAGGAGGGCGCTCTGAACCATCAAAATCCCAGATTCTTAAACCCTGTAGTGATTCTGCCTGAACTTTGCTTAGGGGCAACATAATGAAAAGGGCATAGGCAAGAGGCAGTCAGTTGAGGGGGTGTGGTAGGGAGGAGGCTGAATTCCAACTTCACCACTTACGAATGCTGTGAACTTTGATGCAGTCCTTCATATTTCTGAACCTCAGTGTCCCTCTTGATAAAATGAGGATAACAATATCCACCTCATGGGTTGGATGTGAGGATTAGAAACCATATCTATAAAGCCTTTGGCTCCCAGGAGACACTCAAAAGAAAGACAGGAACTTTTAAAATGTTACCAGTACTATCAGCATAAAGCTTTAGCTTCTCTTTCTTTTTATAAATGATTCTCCCTTTCATTTCTTCTAGGACATGCCACAAATGTCAGTATTTTCCTATGTACAACACATGCGGGATTGCAAGTTCTATTATTAATCATTTAAACCTCTATACTATTCCCTAGGAAACATTACAGGGATTTCAGTGTTCCTTAGCAGTTGAAGCTATAGCTCATCTACAACCTGAACTAAGCATAGCCAATCTGTGTAGTACTGGGCAAGGCCCAGGAACATAATCCTTATTCATTTTTTTGCTTCAAAATTCCTTTTTAGTCTTTAACACCACCACAATTTAAATTTGACCATATAGATACTGCACACTAGGGAGGCATAAAATCCTAAGCTATGCTTCCTTTTCTATGGAGAAAGTATCTTATGTAATATACTAACAAACATACTATGCATTGAAATGTTTCTTATCTGGCCAGCGTTACTGGCAGACTGTGGTGGAACACAAAGAACATGTGCTTTCGCTTCAGAGCCCTAAAAGCAAATTCAGGCACTCACTAGCTGTGTGAAATCTAAGCCTCAGCCTTTCCATCTAAAAACAGGAACAACTACCCCTCTCTTACAAGGGTTTTTAAGAGGATAACATGACATAAAGGTACGCACAGCTGAGTCTATAACAGGGGCTCAAAAATGGTAGCTTCTGTTATACAACCAATCCACAGGGCAGCAGAAGCTACATGTTGGTGATAGCAGCAAAAAGCAAAACTTTCTACTAAGCATCATAACGGTATGTGATTAGTGCTGTCTCGGCAATGCCTGTAACGTTCCCTAGAGCACAGGGCATCAACCCCACCCCTACCCCACAACACACAGGGCACACAAATCTCCTTTACGACCAAAAGGTGAACTAGAAAGAAACGAAGACCAACAAAGCAACTCTCAACTCTTAGTTGAGAAACCTAGTGGATCAAGCTACCACACTGGTTAGCCTTAACCCAGAAAAGAATCTCTGATTTGGGACTGCTTAACAATGAGCTCACTGTGATCCTGCTAATAATTTACAAAGTATACTCAATTACCAATGGTAAGTGAGCAGCTGTAATCTGGACCATTTCCTTCTCTAGGAAGGATAACCATTTTGTAACTCTAGTAGTTTAGTATCACAAGAAATACAAAGACTCTAAGGACTAAAATGATTTTTTTAAAATAGTAACACTTTCCTTCTATTGTTTACCTAAAACCACTTAGAATACAGTTATCATTCCTTTACAAACTAAAGTATACTACTCTCTTCTATGCCAGATTATAGGCCTGAAGAAGCCAAGGTCTTCAAATAATTTGACAGCTTGTAATGAATCGAAGAAAGAAAGAAAGAAAGAAAAACATAATCAGGACAACTTCCTTTGTTTTTTAATCTAGATCCTCAAACCGGCCTAAGTAAAAAGAAATTTTAAACATCTTGAAATTAGTCTATGCTTTAGAAAGATATTTGGGAGGAGTACTGGGAGAGGTAAAGAAAAACAGGATACCTTTTAACCATTTAAGAAAACTAATTCCAAGAGAAGCACTCTGACCAAAATTACAGACCAGAAATTCCAAGCAATATACCCCAGTTTTATGTTATGTATTTTATTTTTTAAAAATGAGACAATAAGGGACTTCCCTGGTGGTCCAGTGGTTAAGAATCCGCCTTCCAATGCAGGGGACGCAGGTTCGAGCCCTGGTCCGGGAAGCTCCCACATGCCATGGGGCAACTAAGCGTGCGTGCTCTAAAGTCCACACCACAGCTAGAGTAAAGCCCACACGCCGCAACGAAGATCCCACGTGCCACAACTAAGACCCGACACAGCCAAATAAGTAAGTAAATAAATAAATATTTTTTAAAAAGGCAACTGCCCTTAAAAAAAAAAAATAGGACAATCAAAAAGCCTTTAGTTTGTTAACAGAAATGAAATAAAACCTCACCTATCAAAAGTTGAAAAACAGGTAATCTAAAAAGATGATAAAAATATATATTCATTTTAACATTTACTGATACTACCTGCAGAAGTGCTTAGCAGTTTGGAAACTGCAAATGAGAAAAGGGCAGTGGGGGCAGAGGCTTTAGAGAGAAGTTAAGTGCTTTGAGCCAGTACACAGACCAGAGCAAGAGACTAAAAAACCTTAGAAAGCATAATAGCCTAGGGTCACAAACTACAGGGATACACAATGTAAGACATTAAAAAAGGAGCAAACATTTAAAAGAAACCATGATGAAGAACTTTAAGCCAATAAATTAAAACGCTTTTTAAAAACGGATGGCTAGATTTTTAGAAAAACATAAAATTTCAAAACTGACTCAAAAACAAATGAAAAAGCAAAGCCCATAACTCTAAAAGATTTTGAATCAGTAATTAAAAATCTCTGCATAAGAAAAGCACCAACCCAGGCAACCCTGACTTCTGTTCCAGGCAAAAGTCAATCTGTCTAACAACTATGATTTCTAATCACTTGTGTCCAGAGCAAGAGGTTAGGGTCAAAAGAGAAGCGAGAGCCATCACAGTAAGGCAAGAAAAAAAAAAAAGCAAAACTGATAGGAAAGGAAGAAACAAAACTACCCATTTTCAGATGACATGATTGTCCACATAGAAAACCCTAAGGAATCTTAAAAAAAATTTTTTTAAAAAAGGAAAAGAAAACCCAGCAGGGTTACAGGATACAAGATCTATATGCCAAAAACAAACATATGGAAACTGAAATTAAAATGGATGCAACAAAGAACATGACCTAAAAGGGTAAGGAAACAGGCTGATGGGACATTTCTTTAAAATAATGCCTTTAGCCAAAGCCCTAACTTCTGTATGTTCCAGAAGGATGAGGAGATTCAAGCTGCAGGGGGAGAAATATGCTAGATATCCTAGAGTTACCACTGCCTTTATACTTCCCCTAGGCAGTGGTGAACTGGAAAAATGGGGTCTACAGTCCACTCCAGAGCCCTATCAGGTCCTCCCATCCTCTCTATCTCCACTGCCCTTCTCCCAGGTTCAGTCTTCATCATCATTTGCATGTGTTACTTGAAACAGCTGCTTAAATAGTGCACCTTCCTCCACTCTCACTCCCCTCTAGAACATCTGCCATAAAATTGATCCCAGAATTTCAAGCAGCTAAGAAAAGTCAAGGGACTCGATGTCTGGCTGCTTCCTCTACATCTTAAGAACTCAGCACAAAAGGAGCAACAAAAACAACAGTTATCAGTATTATAATTTAGGAATGTAAAGATATAGCTGAAATCATCTCACCTGGAAAAATAACATAACCAATGGGTTGTTCTTATGTATATAAAGAGTCTTTCTCTAAAAAGGAGAATTCTGAGTGGTCACCCTTCAATCCTTCTGAAGATAAAAACAAAGAAACTCTTAGAAAAAAAATTAATATTTCAAATAGTTAAAAATGTAAATAAACAAGCAAAAGAGAGTTGTGAGGAGTCTTTCATGGGAGATGTTAAAGAGGATAAGCAACCCTCTGTCTCTGGCAAGCCCAGGTAGTCCTTCCTCTACAAGCAACTGAATTAATTAACCTCAACGATCTGTGACTTTTTTAAATATTAGAATTTAAAATATAAGCATAGCATTCCACAAATAGACTCAAGTTATTTCAGGTCTAGCGGTAGCACATCAGATACAACTCTGATTCCTAATCATACTACTGTCTGATCAAAGTATAATCCCCTAATGTCCAACATACTGAGTTATCTACATAGTCTTGAACTCTCTAGCTAGTCATGTTTCAGTCAGGTGCTGATTTAATGTTCAATATAAACACTGCAAGTTTAGTGTCAGCTGCAAAAAAAAAGAAAACTAATAAAAGCAATACTGTTCTGTCAACACAAACTTTCCCCTTCCTGTTTTCCCTTAAAAAAAACCTTCCTACACAGTTTAAGATATATTTACTTCCCTTACACACAGCTTAAAAATGAGGGTTATTTCACAGATAAAGTAAGTTTAAATAGTTTCAAAGATGAATTGAGCAGCTTAAAGTACACTTAATTCTCAATATTCTTTGATAATGAAGGAAGCAGTACCTCATGAAAAACAAAAAATTCTTAGACATTCTGTCAGATCTGAAATGAAGTAAGATTTACTATTAAACTGTTCACATTATAACTGTTTGAAGTGTAGCAAGCAAAAATTGTATAACTGATGGCAGGTAATTCTGGAAACCCACTTATATGAGATAATTCTCCACCTTCTCAAATAGTAGGCTAATTCTCACAATAAAATGTCAAACTTTCCAGTTAAACACGTCGACCTAATGTGTATGAATCATTCCACAATTGCTATTTCTAAATAGAAATCACAAATATACATGAATCAAAATCTGATTTTTAAAAATCTCAACTATTATGCTGAAAGAGCTAGTTTTTAAGAAATATCTAACCAGAGATTGTCTAAGCTCTACCCCTTATCAAACTACTTCACCAGAAAGACACATGTGTGGTTTGTATTATTTTGACTGCCTGCAGACATAGTACTCTACCATAATTAGAACTTAATATTATGCCCTTAACTTTTATTAAGAGTTTATAAAATAAACTGCCTTGTATTATTCTATGTTCTATAAAAGTGGTATCAAGACATCATTCTTCACATAAATACCCACACAAAAAATTCATCTTTGACTTCACTGCCAAGATTTCTCTTTTAAGAAAACTGATATGTTTCCTTTAAGCAGACAATGTGAAACATGTAACTGATTGTTCCTCCTCCTTTCTGCTATTACTAACAGGAGACCCAAATGGAAGGCCTTAGTTTATAAATTTCTGACAGACTTTGAGATATCCCTCACATGCCCCTGCATAAGTCTAAATCAATTATCATCATACTAAATGTCCAAGTGTAGGTTTATTGTTAATTAATTTTTTTCCTTCTTTTTGGAAGTAGATGGGAGTAAAAATAAAGTTAACAGATTTTCTGAAACTAGAAAACTCTATACATCTGGATCTAAGAGTTTGTAATCTCAAATGTTCCAATATTAGAAGAATGGGTGAGCATTTCAATGAATTGTAAAAACAGACTCAACATAAATAAGTAAATATAAGAAACCATTTAACCTCTCAAAGAAGAGATGGGAAAGTCTATTTAAACAACATGCTAAAGAAAGAGACCAAAACGAAATTATCAAAATACTTAATGACTGAACATTTAAAACTTTTACATGTCAAAAAATGCCATAAACAAAATTAAAGGACAAGTGATGAGTTGGAAAAAATTTTCAACATATGACCAAGTGTTAATACATTTATAAGAAGATAAAACACACCACCTCAAATAGAAAAGAGCAAAGGACATGTACAGAAAAATCACAAACTTGGCCAATAAATATATGAAAAAGGTCATTAGTATTGATCAGACATCTAGATTAAAGTGTGATATAAGATTTTTCCCTTTCACCCATGGACAGATCATCCAAAATGAAAATAAATAAGGAAACACAAGCTTTAAATGATACATTAAACAAGATGGACTTAATTGATATTTATAGGACACTCCATCCAAAAACAACAGAATACACATTTTTCTCGAGTGCTCATGGAACATTCTCCAGGATAGATCATATCTTGGGTCACAAATCAAGCCTTGGTAAATTTAAGAAAATTGAAATTATATCAAGTATCTTTTCTGACCACAACGCCATGAGACTAGATATCAATTACAGGAAAAGATCTGTAAAAAATACAAACACATGGAGGCTAAACAATACACTACTTAATAATGAAGTGATCACTGAAGAAATCAAAGAGGAAATCAAAAAATACATAGAAACAAATGACAATGGAGACACAACGACCCAAAACTTGTGGGATGCAGCAAAAGCAGTTCTAAGGGGGAAGTTTATAGCAATACAAGCCCACCTTAAGAAGCAGGAAACATCTAGAATAAACAACCTAACCTTGCACCTCAAGCAATTAGAGAAAGAAGAACAAAAAAACCCCAAAGCTAGCAGAAGGAAAGAAATCATAAAAATCAGATCAGAAATAAATGAAACAATAGCAAAGATCAATAAAACTAAAAGCTGGTTCTTTGAGAAGATAAACAAAATTGATAAACCACTAGCCAGACTCATCAAGAAAAAAAGGGAGAAGACTCAAATCAATAGAAGTAGAAATGAAAAAGGAGAGGTAACAACTGACACTGCAGAAATAAAAGAGATCATGAGAGATTACTACAAGCAACTCTATGCCAATAAAATGGACAATCTGGAAGAAATGGACAAATTCTTAGAAATGCACAACCTGCCAAGACTGAATCAGGAAGAAATAGAAAATATGAACAGACCAATCACAAGCACTGAAATTGAAACTGTGATTAAAAATCTTCCAACATGGGCTTCCCTGGTGGCGCAGTGGTTGAGAGTCTGCCTGCCGATGCAGGGGATACGGGTTCGTGCCCCGGTTCGGGAGGATCCCACATGCCGCGGAGCGGCTGGGCCCGTGGGCCATGGCCGCTGAGCCTGCGCGTCCGGAGCCTGTGCTCCGCAACGGGAGAGGCCACAACAGTGAGAGGCCCGCGTACCGTAAAAAAAAAAAAAAAAAAAAAAAAAAAAAAAAAAAAAAAAAAAAAAATCTTCCAACAAACAAAAGCCCAGGACCAGATGGCTTCACAGGCGAATTCTATCAAACATTTAGAGAAGAGCTAACACCTATCCTTCTCAAACTCTTCCAAAATATAGCAGAGGGAGGAACACTCCCAAACTCCTTCTACGAGGCCACCATCACCTTGATACCAAAACCAGACAAGGATGTCACAAAGAAAGAAAACTACAGGCCAATATCACTGATGAACATAGATGCAAAAATCCTCAACAAAATACTAGCAAACAGAATCCAACAGCACATTAAAAGGATCATACACCATGATCAAGTGGGGTTTATTCCAGGAATGCAAGGATTCTTCAATATATGCAAATCTATCAATGTGATAAACCATATTAACAAATTGAAGGAGAAAAACCATATGATCATCTCAATAGATGCAGAGAAAGCTTTTGACAAAATTCAACACCCATTTATGATAAAAACCCTGCAGAAAGTAGGCATAGAGGGAACTTTCCTCAACATAATAAAGGCCATATATGACAAGCCCACAGCAAACATCATCCTCAATGGTGAAAAACTGAAAGCATTTCCACTAAGATCAGGAACAAGACAAGGTTGCCCACTCTCACCACTCTCATTCAACATAGTTTTGGAAGTTTTAGCCACAGCAATCAGAGAAGAAAAGGAAATAAAAGGAATCCAAATCGGAAAAGAAGATGTAAAGCTGTCACTGTTTGCAGATGACATGATCCTATACATAGAGAATCCTAAAGATGCTACCAGAAAACTACTAGAGCTAATCAATGAATTTGGTAAAGTGGCAGGATACAAAATTAATGCACAGAAATCTCTGGCATTCCTATATACTAAAGATGAAAAATCTGAAAGTGAAATCAAGAAAACACTCCCATTTACCATTGCAACAAAAAGAATAAAATATCTAGGAATAAACCTACCTAAGGAGACAAAAGACCTGTATGCAGAAAATTATAAGACACTGATGAAAGAAATTAAAGATGATACAAATAGATGGAGAGATATACCATGTTCTTGGATTGGAAGAATCAACATTGTGAAAATGACTCTACTACCCAAAGCAATCTATAGATTCAATGCAATCCCTATCAAACTACCACTGGCATTTTTCACAGAACTAGAACAAAAAATTTTGCAATTTGTATGGAAACACGAAAGACCCCGAATAGCCAAAGCAATCTTGAGAACGAAAAAAGGAACTGGAGGAATCAGGCTCCCTGACTTCAGACTATACTACAAAGCTACAGTTATCAAGACGGTATGGTACTGGCACAAAAACAGAAAGATAGATCAATGGAACAGGATAGAAAGCCCAGAGATAAACCCATGCACATATGGACACCTTATCTTTGATAAAGGTGGCAGGAATGTACAGTGGAGAAAGGACAGCCTCTTCAATAAGTGGTGCTGGGAAAACTGGACAGGTACATGTAAAAGTATGAGATTAGATCACTCCCTAACACCATACACCAAAATAAGCTCAAAATGGATTAAAGACCTACATGTAAGGCCAGAAACTATCAAACCCTTAGAGGAAAACATAGGCAGAACACTCTATGACATAAATCACAGCAAGATCCTTTCTGACCCACCTCCTAGAGAAACGGAAATAAAAACAAAAATAAACAAATGGGACCTAATGAAACCTAAAAGCTTTTGCACAGCAAAGGAAACCATAAACAAGACCAAAAGACAACCCTCAGAATGGGAGAAAATATTTGCAATTGAAGCAACCGACAAAGGATTAATCTCCAAAATTTACAAGCAGCTCATGCAGCTCAATAACAAAAAAACAAACAACCCAATCCAAAAATGGGCAGAAGACCTAAATAGACATTTCTCCAAAGAAGATATACAGACTGCCAACAAACACATGAAAGAATGCTCAACATCATTAATCATTAGAGAAATGCAAATCAAAACTACAATGAGATATCATCTCACACCAGTCAGAATGGCCATCATCAAAAAATCTAGAAACAATAAATGCTGGAGAGGGTGTGGAGAAAAGGGAACACTCTTGCACTGCTGGTGGGAATGTGAATTGGTTCAGCCACTATGGAGAACAGTATGGAGGTTCCTTAAAAAGCTACAAATAGAACTACCATATGACCCAGCAATCCCACTACTGGGCATATACCCTGAGAAAGCCGAAATTCAAAAAGAGTCATGTACCAAAATGTTCATTGCAGCTCTATTTACAATAGCCCGGAGATGGAAACAACCTAAGTGTCCATCATCGGATGAATGGATAAAGAAGATGTGGCACATATATACGATGGAATATTACTCAGCCATAAAAAGAAACGAAATTGAGCTATTTGTAATGAGGTGGATAGACCTAGAGTCTGTCATACAGAGTGAAGTAAGTCAGAAAGAAAAAGACAAATACCGTATGCTAACACATATATATGGAATTTAAGAAAAAAAAAATGTCATGAAGAACCTAGGGTTAAGGCAGGAATAAAGACGCAGACATCCTAGAGAACGGACTTGAGGTTATGGGAAGGGGGAAGGGTGAGCTGCGACAGGGCAAGAGAGAGAGTCATGGACATATACACACTAACAAACGTAGTAAGGTAGATAGCTAGTGGGAAGCAGCCACATGGCACAGGGATATTGGCTCGGTGCTTTGTGACAGCCTGGAGGGGTGGGATAGGGAGGGTGGGAGGGAGGGAGACGCAAGAGGGAAGAGATATGGGAACATATGTATATGTATAACTGATTCACTTTGTTATAAAGCAGAAACTAACACACCATTGTAAAGCAATTATACCCCAATAAAGATGTTAAAAAAAAAGATTTTTCCTTTATCAATTTGGCAAAGTTTGTTTTTATTTCTTTTACTTTTGTTTTTTTTTTTTCCTGCGGTACCTGGGCCTCTCACTTTGTGGCCTCTCCCATTGCGGAGCACAGGCTCCGGACGCGCAGGCTCAGCGGCCATGGCGCATGGGCCCAGCCGCTCCGCGGCATGTGGGATCTTCCCGGACCGGAGCACGAACCCGTGTCCCCTGCATCGGCAGGTGGACTCTCAACCACTGCGCCACCAGGGAAGCCCTCTTTTACATCTTAATGGTAGTACCTAAGCATGGTATTGTGAAGCCAGTATTTTTACACATTGATGTGAGGATATAAATCCACATGGCATTTCAAGAAAGAAATTTTATATAGTATTATGTATCAAAACTTTGAAAAGATGTATATACCTTTTGACTCAAGGTTTCACAATAGAAGTGTACTCCAAGAAAATAATCAGATAAAGACACAAAGGTTTATATGCAAGAGATATTCACCATGGCATAATATTAGCAAAAAAATTGGCAATAACTGTATTGTTCAGTTAATAGAGGATTGGTTAAATAAATTGTAGTGCTTTCATTTACTGGAATAATAGACATTAAAACCATGTTTCTAGAGCATTTAATGTTCTGGAAATATTCATGATATAAAATAAATATGGTTATAAAACAGTATATAAATTGACCTCAACATATACATATAAACATATTTTAATAAAAAGTTTATGGATAGGAAATACTACTGTGGTTATTTTGGGTGGTTTTTGGTTATTGTAATTTCGTTTTTTCTTTTTTCTTTTCTGTACTTTCCAAGACATTACATTCAAATGTACGAACTTCCTGGCTGGAAAAATGTTATTTAAAAAGGAAGTAGGGTCTTCCCTGGTGGCGCAGTGGTTGAGAGTCCGCCTGCCGATGCAGGGGACACGGGTTCGTGCCCCGGTCCGGGAAGATCCCACATGCCGCGGAGCGGCTGGGCCCATGCGCCATGGCCGCTGAGCCTGCGCGTCCGGAGCCTGTGCTCCGCAATGGGAGAGGCCACAACAGTGAGAGGCCCGCGTACTGCAAAAAAAAACACCTAATAATAATAAATAAAAAGGAAGTAGATCCTCAAAAAGACCAATCTAATTTCATATTATAAACCCCAAATTATGTGTAAAATGCAGAAGAAATAAATAATGAAGTATTAAGAAAACTTTTTAAAGAAAAGGTGGGGGAAGAGTGTGGAGGAAAAAGACACAAAGAAATGGGGGTTAGAGGGGCAGATGAACACAATCAGTGGAGAAAGGAATAACAAATATGGAGATCTCCACTAAAGCCAACGTGATTCTCAAACAGTATTGGGGATCAGTAGCAAATAACATTGGATTGGGAAGTAGGAAATATTCTTTGCCAAAGAGTACCAAGAGTAAGTAATGTGCATTCTTTTGTATATGGAGATACTATTTATAGCAGCGGTCCCCAACCTTTCTGGCACCAGGGACTGGTTTCGTGAAGACAATTTTTCCACGGAGGGGGTTGGGGGGTGGTGGTTCAGGCGGTAATGCGAGCGATGGGGAGCAGCAGATGAAGCTTGGCTCGCTCCCCCCCCCCCCCCCGCCCACCGCCGCTCACCTCCTGCTGTGCGGCCTGGTTCCTAACAAGCCGCGGACCGGTATTGGGCTGCGGACCGGTATTGGGCCGTGGACCGGTGTTGGTCCGTGGACCGGGGGTTGGGGACCCCTGATTTATAGGATAACCAACAGAAATAGATTATGTGACACAATACAACATTAACACTGCTAGCACAGCTGAGCTTAGAAGATGAGTTTCCAAAATGTAATAAAAAGAGAAGAAAAAAGCAGGGGTAGGAATGGTGGGTATTCCATTGTTATAAAAATGTTAATCAAAAAAGCAACACTGATATGAATTCAACTCATACATCAGTCTTACGAATCCAACTCTTTCCTTATGTATCAGTCTCTTCTGGTGGCAGGGTACTGACACTCAGGTTGGCAGATGTAGCTGTGTGTGGTGGGGGAGGAGAACTGATTGTAAGTATGAATTTGATGATAAGGGAAACAAGAATTCATACACAAGCTGGTCTCTGCTTCTCCGCTTGATTCTTTTTCTATCTCATAGTTGCCACCCTGCCATACCTTTGGCTAATTCTTGGTCCATCATAGGTCCCTTCTATCTCTTTCTCTTGACTTTTCAAATTCTGCTTCTTCCACTGCTTAACTGCCAAATATGTTTCTTTTTGTGAGTTTTGTGACCCGCATCATCACATGTATCCTTACAGAAACCACCACTCTCCCTTACTTGTCAGTCCGGAGTACATCTAGACATAAAGTTGAAAGCAGGAGCTCTATTTCTTTAACCAACCAATGAGATCTGTGAGAACTTAATTCAGCACTTTCTGCACTTTCTCTGGTTGGCCAGTGACTGACCTATGTCTGGCATCTTTGATTTGGGTACCCATGCTAGTCTAACTACCCACGGCCAAGTAAGGAAAGTCGTTCAGAATGCAGAGCACAGCTGCCTTGGTTTACTCCCTCAGCAGATGTTCCCCTTAGACATGACTATGGGAAAGCAGAAGTTGAAATTGCTCTGTGACAACATGTAAATAATATAGAGATGTTTAATACATTAGTCCTACTCCAACATTTCATAAATCATGTTCCCTGGAATTCTAGTATGCTAATGAGATATTAAGAGGTATTCTACAAATAACGGTTTCAGTTCAAATACGTTAGTGCCTTAGCTCTCTAAGAGAGGATATCCTCCTGGGCATTATTTCTCAAATTTACTTGACAATGGCAACCTTACTAGGATTTCACAGGTCACCAATGCTCTGTGAATCAGTGTGGAAAATGCTGTCCAATGGTGCTGCAACTTTCCCCACAATCCAGAATCCACTACAGTGTTAACTTCAAGAAAGCAAGGACTTTGTTTTGTGTCATGCTTGATACATATTAGATACTCAATATATGAATGTTTGTGAAACTAAGGCATTAACATGGAGGCTGAAGTCAACAAAAGAAATAGAAGACTAAGTGGGGGAAAAAAATTAAGAGGAACTACAATTTCTAGTAATGACAGGCTAGGATTTTTTAGATCAACCCAACTACTGAAAACAATTAAAAGTCCTTAGATACAAAAAAACCAAAAACACCTTAAAATAAAAAGCTGACAAGATGGTGGGAAACTGCCAGACAAACTAGGAGCAACTAGAACCTAGAGAGGTAATAGGACTCCCTGAAGATACTCTGGTCCTGAGGGCAATTGTAGATAGAGCTCGGTAAATTAGGTCTTTGGTTTCACTGGCCTCACAGGATGAGGGCAACAAATTTCTCAAACACAGATTCTTCAAAAGGTAGAGAGTGCAAGGGAACTCTTCCCCACATTAAACTGGGATCCTAAAAGGCTATAACTTCAGGTAAAGGTAAACTACAACTGAATCTAAAGCCTAATCCCACCCTCAGGAGATTGCAGGAAGATTGCTTTAGCTCAGAGAGAAGCAGGAGAAAAAGAGAATGGTGGATAGAACATCCAGGATGTAGGTCCCTAAGAAGTTTGAGCAGCCTGGTTAGGGGTTTGCAGTCTGTGTCTGCATGGACTCCTAATCCAGGGAACTTCAAACTGTGAAATTCTTTTAAAATGTTTCTGGGCTAATGATACCTACACACATCTTAGCAGAAGGAAATATAAACCCTCTCTGAAGGAAGACAACTTCATTCTAGGCCTCAAAGAATACCCACAAGTAATTTTAAAAACAAAAAGCATTAGACACAGTCAAATATAAGCATACAGAAGACATCGTAAGTGAGAACAAGAGTCCACAGGAAATAAAATATAATAACATTAAAGTATCTGTAGTCAAATTCTTTCCAAAAAGAAAATCCCAAGGCCTAGATAACTTCATTGGTGAATTCTATCATTATTTAAGGAAAAAAAAAAATTCCAATCTTACACAAGCTCTTTCAGAGATCAGAACAGGGAAACATTCCCCAACTTATTTTATTAGGCTAATATACCTGATAGCAAAGCCTAACAAGGACACTATGAGAAGAAAGAATACAGGCTAATCTCAGTCATGAAACAAACAAAATATTAGCGAGCTGAATCCAATAGTATATAAAAATGATCAAGTTAGATACAGCCTAGGAATGAAAGGTTGAATTAACATTAGAAAATTAATGTAATTTATTACACTGATAGTTTGAGAACAACAAATACATGATAATCTCATTAGATGTAGAAAAAGTATTTCATAAAAAAAAGAAATAAAAAATAAAATAAAATGAAAAGTATTTCATAAAATTCAACATATATTTCTGATGAAAATTTTTAGTAAACTAAGACTGAAAAGTAACCTTACCTAACTTAAATAAAGAGCATTTCCAAAAAACGACAGCTAACCTTATCCTTGAAGAAATGCTGAGATTGGAAGAAGAAAAGGATACCTATTATCATCCTTCCTATTCTACATTGTGATAGAGGTCCTAATCAGCAGAATAAGGCAAGTTAAGGAATAAAAGGCATTGTTTAAATTCATCTCTACAGGTCTGAAAAAAACAGTTATCATTATTCTCAGATGAAATAATTGTGTATTTTAAAAGATTCAAAATTATCTAAAAAATTGTTAGAATTAACAAGAATGTGGAAGCGTTGGTAGATACAAATCAGTATATAAAATATCTATTGTGGTCCTACCTGTCAGCAACAAACAAAACAAAATGTAAAATTACATACCATTTGCAATAGCATCAATGATATGAAGTACTTAGGACAAATCTAAGAAAATATCTGCAAATTTTCACAGGAAAAAAGTATAATCTGTAAGGAAAAGAATAAGTCATATGACATTAAAATTAAAGGCTTCTCTAATCATCAAAAACACAGGGAAGGAAACAAAATTCTCAATACACAAAATTGTTTAGAGACTAAAATACTAATATCCAGAAAATATAAAGAACTTCTAAAAATCAGTAGGAAAAAACTGATAACCAAATAGAAAAGGGGATAAAAGACCTTTTTAACAGGCACTTCACAAAAAGAAGTTCAAATATGAAAAGGGGCTCATCCTCCTTAATAAAATCATAAGAGACACAGTTTTCCTGCCCAAAACACTTGAGTGTGTCAATACCAACTGATGGCAAGAATGGAGAACAAAAGGAATGCTCATGTCCTGCTTGGGTGAGTATAAATAACCACTTTAGAAAACACTTTGGTACTATCCAGTGAATTGGAAGATGTGAATTCCCTATGATCCAGCAATTCCATTCCTAAGTATAAACTCCTGAAATACTGGTGCCCATGTGCCCCAAGAAAAATATACAAGAATGGTCACAGGCTGAGTTTTTCAATATTAGGAAACGGAACAGAATACACATATTATGGCATATTTATACAGTGGAACAGTATGCAAATAATCAGAGAAATGAAAATGTTATACACACATACCACATGGATAAATGGCACAAAAATAAGTCAGATACAAAAGATTATGTATTGACATATATACATATGTCTGTATATATGTATACAAAAGAGGCAAAAGTAAACTACATCATTTAGGGACACATACTTGGTGATAAACTTCAAAGAGAAGGAAGAAATGATTATCACCGAAGTGAGACTATGGTTACTTCTGGAGGATAGGACGGGATGCATACAAGTGGGGTCTGACTGGCAAGGGGCACGTAGCAGGCTTCTGGTATACTTGCAATGTTCTGTTTCTTGATCTGGGTGGTGAATACGCTTTATAGTTACTCATTAAACTGTACCTTTCTATTTTATTCACTGTGCTATATATATGTTATATTTCACCATAAAAAGAAGGAATAAAGAGCAAAAAAAGAAGTGTACACGAGACAGAAGAGGGACCTCCCTGGCGGTCCAGTGGTTAAGACTCCGTGATTCCACTGCAGGGGGCGCGGGTTCGAGTGAGAAGAAAGCAGTAAGCAGTATTTGTTGCAGGCACTAGGGCACTAGGGAAACGCTACCCCCTTAGGTATCTTCAGCGAAATGCCAGTCATCTCTACACTAAGCTATTATTTCTCTAATATATTAGCTTTATCATTGCTGTAACATATTGTATCTTAAGACAATTTCTAATTATAAGAGAAATACTCTTTTGCCAAGTTTCTTTTCTACTTTACTCCATAGGGTTCTAAATATTTTGCTACATATACGAAGAGCTGCTCCGAGAGAGAAAGCCATAAAGAAACACTTGGCACAGCAGCTCCAACTAAAGGCTCCACTAAAGAAAAACACAAAACGTTCAATTGCACACTAGATTACTCAAATGTTACAAATTACACTGCAAGTTAAATACAGTTAACTCAATAACTTAACTTATAATATTTAAGAACATAATGCTCCTTGGTATGCCATTATTCTGCCACAATATCTATTTATTCTAAGATGTTGTTCTTTATGAAAGAATCTAAATTCTTTGGCCCCTGTTCTGCATCTTTCTATGTAAGGCAATCTAGATTCTACTTTCTTATTCAATAGTATGGGAGAAGAACTTCAGTGTCCTGGATGTAATTTATGAATTACACCTATTTAACTAACCTAATCCCTTCAGTTGAAATAAAGGTAATGGGGGGCGGAAAAAAAACTTATTTAAGAGCTTTTCAGGTATGCAGAAGCTATGAGAACATATGTTCTTGCCTTTACTGTTATAATCAGGTATTTTCTAGGACCAATTCTTACCTCCTTGAGTACAGCTAGATTTGTACCAGAAGCACAAGTCTAGTCCACACATTCCACCCGCTTTTCAGTCCACTAATAGCCTAAAAAAATCTGTCTTATTTTGGCTATTCCCCATCGCACCTCAAATTCACCATATCTAAAGTTAATTCAAGAGTTCTCCCCAAAATGGGATATCAGTACACCACGGAATTTCTTAGAAATTTTTTTATTTTACTCTTCTTCCATGTGACACAATTATAGTTTCTTTTCCCAGAATGGCTCTCAAATTTACCTTTTTTTCTGCACTTTCACTGCCAATAACCTTGTCCAGATTTCTATTGCCACTTTCCTGGATTTCTGCAACACCTTAGTCTCTCCGCTCTTCCTAACTCCTAACACCGCCAGACTCATTTCCTTTCAGGAACATTCAACAGTCACACACAGCTTCTCGTGGCTGACCTTCACTCACTGCCATCCATAATTAGGCCTCATTTTATATCCAAACTTAATTCTTGCTCTAAAACACCTCCACTACTTTGTCCTCCACCATTCAATTCTATTTTTAATGTCTACATCAAGTTCTAATTTCCCTAAAAGAGTTTACAGCTAACACCACAATGTGTTCTGTTCTTCTCAGATCCTTTCAGGCATGTCAATTTTATTGCTACAACAGTACTAAAAGATTTAAAAGACAAAGAACTCTTAGACTGCTTCTTGTAACTCAAAACACCTAGGGGAAGGATGGAAATTTACATCCAGACTTTTAGGAAAAAGATAAATCGGTATCAGAGCCAAGGTGCTCTATTCTATTCTGGTGCTTCGGTCTTGGCTCAAGTAACTGAGTAAATCAACAGCTGGTCTGTGGCTGGCTAGAGAAGTATGACTCACCATTTTGCCAAGCTGACCAAACAATTAGCTGCAATGGGAAAGTATCTGTGAGATCCAGTTTAAACCACTGGACATGCATTTTATTTAAGTAACTATTTGAAAGCTTACTCAGAATTTTAGTAAGAATTTAACTACCAATTTGGACTATGTATACAGTGGGATAGAGGCCAAACCCCAGAATTTTCTAGGCATCAGTCACATTACCGGCAATCAAACATCCAATAATTATTGTCACTAAACTAACTCCCATCTGATAACAAAGGAGGTGAGGTGAGAGAAATGGAGCTACTTTTCCTTACTCCACCATTTATAACCCTTTTCTCTTCAATGCTGGAGAAATATCATAAAAGCAAATCCAGCAGGCTACAGCTATAGCCATTTCTTTCTCACTGTCCACTGGTAAAATTTCCGTATTTCAAAAGAATAGGGATTCATAGGTTGCACTCTCCTTTGTGTCTCTATCATATCATCAAGAGACTCTTAAATATAACAAAATTTAATATTTTCTTGTGAAAAACTACTATATTTCTTCTAATTCCACTCTTGTACTTTTTCCAGATTTGACACCAGGATAATGTTTTTCATAACTTAATTTTATTTTTTAGTTTATACTTCAGAAACTGTGATTGGGAGGGGGCATTACTTCCTATAAAAATAAATTTCTAATATAGATGATTGTTTTTATCTTCTTCGCATTTTTGTTAAATTTCCTTTTAAAAAGATATGTTATTATGTGGTTTGTGTCTGGGGGTAGTTGTGGTGAACTTATAATAAGACATTATTTGTGTGGAGAATATCTTTAGAAAACAAAAATCTTACCAAAAACAACAGTGTAACACAGCAATCCAATTGTCCACTGATAGAATGAAAGGACAAATAAAATGTGGTACATATATATAACAATATATTTAGCCTTAAAAAGGAAAGAAATTCTGACACATGCTACAACATGATGAACCTTGAAGACCTTCTAAGTGAAATAAACCAGTCACAAAAGAACAAATACAGATTCCTCTTATATAAAATTTCTAGAGTCGTCAAATTCATAGACAAAGTAGAATGGTGGTTGCCAGGGGCTTGGGGAAGGGGGTAACAGGGAGTTAGTGTTTAATGGGTTCTGAATCTCAGGGAAGATAGAAAAGTTCTGGTATTGGATTGTGGTGATGGTTGCACAACAGTGTGAATGAACTTAATGCCACAGAACAGTACACTTAAAAATGGTTACAATGGGGCTTCCTTGGTGGCGCAGTGGTTGAGAGTCCGCCTGCCAATGCAGGGGACACAGGTTTGTGCCCCGGTCTGGGAAGATCCCACGTGCCACGGAGCGGCTGGGCCTGTGAGCCATGGCCGCTGGGCCTGCGCATCCGGAGCCTGTGCTCCGCAACGGGAGAGGCCACAACAGTGAGAGGCCCGCGTACTGCAAATAAATAAATAAATAAAAATAAAAAATAAAAAAAATGGTTACAATGGTAACTTTTATGTATATTTTACCACAATTTAAAAAAAAACAGTATAATACAGAGAATATATCACCTTTTAAATAACTGTGTTCTCTCTGTGTGATCAATTTTGAGGCATTATTGAACAGGAGAAGCCATGCCCTCTACTATTGTCAGTGTCCACTTCCCTCTACAAAATGGAGAAAATAGAAAAAAAAAATGTAAGTCTAAGAAATCAGCTCTATATAAGCAATTCCCTTGTTCACATGGGTATTTAAACATCACTCCCTGCTTTTGTCTCTGATACTTTTGCTATAATTTTCCTGAATGCCTTTAGAAGTCCACAATCTGGTGAAGAAGACAAATGAATTCTAATATAACTTAAATACTAATTAATTAGAGTGCTGTCGGGAACACAAAGCACAAAGAAACTACCTCTAGCTGGGGAAGTGTGGCACACTACTAGCTGTACTCCATACCTGTTCTTCTTCCATAATAATACGATTAGCTGGTACACAGCCACCAAGAATAAAGACTATTTCCAGGCCTTCCTTGAGGCCAATGAGATGCAAGCAGATACATAATTTGGGAGCTTTAGGGAAATGTTAAGAGATAGCTCTCAAATGCCTTTAGTCCCTTTTTTGTTCCCTTGTACATCATAGAGCATAAGACAGATAGCTCCATTTTGGATGGTGAGGACAAGGGTTAAATGTGAGAGATTCTGAAGCCATGAGGTAGACATTACTTCCCTAATGACATCATGAAGCAGAGCTGTCATTTCAGCCCCACACTGCAAAGTCCACTGTTATAGGAGAGATATAAATTCTCTCTTGTTTTTAGACCATTGTTATTTTGGAGGTTCTGTTACTTGTCACTGTACCTAATCATAACTAATGCAGAGGGTCGGGGAAGGTTTCACAGAAAAGGTGATTTTGAGCTAGGTTTTAAAGAATGAATTAGTTGCCTGCTGAGTAGAGTAGAGAAAGGTGTTTCAGGCAGACAGAGAGGACAGGATCTTCTGGCTTTCCAAAGGTGAGGAGTGGTTTAGATGGCTGAAGTACAGGATAGGTGGAGTGAAGTAAAAGAAAAAGCAACCTGAAAAGCCAGGAAGAAAGACTCTAAAGGGTCGTACATGCCATGATTAAAAAGGGTGATTTATTCCTGTACTTGGTTGTATTAAATGACTGTGACTTCACTGGTGATTCTTTCATATTCTAGAAGAGCCAAATGGCTCAGTCAGAAAACAAAGCAATACGGATTATGGTATGGTGAGGACAGGGTCAGGAAGAAAAAGAAAGCCTTATTTCTATTAGAGAAAGGCACACTATTATTTCTGTAAATGACGAGGACTAGAAGAAATACCTGGCACAAAGAAAAGATTACGAGTCCTGAGAGTTATGGGAGAGGAATATGGACAATACAGAAAAGAGGAAGCATACATATAATTTGGTAATTTCTAGATTAGGTAAAGATTAGAATCTGCCTTTTAAGGCAAATGAGGTCCATGAACTACAGTATAACTACGGCCATCTGATTATAACACATTTTTATTATATGCTTACATCCATGGTTTCTTTTCACAAGTGGTTATCATACTAAGTAATAACGGAACAGCATCTAGTCTATGGTAAGAACTTGGTATTCGGGCTCCCCTGGTGGCACAGTGGTTGAGAGTCCTCCACCTGCCGATGCAGGGGACACGGGTTCGTGCCCCGGTCCGGGAAGATCGCACATGCCGCGGAGCGGCTGGGCCCGTCAGCCATGGCCACTGAGCCTGCGCGTCCGGAGCCTGTGCTCCGCAACGGGAAAGGCCACAGCAGGGAGAGGCCCGCGTACTGCAAAAAAAACCAAAACAAACAAACAAAAAAACCAACCTATTTCTACAATAAAGAATATCTTCTCTGCCCCAACCGCCAGCTACTCTATTAGTAAGAGGAGAGATTATCACAGAAGAAAATGCTCCATAACTAATCTACATATGCCTACTAATCTAATCTACTAATCTACATACCTCAAAGTATATGTGGACTGTAAGCTAATTAAAAAAAAAACAGATTCTGAAGATGTGCTCTAACAGACTTTTTTTCCTGATTCGTAAATTTATTTAAAATGTCTTATCATACAGATAGCCAAAAGGCACATGAAAAGATGCTCAACATTGCTAATTATTAGAGAAATGCAAATCAAAACTACAATGAGATATCACCTCACACCGGTCAGAATGGCCATGATTAAAAAGTCTACAAATAAATGCTGGAGAGGGTGTGGAGAAAAAGGAACCCTCCTACACTGTTGGTGGGAATGTAAATTGGTGCAGCCACTATGGAAAACAGTATGGAGGTTCCCTAAAAACATAAAAATAGAGTTGCCATATGATCCAGCAATTCCACTCCTGGGGCATATATCCAGAGAAAACTACAATTCAAAAAGATATATGCATCCCTATGTTCACAGCAGCACTTATTCACAATAGCCAAGACATGGAAGCCACCTAAATGTCCATCAACAGATAAATGGATAAAGAAGATGTAGCATACACACACACACACACACACGCACACACACACACAATGGAATACTAATTAGCCATAAAAAAGAATGAAATAATGCCATTTGCAGCAACATGGATGGACCTAGAGATTATCATACTAAGTGAAATCAGACAAAGACAAACACCATATGATATCACTTACATGTGGAATCTAAAATATGATACAAATGAACTTATTTATAAAACAGAAACAGACTTACATACATAGAAAACAAACTTATGGTTACCAAAGGGGAAAGGAGGTGGGGAGGGATAAATTAGGAGTTCGCGATTAGCAAATACAAACTACTATATATAAAATAGGTAAACAACAAGGTCCTACTGTAGAGCACAGGAAACTATATTCAATATCTTGTAATAAACCATAATAGAAAAGAATGTGAAAAAGAATATATATAGCTATGTATACCTGAATCACTTTGCTGTATACCAGAAACTAACACAACATTTTAAATCAACTATACTTCAATAAAAAAAATAAAATGTCTTACAAGAATATGCAAATTAAATTTAGTTATAACGATACATTTAATCTTTTGTGAAAAAAATAAAATTACACAAAATAGGACCTATCCTGCAAATATGGGCCATTTTTTCCAACCCAATATTATTCTAAACCTGTATCAAAAGCTACCCTGAAATTGAGGGAAATCAGTAATAATATCCTAAAATTTAAAATACAGAGCATTATATAACATAGTAATTACCAGAGGCTAAGTGATTTATTGGTCAAAAACCACATCTAAATTGATTTCTTTGCATACACACACATTTACATTTTTAAAATTCATAGTATTTATATTTTAACTACCATAAGCTTGAATAATATAGAAAAGTGTGATTTTAAAGCTATATGTTAGTGACATGAGTAAGAAAATTAGTTCTCACTCAACGTACTACCATATGTCTCAAACAAGGGTGAAAAGCTACTTCTGTTTCTTATATTAAAGTTCTGCTAAGAAACTAAAACAGTATTGTTAAGTCCTACAGCATAGAGAAGTGGTGCTCAAATTTAGCATATATCAGATTAACAGAGGCTCATCAAAACAAATTACTGGGCCCCATTCCCAGAATTCTGATTTAGTAGATCTGAGGCGGGGTTAGAGATTTTGCATTTCTAGCAAGTTCTCATGTGGGTCTGATGATGCTGGTCCTGGGAACACACCTTGGGTCCTGTGTTCAAATACCAGCCTGTCACTATCTGTGCCTCTGGACCTAGTTTAAGAGTTTACTCCTCAATTTCCTCATGTCTAAAAGGGGAACAGTTGTCAGAGAATTAAACAAATAATATATTTAAAGTGTCCAGCACATGGTGAGGACTCATATGATAAGGACATATGTTGGTTGAATAAATAATGCCCTTCTTAAAAGTACACAATACAGGGTTCTTTCTAGTGCCAGCTAAGATAAAGTAAAAACACTCCACCCTGTCCCTCCGACTGAATACAGCTATCAAATCTAAACAAAATGTACGGAGCAGTTATTTAAAGACTGTAAAAAGTAAATGGTAGGGCTTCCCTGGTGACGCAGTGGTTGGGAGTCCGCCTGCCGATGCAGGGGACACGGGTTCATGCCCCGGTCCGGGCGGATCCCACGTGCCGCGGAGCGGCTGGGCCCGTGAGCCATGGCTGCTGAGCCTGCGCGTCCAGAGCCTGTGCTCCGCAACGAGAGAGGCCACAACAATGAGAGGCCCGCGTACCGCAAAAAAAAAAAAGTAAATGGTAACAGGTAGATTGGGGAAGAAGATCAGAATTCAAAGGGCCATGGAACCAAGGGTGGGTTTACTTTCTTCCTCTTGTATCCTGCCACATCAACTGGGGGAAACCTGGAAGTGGGCAGCAATGTAGACAGTGTTTCACGTGAAGTGCTTTAGTTCAGGCTTCGGCAGGAAAAGGGAGGCAGTAACAACAGGGGGCCCACAGGTACCTAAAGGTCTGAGGGAGGGAAATCCTCTCTAATCCCAGAAGCTGTGGTTTCAAGAGGGTGGGGCGAAACCCTCTCCTAACCTTTTTTTCCCCCTCTCTGTGCTCCTACCCCTGGTCCCTGCATGTGGGCACAATCACAGGAAGTGAGCACCTTAGACAAAGCTTTCTGGCTGGAGGACTAAAAAGGGGAGTTCCCAGGGAAGTAGAAAGTATAGGGGAAATAGCTGAGTGGGAGGAACTCAGAAAAACGACTCCATACGGTTGCTTATGAACGCCTGGGCTCACTCCAGAGCTGAACATGGCATCGACTTTATCCTAAATAGCAAACCAAAAACTTTTGCGAATTGAACAAAGAAAAAAATAGTCACCTATCTCAAACTGGCCAATGGGCAGTGTACACACAGGACAGATCCAAATAGCAAAGCACTACAGGCTCTGAAAACCAAATTGATATTGAAATCACAACCCACAGAAAGCTAGCTGCAACCTGCAGCCTAAACCAACAGGGTCCACTGCCTGCTAAAACGCAAAAATGAACATTCACCACTGAATTTAAGCAAGACCCAGGGTCTCATAATACTTCAGTATGCAATCCAAAATTATTTGGCATACGAAGAACCAGGAAAATCTCAACTTGCACGGTACAATAAAGAGACATCAACAATTGAGATGACACAGTTGTTGGAAGTATCTGACAGACTTCAAAGCAGCTATTATAAAAATGCTCCAAGAAGGGCAAACATTTTTGAAATGAATAGAAGGTCTCTGCATATTGCCAATACTCTCTTGTTCTTTGGTAGTGGAAACACAAAGGCTTTATTCCTGAGCTTAAATTCCATAGTTACAAGTGTCAATCAACCAAGTCTTTGGAACATCGGTTTACAAATTACCAAAAACTTTAAGCATGTTCGTAACCTTTAATCTACTAATTCTAGTTCTGGGAAGCCATTTTACTGAACTAATCTAAAACATAAGAAAAGCTTTTCTGATCAAAAAAAAATTTTTTTCCAAGAATTTATGCTAGTGCAAAACAAGAAATAACCTTCACACTACACCTCAATGGGGAAAGGTTATGTGGACTATTTTGTGGGTATTCAAAATGATGCCTACCCAGAATTCTACTTCTAAAATTTACTCTATAGACATACAAGTGGGAGTGTGTGCACACAAATATACACATATAAACTTGCATGTTGGTTTGCAATAGACAAAAAGTAAAAACAATTTATATGGCCATTAATAGTAAGAGCCACACAATGAGATTTTAAAACTTCATATACTTCTACATATATCTTTATTTTACAACAAGCATGTACTAATTTTTATAATTAACCTAATACTTTAAAAGACTTTAAAAAAGCCTCAGCAAAGAAATAGAACCAAATGTAAATTTTAGATATAAAAAATACAGCTGAAATAATTCACTGGATGAGCTCAATAAGCAAAATGGAGATGACAAAACAAAGTCAGTGAACTTGAAGACAGATGGATAGAAATTATCAAGTCTGAAAAACAAGGAGAAAAAAAAATGAACAAAGCCTCAAGGACCTCTGGGATACCAAAAGGTCTAACACTGGAGTCACTGGCATCCTAAAAGGAAAGTGAAAGAGTGCAGTGCAGAAAAGTATTTGAGGAAATAATGCCTGAAAACTTTCCAAACTTGGTAAAAGACACAATGTATATATAGATTTGAGAAGTTCAGAGAACCCAAACAGAATAAATCCCTAAGAAATCCATGCCCATATATGTGGAACTTAGAAAAATGGTACAGATGAACCAGTTTGCAGGGCAGAAACAGAGACACAGATGTAGAGAACAAACGTATGGACACCAAGGGGTGAAAGTGGCAGGGGGGGCGGGGGGTGGTGGGATGAATTGGGAGATTGGGATTGACATATATACACTAATATGTATAAAATAGATGACTAATAAGAACCTACTGTATAAAAAAAAAGTAAAATAAAATTCAAAAAACAAAAGAAATCCATGCCCAGACACATAAAAGTCAAACTGATAAAAACTAAAAACAAAGAAAAAATTTGAAAGTAGACAGAAAAAGAAAAGTGATTCAGTGTTTATAAGGGAAGAGCAATTTGAATGGATGTGCATTTCTCACCAGGAACCTTAAGTTCAGAAGGAAATGGCATATTTTTAAAAGACTGAAAGAAAAGGACCATCAACACAGAATTTCTATATCCAGTGAAAATATCCTTCAGGAATGAAGGCAAAATAAAGACACTCTCAGGTGAAGGTAAAACCAAGAAAATTCACTATAAGCAAATAAGCTCTAATAGAATTACTAAACGGCAGAAGGGATATGATGCCAAGGGAAAAATAGAATGAGAAAGAATTATGAAAAAGAAGAATTAATAACCATATGGGTAAATACAATAAACTATTTTTCTCTTCTTGAATTCTTGAAAATGTTTGGTGGTTAAAAGTAAAAGCTGTAACATTGTCTGATGGAGTTTTCTCTGTATGTAGACATTATATGACAACACAACAAAAAAAGAGTGGGGTAAAGAGATATATAGTATTAAGATTTCTACATCCCACTTAAGTGGGAAAATATTTATCCTAAGTAGACTATAAAAATTGAAATATGTATATTACAATCCGTAGAGCAACCACACACACCCACACCAACACTAGATTGAGATATAGTAAAAAAAAAAAAAAAAAGATAAATTTAAATGGAACTCCAAAAGCTGTTCAAATAACCAAAAAGAAGGCACGGCAGAAAGGGGAAAAAGAGAAACAAAAACCAAAAAGAACAAACAGAGAGCAAACAATAAAATGGTAGCACTCAATCCAAATATATAAGCAGTTACATTAAATGTAAAGCACCTAAACATACCAATTAAAAGACAAAGATTATGAAAATGGATTAAAAAAATAAGATCCAATTACATGCCACCTACAAGAAATTTATTTCAACTATGATAATATAAGTAGTTTAGAAGTAAAAGGATGGGGAAAGATATATCATAGAAATACTAATCAAGAGAAAGGTGGAGGGGCTTCCCTGGTGGCGCAGTGGTTGAGAGTCCGCCTGCTGATGCAGGGGACGTGGGTTCGTGCCCCAGTCCAGGAAGATCCCACATGCTGCGGAGCGGCCGGGCCCGTGAGCCATGGCCGCTGAGCCTGCGCGTCCGGAGCCTGTGCTCCGCAAGGGGAGAGGCCACGACAGTGAGGGGCCTGCGTACCACAAAAAAAAAAAAGAGAGAGAGAAAGGTGGAGTAGCTATATTAATACCAAATAAAGTAAACTTCAAAGCAAAGAAAATTACCAGGCATAAAAAATGACATTATATGATGATAAAAGGGTCAGTTCACCAAGATTATAATAATCCTAAATGTGTGTGCACCTAACAGCGCTTCAAAATATATGAAGTGAAATCTGACAGAACTGGAAGGAAAAATACAGAAATCTCTAACTATAGCTGGAGACTTCAACATGCTTATCTCAGAAATCTATCTAATTAGTAAACAAAAAATCAACAAGGATAGAGAACTGAACAAAACTGTCAACCAACTGGATCTAACTGACATTTGTAGAACACTCCACCCAACAACTTTCTCTTCAAGTCCACAGAGAATATTCATCAAGGCAAACCTTATCCTGGGTCATAAAACAATCTTAGCAAATTTAAAAGAACTTAAGTAACACAAAATATGTTCTCTGACCACAATGAATTTAAGCTAGAAATCAATAACAGATAACAGAAAAACCTCTAAAACTTGGGAAATTAAATGATGCCCTTACAAATAATCGACAGGTCAGAGAGAAAATCTCAAGGAAAATTAGAAAATATTTTTAATTGAAAGAAAATTAAAACACATCAGAATTTGTACAATGCAGTTAAGCAATGCTCAGGGGACAATTTATAGCATTAAATGCTTACATTATCAAAGAAGAAAATTCTCAAATCAATAATCTTAAGTGTCCACCTTAAATTAGAAAAAAAGAAGAGCAAAGTAAACCCAAATCAAGTAGAAGGAAGGACATGCTTACAGCTAACATCATACTTAATGGTGAAAGACTGAATACATTCCCCCTATGATTGGGAACAAGTCAGTGATACCTACTCTCACCACTTCTATTCAACACTGTATTCAAAGTCCTAGCAAGTATAAGAAGGCAAGGGCGAAGAAAAAGCATACAGATTACAAAGAAAAAAATAAGTCCTATTTGCAGACAACATGATGGTCTACATAAAAATCTCAAAGAATCTACACAAAATCTCCCAGAACGAATAAGTAAAATTACAAAGTCATAAAGTATAACGTCAATACACAAAAATCAATCACGTATATAATACTAGCAATGAAAAAGTAGAAACCAAAAATTTTAAATATCATTATAATAGCTCCCCAAAATTTGAAATACAGAGGTATAAATCTAATAGAACAGGTATAAAGAGCTGTATGCCAAAGCTACACCACTATTAAAGAAATCAAAGAAGATCTAAATAAATGGAAAGTCATATCACATTCATGAATTGGAAGCTCAGCATAGTAAAGGTGTCAATTCTTCCCATTTAATCTGTAGATTAAACACAGTTCTGATCAAACTACCACCCCCCAGGATATTTTTTGTATATATAGACAAACTTGTTCTAAAAACAACAGCAAAGGAACTAAAAAAGCCAAATAATTCTTAAAAAGAATAAAAATGAAAGAATCATACTAATTGATGTTAAAACTTACTCTAAAGCTACAGTAATTAAGAGGGTACAGTATTGGGTTAAAGAACAGACACATAAATCAATGGACTATAGTTGAGAAACAGATCCACACAAATATGGCAACTGATATTGGACAAAGATGTCTGCAAAGGCAATTTAACGGAAGAAGGATATAGTCTTTTCCAAAAATAGTGTTGTAACAACTGGCCATCCATAGGCAAGAATATAACCTAAACCTCACACCTTATACAGAAATTAACTAAAAATGGATCACAGATCTTAATGTAAAATACAAAGCTATAAAACTTTTAGAATCTATAGGATAAAACTGTAGTGACATGGGTTAGGCAAAGTTTTACACACGACACCAAAAGCATGATCCATAAAAGAAAAAAGTTATAAACTGGACTTCAAAATTAAAAACTTTTGCTTTGTGAAAGACACTGTCAAGAAAATGAATACCAAGCTACAAGACGGGGAGAAAATATTTACAAATGGCATACGTGACAGAGGATTTGAATTCTGAATATGTAAAGAACTCTCAAAACTCAACAGTAAGAAAACATAGACCCTGATTAAAAACTGGGTAAAAGACTTGAACAAAAAGTGCACCAAAGAGCTAGATGGGAGGGCAACTGACTACATTAAAAGGTGGTCAATATTTTTAGCTATTAGGGAAATCTAAATTAAAGGCATAACGATATTATAACAGCTAAAATTGTTTTTAAAAAGTGTAACGCCAAATGCTGGAGAAGATGCAGAGCAACTACAACTTGCATACATTCTAAGTAGGAAGGCAAAATGGGACATAAATTCTGAAAAAGTTTGGCAAGTTCCTTATGAAGTTAAATATACACTTATCATATGACCCAGCAATCCCACTCCTTGGTATTTATCTTACAGAAATGAAAATCTGTGCTCACACAAAAACCTGTACATAAGTGTTTATAACAGTTCTTTCATAATTGCCCCAAACTGAAAATAACCCAAATGTTTTTCAACAGGTGAACAGATAATCAAACTGTAGTACAGTTTATCAATGGAATACTACTGAGCAACAAAATAGAATTATTGATATATGCAATAGCTTGGATGAATTTCAAGAGTATTACTGCGAATGAAAGAATCCAGCCTCAAAAGTATACATACTGTATGATTCCATTTATATGACCATCAGTGATTGGGGTTAAGAGGGGATAGCCAGAGGTTTGGGGTGTGATACAAAGGGACAGCATGAGGGAGTTCTGGGGCATGATGGAACTGTTTTGTATCCTGACTGTGGTGGTGGTTACATGGATCTATATACGAGGTAAAATTTAAATAACCATATGCCCTCCCCACCAAAAAAGTCAATTTTATTGTACGTTAATCAAAGGTTTTTAAAGCTTTTAAAAATACGTAGAGACTTCCCTGGTGGTGCAGTGGTTAAGCATCCGCCTGCCAATGCAGGGGACACGGATTTGAGCCCTGGTCCGGGAAGATCCCACATGCTGCAGAGCAACTAAGCCTGTGTGCCACAACTACTGAGCCTGTGCTCTACAGCCTGCGAGCCACAACTACTGAGCCCACGTGCTGCAACTACGGAAGTCCGTGTGCCTGGAGCCCGTGCTCCGCAACAAGAAAAGCCACTGTAACGAAGAGTAGCCCCTGCCCGCCACAACTAGAGAAAGCTTGCGCGCATTAACGAAGACCCAACACAGCCAAAAAAAAAAAAAAAAAACAACATTGTTCTGAGTATGAAAACTTGTTTAAAAAAAATACACAGTATAAATTATCCTAGAACTTTCTAGTTATATACAAATTAAGGCTCAAAATAAATGTGAACACCAGTGAAATGGGAGCATGCAGAGACAGCAGACAGGAGACTTAAATTTTTAAAAATTATACAAAGATATGGCATAAGTATAAATTCTAGACTCAGAAACAATTACATCCCTCAACCAACCATAGAGGTTGTTAATACCTAGTAACAACTAAAGATAAATATTTAACATCACCATGTAAGAAAGATAATTTGAGACACAACAAATAATATCAAGTCAAAAGAAAGATTCCACATTCATACTAGATATTCATTTGGTCCTTGAAATAAAAATGACATTTTTGTCCATTATTAGTATGGTATGTCCCTTATTTTTTCTAATAGCAATTATAGATTTACAACGGTTTATCCAGATCTTTCTCATCTGATTCTCCTTGATATAAAAAACATACACTTTTAAGAATGCTGACAGGATGGATAAAGAAAAGGTGAGATATATAAAAACAGAGTAGAATGGTGATTGCCAGGGGCCTGGGGGTGGGGGAAATAGGGAGATGTTGGTCAAAGGGCACAAACTTTCAGTTATAAGATGAATAATTTATGGGGATCTAATGTATGGCATGGTGACTACAGTTAATACTACTGTATCGTATACTTGAAATCTGCAAAAAGGGTAGATCCTGAATGTTTTCAGCCCCCCCGCAAAAGAGGGTAACTATGTGAGATGATGGATATATAAATTAGCTTGATTGCAGTAATCATTTCACAATGTATATGTGTATCATATCGTCACACTGTATCCCTTAAATATGTATAATTTTTACTTACCAATTATACCTCAATAAAGCTGGGGGGAAAACAAGACTGCTGACTGGGACCACATGCTAAGACTGGTCATAACTGCATCCCTCTGTAAACTATCCTAAGGAGACATGAAATTTTTTTTTTCTTCTCAAGAAATAAACCCATAGCAAATTAGTCCACCAACACACACAGAGGATTACAATTCAAGACAGCTATTCTCTATAACCATATATATTTTTTGATGGCTGCCAAAAAAGTTAGATTGTGATTTTAAAAAACAAAAACACACCGGATGACCACAAGTCATTTATTTAAATAAGTGACCAACCTCACCGTCCCTAACTTTTCCTAGATCTTAAAGCATGTGAAGTTAGTTATCTGTGAGAGCACTCAGTTTCTTTCAAATGACAACAGCACTTTTATAACTATTTTCAATCTTAAATCTTCTGAGATTACAAGCTTTAAGTAGCAAATCCAGATCCTTCTCTAGTTGAAAGTATGTTAAAATGTAAGGTCTGGTGCAATTAAAAAATTGATAACAAATACTTACTTATTGATCAACAATTTACTGAATGCTTAAAATATTCCAAGCCCTGAGGGTCACAGGAAAGAGATCAAAACGGTATAGGTCCACAAGGATTTAGCTGAGGACATAATACACACCCATGAGATAATGAGAAACCAGAACTGTAAATAAGAAAGTACTACGTAGGACAATTAGAGAATAACATCTAAACAGATGTCAAAATATTCTTTAACAAGTCTCCCATATAAGTCAAACAGTAATTCAGAAGAGAAAAAAAAATTCATCTGATGTAAGGAGGACAGGGATATGGCAAAAAGAAGAGTGTGCTGGAGTCTAGAGACCTGTCTCAGCTCTGCCATTAAAAACTCCCAGGTAGGAACTTCCCTGGTGGCGCAGTGGTTAAGAATCCGCCTGCCAATGCAGGGGACATGGGTTCGAGCCCTGGTCTGGGAAGATCCCACATGCCATGGAGCAACTAAGCCCGTGTGCCACAACTACTGATGCCTGCACGCCTAGATCCCACGCTCTGCAACAAGAGAAGCCACCACAATGAGAAGCCCGTGCACCGCAATGAAGAGTAGCCCCCGCTCGACACAACTAGAGAAAGTCCACGTGCAGCACGAAGACCCAACGCAGCCAAAAATAAATAAAATAAATTAAAAAAAAAAAAACCTCTCAGGTAAGTCCCAACTGCTCCACAGTGCCTAGTTAGTAGACGTGGTACCTGACACAAAAAGGACATTTGTTCATTCACTCTGATTTGGATTTGGCTAAGCAAGGAAGGAGGGGCAAGCAGGGCCTCCTTCTAGAAGGGACTCACTTAGGATGTCTGCCACTCAGGACTATGGCAAGCTCACTGCTTGAATTCAATGCCGCCTTCTCACAACCATGTGAAAGAAAGGATGCTGACATCCAAAAGAAGGAGCTGGCCGCTCTCCTTGCCTCCTCCAGAGTACAAACTCTTATATCAAGGGCCTCACTGTCCTGGGCCCAGCTGCACTGGCACCTCACAGTCCCAGGGACCCGCTATGATGCATCAGCTGTCTGGCTTAGTTTCAGGCTGGTTCTCTGGGCCTCAGTAAGCTCATCTGAAGGAAAGGGAAAGGGATTAGGTCCTTTACAACATTATAATCTATGAATATAATAAATTAGAAATATTAACTACCGAGCACGAACCTTACTAAGTTGTCAGCAACGAGTAAAAACAGCTTATTAAATTTGTTATCTGGAATTTACTTGTTTGTTTTACAAGGAATAGCAAGCTGTTTTACAAATGTCAAATTGGAAAAGCAAACACTACCGAATTCCTTAAAAGAATGATTCTTACCTTAGTCTCAAAATATTAAAATGGCTAGATCTCACAGTGAAACATAACCTATGCAGATTCATTACAGTTCTTCACTAGATTAAGTTAAACTTTATCACTCAGAACAATATTCTTGTAAATCAAGTAGTGTTAGTACCTCAACACCACTTAGCCCCATAGAGTTCCCAGCAATGCCTGCAAAGGGAAAGAAAAGAACAAGAGTGCCTTTCTTAACCCCCAGACCTCAAATCTAGAAGTAGAAGACAACAAATCATCTGAACAATTACTGAATGGCAACTGTCTGATAGGCACTAGGTTAGTCACTTTTCATAGATTATCTTATTTAGTTCTCACAACAAGCCTAGGAAGTAGCTAGTTATTATCACAATTTTAATGATGAGATGATTGAGACTTGGGAGGTTAAAAAATTTGCCCACAGCTATAGAGCCCTTCACAAGGACTAAAAATAAGGTAATCGAAGAAGAATGTACTGCCTGAGCCTTCAGGAAAACACAGTCTGATTATTGGACCCAACTGTTCACATCCCTTTGGTAGATGTAGCCCTACAATGAAGATGTAGGCTATCAAAATATTATGGCTTGATATTATTTCTTAATATAAATTAAGAAATTAACTTTGTTTCGCATATGAGTCTTCAGTAAATTTGCTTAGCATGAAATCAGTTCCCCTGACCAAAATGAGTTTTCTGGATCTGTAACTGCTGAGGTATAGACACTAGACTATTCAAGTTAAGGTCATTCTCTGAGGTCTGGTATAAATGATACCTCCCTGGAGGACATGTCTATTTCTTTATTCATTAACCACAACATTCCTTTGTCTCTTCTTTAGAATATTAACTTTCTCCACTGGATTTCTAACATGTTCAATATATAGCAAAAAATGTGAAGCTGAGTCACTAGAGTGAGTTCCTGAAGAGCACCAACTCCATATGCCTAAGATGCTAGGGACTGAGACAGCAAATGTAATATTTCATTAAGAAAACTAAAGACTACGACTTCTTTCTTTAATGTAAGGGCATCCACATCTGCAAGGAGGTGGGCAGTAACGCTGGCTGAGAAAGCAGGACAAAAACTTAAAAAAAACAGCTCTGGAAAAAAATGGAAAAGGGAAAGAAAGCAATATTACACCTCTTCAAGTGTACAAAGCAGTGCTCGATAGAAACCCAAAATTTTAAACTGTGAAACATGGGAGATTGCCTTAAATTAGAAAAAGTTTAGGATATATATTATGTATACAGTATAAGAATAAATGCCTGTTTCACTAAATCTATACAGATAAAGTTCAAGCTAAAGTACCTGCAAAAATGGAGAAGAGGCATATGATTAAGATGAGAAAAACTACAATCACTTAAATCCTTCTTCCCTCATCCTCCCAATCATTCAATTTATCAGAATTTTAAAAATTACGTTTTTTGTATGATTTTAACATAGTACATGCTTATTGTAGAAAATGTGAAAAATATTCAACAGTATATAATTGAAAAATAACCCATAATTTAACTACTCAAAGTTAGCATATTTTATTTCACATCCTATTTTTTAAATAAATATATCCTTTTTAAGATACTCCAAAATATCATCTTACTTTTTTCATTTACTATATTTGAATATTTTCTTATACCTTATACCCTTAAACATCTTAAAGCTCATGATTTTTATCACCTGCCAATTATTTTTATTAGTAGTATACTAAACAAAAAATTTTAAAAACATAATTTATAATGTTTTTATGGTATTTGGTTATATGGCTGTATCATAATTTAATCATTTAACAGGCTTCTAATTTTTAAACATTATAAATAGCACTGAAATGAATAACACACACACTCATGTGTACACATAATGTACACACCTCTTATTTGCTTATAATAAATTCCTAAAAATGGAATTTGGGGCAAAGGATGTGAACATTTTTAAGGATTCTGAATATTGCCAAATCGCCATTGTAATAGACTGAATGTTTGTATCTCCCCAAAATTCATATATTGAAATCTAATCCCCAATGTGATGGTATTTGGAAGTGGGGCCTTTGGGAGATAATTAGACCACGAGGATGGAGCCCTCATGAATGGGATTAGGGCCCTTATAAGAAGCAGTCAGAGAGCTAGCTAGCTCTCTTTCTGCCATTTGAGGATACAAGAAGTCTGCAGTCTGCAACCCTGATGAGGGGACTCACCAGAACCCAGCCATGCTGGCATCCCAATCTCAAACTTCAAGGCTCCAGAACTGTAAGAAATAAATTCTGTTGTTTATAAGCCACCTGTTGTTTATAATACCATAAGCTTATGGTATTTTGTTATAGCAGCTTGAGCTAAAATAGCCATTTAGAAATTTGTACCAATTTATTCTCCTACCAACAGCACATATTTGCCAACACGTGATTCTTTTTTATATGAGAGACCTACTGAAGCATGCCAACTACGACATAATGATTCTAACCTCTTAGGCTTTTTCCGTAATCTTATTTCATAAACTTAGAGAAAAATCTTTTAGGAAATATCTCTTGTAGTAAATAAACATTTATCCGTGGTTGAGCCATTTTTCCAGTGTTGCTTCTGTTTAATAAATTTACCCCGTTAATTAAATTTAAGTGCTTTTAATTAAAAATAGCATGAACTGCATAAATTCATTTAAAAAATAAATTATTCTTCTATGTGCATATTTGCAATATGACATCTGAAATGATAAAGATAACCATGGTAAACTCTGGGTTTGGGGATATTGAGCTTTCTCTCTTTCTTTCTTTTGAACTTTCTTCTTTATAGCTCTCTGTATGGCTTGCAAATTAAAATATGAGCTGGCTTTTTTTTTTTTTTTTTTTGCGGTACACGGGCCTCTCACTGTTGTGGCCTCTCCCGTTGCACAGGCTCCGGACGCGCAGGCTCAGCGGCCATGGCTCACAGGTCCAGCCGCTCCGCGGCATGTGGGATCTTCCCGGACCAGGGCACGAACCCGTGTCCCCTGCATTGGCAGGCGGACTCCCAACCACTGCGCCACCAGGGAAGTCCTGGCATTATTTTTTTAATGAAGCCATACTCTAAAAGGTATGATATACTGTACCAAAAATTATAAAAGTTTTTAGGGAATTCCCCAGTGGTCCAGTGGTTAGGACTCTGCACTTTCACTGCCAAGGGCCTGGGTTCAATCCCTGGTCAGGAACTAAGATCCCACAAGCCGTGAGGCAAAAAAGTTTTTAAAAAGAAGAAAAATTAAAATGAAATTCTACACTTCCATTTCCAGTTATGACCTCCTGATGTGAAAGGCAGTCCTATGTTGACTGTTGTCCAACATCTGAAAATAATATTTTATACATATTGCCCATCAAATGGGGCAATATATATTAAGTATAATTTTCAGATGCTGGACAACAGGCAGCATAGGACTGTGATTTCTGAGAGAAGGGAAACAAAGACTCACGAACACCCTGGCTTTCTGCTTGTGCCACAGGGAAGGGGAACCCCCAAAGAACACAGATATTGCACTGAGTTGAGAAAATAGAGCTCCAAGCCTGAGGCTACTGAAGGCATGGAATTTAAGGAGCAGAATACAAGAAAGAAGGGAGCTGTGGAGAGAAAAAGTTTCAAAAACCTGTAGAGAGATCTTCTAATCCTTTGCCTAGGGACTAAGCTGCATATGCACAAGGCAAAACTGCATGAGGCGAGTCAAAGAACAAAATCTGGGGAAAGAACAACTACGGAGCATGAGCTGAACAACTACCTGGGAGTTGTTCAAATTCCTGGCAGCTAGAGTAGAGAGACCTCAATGAACATGACATGCATTTGATAGAGATCTCAGAAAGGCCATGCCTTGGTATTAGGGCTAATCTAGTCCTAGAATAAATAAAATTGCTGAAAACCAAAGATAAAGAGAAAATCTTTAAAGCAGCCAGAGGTGGGGGGAAAGACGTATTACAAGTGAACAATGGTAAGAATGGCCACTAACTTCTCATCAGAAACAACTTAAACGAGAGAATATTGAAATCATGACTTTAAAGTGCTACAAGAAAAAAAAAAAAAAGAACTGCCAACTTAAATTTCTACATCCAGCATAAATACCCTTCAAAAATGAAGGCAAAAGGGACCAACAAAGTCCAGAATTGTCTTCCTGACACAAACAAGTAGAAAACTAGACAAAACATAAAACAATTATTTTCAGACACTAGGTAACAGGCAGTATGGAAATATGACCTCTGAAAAAAGGGAAAGAAATGAGGTGAACCCAAAGATTGCCCCACCTTTCTGTTTGGAACTACAACAAAAGGAGTGGGAACCCAAACAGAGCCAACAGTCTTACTGAGTTGAGGTGACAGAGCTCAGAATTTGTGGAGTCTGAGACGACTAGAATTTGCAGGGCATATTACCATAAAGGAAGAAACTAAACAGAAACGCTCAACAATCTACAGAAGAGGTCTCCCTGAGTTTCTGGCTAAACACCAATCTGCGTATGTGTGTTATGTAAATCTATGAGGCTAGACAAAGAAAAACTTCAAGAAAATAACAAATACCAGGGAGCTCTAAGCCTCACAACTTCCAGAGTTCACATAGGGCCAGGATCATTCAGTTTCCACCAGCTGGGATGAATAAACCTTGATGAACACATGGGGCAATCAGGTGAGACACAAGAAGGGGCATGCCTCAGTAATGGGCCCAAACTAGCCCTAAACTGAAAGCTATTCTAGAACTGCCCAAAACCAAAGCCCAAAAAACCCTGAACACAAAACTCAAAAGATCAATCTGATCCGCAAAGCAACTGCCTGCCAGAATAAAACTTAATACTCAAGAAGGAAAGACAAAAAAAAAAAAAAAATCAAGGCAAATACTCAACACCATAACCCCAAAAGAAATTACCAGATGTATGAAAAAATAAGAAATGGTAACCTATAATCAGGATCCAGGAGTGGTAGGGATAAAGAGAATTTTAATACAAGGACTTCAAAATAGCTATTAGAAAAGAGTTCAAAGGCTTAAAGGAAAACATGGACATAATGAAAAAAAGAAAAAATCTTAACAGAGAAGTGGAAGTTATTTTTTTAAATCAATAGTAATTCTAGAACTAAAAAAAAAATAACACCTGATATAAAAATTTAACTTGATGGGTATAACAGCATATTAGACAAAGGAGAATTTTTTTAAATTAGTGTGCTTGGGGCTTCCCTTGTGGCGCAGTGGTTGAGAGTCCGCCTGCCGATGCAGGGGACCCGGGTTTGTGCCCTGGTCTGGGAGGATCCCACATGCGCGGAGCGGCTGGGCCCGTGAGCCATGGCCGCTGAGCCTGCGCGTCCCTGTGCTCCGCAACGGGAGAGGCCA
The DNA here is from genome assembly GCF_949987515.2 of Delphinus delphis. NCBI lineage: Eukaryota > Metazoa > Chordata > Mammalia > Artiodactyla > Delphinidae > Delphinus > Delphinus delphis. Next base: position 52,261,904 of record NC_082694.2, read on the forward strand.
CAACAGTGAGAGGCCCACGTACCACAAAAAAAAAAAAAAAAAAAAAAAAAAATTAGTGTGCTTGAAGACTGGGAAACAAACTTTTCATGTTGAAAGAAAAGAAAAAGGGATTAGAAGAAAAATGGAGAGAACTTCAGTGATCTGTGAACTAATATTAAGTGGCTGAATGAACATATGCAGGACTGGAGTCTGAGGAGAAAAATACTTGGGAATTCAAAAATTTGAAGTTAGATGGCTAAAAATTTTACAAATATGATGAAAACAATACACCCACAGATCTAAGAAGCTCAATAAACCCCAAGAATAAACACAAATAAAACCATACCAAGGAGCATCATAATAAAGTTGCTGAAAACCAGTGATAAAGAGAAAAATCATAAAAGCAGCCAAAGGGAAAACACATATTACATATGGGGAAACAAATAGAAAAATCACCACAGAGTTCTGAAGCTATGCAAATGAGAAGATGGAGAATAACATTTTAAGGTGCTCAAAGGGGGAAAAAAACCCTGAAAACCTACAATTCTGTAACTACTAACAATAACTTCCAAAACTGAAGGCAAAATGAGAGACAAAGTGGGGACAGAGGGAAAGAGAGAGAAAGCTGCACTAAAAGAAATATAAAAGGAAGTTTTTCAAGCAAAAGGGATATGATATTAGACACAAACTTGAATCTACACAAAGAAATGAAGATCTAAATAAGTGATTAAAATGAGACAAATAAGAAAGACATTTTTCTCATTTTTAATTGTTCTAAAAGGTAACTGCCTGACAAAAACAAAAAGATCAGCAACAGGGTTAAAACACACATATCAAAATGTATGACAAAAAAGCACAAAACATGGGAAGGAGAAATTGTAACATTATGTACAATTCTTGCATTACTCATGAAGTGGTATAATATTATTTGATGGCAGACTGTTATTAATTAACTAGAAGGACTACCACTAAAAATTTTTTTAAGAGAAATGTTATAAACCAACAGAAAAAATAAAATGGAACCATAAAGAATAATCCATCCAAAAGAAGACAAGGAAACCAAGGAAAAAAGAACAAATAGTAAACAAATAGTAAGATAGTACATTTTAATCCAACCTTAATTCCATTAAGTGTAAATGGTCTAAGCTAGTGGTAGGCAACCTTTTTCTATAAAGAACCAGAAAATATTTTATGCTTTGGTCTCTGTCCCAGCTACTTAACCTTGCCACCTGTAGCACAAAAGCAACCACAAACAATATGTAAATGAATGAACATGACTATGTCCCAATAAAACTTTATTTACATAAACAAGTGGTAGAGTTTGGTCTGCCAGCCATAGTTTGCCAATTGCTGGTAAACACACCAAATTAAAAGAGATATTGTCAGACTGGATAAAAAAGCAAGACCCAACTACATGCTGTTTACAAGAAACCCACTTTAAATATAACGATATAGATAGGTTAAAAGTAAAAGGATGGAAGAAGATATACCATGCAAAATCAAAAGGACACAGAGACTTCAGAACAAGGGAAATTACCAGGAATAAAAAGGGACATTTCATGATGACATGGGGACCAATTCATTAACAAGACTTAACAATCCTAAATGTGCATGCACCTAACAGTGCTCTAACAGTGCTTGAAACATGAAACAAAATCTGACAGAACTGAAAAGAGAAACAGAGAAATCCAAAATTGTAGGTGAAAACTTCAACTCTGCTCTCTCAGTAATTGATAGAACAAGCAGGCAGAAAATTAGTAAAAATATAGAAGATATACAAAGACCAACCTAACCTAATTGACATTTAGAGAGCATCCCACCCAGCAACAGGAGAATATACATTCTTCTCAAGTACACATTGAACATTCAGCAAGATATACCATGTGTTGGGCCATAAAACAATAAAAAAAGCTTAAATGGATTGAAATTATTAAGGGTTTGTTCTCTGATCACAATGGCATTAAATGAAAACACAGTAACAAAACACCTGGAAAATTCCAAATATTGGGAAATTATTTGGCAAAACTCTTTGAAACAACCCATGAATCAAAGAAAAATTATAAGAGAAATTAGGAACTATTTTGAATATAATGATAATGAAAATGTATAGCTTTAAGTGTTCATAATTTTTTGAAAAAATTAAAAATCAATGACCTAAGCTTTCACCTTAAAAGCTAGAAAAAGGAGAACAAATTAAACCCAAGTATGGAGAAAGAGGAATTAGTAAAAGAGCTCAAATCATGAAATAGAAAACAGATAAACCAGAGAGAAAATCAACAAAACCAAAAGTTGATTATATGAAAGGACTGATGAAATTGATAACCCCTAGCTACACTAATCAGGAGGGAAAAGGAGAAAATGAATCCAATATCCAGGAATAAAAGGGAACATCAGTACATATCCTACTCACATTAAAAGGAAATACTGTTTCATAAAATATATAATTTATTTTCAAGCTGATAAATTTGACAAGTTAGATGAAGTGGACAAATTCCTTGAAAGACACAAAACAGACACAAAAAGAAACAGAAAATCTGAACAGTCTTAGACCTATTCTTTTAAAAACTGAATCCTTAATTAAGAACCTTTCCACGAAGAAAACTCCAGGTCCAGATGGCTTCACTGGTGAAGTCTACAAACATTTAAGGAAGAACATCAATTACACCCAAACTCCTCCCTAAAAGAAAGGAAGAGGGAACACTGCTGGTAGGAGTGTAAAATGGTAAACCCACCTTGGAAACTGTTCTGTTAATTTCTCATGTTAAACACACCTATCCCATATACCCAGCAATTCCACTTCTAGGTATTCACCCACAAGTAAAGAATACATGTGTCACAAAAAGCCTATACAAGAATGTTCATAGCAGCTTTCCTCATAACAGTTGAAAACTAGAACAACCCTTTCCACAATAATAATAAACAAAATACAGTATATCCATACAATGGAACACTAGTCAGCAACTGAAAGGAACTAAACACTGTTACATGTAACATGGATGAATCTATATTTCAAACAAGAGCTTCATATAATCTTTATGCCCAGGTAAGTTTGATAACTACGGGTATAGAAGTACATAATAAGAAAACAAAAAGAGAAAATATAAGGGATTTGGGTGGTATATAAATTAATCAGTGCCATTACATCATAACCTATATATAACCGTTGTCATCTTCCATAATTGCTTGATTGCTATTTAAATCATGTTACAATACTCTTCTGTTCATGTTCAATTTTCTACTATGTGTTCAAGGAGTACTAACTCCAAATTTTAGTCTTCAATCATTTAACAACCCTAATTTCTCATTAACTCCATCCCAAACCATGCATTTTAGATAAAGAGTCCTGTTCGCCAGTTCCTTTGTTTTTTCTTAATGTTCTACTTCCTTGGTACATACTGTTTTCCCTCCCTCTTTAATAATGTTATTGTTACCTTTTGCTGCACAGCCTTGTCTTTCTACCTCCTTTAAAACTGAACCAAAAACTCATCTTTTCCACTAAGTGCTAAACCACCTCAGATTCTTTCCAAATTCCCTCAGCACTTGAAGACCTTGCTCCCAATAGATGTATTTATTTTACTGAATTTGGACATCACTTCTTAATGACTCACCAACTCCATCCCCTGGCTTAGAGAGTAGAACCTTTGGGGGAGAACTGAAAAGATTACAGTCCTCTTCAAGGTTCTTTCTCTTGTGCTGTTTTTACTTTTCTTTCCTGGAGTGCCATTTTATTTGCCAGAGCCTTGAGCTCCATAGGGCTGTAGGAGTAGGAGAGAAAGAGAGGCAAAGAGATGGTTGAATAGGGCTGATCTGGGCTAGATTTTAAAGAAGGTGAAAAAAGCCTTCAGGCTTCAAAATCTGTTCAGACTACCTCACCAGCTCAAGGAAGCAAAGAGAATTCCAAAGAGACTAAAGTGAAGAAGAAGGAAGTGCATTTGTCTACAAATTCCCTGTTATGCTGATGGCCAGACAGGATGCGGGACACTATTTCAAGGACACTAAAATACTTCTGGCAGCAAATATTTCTATATATTCTTTATAAAGCTATGCGGTGGGGGTTTGACTGGAGGTGGGCAAATTTAAAATACATACTTTAAAACGTCTACACTCTCGAACTTAGGGCCAGCACTGGCAGTTACTTTTTGTTCTGCATGCATTATTATTTAGGAATTATGGTCATTACTTGTCTAATTTCAAAACTTTCAACTACAAACGTTATGCCTTCCAAATCACATCTATAAACTTAACCATGTTCCTGAGCTAGACCCGTTATTTCCAACTGATATCTTGTTATTACTTATCTAAAAAGCGTAACTACTTATCTGAAAGCAAACTCAGTATTCCCCTTCTCTCAAACTTGCACATATTTTTCTCCTGCCAAGTCAGGAACCTTAGACTCGTCTTCAACTTCTATCACCTCCAAACACTAACCAAGTCTGGAGGACTTAAACTCCTAAATATCTCTGAAATCAGTGGTCTTGTTTCTATCCCTACTACAAATTCCTTAATTCAGACCATCATAATCTCGTTCCTGAACTAGGGCAGAGCCTTAAATGGCATCCTTGACTGTGATTTGCCTACCAGAGGCCACAGAAAATGCCTCATTCACTCACCCTGCCATACATATTCCTTGGTGAATAAATGTCTCAATTCTCTGTTCCTCCAGCCTGTACTCTTCATTACAGCTATAATCAGTTTTTAAAGGACCAAACTATTTGTATCACTTCCTCATCTATAAAACAAAATAAAAATACTAACTCCGGGCTTCCCTGGTGGCGCAGTGGCTGAGAGTCCGCCTGCCGATGCAGGGGGCGCGGGTTCGTGCCCCGGTCCGGGAAGATCCCACATGCCGCGGAGCGGCTGGGCCCGTGAGCCATGGCCGCTGAGCCTGCGCGTCCGGAGCCTGTGCTCCGCAACGAGAGAGGCCACAACTGTGAGAGGCCCGCGTACCGCAAAAAAAAAAAAACCAAACAAACAAAAAACCTAACTCCTACTATGGCATTTTGTTCCCATTCTACCTTGGCTCTACTCTGATTTCCTAATTTTCTTTTGCACTCATTTTGACAGATCAAACCTCACCCTTTTCCTTAAACACACTATGCCCTTTTATTTTCAATAAATCTAGAATAAACAGTAACTCAGTGCAGCTTATTTTATTTTTATGAGCACCCTTATACAATTTAAAGCCATTAGCTAAACCTATACAGAAGTGAGGAAACAATCAGACAATACAGCCAACTCTCAATTAGCCTATTTTCATAGCCTTGTTAACATGGTCAGTGTAGACTAAATGGAGAAGTGAATAAGATGTTTCAACTACCTGCTAAGCTTTTTCCTTACCATAAATTAATGTTAAAAGTCTTCAGTTACAGACTTATAACCCTCCTTTTGATCAACAGGCACAAAGAGAACTACAACTCAATCTTCTGCCCATCTATTCACATACTTTCTTTCATCTTCTAACACCTCTCTTCTCCACTTCTGCTGTTTCTCCTCTTGTACTTTTCTCTTTTCTCTGTACTTTTCCACTTCTGCTGTTTCTCCTCTTGTACTGCTACCTAAGTTTTCACAGCATCCTCTTTGTCCATCCTTCACAAGAATATCAGTATTCCTCTATCCCTCTTACTGGTAGAACACTTAAAAATTTACAAAGCACTTTCACATTTACTTGGTTCTTAGAACCTCATTTTTGGGGGATTCCAAAATCAACAAATACGAAACATGTGTAATAGTTTCTATATAATACATTAGTTACCCTTATAAGTAAAATATTTTCTTATATTTTAACTCACATTTGAAGAAATTACAGTTCAAAAAAATACAGCTCAGTGATTCATCTAACACACTGGTACTCCCTCTGCTTACAACTCTACAACCTCTCCTCACCTGCTCATCTCTTAAGACACAGCTCAGCCTTCCCGTACTCCCAGAGCAAGAACGTTAAGGCTGTTTCAATGCTATCCTAATGTTTTCACACCAGTCTTTCAGACCAGTAGAAGAACCCAGGTCGCTGGACGCCTACTCTGTAGTCTTTCCCACCAAAAACTATTTTCTTTGTTAATGTTACCCTTATTAATGCCCATTAATGATCCAGCATTTTATAAAGGCAACAGGAGAAACATTTTATGGGCAGCCAGCACTGCATTTAAGACTGTACACAAAACATCCCTAGATTTCCTTAACAATCAAGAATTTAAGGAATGTCTCTAAATCCTCTCAAAATATCTAGATACTACCTCTTGTGGTAATGACATCCAAAGTTGCCACAGCAAAGAAGTAAAACAACATTTCATAAACTCTAAATTAAACGATTACAAGTTTTCAAAGCTGCCTCCTAATATCCCGGAAATGTTTAGGGTTAACAATCAAAAGATCAGGGCCTTAGTCCCAATTGTGCCACATATTGGCCAACTTGGGAAAGTCACTTAACCTCCCTGAATCAAATTTCCTCTTTGATAAAACTGGATAATGCCATCCACCTTTCAGAACTGTTAAGAAAATTAAATCAAAGAATGATTGCAAATCACCTGGCCTGGAACATAACAGTCAAAAAATGGTAACCCCTTTTATAATCATTTTCATGTACAACATCATTCTTGTTTTCAGAACCATGTCCCACAACACTCAACACGTTCTTCCTAGGACTTTGTAGCCAGCCAGTAACTACAATAAATGCCTTCAAGGAAGTTATCTCCATGACTTCTGGATCCCCTTCCTGGGTCACAACTCAGCCTCTAAATATAATTTAGACTATCTCACTCTCTAACATCTCTAACTCTCACTCTCTAACATCTACATTGAAGCTAAGAAAGTAGTTTGCATGGTCTGTACTACTCAGTCCATGTACCCATGAATTTTCAATATGACTAACAGGCAATTCATAAGCCATAATTTTTTTTTAACATCTTTATTGGAGTATAATTGCTTTACAATGGTGTGTTACTTTCTGCTTTATAACAAAGTGAATCAGCTACATATATACATATATCCCCATATCTCCTCCCTCTTGCATCTCCCTCCCTCCCACCCTCCCTATCCCACCCCTCTAGGTGGTCACAAAGCACTGAGCTGATCTCCCTGTGTTATGCGGCTGCTTCCCACTAGCTACTGTTTTACATTTGGTAGCGTGTATATATGTCCATGCCACTCTCTCACTTTGTCCCAGCTTACCCTTCCCCCTCCCCATGTCCTCAAGTCCATTCTCTATGTCTGCGTCTTCATTCCTGTCCTGCCCCTAGGTTCTTCAGAACCATTTTTTTTTAGACTCCATATATATGTGTTTATTATTTTTAAATATATAAAGAAAATCAACTTAATGAAAAACTGAGCAACGGTTGGTTGTTTTTATTATAGCATGATATTTACGGTATCTTTTGAAACCACATTTAATTAAATATTTTATTCACGTAATTAGATTTTGCAATAGACGTGAAGAAAAGGTCTGCATGTCTAAGTTCTACAGAATTCCGAAAAGCATGTCATGAGGCCAAAAATGGCCAACAAATTGTAATAATTTCATAATCTTTATTAAAATAATTTATCAGAAGAAGATTAGGAGCTGGTCACGCTCAAACATTAAAATTCTGTATCAATGAAAGAAAAAAAATAACTGGAAGCTTCTGATGGTGCCATGTAACTCTCTTAGCTCTGCTGGTTAGCATTACTTCAGAGTAAAGGGACGTATTTATCATCTGAAGTACCACCAACAGAATGACTGCCTGAGATCTAAAACAAAATAGGAAAAAGCAACTACTGGCATAATAAAGATGCTTTTGAGCTATAACCTGTTTCTGATTTTAATCTCAAACCTGTAAAATGGGTTCAATTCAATGAAACTCTAAAAATAAGGGCAATTTTTAAATATTATGTGATATACATTTTAAAAATAACTGAAATTAATGTTAAAAAAAAGAGGTCTAAAAAAAAGTAAGCTCATGTGTGACAGCTGGTAAGAAGCTACGTGGAGGTACAGGTGGTAAAGATGTTGTGAGAAGGAAAGATCACAAAAACGTGGTTGAATAAAAGTTAAGAGGACTGTAAACGGAAGATGAGCTGCTATAAAATCAACTGCAGAATCTGATAAGGAAGAAGTCCAGAATATCCAGGAGAAGAAATTCACCACTGTCACCATAAAGCACATTTGCTAAACCACATGTTCTTCAGACTAACTAGGCCTGGACTATAGCAAATCAAAAAGAACGAAACGTTATAAAATTGGAGCTAAGCAAATTTTATCACTAAAACCTAACAGTTTAATGAATGAAGTCATCAAAATATTCATTTAACAGAAAACAAGGTTCAGTGATTTTCTCAAGGTTCCACTGGGAGAAGGGGTTTGCAAATAATAATAGACCTTATAAAGCCCTGGTTTCCTCAGCTAAGTTTAATCAGTAGGACTCCAGAACTCACTGTATTTTCAGTAGAATATCTGCAAATCAATTATTAACATTTTAATTCTAGAATAATGAAACTGCAACAGGGTCTCCCAATGACATTCAGAAAAACAGCCACCTTCACTCTACCTTGATAGGTACACCTAATTCAAGGTCCAAGGTGAGCAGAGTAAGGACTAAAAAAAATAATAAATGAGGGCCTCATTTGCACTAAGTGCCCCTTAAGGCAGACTGTTATTTATAAAATAAATATGATAAATACTGATCATGTATTTATCTGGGAATTTTCTGTAGCCACAAAGTGACTTCGTTAACAGCAAGGAAACAAATAAGCATACAAGTACCTGTACATACCTAATGAACATTACAAATAATATTTAATAATTGTTGCACCCTTTCTCTGTGCTAAGGAAACACTTTTAATCCTCACCAATACCCTACTGAGGTGGGTACTTTTATTAACCTCACTTTACATGTGAGGAAACGTAGGTACATAATGGTTAAATAACTTGCCAAGGATCATAATGTTAATTATACAAATCCAGTCTTTCCTACAACTATGATCAAAATCATGTTTTCCTAAGTATCATGTAATTCTACTACTGCTCTTTGCAAAGGTACCAAAATCCCTTTTAACATAACAAAACCCCCACACTTCCTTAAAATAATAATTTTTGTATAATTTATCTTGAAAATACTAGAGCCTTTTGAATTCTGAGAAATTTTTAAGCAATTAATTTTTAGCATAAAATTTAAAGCACACTAGCCTACTCTAAGAAGTTCATCTAATACTTCAATCTAGATGACAGTTTGTCTCTTCCCAATGAGAGGGGAACATCAGCACTTCCACTAACACTGCAGCATACTGTTTTAAACTGTGCAATGAAAGCTCATCTTGCTTTATGTCATTTCATGCATAAAAGTAGTCAACCCAAACTTCCCCATCCTTGGAAGGGAACAACATCACCCATAATCCTAAAACCACTTACAGTTGGCACTAGAATGCTTTAGAAATAAGCAATGTGAATGTCATAAAGTAGAAAAACCCTGGACTAGAGTTCAGAGACCTGCCCACCAATCCTGGCTCGTCGCTACCTAGAATTTTAGTCCCTTCCACTGGTCTGGGTCTCGGTCTCCTGATCTGCAACATAATCATATCCATGGTCTACTCTTCCAGCTCTAAAAGAAATGTGACTCATACACCTACATCTTTTTTCCAAGCTTCCCATTCTCATTCTGTTTAGTTATTACCACTACTTTGCAGGCATTAAGCGTTATTTTCCCTTAGTTTTACAATGGGAGAAAACAGCCCATTCTAAACAAAGGTGATAGGAGAAAGCCTTCCTGACCACTGGTTTGCCATAGATGAGTCTGAAGGTGCATAATGTAAAAGCTATTATAATGTTAAAAGGTGTTAGGTTTCAATATTTTAGGCTACTATTTTGTGTGCCAGTACATTCTCCCTAAAGACGGACAGTAAAATTCAAGGACAATAGGGAGAAAAAATTTAATTATCCATTATTTATTCAAGAACTAAGAAGGTGCCAACTGAATATATTAACACCTTTTTGCAGAAATGTTTTCTCTGATGAATTACATTTTACAGCAAAGGAAAATACAATCTACAAAATTTTCTCATACATGTTTAAGTGCTCCCTTTAAAAAAAAAGCTTTTATTTTGTAAATTGTGAGGAATTAGTAAGATAACATATATAATTAAGAAAAGATTAAAAAGCTAGCTGTGCAATTCTTAGCTTCCTCTTCTCAGTGACATGAAGAACCTCCGTGGGCTGCCAGAGGTGGATTCTGTGGACCAACCCTGGTATGCATTTTCTATGTTCTCAACTCTCAGGAGAATTATGCAAATACAAGATTATTAAAATTAAACTAAGCATCTGACATTAAGATTCCCAAATTTGCATACTGCTTTCTAGAGCTGCTAGCTTACCAACATCTTCCCAGTCCAACACTTTAAAAAGTTAAAATTGCATGACCTTGTAAAGAAACAATTAAAAGCAAGGGAAAGAAAGCATGTGAATTACTTATTAATCTTCTAGAATAAAAGCCAGTAGCAAACTGTAATAATACAGTCCAGTCTAAATGTTAAATTGGAAGTAAGCCACTGCTATGGATGGAGAGACCTGAAGAAAGGATCTTCAGCAGATGGAGAAGCTGCTACAAGAATTTCAAGGTGCAGTTTGAGAATTTCCAGCAAAACTACTAACTGGTATAACACCATCGAACGCATACATACCTTTTAAAATAAAAGATAACTGCCAAGGTCCACCTTTTGGTTGGAATGCCGAAAGAAAATGTCAGAAATCACCTCGTGACTCCAATACCCCGGCCTCTCAAAGTTCAGAACCAAGCAAGTTGTGTGCTTAAACTGTTTCTGTGCATCCTTTTTTAAATGCAACTCCCTCTCCAGAAAGTCATTTCGCTTCAGCTGCTTGAATCCCCAAATCCCAGCACCAAAGAATCTTAGGACCCCAAGTAGTTGCAGAGGGTCTTCCAGCGCCCGCCTGCGCATCCCTTTCCACCTCGGGTTAAACTCCGGAGGTGCTCCAGTCACTTCCCCCATCCAAGCTCCCCAGTTCCCTCTATCATCTCCGGATGAACCTCTCTTCTCGTCGACCTTGAGGACCCCCGGATCGGAGCCTTAGAGCCCCAAGTGACTTGGCGGGTGCCCCCTCCCCTGCAACGCGCGCAAATGCCCCACAGTCTCCGGTGACCTCCCCCCCGATTCACCACGACCCAGATCACGAACGCCCTCCGGCTAGCCCGGAGCGACCCCCTTCCTCTTAGGGGCCCTACGTTCCTCCAACCAGAAAAACAATTCAACGAAATGCATCAAGAGCCCACTGAGCGCAAGCTCCCACTACGCGCCGCACGGTCTGCACGGGGCTCGCGGCCCGGGTCCGCCGTCCCCCGCCCGTCGTCCTCTTCTCGGCCAGAGGGCCGGCGCTGCCTCCGCCCGGGGTGTGGAGGCGCCGGCCGGAGGCGGACTGCGCCGGGCGCAAGCACCGGGGGCCGAAGAGGCGGCCGCTAACGGCTGTGCGGGGGCCAGGGAGCACTCAAGGGCCGGGCCACCGGGGACACTCACCGGTCGGGGCGCGCGGGGCGGCCTCATCCAGGGGCACCTGCGGCCAGGCAGGACGGGCCCGGACGGCGCAGTCACCGAGAGGGCGAGTCCGCCCGCCCGCCCGCCGGTCCCGTCCCGTTCCCTCCGACTGCCCGAGCGGGCGCAGTCTCGCTTCCTCCGGACGGAGTCCGGAGACCCCAGCTCCGCCGGATGCCCCCGCCAAGCCCCCACCCCTTTCCCCGGCCACCTCCCCCTCTTCACCCTTTTCCCCTCCCCCCCTCCCCCAACCCCCACCGGAATGGAAAATACCTCCTGGGGCGGGGGGCGGCGGGGGCACGCCTCTCTGAAGGGCAGCCTACCGTGACCAATAGCAGACGGGGCTCTGGAGGGGCGGGATTCCTAACGGCCAATCCGAAGGCGTGTGGGTGAGGGCCGAAGGAGGGAGGCAGGGAGCGAGAGCGGGGAGGCCCGGGAGTCAGGGAGGTCCGGCCGCTCGGGTGCGCGCTGTGCGCGGCTGCCATTTTGGAGTCAGGCCGCTGCGACGGCGGCCGGGTCCGGCCCGGGGGAAAGGGAGGAGCCAGTCAGGTGGGAGAGAGGGGGTCACGTGGGCTTGAGAGGCGGGATAAGGCGGGCTGCGGCCGGAGGGGAGGGGTTGGCGGCGGCGAGTCACGGGGGCTGAAGAGGGTCACGTGGTCGGAGAAGGTCCAGAGGTGGGCTTGGGGGCGGAAGGTCAACCTTGAGGAAGGAGAAGCAGGAAAGCTTTGTCCCTGGTTTCAACTCTGTTAGGGAAAAGGAAAGGAAAAATGTTGAATGGAGGGCGTGAGTGCCCGGTCGGAAACTGTGAATGAGTCTCCCTAGCTCCCTCCAGCAAGGAGCCTCCCTGTTACTAAATTCCAAGATCCACGGGAACCAGGGCACTTCGTTTAATTCAAGCATTCCCATCCCCACTCCCAGCTGTCACAAACGTGACTCAATGATCAGATGGAGGAGTGTCTCCCACTTTTTGCTTGCACTTTGTATGGAAGGGCCCCCGCCCTAGAAATGGCTGAAAGAATAAAAGCGTAGTTGAGGCATTGTGCAGACTCCAGGACAGGCCATCTGGCCTTACAGAAGCCTTGTCGTCATTCACAAATTTACCCAACACTTCTGTGTTAGACATACCCCTGATCGTATTACAACGCCTCCAGACAGAACAAAACAAAGTTGACTATGAGACCCTGTCTAGTTCTCATCCTTATTTCAATTCATGCTTCCAGTACAGGCTAAATTATACTCCTTACTAACCCACTGAAAGTGCTTCTCTTAAGGCTACCAGTGACATCCATATGATCGAGTTCAAGGATCACTTTTTCGTTCTTATATGATCTCTTTTGCAGTTGATTCTATGGACTACATCCTTTTTCTCCTCCCCAACGTACCCCTCACCCCAGTTTACCTAAGACCATAAACCCTCAGATTGTATTTCTCTTCAGTTAACCTTTATAAATCGGTTCTGTGTTGGCTTTTTAAGAGAGTCCCAGGATCTGATCCTCAGTTGGTGCACAGTCATTCTACTGCACACTAGGTGGTCTAACCATTTTGATGGCTGAGTGTACCTTTAATGAGATCCCGATATGCATACCTAAGTGCTTTTGGATATCTCCCTCCACGTGAATCTAATCTTGACATATCCAAATCAGAACTCAAATACCTACTAAGAAGACCGCAAACCTGCTCCTTCCCATCTGTTCTTTATCTTCTTTGATAACATTACCATTCATTCACTTAAGCACACCAGAATCTGCGAGCAGTCCTCCAGGCTACTCCCTCACAGCTGTAACACTTCCCTACCCCTTTGAACTTCATCATGCTGATTATATTTACTAAATGCCTTTTGTCTCAATTTCTACAGCCACTGCCTCACCTGGGCCATTTATTCATTAGCCCAGTATTTACTAAGCATTTTACAATGTGCCAGGCATTTTTTGAGGTGCTCAGGATATAGTGGTAAACAAAAGGGACAAAGTTCCTGAGTAGGGTGAGACAAAGCATATATGAGTAAAGTAGCAAATAAATAATTCAGGGATGATACCCCAGTGCTCATAGCAGCACTATTTACAATAGCCAGGACATGAAAGCAACCTAAATGTCCATCAACAGAGGAATGGATAAAGAAAATGTGGTACTATATACAACGGAATATTACTCAGCCATAAAGAGGAACGAAATTGGGTCATTTGTAGAGACGTGGATGGACCTAGAGAATATCGTACAGAGTGAAGTCAGAGAAAAACAAATATCATATATTAACGCATATTTGTGGAATCTAGAAAAATGGTACAGATGATCTTAATTTGCAAAGCAGAAATAAAGACACAGATGTAGAGAACAAATGTATGGATACCAAGGGGGTAAGGGGGTGGTGGTGGGAGGAATCGGGAGATTGGGATTGACACATACCCATTATTGATATTATATATAAAATAGATAACTAATGAGAACATACTGTATAGCACAGGGAACTCTACTTAGTGCACTGTGGTGACCTAAATGGGAAGGAAATCCAAAAAAGAGGTGATTTTTGTATATGTATAGCTGATTCACTTTGCTGTACAGAAGAAACTAACACAACATTGTAAAACAACTATACTTCAATAAAAATTTTAAAAATAAAATAAATAAGCTATATTTCTTAAGGAAAAAAATAATTCAGGGGTGATATGTGCTATAAAGATCTCCCCCCACCCCAGAAAAACAGGGAAACCGGCAAGAACCTCCCGAAGTTGTTGCCCAGCTCTTCACCTCAATCTCCCCCGCCCCGCTCCCCCATGCCCCTCGGCCTCCCCACCCTGCTCAACACCTTCTCATCCTTTCCTCTTATTCTTGAAGAAAAGATAGCCCTGATCCTTTCAACTGGAGTGATTTTCTTTCCTTTCATCTGCCAGGACTTCCCCCTATCTATATGTTACAGCTGCCTTAATACAAATCCCTCAACTAGGAGATAAGCTACTTTGAGGGCAGGGATCACACCTTATACATTTTTATGCCTCCACAGGGCCTTGGCTCAGAATAGGTGCTCACAAAATGCATGTTGAAATGAACTGGTGAATCCCCTGACCCCTGAATCAGGCTGCCACAGAAGCATCTCCAGCTCAATCAGAGTGGAAGGTCAGTGAGCTCATCTATTAGAGTGTAGAGGCAGTTATGCCTCATGGCAGGGGGCAGGGTAATAATGAATGAGATTACCTCTGTTGGTCCCTTCCAGGCCTGGGATTCCATGATGCTGTGCCCCATGTCGCGCAGGAGTTGCATCATAAGCACTACTTTACTTGACAGTGCCCAGTACATGTGGGCAATTTAAAAGTATTCTTTGTTTCTGATGACGAGCTTCAAACCCAGAGCACTCTGGGTGAATTGCCAGGAGAGGCTCTGCAGGAGAAGGATTGCAGTTGCCACTTGACTCTATTTCCAGGCCCTTGGGTATTGCACCCCAACAGGGAATGAGATGATGCCAGTTCCGTCATAGTCATCGTAATTAAATCCAAGTTCTGGCAAAGGGCGGTGCGTAATTATGAAGTATTATTATGGTTTTTATCATTATTAGGCACCCAGCTGCCCAGCCCAGAAAACCACAGTAGTAAAACACAGAGAAGCCAAGCTCCTCTCCCAGCTGGCATGAATCAATACCAGGTGTATTGGCACACAGTCCTGCAGCTCTGCTCATCAAAATGAAACCTTCTGTCCCCTCTTTTTGGCAAGATAAAATTTTAAATGAATGAAAAGAGGAAATGTAAAGAAAGACCTTGCCACCACCTCTAAATGGAGTTCCTTTTTTCCATGTCCCCTGAATGATCTCTTCTCATCTACATATTTATTGTGTAAATCTTTTTCAACTTTATCCTTGACCTGCCAGCTTTCTAAACATCATTCTACAATGTCTCCAGAGGATGTATTAGTTAGGGTGGGAGTACAGAGTGCAGAAAAGAGTGCTTTTACTTTCAAGAAACTTATAATACAGACTAAATAATTCAGCAAATATAGTCAGGCTTGACAAGGCATCTGCCTTTTATTGAGCGCCTACTCAATGCCATACTTGGCATTTTCACATATGCTAACTGACTTGATCCACACCACCCTGCAAGGTGGGTTTTATTGTCCTTATTTTCTTCCAGGTCTCAAAGACTTAGTGACAGAACTGAGATTCTAACATAAATATGCAAATTTGGTGACTGTATACTCATGGTAGATGTGTCCACACTGGGAGATGAATATAGGTATCAGATACCACCTCCTTCTGTCAAATTAAAAATGGTTTTTTGAACAAAACAGATTTTAAGCTGAGCATTGAAAGGACAATTCAGAAGTGATGCTGAGGGAATGGTGCCAAACAAGGAGGCCAAATTGGCCATAAGCCTAAAATCAATCAATAAGGAGAAAGATTTCTTGTTCAGCGATGAGTCATATTATATTCTTCAAGTACATTTATTATCTCAGTTCTTCCAAATGAGGAAGTCAACCCAGGTGGTACAAGGGTGGGCTGAGGATGGAGGAGGGTGGTTTGGGGAGGGAATAAGTTTTCGAATGGAGAACTCCCAAATGGCCCATAAACTGGCACATTGGGCACTGGCTTCTGAAACAACTGGAACCATGGCAGCTTTCTCTGCTGCTTATCAGTTGTTTTTAACTGATGTATGTAGAACAATTTCTCATTCTCTTATTTTTTCTAAAACAATTGATTAACACATTTTTAAAAACTATT
The DNA here is from genome assembly GCF_949987515.2 of Delphinus delphis. NCBI lineage: Eukaryota > Metazoa > Chordata > Mammalia > Artiodactyla > Delphinidae > Delphinus > Delphinus delphis. The sequence continues at coordinate 52,278,093 of NC_082694.2, forward strand.
TAGCACTATGTTGTACAAGGCAGTTCACTTCTATTTTTAGTGGGTTTTTTTTCAAGGAGTTTAAGATTCAATAAAATGAACCTGTTTAAAGTGTACAGTTTGATCTGTTTTGAGACACATATACCCTTGTAACCACTACTGTAATCATGAAATAGAAAATTTACATCACCCCCAAAAAGTTCCCTTGTGCCCTTTTTGCAGTTGGAATTTTAATACAACTTATATTTTGGTTACTCTAAATCTAGATTTCCAGTTTCAACCTTGCTTTCAAATTCTAGGCCCATACTTTTAGCTACCTATTTGACATATCTACCTGGATACTACACACAGGTACCTCAAATCAAACAGGACGAAAAGATAAAGTAAGTGCTTTATCTTAGCTACAAGAAAACCCCCATCTCCTACTTCCAATTCCCTTCTCAAATCATTTTTCTGTATTCTTCAATTTGGCTGAGGTAGTCGTCATCTACTGAGTCATATAAGCTAGAAAATTAAAAAAATAATCTTCACTCTTCCCTCTCTTCAACCTCCCAAAAAAGTGATTCTACGTCACACAAACATTTTGTAATCAGTCCTTTCCATTTCCAGTATCCTCATTCAGACACATCTCCCTTGCATGATAACATAAAATCTCCTGACTAGCTTCTTCATGATCCAATTCATTCGACCTGCCACTCTAATTTTCTTTTGAAAACCCAGATCTGACTCTTTAAAACCTCTACGTTCAGAGACTGCCCAACTGCATACAAAGTGGCACTGAAAATCTTTCACCGTACGGTCCCAACCTCCCCTCCTGGATTCCTCTGCTCCCTGCCACATAAAGCATGCTATACATTTTCATCTTTCTGTGCATTTTCTCAGATCTCTGTCTGAAATGTGCCTCTTCCTCCACTGGGAAACTCCTCCAACTTTCACAGCCCCATTTATATGACTTTCCTCGGTAAAGTCTTCTCAGACCTCTCCAGATAAAAATAGTCTTTCTGTTTGTTACACTTGACCTCCCACAGCATGCTGCACATACATTTATCACACTGAACAGACAGAGTGGTGAAATAGAACAGGAGAGCTGAGTCAGAAGATCTGGGTCTAACTTAAAAATCTCATTCACCACTTGCTGTGCATCTGAGGCAAGTCACATAACCTCTCTGAACCTCAGTTATTTAATCTATAAAATTGGGATAACACATAATAATAACCCCCTCATAAGACTCTTCTGGTGATTAAATGAAATAATTATAAATGTGAATGTGATTTGCACTATACAGATATTAGAGCTATAATAACAAAGCTGAATCTTCTGATATATTGTGAGCTCCTTGAGTGCAAAACCAGCATCTGGTTATCTTTATATCCCTTCTACCTAACATAATGCTCAGACCTGCCTGTTGCCTAGACTGGTTTATGACATAAGTTACCATTTCTTGCAGAATCATATTCTCTCCGTTTACTCTCTTAGCCTACTTTGTACAATATAAAAGCCAATCATGACATCCTCATTTCTTTTTATAATTGTTTATTGCCTTTATAATTAAATAGTTTCATCAAAAGGTCTCTGAGGAAATGGAATATATAGTCTATCCATGATTAATTTTAAATGCCTTTGTTTTTATTCAACAAAAACTTTTTAGAGCCATTAAATGCCGGCCCTGTTCTAGGCACTGGTCATCCAGAGGCTAACAAGAGCCTTCACAGAACTTACATTAGAGTGGGGACGGTAAGCACAAACCAACAAATGAAGATGTTAATCTGTAGAGTCAAAGGCGCTACAGATAGAACAATGTTGAGGGTGGGGCTGATGGAACAGGAGTGGTCAGAGAAAGCCTCCCTGAGAAAGTGGCCTTTGAGCATCAGTAATGAGGAGACAATCCTACAGAAGGAAGGAGGAATAGCCTTCCAGGCAGAGGGAAGAGCACAGACAGAGGCCCTGAGACAGGAGAAGGCAAAGTAGATGTGAGGAACTGAAAGAAGGCCGACATGGTGTGGAAGAAGGGAGGGGTAGTGGAAGGAGGTGAAGTCAAAGAAGCAGACAGGGCTTGGAAGGGCAGGGTAAAGAGTTTAAATTGTATTCTAATTGTAATAGAAAGCTCTGAAGGATTTTAAGCAGGAGTATGATATGATTTGATTGTTTTTTAAAAGGATCTCCCTAACTACATATGGAGAATGTGTTCTGGGGGCAATGGGAGAGAGGATCAGAAAGTGGCCTAGTGATTTTGGTCCAGACTAGAGATGGTGGTGGTCTGGATTAGGGTGGTAGCCTGAAGATTGTAAAGAGTAGTAGGTTTGGGTGTATGTTTGGCAGATAGAATTGACCGGTCTAACTGATGGATTTAGTGACAGTGAGTAAGGGAAAGACATTAAAGATCACTCTTAGGATTAGGAGCTAAGCAGTGAGGTGGATAAAAGTTCAGTTTACTGAGTTGACACAGTGCCTACGGAGGCGCTGTGTTAGGCTCTGAGAATACAAAGCCCACTAAGACACAGTACTTGCTCTCAAAAAACCCAGGCTAGTGGGGAGGTCTGCCTCCTACCCCGGTGATTTCTGTGGGATGTTTTAAGCACAATGTCAGAGCTCTGCACAGAGAGTGTCAGGAAGGAGCCCCTAGTCTCCACTGAGAGTGTCAGGAAGGAGCTCCCATGTCCCCTGCATTGGCCCCTAGTCTAGTCCAGCTAAGTGAACCAGGACGCCTACTCTCTTGGGAAGATAACGGGCACTTTCTTGGCTTTTGTGAATATGTGCAGCAATCCACATTCTAGATAAAACTTTAATTTAACTCTTTATGTATAACTTTCCATAGTTGTCAGCAGCATCTTCCAGGATCTTGGATTTTTTTTTTTAAGAGAAGAGGAAGGAAGGATATGGAAAAACAGCCAGTAGGTTAAAGATGCTGGACAGAAGCAAGGTGCTCAGCTAACAGGAATGGGAATCAGTATGGTCTGAGCTTCTGCTGTACCCACTTACTCGTACCAGGCCAATAGTAGACCTTTGGTTGACGATGAATTCAGATTTCTTCTTCTTTTTATTGTAATTGTAACTGGAACTTTTATGAGGTTACCATATGACTCCTGAACGACTTTTCTCAAGCTTTTTTCTTTCTGGTATTTATTTAATTTTTAATATTTGACCGGCTGATATATTCACATGTTTCAAAAATCAAAACAAAATTAAAAGGTATATGGTGAAAAGTCTCCCTCCCACCTTGCTTCTTCCACCCCATTCTCCATGCCCACCCACCCTCATAGGTCAAGATAACTATTTATATTGTTTTCCCATGTGTCCTTACAGTGTTTCTTCACACAAATACAAGCAATTCTTCTTTCTTCTCTTCCTCCCTTCTTACACAAGAGGTGGCATATTATATCTCCTGATCTGCATCTTGCTTTCCCTCTGACAATGTCTCTTGGAGATCTTTCATATCAGTACTAAGAGAGCAGCCTCATTCTTTTACACAGCTGCATAGCATTACACTACAGTTTATTTAACCATTCCCCTATTGATGAACACTTGGGCTGTTTACAATCTTTGCTATTTGTTACAAACAATGCTGTGATGAATAACCTGACACGTATGTCTGCAGCTTTATCCGTAGGATAAATCCCCAGAAGTCTCCCAAACACTTTAATAAAATCTTCTAAAGGAATATTCTAAGGTGGTATGACTAGATTTCCAAAGTAGAACCTTAGCTTTCCAAGGATTAACTCTCACGTTCCATTAAGAATAGTTCCTCATTCGTTGGCCTGTAAATTATATCCTTGTATTTTTTCCAAAAAGGAATTTTTTAAAATAAATTTATTTATTTGTTTATTTTTGGCTGCATTGGGTCTTCATTGCTGTGCACGGGCTTTCTCTAGTTGCGGCGAGCGGGGGCTACTCTTCGTTGTGGTGCGGAGGCTTCTCACTGCAGTGGCTTCTTGTTGCGGAGCACGGGCTCTAGGTGCGCGGGCTTCAGTAGTTGTGGCTCGCAGGCTCTAGAGCGCAGGCTCAATAGTTGTGGTGCATGGGCTTAGCTGCTCTGTGGCATGTGGGGTCTTCCCGGACCAGGGCTCGAACCCGTGTCCCCTGCACTGGCGGGCGGATTCTTAACCACTGTGCCACTAGGGAAGCCCCAAAAAGGAAATTTTTTAAATATTTAATCTTTCTCCTGCAACCAGTAATAGCTGGCATAATGTTTTAAAAAAGAAGAAAAAAGAGAATAAAATTCAGCTTGATTATGCCCCAGTTAATGAATTTTAAGCTCTAGAAAATACTTGAGTTTTCTTAATTCAACCTATAGAAGCATCTCTAGAATGAAGTCTCAGATGGGATTGATGGGTTTGGAGTTGAGAACTTGTAAGGTATGCACTGCCCCAAACAGCTCTAGTGCTACCCTAGCCCCAGGGTCAAATATCCTTCAGCCATTTTTTATTAGCACCCCTTTATATTTCTCTTTGTAATTCTTCAGTTTTCCATAGTTGCTTTTGGAAAATAGGTTTAATGCCTTGGTGAAATGGGTAGACTTCGGTAAATGTGCTTTATAACTGAGCCATGTAAAGTAAGTATCCTGTCTTTACACTAGCCACCACCCATACTTTTTCTTATTTATTAGATTCCAGATACATGAGACCAGGATGGAAGAATCCTAGGGCACTTAATTTACATGAACTATTTAGGAGAGCATATACAGATGTAGAAATATGTACAAGTAACGTGTCAGTGAGAGCTGCCACTTAAAAAATATATGTATACATCTTAAGAAGATAGCCCGTCCATATTACTATCATTATTAGAAAATAAAATTATCTTTCCACATAGAACTTCTCTTTGGTTCCATTTTATGTGTGGGGAGGTTTGTTAATTTGCTTGTTCGTTTTAATTGTAGCATGAAAGGAAGTATTTAAAAACAAACCATGAGGGACTTCCATGGTGGTGCAGTGGTTAAGAATCCACCTGCCAATGCAGGGGACATGGGTTCGAGCCCTGGTCCAGGAAGATCCCACATGCCACAGAGCAACTAAGCCCGTGGGCTATGATTACTGAGCCTGCACTCTAGAGCCTGCGAGCCACAACTACTGAGCCCGTGTGCCACAACTACTGAAGCCTGCACACCTAGAGCCCATGCTCCGCGACCAGAGAAGCCACCGCAATGAGAAGCCCGCATACTGCAACTAAGAGTAGCCCCCACTCGCCGCAACTAGAGAAAGGGTGTAGCAACTAGAGAAGGCGTGTAGCAACGAAGACCCAACACAGCCAAAAATAAATAAATAAATAAATTTATTAAAAGAAAAAAAACCCCATGAAATTGACAAGTTTCAGCCAACAGCCATCTAGAAAGCTTTCCTTAGCTCTAAAGCTCTCTTTGTCAGAAATCACAAAATCTACAAATTGTAGAACTAGAAGTGTACAATATCTCTGAAGAGTATCTAGCCCCAGCTCTAACTGAAACTATCTTCAATTTTTTAAATGTCTCACGTGAGGATTCTACAGTCTCTCTTTTGGCCATTACGCCCCCCCCCCTTTTTTTGTTTTTAAATTAATTAATTTTTAAATTCCTTCTCATATATTTTGGTTTCTCTATTTGCAATATTTATCCTTCAAGTTTTCATTAAGCACTAACTCTTCTATGTGAACATTAGGAAATGTCAATCTTACATTCTCCTTTTTTCTCTTCAGTTGGTAAGACTTGGACTCTGTCTTTAGGAGATAGCCAGAATTCCTGCTTAAGTGAGGAATAATACTCGATAAAATTATTTGTGCATCTGGTCCCTGAGTATTTGTAGAGAACATCAGTTCTACTGACCATACTCTAATTTTGTTCTGGGGACTCTGGACCTCCATACTCTCAGGGCTTGGGGAAAATAGCAATATCTCTACCCCCATGCCTCAGGGGTGAAACATGTGACCTTGGTCTCGGTCATCAGTATATCCTATTCCCCTGGTCACAGTGATCCATTCTAGATCTACTAGAAAAGTTGGCTCTGGATTTGAACCTAGAGGTAAGTAGCAGCTTGCATCCATATTGGGTTCACGAGGTGAGAGATTGCCCAAGAATGGAGTCAATGTTGAAGATGCTGAATTGAGAAATGGAGAGAGAGAAACCAAGTCCTACGTCATACTGTTTGAGCCCTGGATCAAGCTTCACCTGAACCAGATACTCTAAATTATTCAGTTACACGAGCCAGTAAATTTACCTTTTTGACTAAACTACTTTGGATTATGTTTTTCACCTCTGGAGAGCAAAGGATTTTTAGTTGATGCAACATCTTCAAACAAAATTAGACAAATTAAACTCATGTTGTTCCCACGGTTTGCCAAATTACATGATTTCCCCAGCTAATACACAGACTCCTTTCTTCTTGCATCTAGAGTGAATCTACCCTTGCCGCATACCTGTCTAGACACCAAACCAGAATTCTCTTCCCCTTCCCCTAAAGACTCCTCCAGTTCTATGTTTAAACCCAGCCCACTGGAGAAGTTAAAGAAAGAAGGGAACAGATGGCAACCTGATTCATATTCCTCTTATAGGGAATTAAGCCAATTTATTTTGGGGGTCAGTTCCAGTTCAGTTTCAGCAGTGAATGAGAGTTGTTTGAATCCATTTCTGGTTTAGGCCTGTAATCATCTGCAGTAATCCAAAGTCCTTCACAAGGAGAAAATACTTGGGGGAGTTAAAATTTTGTTCCAGTTTGACAGAACTATGTAACGTAGAATCAAGTTGCACCCGTCTTGTTAGGCATTTTGTGCTAAAAGAGGTAGCATATGGGCAGGAGAGGGAGGTGATTAATAGTATACTTAATACGAAAATAATCAGCCTAGACTGCATCCGTAATAAGCTGTGTCATAAAATCTACTCTTTGGATTTGCTTTTAATGTTTCTAATCCACATGAGAGCATATTTTGAAATATCGTATAGTATCCACCCAATCACTAAAAGATAGGTTGAAACATACTTTGAAAATTTTGCCTCTTTTAGAGGAGCAAGTGTCTTGTAGGTGAAACACTTATGGCCTGAGTTTGAAAATTTTTTCTAATTAAAATGATAGTCTGTCAATATCTCAAGGCACTAAGACTTAGTGAACAATTTGGGGACATTGATTATCCTCTAAAATAAAAAGTAAAAATCTAGGTTTAGAATATCAACTGGGCCTTATATATATATATATATATAATCATTATATATTTATAATATAAATAATTTCAAGACACTTACAGAATGCTCAGCTTGTTCCAGGATATTTTTTGTTAGTGGGTGGTATACAAACAAGAGATAGAAAGACAGATGCCATCTATATATTTTACAAAAACACCTCTTGCTGGTGCATGTGTAAGCAGGGAGTCAGATTTGACAAAATGTGAAGAGATGTCTTACAGATGGCACACGTGAGCAGAACAGGTCTTCCCAAACTGATGAGGCTGTAAAAGCAGTTGTCATGAGTATGTGCAAGTCTGTCACACCTGTCCTACAAGGAAATTCCCACTCGTAAATACGAACCTTCAGAATCAGAACCCAAGGCTAGCTGAGCTTAGTTCAGTTTTCCATTAGTTCAAGAGAGACTATGACCACCAAAATGGATTGCATGTCTTTTTGTGACTCTTCTGAAACTTTTATGTTTCCCCTGTCTCTGTGCTATTTGAGGTTAAAGTTTAAGATTAAAATCCTCTTACTTGGTCCTCAAAGAAATAACCATAATTAATCTTATAGCATTAAATTCATTGGTGATGTGCTTTGAAGGGGATAAACTCCTGCAAAAATAAACTGCAAAAAGCCTTGGATATACAGAATTTCAATGCTTCAAATGATGTAATTTTCTATAATATTTAGCATGCCAGTTTTAGTTTGGTATTTGTATAATAGGAGATTTCGAAGAAAAAGCTAAAGAGAGGCTAATTTGCTTGGTGGTGCTTCTGTTCTTTTGTTCTTTTAGAATCTAAAATTAACCAACATCTGCAGTGTCAACAGGGACTCCATATGGTATCCAAGTTTGTGCTTTTGCTAAATAATGCATTTGAAGCAATGTAATCTGAGAGGAATTCTGAGGTGATAATGAGTAGACTGTAGACTGCCTTATATTATATAGCACTTTATAGTTTCAAAATGATTTAACAACTAGGACCTTTTTTGATCCTCACAACAACATTAAGAGGCAACAAGATCAGGTATTTTTTCTTATTGTCGAACAGATGAGAAGACAGAGGTCCAAAGTATGGAAGAGAGATGTCCAGAGTCACAAACTCGGTGAGTAGCAGAGTGAGAATGAAACCCTGGCCATCTGGTTCCTAATCTAATGCCCTTTCTACCAAATTACTAGGATCAAGTTATTGACAACTCAAGTTAAAATAGCATGTTTTCCAAATAATAGATCCCACAAACAACTCTGTAGGGAAATGGAAAGGACTCAATACCAGAAACTAAATAATAAACATGTATGTTTAGTTTCCCAGAGTTTAATGGATTTCATTTGATCAATTAAGTTCACAGATGATTTCCACTGAAGTTCATCCTGGTTACTCTTGTGATTTCCTATTTTACCTACCAAAAAAAGTTTTCATCAAAATGCTTTTTCTTCTGTGAAATCATACCTCATAAATCTTTATTTGTCATATCTAGAAAATTCAAAAATTTTCCAGTCAGAGATGTTGGAACTAAGTGTTTTCCTGCCAGTAATAAATTATAATTTACATCTACCTGAGTTTTGAAACATTTTGTCTCAAGTCAAACTTCTGTAAATGTCTACATCGTAGCAATTACTCAGGATTTCTAGGACAAGAAAGAAAGTCGTTTAAAGTCAAAGAATTTATTAGCTTGTGACTGATACACAGGCACAAATTTAGAAGAACCCTATTTTTGAAAGCATAAATAACATTATTGCCAATCCATTTTACAGAAATTTCTAGCTATGTAATATTACCATTTCTACTTTTAAATGCAGAGAAATTCAGAGGCTTCCATTTCTTCAAAGTTGGAGGCTTAAAAATTACGAATGCTGGCATTCTTGAAGAGGAACACTGTGAGTTTGTTATAACAAAAGGTACTGGCGTTTGTAAACATTGATAGGCAGATAGCTTTCCAACAAGTGGAAACACAGAACTATACTGGCAACAGGAGCAGCCAGCAAGCGTTTTAATCGTGATTTGGCTCAGTCTACGCTGGTTCTGACTTCACAGAAGTTCATCTTTAGGAAGCACCTTCTACCAAATGGAAAGCTGGCAAGAAGCAGCACTTGAGATTGCTGACACTGAAGCAACCAGAGCTTACAGAAAACTGAAAAAAATATTTTCCCCATTATTGTTTGGATATGTCTCAAAGAACCCCAAACAGAAAAGCAATATTTAAATTTGATATTGTCCAAAATATTCTTGCAACTCTAATACCCTACCTACTCCATGTCCAGGATTGGTGGAAATACACTAAGCATTTTTGAAAAGGCCATCTAACCGAAGCAGAAGAATGCTATCTTTCCACTCATGAGCATACTTGGATATGGGAGTGAAAAAGAAGAGAAATTGGGAGAAAGAGACAAAGGGAATGACTTGGAATGTACTTTGCTAGAAACAAGTAATTGGAAGGAATTGGGGGGAGTTGGAGAATTTGGGTAGAAAAGCCTTCAGAGAGGGGAGGTTTAAACCATTTGACTAGGCAATAACTCCATCTGGCTAGTAATGGGCATCTGTAAGAAAAGAGCCAAGGGTGATAGAAGGGAGTGACTATGGTGGTACCATTTGGAGGTAATCTGACTGCAGAGAAATGGCGAATGCAGAGATAGGGACAAGGCAACAGCAGGAGGAAGGGAAGTGCCCAAGGTGCCATGAGAACCCAGACTGCAGTTGTTTTTTCTTCGCTTATTCAGTCAAATCTAGATTTTTCTCTCCCCTCTCCTACCATCTCTACACCTCTGCCCCCCACTGCAAGAAGAATCTGTGTTCACAGGCCAAAGTTTGTTTAACTTAGTCCTTATTCACCACTGAATGATTTGTGGAGACTGGGACTGGTAATCATTATTTAGCAAGGACTTCAGCATTAATCAATCAGAACTGGAATGATATAACTTTGTTCCCAGTCAACCCACTCACAACCACAGACCTTTTTGAGCTACAGCGTAGTAATGTGTTCTCTTGGCAATTCTGCTGCTGATTGATGGACTGGACTGAAAAGTGTTGGAAGGGCCAACGCAACTCCCACAATAGGCCAATGCTTTTCTGCCAGACTGGCTTTAAAAAAAAATTTAAAAAGCAGCTGATCATGTCAATGTTAGCCAATACCTGTATTGTCTTCCTGAATTATAAAGCACAACAGTACATCCTGTTCTCTCACAATTCATTATTAGAAGAAAGAATATGAGGAAGAATTAGACCATGCCTATAATATACAAGATAGGTAGACAATCCTGTGCACTCCTACCCTGCCCGTTGGAACATGTCATTTGCACACTGACACGGTAATGGTTACTCTCAAAGTTAGAGGCAATATCACTCCCTCTTCCTCTCCCTGCCTAGAGGCAGTGGCTCTCAGAGGCAGTGCGACAAGGACATGGTCTTGCCAGCTGATGCTAAGAAGGACCAAAGACTTAACTACATACATATAGCTCGTTAACCTGCCTCTCCCAAATCACCCAATCCACATACATCCTTGCCAAAGGAGGAATCAGGTTCCCCAAGGTCATTCTAAGGATGATTGTAGAGGGCTGGACCTATGGGACTTTGCCTTCTTTTCTCCACAGATACCCTTATGATGGCTTTTTGGGGCTTGTGCACTCTCAGGAAACTGATTTCTCTTCTGTGAAAATATCGAGAGCCTGGAAGAATGGAACACAACATGATTGATTCCTGAGTCCCTCACCTTGTTGGATACGCCCCAGGGTTGAGTTGTTACTGCTGTCACAAATAATTCAGCCCTGAATGAATGAATCAACGTGTTTTAAAAAGTTTCCGAATATGTCTAAAACACTAGGTGCAGAGACTTTAATGCCAATTAACAAGGGCAATTTAGAATAGAACAGAGGTAGGAAATTAGGAACGTGAAGAGGCACTGTGATATAGTAGAAAGAGCCAGCTCTGTCAGTTACTAGTTGTATGCCTTTGGTCATTATGCCCATGTTTCAGTTTCCTCAACTCTAAAATGAAAGGAATTTGGTGAGAAAAACTTTTGAGAAATACTCACTTATGTTCTCTCTCTGTATTTTCCCTTGGGTTGAATTCACCAAGGGTTTACTCTTGCCAGCCCTCCTTGTCATACTTCTCCCTCACCAGCCCTTTCTGGCCTCCATGTTTTTTCACTGGTGATATTTTATTGAGAAAGACTGGTGGCACCTTGCAAAATATCATATGCTCTCTCCCAAATCCTTGAATATTTTCTTCTAGGTTGGAAAGGAGTATCTTTCTTCTTCAAGTACCATATCTGATGTCTGAATTGCCCTGAGGAGCAACTTAGAGTAACATCACAGAGCTAGAGGACTGAGTCTTCGCTTAGCTTCTCTGGGGCCATGTGCTAATTAAACAAACGAACAAAATAAAATTTAACAAATTTTTTATGCATGTCTTTGTTGTTGTTGCCCCTGTGGTTTGATTGGTGAAGAGTACGTTTACTATGTCAGGTCTGTGCTACACTTAGAACGGGGTAAAATACTTAGTGCAAGTAAAAACCTTGCAGGATTGGTTGCCAGCTTTTTTGATCTCTTATTTGACATGATCTCATGTGTGTTTTTTTGTGGTAGAAGACATATATTGCTATGCTCTTCTAAGGCCATTTTCCTCACATTGCGTGCATCTCTCTTTAAATATTTTAGAAGGAAAAGTGATGTATTTTTTTGTTTGTTTTGTTATTATTATTATTTGTAATTTAGAGAGCCTAAAATCTATTCTTTTTAACGCTTTAACTGTGTTTAATGCATTGTTCATTTTTTTTAAATTAATTTATTTTTTTGGCTGCATCAGGTCTTAGTTGAGGCATGCGGGATCCTTCGTTGTGGCATGGGCTCTTCATTGTGGCACACGGGTTTCTCTCTAGTTGTGGCACGTGGGTTTCTCTCTAGTTGTGTGCAGGTTTTCTCTCTCTAGTTGTGGCACGTGGGCTCCAGGGCACGTGGGCTCTGTAGTTTGTGGCACGCGGGCTCTGTCATTGAGGCACGCGAGCTCAGTAGTTGTGGCCCGCAGGCTTAGTTGCCCCGCGGCATGTGGGATCTTAGTTCCCTGACCAGGGATCGAACCCACATCTCCTGCATTGGAAGGCGGATTGTTTTTGTTTTTGTTTTTGTAGTACATATTATATTCATGAGTCCTGTTTTATTCATAACTGAACCATCATTTTGGACTGTCATAGCCTTTAATAATAGACATTTTTCCCTAAAGTAATGCATAATCATGGTAGGGATCCTGGAAAATATAAAGTATATATATGATATACCAAAGTGTAGATAAAACATGATCCTACCAGAGATAAATACTACCAGCATATTGTCATCTGTCTTTCCATGGCTGGATTGAATATTTTAATGTAGCCCTTATCTGAGTCTGTCTTGCACTTCTTTTTTTTTTTTTTTTTAACATCTTTATTGGAGTATAATTGCTTTACAATGGTGTGTTAGTTTCTGCTTTATAACAAAGTGAATCAGTTATACATATACATATGTTCCCATATCTCTTCCCTCTTGCGTCTCCCTCCCTCCCACCCTCCCTATCCCACCCCTCTAGGTGGTCACAAAGCACTGAGCTGGTCTCCCTGGGAAGGCGGATTCTTTATCACTGGACCACCAGGGAAGTCCCAGAGAGCCTATAATCTTGATTCAGTCAAAATAATCTTTGGATCCCTTTGTGTTTCATGCCAAATAGGCTTTCTCAGAACTTGGTAAACAACATAAAACGGTATTCAGAAATCTTCCCTTTCCACTTATCTTTCTAAATTCTCCCATATAGCTGAGGAATTGCCATTCTGAGACGTGGTGGGGAGAGGAGGGAAGAGCACCCCTCTAATTTCAGGCCTCCTAAATCTGGATTCCTTATGTTGTTCAAAGAACAAGTATTCTGACAATTCTGCAAAAAATAATGCAAATATTGTTCTCCCACTACTAAATGTGGTCATATGGTCTATCTCTTAAAGTAGAATTTATTCCTTCTTTTTTAATTAAATGAGAAATAAAAGGAAATCATGCACAAGCTTTCAGAGCAATGACTATAATATTAAAAATGCAGTTCCAGCCAGAAAAAGAAAAGAAAAAATGTTGAAATGTGGAAATAATATGAGATCTTACTCAAGTAGATTCTTATGCTCCATCCAAGAGCTGAAAGAATTAAGAAAAACTTTAAAGAAAGGTAGAAGAATGCAGACAATGGAGAAAAGCAGTCAAGGACAGAAAATAATAAGTGTATAGAGTAATAAATTGGAGTCTGGGATGATTCTTAACTAAATCACTTTCAAATTGCAGTTTTCAAATTAAAAATGAGATTGAGGGACTTCCTTGGTGGCGTAGTGGTTAAGAATCTGTCTGCAAATGCAGGGGACATGGGTTCGAGCCCTGGTCCGGGAAGATCCCACATGCCATGGAGCAACAAAGCCCATGCCTCACAACTATTGAGCCTGCGCTCTAGAGCCTGTGAGCCACAACTACTGAAGCCCACATGCCTAGCGCCCGTGCTCCACAACAAGAGAAGCCACTGCAATGAGAAGCCCACGCACCGCAACGAAGAGTAGCCCCCGCTCGCTGCAACTAGAGAAAGCACGCGAGCAGCAACGAAGACCCAACACAGCCAAAAATACATAAATAAAGTTATTTTTTTTAAATATGAGATTGAAAAAACTCAATGCCAGAAAACAAAATGAATTTGTAAAGAAAGCCCATTTTGAACTAAGCCTTCACAGATAAGGTCACCTCACTGGAAGGGTTGAAACCAAACAAAGTGGCACAGGTGAGGACATTTGCTAAAAAACAAACCATCATGACTTTACTACATCCACCCGATGTGCCAGATATTCTCCCAAAGGCAAGTGTCTTTCCTTAGGTGGTCTACTTCCAAAAGGGATGGGATTTAGTCAACCGTATTAATTCTATGTTGCTGTGTAACAAATATCCCCAAACTGAGAGCTTACAACAATATTTATTATCTTACAGTTTCTTTCTGTCAGGAATCCAGGTACAGCTTAGCTGGTTTCTCCCACTCAGGGCCTCTCACAAGACTGCAATCAAGGCATCAGCTTTTTAAAAATTATAAAAGTATATATACATACTTTTGAAAAGTATAAAAGCATATAAAATGACAAGTGAATTCTCACCCTTTGACTCCATCCCTAGTCCCACCTCAACTTTAAAGGTAAAGAATTTAACTGTTTCTTATTCTTCCAAACATTTTAAATGCAAATACAATGTGTGTCTCTGTGTGTATTTACCCACAAGGGATCACAGTAATATTGTTGTATACCTCTCTCTTTTAAAAACTTAATGATATGTCTGGGAACCCATAGACCAGACCCATCTCATTTTTTTTCTTGACTGCATAGTATTCTGTCGTATGGCTGGCTGTATCATAATTTATTCAGAGTTCCCACCTAACAGACATTCATTTCCACCCCCACCACCCCCAACTTTTTGGCAATTTCAAACAGTAATGCAATGGGCATGCCTGTCTTTGCATACTTTGGTGAGTATATCTTATAGACAAATCCCTCGCAGTGGAATTGCTAGGACAAAGGATATGTGCATTTAAAATTTTTAAAGCCTCTTTTTATTATAAAATACAAATACAGAAAACCAAACAAAGTAAATGCAGAGCTTAATGGATTGTTATAAGGCAAGGCCCCTTTACCCATCACCCAGATCAAGAAACAGACCTTTGTCAGCAACGAAAGAAGCCCTCCATATGCTCTGTGATCAAAACTCCCTCCCTCCCTGAAAATAACCACTATTCTGACTTTTATAGAAATCACTTCCTTCTATTTTTTTGTGGTTTTAACCACCCAAGTGGCATCCATAAACATGATAGTTTAGTTTTGTCCATTAAAAAAACTTCTGATGTATCTTTTAAATCTCTTTAAATATGCAGTTTTCCCTTCCAAACGTTTCTTTTCCATGCAATTTCTCTGTTGAAGAACTCAGGGTTGTTGTCACATGAGCCCACAATGCTTTCCAGTGAATACCCCTCAGCTATTGTTGAACTTTCCTGTCCCCAGATCTTTCGGATACGCTGTTTCTCTTGGATTTCTCTGCTTCCTCCTGCACAGGTGCTGATAACATGCAGGTCTGCTGGCTATCCCCTTTCATTGATATTTTGATATTCATGGAGCTACTTTGTCACCTAGCTTTACTGTAAATATTTTCAAGGGTTTTGAGTTTTGCTACCTAGTTACTTTGTTTTGGGGAAGGGATCGGGGGGCATTCAAAGCTATGCTACCACTTCCTCCATCTTCCCAGAATTCCCTCCTCGCTTTAAAATTTGGTAGATATAACCAAATTACCTGGAGGATGATGTGCTTTCTGTGAACATTTGCTTTAAATTAATACACTTCCTATTCTTAAAGAGCAAAAGGAAAATAGTGAATATTCTAGGAAGAGGCTGTACGTCCTGTGCATTTTCATTCTGAACCAAAAGTCTGTGAATAGGTATCAGAGAGCTTTGTAAATAAGAGCTGGTGGGATCTTCAACTCTGTAGAATTTTTATAGAATCTTTATGGACTGCTCTGAGATGAATAAGGCAGCTGGAGGACAGGGAAGCATACTGCCTTTCAGAGGCCCAGTCAGGAGGAAGGTGCACATGGATCCTTCCATAATCCATAGCATCTTTGAAGCAGAAACTGAAGATCTCTGTGGGGTCATTTGTATATAAATATGTTGAAGGAGTTTATTTGGGCATCTCTCAAATCACAAGTCATATGTCTGTGTTTTTTCAGCTTTCTTCAAAAAGTAAGTCAGCAGGAACGGACAGTTGGTTTTTATTATATTCTTCTATTTCAACAGGATTCTCATGAACAACATGTAGCTTCTGACAGGGGCTTTCATTATGTTCTCAAAAAAATTGCTTCTTTTGTCCTCATATTTTGTTTATGTCTATACTGTAAAATTGAGTCCAAGGCCTCAAAAATTAGCAACGGACATAGTATTGTCTACTTAACTAGTGCAGACATTTAAGAAAAAGAAAACATTCTGTATTTGACTATCTTTCCAGACTGATGTGTGGAAGGGTTCCTAGTCATTGACTAATTATATATTTTAGAATATTAGACTCAACAATCTTCTTACGCTTGGGTCAACATTTGTCCCTGTGAATTTTGTGTTCACTCCCAATACTGAAATATGATGCCACCTGCTCAGCGGCCTGAGTATGTAAAGGTGAAGATCCCACTTACATGTCCATGCAGCCCTACTGGCATTGAACCTGTCACTAGAAAACTCAGGATAAAAAGTCAGTAGAGGCTTTCTTTGGGAAGTTTTGAGGGCAATGATGATTCCCTAGACTAAAAGTACTTAGAGTGGACAGTTCAGTGAAAGATTAAAGACACCCTGGACAATTTTCCAATTTTAATAAGCTTTTTTAAAAAAAGCTTTTCCTGAGTGAATGGATACAATGCTGCCTTTTTTGAAGATACACCAATGAAACATTAAAACGCATAATTTTCTAGAACTAATTAATTTACTTAAATATATATCGCTGTCATATTTGTGTTAATTCTGCAGAGTACTAGCCCTCAAACTATCTAGAAGGTCCCAAAGGGTATATTACCTCCTAAAAACTTAAAACCCATACACTCCATCCATTCCTCATCAATTCACCACATGATTTCTATCCATCCAACAAAAACATTCATAGAGCTGACTAAACTACCACCAGACATCTGCAGTAAGAAGTATAACCTATAGGATAGTGAGGTATTTCTCATGTAGTTATCAGAGTAAACCCTCATCAATTATTTACTATACATTTCCTATACACAGGGCGCCATGCTAAATCATAGGCAATGTTGTGGAGTCTATTTTTAAAGTATTTAATTATTACCTAAATGTAAGTTTCACAATTGACGTTTGTGAAGTATGAAATGTCAAAAGCTGTATTTTTAAGTACGAGGCACAGAAGATACTGTTAACCGCTGAAATTTATCTGGCCTAAGAGACCTACTTGCCCCTTGCTGCATTGGCTACACATTTGTTGGAGAGTGGGAAGTCTTTTCTTTTTGTTGTGTTTTCAACATATACCCAGTGGAAAAAAAAAAAGAAATATGACAAAGAACCCCTATGGGCCAGAAGAGAAAATGGAGTTTAGTGAGGGAGTAGAAGTATGGTCAAGAGAAAAATTTGGATGTGTAGGGAATAAGGAGAGGGTTTGTTGATTTGTATTTTGCAGGAGAAAAGGAAGGATATGTTGGTTTTCTTTTGTTTTGCATGTTTGTTTATTTTGAGCACATAGATGAGTGCTTAAGTGTACACAGCAAACCAAAATCAGGGAATAGAATGTAGCAGTAGACAAGGAGTTTTGAAGGAATGTTCTCGACAGGTGTTTGCTTCAGTAGAGGTGTTTTGTTTGTTTTTGCAGTAAGGAAATTTATATAGCAATGAAGTATCTGGGTAAGAAGCATGGATTAATGACAAACTGTGGTGTGAAATACTGACCTGTTTATTACTAAAGAACTATGTAGACATCAACCTGGATATATATAGAACTGTGGTAGTCTATACCTCGAGTACTTATTGCCTTCTCTCCTGGAAACAATACACATCAATATAAACATGAAGATCTAGAAAAGTTCCAGAAAGGTCTCAGAAATGACTTGAGGACTGTTGACTTACTGAATGGGGTGAAGCACTTTGGAAAGAAGACTGAACAGAAACATGATTAGATTTTATGAAAATATGAAGTTTATACACTGTGTAATCAGGAATGATTCACCAGATTTTCCATCACTAAAACTAAAGGGAAGAAGGAGCCATTGAACTTTGAAGGGAGTAATTTTAGAACATGTAAGAGGAAATTCTACTTTTAGTCTTTGAGTTATAAATTCATCATACCAAGAAGCACTGGAGACATGAGCAAAATAAATGCTATAGGAACGTAGGTAACTGCGTGGATAAAGAATTCACAATGAGTTGTTAAAGGAAGCAAGAGCTGCTTAGGGTGTGTCTATAATTTTGTAAAGATTATGTACTAAAGACTATTTTTATCCTTCTACAAAAACATTCCTTGGTTTGTATACCAGAGTTGTCTTCTGAATAAACTAAACTAGATCTAACCTACTGTGACATCCAGTGCCCAGCACAGCACCTGGTAGGAAGTAGGCTGTTGGTCTTTGCTTGATTTATTAACTCTTTTTTGTACTTCAGAGAGGAATGGCCTTCAGAAAACTGATGTTGTTGACCTAATATCCTAATATTTAATTTGGATGAGGAAGTCATTTGAGCAATGCAGATAATTGTCATTAATAAATAAACAAATGGAATGAATTGGTATTAGCAATGGGATGTTATTGCAGAGGATGCAAGACTGGGTTAAGATACCTGCGTTCCATTGTGGTTTCTGTGACTGCTCAAGGAGTGGTCTATTTCCTTTGATAAGTAAAATGATGCCGATAAACAAGGCTAGACCAAGACAGACAGCTGCCTTGATGGGCCCATTTGGTATTGCTTCAAACACATAATCTTAAATATGGGCTTAATATTTATTTAAAGACAGCCTGACAACCACAAGAGAAAGAGGATAGAATCTGTCTCTTCTCTACTGCCTTGAGAAATTTAGTTCTGACCCAAACTTGTACCCTCTGCTCAGCAGAAGAGCTCTACAGTTGACCACACCCCACCCCTCTCTGAAGGCAGGTGAGCACACTTCTGCTGTCACTTGAGTAACACCCTTGGGAGTCTCCCTTCCCAAGCAGCTTCCTGAGAGGTTCCAAGTAAGCATAATTACCTCTATTTTATTCCATTTCAGTATATAGATTGATTCAGTATACAGACTGAGTATACATTTCATTTACAGAATGATACCTGGAGTTCCAACCTTAATTCAACTCTTCAGATGAAACAAAAAGAAGAGAGACAAAAAATTCCGCTGAATTTAAGATTCTTACTTAAATGATTTGCAGTAGCCGTAGATGGTCACTAGATTGGCATTCCATTAGGGATTTTTGTGTTACTTCTGTATCTACATTAACTGGTCCACTGTGGGCAGAGCATGCTTAGTCAGCGCAGTTGTAAACAGTGCATGGATGATCAAAAGAAGGTAACACTGGGTCACTCTCTCATCCTCCTCTTTGTTTGGCCCATGAAGGCACCTTAATGACCACCATATTTTATTCCCACATTGACTCATGGTGAGAATCAATTCAAACTTATGAAAGGAAGTGGCATCCCTGGGAAAGGGCTGCTCATTTCATGCAAGCCAACAGCCCAGGAAGTTCAGCTTTTGAGCCCAATCATTTAAACTATTCTGTTCTTTCAAAATAACCCAATATGCATTGTATTAGATTGAGCCAATATGAAGTAGCCTACTTTCAACCATTTTTGACCTGCAAAGAGGCTAATCATAGTGAAAACTGCATTGTTTTCAGCACGACTTGGTGGAAAGAACATGGAGATCAGCTTCTGGAATTCTGAATTCAAGTCTCAGTACTGTGAAACTGTAGAGGAGCCACTTAACCTCCTCCATGTCGCATTTGCTCATTCAGTAAATACTGAGCTTATAGTCTATGCAAGACTCTCTAGGGAACACAAGATCTGTGAAACAAATTTCTGTCTCCTTCTGACTCACAGTTTATTTGGGGAGATAAAATTCACCTGCAAAAACCTATAATCCAAGGCAGTATATGATGGCATCAAAGTTGCCCCTTTTTTTATTAACTCCATCCCAAGCAAGAAAAACCACTTCTTGCTGCTATAATCAGGAGAGCAATATAGAAGGGAGGGCAGTTGAGCTTGGGCTTGAGGGATGGTTAAGTTTCATTAAGCAGAGAATTGGGGGAGGGCAGTTCAAGCAAGTGACATGCAGGAGCAAAGGTGCAGAGCCTGAAACACGATGCTATTTTGGTGCGGCTGGACAGATGGTTTATGTGGGCAGGCTGTGGGAGATGAGACTACAAACC
Source organism: Delphinus delphis (assembly GCF_949987515.2). Lineage (NCBI taxonomy): Eukaryota > Metazoa > Chordata > Mammalia > Artiodactyla > Delphinidae > Delphinus > Delphinus delphis. The sequence continues at coordinate 52,298,115 of NC_082694.2, forward strand.
TGTTTCTACCATGCCATGTAGTAGGCAATTTTTCACTTCAGTTGCTACACTGAATGAATGAAATAAGGAAGATTGGTAAAAAGAACCCTGGAATGGAAATCAGGACCAGACATCAGTTTTGTCACCAATTCTCTGGACTCCCTCAAACAAGTCACTGTGGAGCTGCATTGTCCTCAGCTGTCAAATGGAGGTAATTTGACTCGTTCCTACAAGGTCCTAAGAGTAACAAGGACAAAATGAACAATCAGAGGGAAAACTCTTGAAAAAGGAAAACTGCTGTGCCTTTCCCTCTAACACGAATTGCTATGGATTTAGATACTCTTGGTAACAGCAAATATGTGTACCTTCTTCCTAGAGTACTTACTGCATGGTAATCTCATTTCTCAGTTACAAGTGAAAGAAACGGGGGGAAAAAAAGCCCAGATTGTATTCACCCCGGTCAGCCAAGAACACAACAAATTCTCTTAGATGAAGGCATGGACAGAGATGGTATGGAAATAGCAGTTCAATATCAAATGAAAGGCCTATCACGGTACCTGGAGAGAAGCGGGGAGAGGAAGCCTCCTGGAAGTAGGAGATCAGATGGAAGAATTCATTGAGCCCCAGGAGTACAGGCTGCAAAACCCTCCTGGTGTCCTTCCAATTCCATGGCGTGCCCTTGCTCCAGCAGCTCATGATCCATGCACAGTTTACTGAGGCAGAGCAGGAAGAAGTATTCTTTTCTTTGCCAGTGACTTACCTGGAGCCAATCTACTTTGGCAGCCAGCCACCAGGGCAGGATGGGTGTTCCTCCATCACAGCTTCTTAAATGAGTCTTACTCCTTTCAGCCAATTTTCCTCAGCTCATGGTTCCAGGATGGACTCTACCAGGTCAGAGTCTAAAAACAGCTCCACATTTCCCGAATGAGATCTGGCTTGACAGATTCTCCTCTGCTGACTCAAATCAGGTCAGATGCCCTCAGAGGCATCCCCTATGCAGATCCCAAGGAACGTGGCTGCTCTTGGTATTTACACTCTGTGGGTGTGAGAAGGCTACCAGGCAGACAGACCCATCCATGTGGCACTGCCACTAAAGCCGCAGGGAGGAGCAGCAATCTTCTGGGGAGTTTTCCTTGGCACTCTGGACCCAAATCATTGCCATCTGTCAGGTCAGTGACCAGATGAGCTCATTTCCTCTGGTGGGATGAGTTATCCTAGGAAAGCTAGACCAAACCTCTATGGAGCAGAGCCTTAAGGAGTCCAGTTTTCGTCATGGAATAGTTCCCCAGGCATCTCCTTCCTGAGCAAGCACCAGAGCTTCTACCTCAAGTGGAGCTCATGGCAACTCCAGGAAAAGAAATGAGGATGGGATGGCCATGGAATTGGGGCTGGGTAGCAATGCCCTGCCCCCGTTGCTTCTGTTCCCTAGGCTAACTGATTTGGGGCCCGTCTCAGGTTTCTCTGATTGGGGGAATCCCGGGCTCCCTCATCAACCTATTGTGGAGAAGCAGGAGTCACAAGGGCAGAGGTCCAACCATAGTGGGAAAGTACATTAACATCATGCAGAAGAGCAACGCTGGTTACCAAGTATGAACAAGACAAGAACTAATGTTGCTCCATTTAAATAATCAGAGCAACACTGTCTGGACCCCTTGAGAAAGTTTCTCTTAATATTCAAGTGAGCAAGAAAGATTCAGTCCAGGGAAGTTCTCCACCATGTAAGTCTTCTGGTCTGAGAAACAATATCGAAACACTCCATTTGAATCTGGAGGCAAAAATACCTATCATTTCCTTGTGTGCCTGTCACTTACATCAATATTGTTTCAGAAGGATTGGCTGGTGCTCATGACGTGTTTCAGTTACAAGATGGATGAGTTTCAGAAAATTATTATTTATGGCATTTGAGAGTCTGTCAATGTTCTGGTATCATAAAAGAAGGTAAAGGTTAGTCCTGAGGTACGACTCTGAGAAGATAATCACAGAGCCTGATGGTGAGCTATTAACAGGACTGACATTTCACAGCAGAGCTGCCATGAACGAGATCAAAATTAACTAATACATACAACAGGGAGCTGCTTGGCAGCCTAGAAAAGCCCTGTCAAGAGAGGCAAGGGTCTGAGGCTCGGGGCTGGAGATTTGCAGGCATCCAGGAGGACCAGGGTCAAGTGAAGTCTCTAAATAATGGCGATAACAATACTCTTGACTGATTCCTAAGGACAAAGTGTAAGAGTTAGGGGTGTGTGGATACATCACATCGTGGTATGCCACCGCAAGTTTGGAGTATACAGATTTGTGTATTTGATTACTCATGGCTTGTTCATGTATAATGATGTATATTTAGACATTTATGTCCTGAACGTCATCACTCTCTTCCAACATGGACTAGGCTGAAAATTTTAGGAAACCTGCTTCTGCCATCACAGGTAGTTCATAGAGTTGGGAGATATATATAGAAGACATTTCCACTCCTCAAATAGGGTGACTTTCGGGGATTAACTGGGTGTGTAAGATTTTAATTCTCTAATACTTACCCTCTGGAAATGTATCCAGAATAGCTTGACTAAAGCACAGTTCCAAAAGCAACAGACTAGACATTGGGATGGTTGGGCAGGATCTGTGCCTGGGCTTCCTCTGCTTCCTCTGTGTAAGGTTATTATTGGATTGGAAAGGGTTTTCTCTGTTAGCAACACTTCTCCTTCCAAATAATCGCAGACTGTTCTGCTCACCCCTTCCCTGTATCCCCTCAATATTTATGGATTCCCTTCCCTTGCAATTGTTTATCGCATGCTGCTCTGTGATTACTCTTTTCTAGTAAGCCAGAAGCTCCCCAGCGTTGGGACCTGCTGCCTCGTTAGCCTGGATTTCCCCAGAGCAGGGACCGCTTCTCTTCCAACCAGCCTGGGACACTCATAGGTAGAAGCTCACTCTTCACCTCCTGTCCCCTCCTCAGGCCCCTTGGGGAGGGGGTTGCTCTTAGCTGCCTGCCCTTAGGTTGCCGGCCAAAGCACACGGTTGCAACAGGACCATAGGCAAATAGGCCTTCTTTCTGCAATAGAAAATTCAGTAATGCCTAGAGCCGATTCACAGACCTTGGAGTCCACCGAGAATTTGTGGTGGCTCATCTAGTCTGCTCCTTCTCTCTGTTCTCTCACGTGCTCTCCCTGCCCCCACCCTTCTATCTGTCTCCTGCTTATTTTCATTAACCTAATCAGAAAGCCTTCAACATGGAAGAAAATCTTCTACATCTGCCTCATACATTTTGCACAAAAACAAAAAGTAAAATATACTGCAAAGACCTGGCATGGTCCTGAGTCTTTGCAGTTGGTGGCGTCATTGCCCGTGAACTGGTGAAGTTGGGAGGTTGGAGTGGGGGTGGTGGCTGGATGCCTGTTAGAGAGTTTTGGAGCCCCTTCTCTGAGCTTCACCATATCATATAGCCCCAAATTATTTGGATCCCTTCTGGGGCAACTGCTTGGCCCCCAAGTGCTTTTTGAAAAAAAGTGAATTGGCTGCATTTAGCAGAGTAGAGTTAGTTTATTTAATAGCCTGAAAAATGATATCCAGATGCTCAGCACAAAGGAGGGGGCCCTTCCCTCTAATTTCAAGCCTGCCACAGTGATCCTCAGCCTGGTCCCTCCCATCTGGACAGCTGCCCTGTGCTCTCTGGGGGTCTACCTTGGGAGACCGCCCGGGAGCTCCAACTGGCCCCAAACCCAAGGAAGGAAGGCAAACCATCTGGAATGCATCGTCCAGATTGGCTCCACACTGCCCAGGCACCCTGACAGCTTTTTGGGACTGTTAAGAGACTTGGATTTAATCCTTTAGGCTCTTCAGTCAGAGGCCTCCAGAACTCTCTTTGTCTCCTTCCAGAATTTAGATTCCACAGAGGCACAGTTAGACCTGCTAGTCACTTCCAAGTTTGGATTTCTCAGGAAAAGGACCAAGGTGTGCTCTGAGAGATACTTTCCAGCAGCTCTTGGATTAGGAACAAATGAAGGAAAGGGAATGGTTTCAGCAAGAACCTTTTCCTCGCCTCCCTTTTCATCCCCACTGCCACATCCTGACAATCTACTCCAGCCCTGATGATTGACACTTACCTGGACGCGAGAAAGAAAATTTGTCCCATTCCAGGATGCTTGGGGGAGCCTTTAAAATGGCAACCTGGCTTTCCATAGCGTCTTCTCACCATGCCAGGTATGCTTGGGAGAAACAAAGGAATCAACTCTCTACAGGGGAGGGAGTGGCTAGGAAGAGGTTTGGAACTATCCTCAAATCAAATTGTATAAAAAGGATCAAGGGTTTTAAAAACAATTTTCCCCAGAATTGTAAACCCCCATTAACTATCAATGTATTTATTGTAATTTTTTCCCTAGGGTGATAAACCAAGAATTACTAAATTTACAAAGGCTAAACATGTTTCCTACCATCTTGTCTCTACTTCTGATTTGTTTCTTCACAGACAAGAAAAAGATAATTTCACCCAAACCCCTGACCCTGGGAACACAAATTCCAAGTTAATTGGATCCAAATTTAAGAGACTCTAGAGTGTCTCATATCAGGCCAGCTCTCTCAAATGGTGAGTGTGTAATGACAATGAATCCCAGAAAAACCCGGCACAGTCATCTAAGAGTTGCCTTCAAAGCCTCCAGTATGTTTGGCAAACAGGGGGTATGTTTCATGTCCCTGCCTAAGTCTACCCGCGGTTGTTTCTGTGTCAAGGACTCCTCCCTGCTTCTCCCAGACCCAATTTTAGCTTCTGCTCACCCCTCTAGTGTTGACCACCTGGAACTAGCAGATTCCAGCCTAGAATCGAGATCCAGTGCTGCTAGCTACACGTGAGTCTCAGCAGAGGCGAGTGGAGCAGAGCACGTTTCTCTACACTGTCTTGCTCTCTCACTCTTCATGTCTCCACCACAAAAGTTGTACAGGTGTATCCAGATTTTTAGCAGGGAAGAGTTCATATTGTCCCACAGCAGACAAATTAAAATTGAACAGCAGAAGTCCTCTGGTCATGCCACACAGGGAATCTCTTATTGGCTCCTCTCCCCCTAGGTTACAGCATCCTACTGTGTCACTCAAACTACGCCAACCTTCTCCAGGGTCCTCTCTTTTGTATTCACTCCATCACCTCCAGTATCCACCAATTCCTTATGCAGAATAATTTAGCCAACTCTTTGTCTGCTTTCAGACCATGCCTTTGGAGCATCACTTCCAAATGAAAAGAGGCCTCTAAGGTACCATCGTGGATGGGTCAGTGTATCCCTTCCCCACGCTGGGGAAAACCCACTCGAAGCACCTGCCCTCTTTGGGACATCTTTGTGCTGGATCTCACTGGGCAAACCAAGGAATGTGGCTAGGGTGAGATGGGGTTGGGGAACTGATCCAATGGAGAAGCTGGCCCATGATAGGTAGACAAGCATCCCAAGCTTGATGAAAATCTCAGCAATGATTTACACCAGGTCAAGCCTGGGATTTCCAATCTGGCAGGCAGAGCGCAGCCCTGGGGAATTCAAGAGACAATTAGTGCTCAGAAGACCTCTGGGTGGGCAAACACCATGTAGGAGGTTTGCCCACGGGCTGTAGGACCCAGTCACCAGGTTTGGGAATAGGCCAACAGTCCAGCCCAGGAAGAAGACCAACAGAAGCATAGTCCCCCAATGCTGGATGGTCATTCAGAGTGGAGCTCCAGCCTCAGAAGGGGACTTAGTTACTAAGCAGGATAAAAGACTTAAATGTCAGACACCAAGGTCAAAGCTCTGGTGAACATGGAGGATGTAGGAAGAGCTGTAACTCGGGGCCAATAGGCATGACCAATGGTCACTGCAGAGGCCTCAGATCTCCACTCATTTACCCGTGAGGCTATTATGGGAGTGAGTAGGCACCAGCCTTTAGCAGTAGGCACCAGGCTTTGGGAACAGGACCTGATTCTTAGTCCCCCTGGATGGTGGAGTGAGTGGGCTGGGCTGGGCTATTTATGTACTGAGCCAGCAGGACCAGTGACGTTGGGCTGGGGAGGGCAGCAGAAGAGGAAACAACGTGGAGACTGGCTTCAGCCATAAAGGAAAACATGGTTATTGTTAGAATGGCACTCTGACCATGCACCAGCCTGAAGTCGTGGGGAAAGCACCAGATTAGGAGTCAGGAGTCTCTATTCTAGTCCGACTTTAGCTAATAATCAGTTGTGGGCCCTTAAACACATACGTTTATTAATTGTTGGGCTTTGGTTTCCTCATCTGTGATCTGGACATTGGGCTAAATCAGTGGTTTTCAAAGTGTGGTCCTCAGACTGGCAGCATCAGTGTCACCCAGAAGCTTATGAGAAATGCAAATTCTCAGGCCCCACCCAGAACTACTGAGTCAGAAACATTGGAGGTGGGAGACTTCCCTGGTGGTGCAATGGTTAAGGATCCGTCTGCCAATGCAGGGGACACAGGTTCAAGTCCTGGTCAGGGAAGATCCCACATGCCGCAGAGCAACTAAGCCCGTGCGCCACACCTACTGAGCCTGCGCTTTAGAGTCCGCGAGTCACAACTACTGAGCCCACGTGCCACAACAACTGAAGCCCACACGCCTAGAACCTGTGCTCCGCAACAAGAGAAGCCACTGCAATGGAAGCCCATGCACTGCAATGAAGAGTAGCCCCTGCTCGCCACAACTAGAAAATGCCTGAGTGCGGCAATCAAGACCCAACACAGCCAAATAAATAAAATAAATAAACAAATAAATAAACTTATTTAAAAAAAAAAGAAACGCTGAGGGCGGCACCTAGCAATCAGTGTTTAACAAGCCCTAGGTGATTCTGATGTACAACGAAGTTTGAGACGCCCTGCGCTAAATAATTTCTAAGTCTCTGAATGCTCAGATGCCTTTGGATCTGTTAGGAGAGATGAGATCAGTCTCTCTGTTTCTCTCTCTCTCTCACACACACACACACAAAACACAAGCCACATATAACTTGACCAGTAAAATACCAGTCTTCGGATCTTGTAGTTAAAAGCTTTATGAGCAGGTCTTCACTACATGTTCCAGAAACCCAGCCTACATCCTTTTTCTCTTCAGCCTGTCACTAAAATCAGAGCCTGCCTCTGAAATGGATACATTAGTGTTCTAGTCGGCAGGTGGCAAATTGTAGCATAAATTCTTGTCTCCTCTACCTCCTGCCCAATTAGCCAGAGAGAAGATAGGAAGATTTACTCTTTTCCACAAGCAAGGTCACAACCTGGAGTCAATAGAAGCCAGTTTCCAGCCTAGCACTCCTGAGGCTGCTGCAGCGGATTGGCTAAGAGGCAGGTGGATCTGCCTGGTAGCAGGGATTTAATAGGCAAAGCAGCGCAGGGAGGAGGACCAGCAAGGAAGAATAGCTGTGCTAAGCCTGTTGCCTTCTAGTTAAAAAAATTTATAGGTCTATTTATAACCTGTCTTGCTCCACAAAGGATTTGAGGTGCTGCCTTCTTGTTGGAAAACGCTTGTTACCAATACCTGGAATCTGATACCGTGGGCTTTCTGGCCTGTAGCAGAGGGCCAGGTCTTATTCATACAGTCTCTGTGGAGTGTATGATGGCTGCTCCAGGCAGCCTGTTCTAGAATACCCATCTTCCTGCTCATCCCCTTCCTTCTGCCTGCTTCCACAGAGAAAATGTTGTCACCACAATCCTGTTTCTTTTTGTTTTTAAACTGCATAACTTGACACCTGGCTTTAGTCAAATAAACAATATCACTAGGGCTTCCCTGGTGGCGCAGTGGTTGAGAGGCCGCCTGCCGATGCAGGGGACACGGGTTCGTGCCCCGGTCCGGGAAGGTCCCACATGCCGCGGAGCAGCTGGGCCCGTGAGCCATGGCCGCTGAGCCTGGGCGTCCGGAGCCTGTGCTCCGCAACGGGAGAGGCCACAACAGTGAGAGGCCCACGTACTGCAAACAAACAAACACACACACACACACACACACACACACACACACACACACAAAACAATATCACTAGGAAATGTTTAAAAGCCTGGCTTGAGGAGTGGCTCTGGAAGGTCTATACACAGAATTCTTCAGCTTCCCTCAGTGGTCTGTTCCTCATGGGAGCACACCGACAGGAAAATCATCAGTTGGATACACACTCTGAGTTGATTTGGGTTGGGGTAGGCAGGATTTAAATAAATTACTACATGGTAAGTTCCTGGAAGAGAGGCAGGCCCATAGCAAATGCTCAGTGCTGTCTAAACAAACAATTAAACAAACAAAAATACCAGTAAATGGACATGGATTTGTACCAGAACCATCTATTCTTTTTGGAAGAAAACAGGCGGGTGTTATGGGTTCAGCTAGGTTTGTCTCCTTGTGATATCAGTTGAGCCCTATGAGTCTGAATCCCCAACTCTGGCCTCTTTTCCCATTTTCACTTATCTCCTTGGCCTAGAACAGTATTCAACAATTAAGTCACTCCTAGTTTTTCTCTTTTTTCAGAATAAATAATTCCAGTTCATTAATAAACCTCCCCAAAGGCAGAGGTTTAGTACCTTTATGATGCCCCTGGGCCACCGGGTTAATAAAAATAAGTAGAGACAGCCTCGTATCACTTTTTGACATTGGCTGAGCTTCCCCATACTGGGTGATCTTGTTCTGGCTCCCAGAGGCCTTGGCTACTGGATTTCACTGGCACCACCTTTCATCACCTACTCTGCCCCAAGTGGTCCTCATTGCTCTGCATGTAGATGCTGCTCCCTGCTCCTGCTTTTACCCATGACAAGTCCCTTTAAGAAGCTGACAAACCATTTAAAAATTTTTACAGGGATGAGCCAAGAGCAAAGAATAGATAAGAAGAGAAGAGACTTACTCTAACAGATATCAAGTCTTATTATTAAGCTTATAGAAATTAGAACTGTGTTATTGGTTCAGGGATATATTAATAGACTAATAGAATAGAATAAAGAATCCAGAAACAGAGCCACACATGTATAAATATATGACTGAGAAGGTACTAAAGATAGGCAAGGGAGATGAGGGTCTACTCAGTAAGTGAGACTGGAAAATTAGTTTCTATTAACATAAGGAAAAAAAGGAAACTGGATCCCTACTATGTACAAAAACGAATTTCTGACAGAATAAAAATTTAAAGGTAAAAGGCATAATTTAAAAGATCTTTAAAAAACTACAGAATAATTTTAGGAACTCAGGATAGGAAAGAGTATCTCAAATAAGTCACAAAAGGCATAAACCATTAAGGAAATGATTAATACATTTTTCTACCTTACAATTTTAAACTCCTATTCATCAGAATTCACCTTAAAGAGAATGAAAAGACAGGCCACAGTCAGTCTGGGAAAATATTTGCAACATATGTAACTGGCAAAGGATTAGTGTCCAGAATATACAAAGGATACCAATGAATAAAGAAGAAAGAGAAACACCCCAGTAGAAAAATGGACAAAAGACATAAACAGGCATTCAAAGAAAAGGAAACACAAATGGCTAATGAACAAGTGACAAGATGCTACAGTGAGATACCCATTTCATACCCACCAGATGAGCAAAAATTTTAAAGTCTAACAAAAACAAATGCTGGAAGAAATGTGGAGCAACCAAAACTCCTTATTAGTGTGAGTGTACACTGGTACAGGTATAGGAAAACAAGTTGGTATTTCCTTCTAAGGGTTAAGATAGGCATACCCTACCACGAGCAATTCTACATCCAAGTATGTACCCGAGATACTCTCTATCTATGTTTATATCTATGCCTATACCTATATCCACATCCACATTCATGGATATCCATATCCAAACCTGGAGACACTTACAAGAATGTTTTTGCCACATGTTCAGAATAACCAACCCCAATATCCATCAACACTAAATGAACATGTAAATGTTGATGTGTTCCTTTCAATGCAATACTATACGGCAGTGAAAATGAACGATAGCTACACACCTCAATATGGATGAATCTCCCAAACTATATTGAGTGAGAAAAGCAAGACCAAGAAAAATACACTATGTCATTTCATTTATGTAAAGATCAAAACCCAGGAAAACTAAAAACATGTTGTTCAGGGACACAGGTATGTTCTAGTCAGTGTTCTAGCAAGAAAGAGATGGCACACACAAGCTGGGTGGCTGATGAAGCTTCTTAAAGGCACTCTTTACAAAAAATGTGAGTTGGGTTAGGGTATGCATTCTCAATGAGGCGAGTATTATCCCCAAGGGGGCAAAAATTGATTCTTGAGGGCAAAAAAGTATTATTCTTGTCATGTATAAAGCAGAGATATGTATAGTACATAAATAGATACATAGTATGTCTGTGGTATTAAAATTTCATGGTGGGGAAGAAGATTAGGGAAAAAAATCTGAAAAGGCTACATAGTGGTTGGGGGCGGGTGTGAAAATTAAAAAAAAAAAAAATTGAGAAACACTAGGTTTGGGTAACCACAAACAATGGTGTAGTGCCCTGGGGGCTGGCAAGACAGTCCGGAAGCTTCACCCTCCCTAGGCTTGAAGGAGCCAGGGGTGGGCAGGGAGCTGTATGGAGGGCTGCCTGCCTTTGGTAGAGGAATGCAACTGACTTATCGTGGGTGACCCAGCAGGGAAGGGCAGGGGAGCTAACATCCCAACCTCATTCTCCTCATCCTCTGATCTCCTGTCAGCACTTCACTTTAGCCAAACCCATCAGAAAGCCAGGGATCAAGGGAGCCTCCTGGTACAGTCCATACAGGGCAGCCTCAGGGGGCACCGGGAAGGATGGAGAAGATTGAAGAATGGATCTGGAGGGGCAAATGGCAATGACACAGCAAATACACATGGTAAAATTATAAGGCACAAAGGTATCACTGGCACACATTTCAGGATTGTGGGAAGGGAAGAGAGGGGCATATGGGACTTCAATAATATTGGTAATATTTTATTACTTAAGTTGAGGGGTGGGTTCATAAGCACTTAATTTTCTTAAACAATACTTGTATATTACTTATATTCATTTGCACATATAATCCATTTCATATAATATTGTTAGAAAGTTAACATGGTAGTAACTTGGTAGGTGAGGTAAAATGAAAAGAAATAGCCTTGGACCTGGAGACAGAAATGGAGGATGAGAATGTAGGTTTTACCACTAATTAGCTGTTTGAGATTAAGCAAGTAAGTTAGTTTCATTGATGAACCCTGTTAGAGGCTGAGGAACCACCATCCCCAGGTCCACCTATTCCCAGGGATGTTAGGATTAAATGAAACTATATATAGTATGCAAAATCATATGATAAACTAATTAGTGCATACTAATTTTTTTCCCTCTTCCCTATTCTACCTATCCAATTCTATTTCCTACTGTTTACTCTCTTACAAGTTCCTGTGCCCCAGCCAGGCCCATCTCCTCCCTGACCCCCCACTCTGGCCTTGCATCCAGACCTGGGTCCATGTGTCCTTCCCCAGCCTGATCCTTTCTCCTGTCAATCATCCTGGCTCAAGACCCCCCCACCCTGCCCCACCCCTCCAGTACCTCCTCCCTTTGGTTCCAGCACAGTGCGTCCTTAGTCCCTTACAAATTGTAGACGTTAATAAAAAAAGGAATTAAGATATCATTGCAGATCCTCTCATCAAATGCAAATGGGACTACTGTTGATCAGTTACTTGAAAACATTGGTTAAAGCAGATAAGACAAGGAAACACACAAGCCTTAAGCATCTTACTTTAACTTAAAACATACAGATAGGGGTTTATTTGCCAGTCTTTTGATGAGAAACCTAGGCTTTTCCGCTAAGTACAAGTTCCTTGTCATCTTTCTTGCATCATGCCGGTTTCTCTAAGGCGGAGCAAGAACACAGTCACTTAAGAAGCCCAAGGTCACAGAGCTTGCAACAGACCTAGTACCAGAATGACTTTGTATTCCTCAGTACAGTGCCGAGCAGAGGAGTGTCCTATAAATTTAGTTGAATTGCACAGAGCAGCTTGGAGGGGTGCCTGAGGAGGGCTGGGATGGGAACAAAGAGGCTAAACTGTGAGATGCAGGCGGGTGCCAAAGACGACTTGACTTAAATTATAACACTGCCTCTGGTGGTCATCTCTGGATCGAGCACTGGGCACAGCTACACCCACTCACAAAGCTTCAACTGGTGTCTGTCTCTCTTATACCCAATTGCCCATTCTGGGATTTAATGCTTTTTTGGTGTATGTATTGCGGGGTGGGTTTGGGAGGCTGGAGAGGAGAGAGGGACATGGATGGTGAGAAAGGTAGGCTTTGGCTTCCCTGGCATCTTTAGGCCCTTTTTTGTCCAGTCTGTGCTCTGAGGTCAGAATCTAGTCCACAGCTATTTAAAAGCCTTGACTTGGCCCTGGAATGCTGGCAAGCTCCAGCCGAATTAGAGTTCATAAGTACAGTTTCCTAGGGCTGTTGATGCTTCATGTAAGAGGCTTAGCAAACCCCAAGGAGAGAGCTGGTATGCACACATGCATATAAATACATATGTGTACATGTGTGTCCATGCATGCACGCATATGTGTGTGTATATGTGATCCCTTCCCCACCGAGGCCAGGTGAGGACAAATTGCACGGGGAGTCAGGGAGTGCCTTTTCAGTTCACGGCTCCTAGAATGTCAAGGTGCACATGCTGCTGCAGATTTTATTGTTTCTCATAAATATTATCTTATTTCCCCTACCTGGACAGTGCTCTCCCAGGGTGCAGGGGAGGTCATGCCAATCCGGCCTCTGTGTCTTGGCTAGGCCTGCCCAGGGATAAAGCATGGTAGGCATTGGCCCTTCCCGTGATGCTGGTGGCCAGCTGCGGGGGAGCACCTGTGCTGCACAGGGAATAATGGCAGGGTTGAGGCACACTGGCTGCAGTGGCTGTCGGAGAGTGGTGAGGTAGAAACCCAGGGGAGGTAGAAACCCTTCAGCACTCACTATATTTTTTCATCCTCCTGCCTATTCATAGGTCCTGATTTAGGAGAGTTACAGCATAGCTGTACAAGTGCTGTCCAGCCAAAACGGTTGTGAATTCCTGATGTACTCCTGATAAGTACTAATCATTTACTTCCTATTAGTACGATTTAGGGTCTTGAGAGATCTGGGCTGGGCAAGAGGAAGTCCTTCTTTGAGAACAAGGGTAATTAAAGACTGGGTCAAAAGCTCTTAGATGGTAGATCACTCCAGAATAGCCTCTTGATTTTATAGAAATTCAAACTATAGCCCAGAGAGGTTCACTGACTTGTCCCAGGTCACACAGCTCATTGGATGGCATGCTTCATGAAGTCTTTTTTTTTTTAAAAAGGACTGAATTATTCAGAAAATTTTCATTAAGTTTTACACTAAATAAAGAGCAAATCAGCAACTGGCTTCTCTGTTTACTAGCTGTGGTACTTTGTGCTACAAAGTACCTTCTGTTTCCTCCTCTGTAAAATGGAATAAATAACACCTCCCAAGATCATTGTGAGGAAGAACAAGTTAATGCGTGTGAGGCAGCCATCTCAAGCACTCGAAGGGCTCAATAAATGCTAGTTCCCCATTCCTTGCCTCAGTCTGCATTTTCTCCTCCTTGCCCTTTAAAATCACAATAAACTAAACTAAAATAAGTCCACACCTTACTTCATAGACAGGTTCACCTCAAATCTGAGAGGACAGGACAAAAACTGGTTAGAACGCATTAGATCCAAGATGGCAGAAGACTCGACTTCCAGTAGACCTTGAAGCTCATTATACGCTCATTGTAATGCATTAGCACATGCTAAATGACACACCCATAGGCGCCATGACAGTTCTGAGGCCGATCATAAAAGGCCAAAAAAGTGGGCAATTCTCCAATTCCTGGAAATCCCCACCCCTTCTTCAAGATAGTTAAAATATTCCTCCCACCTGTTAGCCTATGAAATTACCCGGTCCATAAAAACTAACTACCCCACATCTCGGGGCTGCTCGCAATTTCCCAGATGACCTCATGCCCTGGGGCTGATTCCTGCCTTCTGAGACAGTCCACACTCTGTCTATGGAGTGTGTATCTCCCTGAATAAATCTGTTTTCACTTTACTATGGCTCACTCTTGAAGTCTTTCCTGCGCAAAGCCAAGGACCCTCACTTGGCAGCCCATCCCAGGGACTCACCCGAGACCTGGGACGTGACCATCCTCTCACGCTCCTTTTTCCTGCAACACTTGGAGCTGAAATGCAGACCTGAATGCACAATGTGGGTGGACCACCCTTCAAGCCCAATTGAAGCTCAATTGCAGTCTCTTCTTGGAAGCTTTCCTAGAGGAACCCTAGAGGCACATGATAACTTTAGCTGTCTCCCCAGGCAACATCAATTTGTAGGCAACAACTCAATTGCCTTCCACTACCTGGGTTCCCAGGTGCTCCTTTCCTCCCACAAAAATCATTGTGGGAGAATCTCCTCATTGCTGTGCCCCACTCTGCCGTGTGGTGGCTCCACTCTGCAACTTCCTACCCACAATCCAAGACCGCAGAAACCAAGGTTGAAATGCCAGGCACCAAGGTTGCAGCAGACAACGTCCAAATCCTCCACACAGACCAGGGGTCCTGAGGGACTGACTCTGGGCAGGGAGTAGCACTCACACAAGGGGGAGAAATGGAATCTGCCAATTCTGGGTGCCAATGATTTGAAGAGGGCAACATCCAGGGGAGAAATGGAAATGCAAATCCGATCCCATCCAATCCAGTCATCTATCCAAAAGGGCTTAGGAGAGATGGAGAATCCATTTGTAGGCAAAGCAGTGCAGCCAGGAAGAATTCCCTAAGCCCAAGACCACAGCTCCAGCCACTTTTTAAGAGGCAGGAGAAGAAGAAAGGGACCACAGCTTGACTGGACAAGCTATGTCCATTCAATGCTTACTGCCCTGGTCACTCAACCCAGAGGAGGATTCTTGTTCTCTCTGTGCTGCTAATTACAACTCTTACTAGGTTTCCGAAATGAAGTTTAACGCCCGCTCTGATGAAGAACTTGGACGAGTTCCTAGGACTCTGCCAGGAGTCTAGAGCTATTTGTGAGTAACGCTGCCACGTCTCTTATCAAAGGTATTCCTCTTACCTCACCCATCCCTGCTAAATCCCCTCTGCCTTCAAGTTCCCCCTGCTTGGGGCAGATGGGCATGTGTCTGCCCTGGAATCAGGGGAGCAAATCAAAAATAGAACAGGTGAAGAGGAGAGGGCTGAGTTCTGTGAGCCAAAGACGGGAGTCTAAATGGATGAAGCCAGGGAGATAATGCCAAGACAACAGTGGCTTCACACTGGCAAGCAGGTCATGGTAGAAATCTGGTATGTGGGCTGGAGCCCTGCCCCTGCCCAGGCTTTCCACAGCCAGAGGCCAGAAAAAGCTGCGTGTACAGGCCTCCCTGGCCAGCCCAGCCCAGGCCCAGGTGTGGACTTCTCCAGGTACCTCAGCTCTCCTACCTGGGGCTTTCAAGAACTTCTTCCCAGAACTGAGGACTTGTTTATTGTCCCTCTTTCAGGAAAGTAAAGCCTGGAGCTTTGGGACCAATTGTCAATCCTTACAGTCCTCTTTGCCAGTTCTCCCCAAAGAAATGGGAGAATTGTCTCTCATGCAAATAAGACCTTTAGGCCTGCCCTCCTTTTCCTAAGCTCAGGGTATTTTATGTATCCTGCCTCACCCCAGACTTTTACTACCTTACTCATTTAGGCATTTTCTTTAACGGCCGGTTATGTTTTTGACAATTATAGCACATAATATGTGTTTTGTCACTCCAATTAAGTAGTACATACTTCGTGTTTAAGTATGGCGAGCCTACTATGTTCTAGACTCTTTGCTAAGTGCTTTACATAGATTTTCTCACCTAATCTGCAAAACAACCCAGTGAAGTAGGTATCATAATTTATTAGCCCCACTTTTCTGGGGGAACTAGGGGAACAGAGATGTCAACAAACCAGCCCAAGGTTCTGGCTCCTTGTATGAGTTGAGCAAGTTAAATAACCTCTCTGTGCCTCACCTCGGTCTCATCTGTAAAATGGGAAGAATAACAGTACCTACCTGATAAGACTGCTATGAGAATTAAGAGAATTAAGTGAGCTGATATGCGTAAGGTGCTCGCACAGTGCCTGGCCCATAAGTGTTTGTGAAATAACAAATGAACATCTAAATGGCAGAGCTGGATGTGACACAGGTGGTTTGATTCCGGAGCACACATTCCTAACCACTATCCATTTCCTTGTTGATCATGGCCTGTTCTGTTTCTTATGAAAGTTTTGACAGGGCTTTTGATTTCCACTGTACAAAGATGGGCAAACTGAGCTATAGAAGTGATCAGTACAGGGTGACGCGTGAGTTCCTCTTCCTGAGAATGCCATGGTGACAGTTTATGTATTCTTATGGGCCAGGCACTGCTCTGCTGGCTTGGTTAGTTATGGTCCATCATTGTGTTTTAGAAAAGTAAACTGGAGAGATTCCTCCATCAGGAAGGAAAGTCTCCCAGGATTTCCCTAGTGTTCCAGCAGGTAAGACTCTGTGCTCCCAGTGCAGGGGGCCAGGGTTCGATCCCTGGTCGGGGAACTAGATCCTGCATGCATGCCGCAACTAAAGAGTTTGCATGCCGCAACTAAGAAGCCTGCATGCTGTAACTAAGAGCTAGCACAGCCTAAATAAATAAATAAATATTAAAAATAAAAAAAGTAAAGAAAGTCTCCCCAATAATGTTCTTTACCCTCTTGTGATTTAAAACCAGGAGCTAAACTTCAGTGGATCAGAAAATGGCTGCAGGTTTGTTTGGTGCATAGGGTGACCAACCCATTCTGGTTTGCCCAAGACTAAGAGGTTTCCTATAACACAGGACTTGCAGCTTTAAAACTGGGACATTTCTTGGCAAACCATGTTGATTGGTCATCTTAGAAATGGGCCAGACTGGGAGGGTCTGAAGGTTAGGCCATGAAAGTTATACCCATGAAAGTCAGGCTGGGGCAGTTATCAAAACCTGAGGTCCAAAGAAAGGCTTAGTCATAGACCAAGGCAGAAAAGGTGGGACAAAGAGTGATTCAGATCCCTCAGTAAGATGTCCTTCACACATGACCCACCAAGCTATTATTTTGTTTTCCCTTCGTGTTTTCATTCTTCCTAAGACACTCCCCCTAATGATTTCCTTTTAGTGGAAGGCAAGCAGCAGAATAAAGAGATCTGGGCTTGGCATTAGGAAGACAGCATGAGTAGAAGAAAGGACATGGACATTGGAGGCAGAAAGATCAGCATGTGAATCCTGTCTCTGACATGTCAATTTATATCTTTGTGCGAATGACAGCTTCTCTGAATATTGTCTGTAAAAGAATAATATGAGAAGATTAGTGATGATGTATGTAAACTGATTTGCATAGGGTGGACTGATAGATGCTAAATGACTGATGAAAGAGGCCATAGCTCAAGGTTGGAGCTCCCAATGGACTGGCAGGATGCTGAGCCTAAATGGGAGTTGAGGTCTCCAGAGGGATGCTGCTGGGTGCCTGATACCTGCCTGATGTTGTTTCTTGGCCAACTTCTCTTCAGTGTCACTTCTCTAGGGAAGCCTTATTACAAACTCACAGGATCCTGTACTTCATACTGCTTTTCACAATTTGAACTCAAAATTTACTTGGAATCTAAAAAATACAACATACTAGTGAATATAACAAAAAAGAAGTAGACTCACAGATATTAAGAACAAACTAGTGGTTACCAGCATGGAGAGGGAAGGAGGGAGGGGATTAAGAGGTACAAACTGTCATGTATAAAATAAGCTGTAAGGATGTATTACACAACACAGGGAATATAGCCATTATTTTATAATAACTATAAATGGAGTATAACCTTTAAAAATTATGAATCACTATAGTGTACACTTATAACTTATATAATATTGTACATCAACTATACTTCAATTAAAAATAATAAAAATTTAAAAAACAAAAGTAAAAACATAAATTTACTTGACAAATTACTTAATTTCTGTCTTTCCCATCTGACTGTGAACTCCCTTAAGGCAGGGACCACGTCTATCTTGTTCACTGTTTTGTAGATTTAGCAGACAAATCAATGCTCGGCACACAGTAAGCATTCAATAAATGCTGTTGCATGAATGAATCAAACGACCATCAAATGTACTAGGGGAAGGGGGCTTCCCTGGTGGCGCAGTGGTTAAGAATCCACCTGCCAATGCAGGGGACACGAGTTCAAGCCCTGGGCCGGGAAGATCCCACATGCCGCGGAGCAACTGAGCCCGTGCGCCACAACTACTGAGCCTGCGCTCTAGAGCCCACGAGCCACAGCTACTGAAGCCTGTGTGCCACAACAAGAGAAGCCACTGCAATGAGAAGCCCGCGCACCGCAACACCGCAACTAGAGAAAGCCAGCGAGCAGCCATAAATAAATAAATAAATAAATAAATAAATAAATAAATAAATAAATAAATAAATGTACTAGGGGAAGAGTTTTGTGAGGAAGCTTAGGCAGCAGTAAGCCACTAGATGGAGCTAATACCCTGCATGAAAACTATCCAGCACACCTTGCAGGTGACATAATGAGGCTCTGAACCCAGGACTGTTGGCCTCCAACAGCATGTGTAGCATTCTGAGGAAGGAGTAAATGATATACAGTGTATCAATCAGTCATCAGTAGTTCTTCACTGAGCATCTGTGTTGCACACAGAGGGCTGAGCAAACACAGATGAGTTTATAATCTAGTAGGGGATACAAGACACGCATATACAGGACATAAGACACTGAAGTACCTAAGTGCCTCGTGGATGATTTATATAATAATAGCACTAGGAATTCAGAGGCCAGGAAGATTCCTATGACTGGGGTGGTCATAGATCTGAAAGTCAGGGTTGACCTCCACAGAAAACACATTTAAAGAGATGGGCAGCAAGTAAACTTGTCCCTTTCTTCTAAAGATGTAAACCAAGGACCAGTTGCTCTGATACCACCGAGCATGTGGTGGTATCCAAAGCACCTTTGCATGTATTTATGCGATGGAAATTGTCGTTCAAGTGACTAGGCCTTGAAAATTCCTAAAGGATGTTTTCTGAATCACCAAAAGAAGTTTACCTACTATACCTGTTCAATATAGTTTTGGTACATTCTAATTCTTTGCTAACCTATGTATGATAGAACCATAATACTGGATCAAGTCTCTTCAGGTTACTACCTACCTCCCCACACTGCTATGTCTTCTCCTAGTACCTTTGGTGGTCCAGCATATGCCATGAAAGTAGAGCCAACAACTGGGGGAAACGTTCTCTCCTAATGGTAAGGTTTCCAAATTCTCTGACCCAATAATCAAGTCAAATGATCTAACAAGTGTGAAAACTACATTTCAACAATGAAAAAAAAAGATTTTGCTTAAACACAAGCATGATATTAACTCTACTTTTAGTATCAGCTGGCTAAATGAAAATTGTTGGAATATGGAATCTGTCATAACTCTGGAGAAAGTTATATACTTAGATACCAGCATATCCATAATACTTGATTTGACATCTCAGTAAGAAGTGATGGTGGCCCTATGTCTAACTGTGGTCCCATTTCTCTTATCCACTCATGGAAGTTGGGTGAGTCCATTCAGAAAGGCAGCATGGTGAAAGGAAAAGAGCACTAGAAAACTAAGTGAGGAAACATGGGCTCAGGTCTGAGACATGTTAGCTGTGTAGCATCACTTCTCTGAGTATCAGTTCTCCGTCTATAAACCTGGGATGTGAACTAGATACTTGCAAAGGTCCCGTCCTGGTTTAGCATTATACGAGCCGAGTACTAGGAGTTAGAGCATGGTAGCTATTCATTAAACCCAGATTATATACTCCCAAATAGAAATGGCCCATATTGTCTTCACTTACAGATACAAAAGTTGAGAAGGCTGGTTGCCATAGCAATTTACCTTCATGGAGTCAGTTATAAATTTCATTCTGTGAAGTGACGGTATTATGTACTGGCACCTGCACAACTCCCTAATGTTTCCTTTGCTTCCATTCTTGCCCCAGGCAACGGTGCCAAGAGTTGTCCTTATCTGGAGAAGCAATCAGAGTTCTCAAGCTGCCTTTCGGTCTGCTAGAACAGAAGGTGCTGACAGGGGTGGGAGTGAAGGCAGGCTTCCTTTCAGTTTACTAATTCTGTAGCCGCCCTTCCCAAACTCCAGCAAATATTTTGCGATGTTGCAAGGTGTTACGAGAAGTGAAAAGCAAGCTGTGATTCAGCTGGTATGAAGATTTTGCAAACAAAAAAGAGTGATCAGGACTTCCCTGGTGGCGCAGTGGTTAAGAATCCGTCTGCCAATGCAGGGGACACAGGTTCAAGCCCTGGTCCGGGAAGATCCCACATGCCGCGGAGCAACTAAGCCCGTGGGCCACGACCACTGAGCCTGCGCTCTAGAGCCCACGAGCCACAACTACTGAACCCGCGTGCCACAACTACTGAGCCTGTGCACCACAACTACTGAAGCCCACGTGCCTAGAGCCTGTGCTCCGCAACAAGAGAAGCCACTGCAATGAGAAGCCGGTGCACCGAAACGAAGAGTAGCCCCCGCTCGCCACAGCTAGAGAAAGCCACCTCGCAGCAACGAAGACTCCATGCAGCCAAAAAAAAAGTGATCTGTTTTGCAAAAATCTATTATTTCTGCCAGAGTCCACAGACTGGAATACTAAAAGAGATATTTTTGTAAGGCATCACCATCATACATTTTGGATTTTCCAAATGAGACTGATTTCAAATTAATTGGCCCAACAGGTCCCAACTTGTGGACCTCAGACCTCTGGGAGTGGTAGAGTTACCTCACAGGATCTGCAAACCCACGTACATGTTCTGTCTGTAGACTGAATGAAAAATGTGCCCATCCATATGGGTTACTTCTCAAATATGCGTAAGTGTTTTTATGATGAATAAAAGAAATTATCTTACAATGTTGCTGAATATAGCTTAGCCTTTTGTTATGTATTTTCTTAATCAGCTGAAACTAAAAGTAGAGTTAATATTAAGCTTGAGTTTAAGCAAAATCAGTTTTTTCAATGTTGAAATGCAGTCTTTACACTTGTCAGATCATTTGACTTTATTGATTGGGTCAGAGAATTCGGACATCTTTTTTTTTTTTTTTTTTTTTTTTTTTTTGCGATACACGGGCCTCTCACTGTTGTGGCCTCTCCCGCTGCGGAGCACAGGCTCCGGACGCACAGGATCAGCGGCCATGGCTCACGGGCCCAGCCGCTCCGCAGCACGTGGGATCTTCCCGGACCAGGGCACGAACCCGTGTCCCCTGCATCAGCAGGCGGACTCTCAACCACTGCGCCACCAGGGAAGCCCAGGACATCTTACCATTAGGAGAGAAACTTTCCCCTGTTACTGGCTCTACTTTCATGGCATATGTTGGATAGTACACTCACCATTTGGTTTCTAGAACCTTGAAACCTGTTAAGAAGACATTTTAGTGGCTAGTTGAGCACTGCTCCTCTGTGGGAAATGTCATCCCTAAATATAAGATACGAGCAGTGGATACATGTCTTTATCCACAAATTTATATAAGAAATATAACCCAATTTTTATTTCAATCTTCCATTTCTTTGCACTGTCAGTTAACATAATCTCAGTGAATTTGTAGATGTCAACCTCCCCTTTCCCCTGGATTGTGTCTAGTTCCTGGGAGGGGTTTATGAGGTGTCAAGGTATGCAGTGGGGGAGGGGGAGTGGAGGGAGTGAGGAATCTGGTCCTCAAGGTCATTCTACCAAATACACTGGTAGTTATTGAGACATCCTTTATCCTGGTTGCATGACCCCTTCAGGTTCAGAGGCACCCTCCATTTCTCTGGCATCGTCTTGGGCACAAGGAGACATGCTTTATGTCTCACTGGGGCATGGAAAATTCTGCTGCCTAAAGCCCATTCAGCAGCGACCCACCATGCACCCACTTCTTCTCTGAGGTCTTGCAACCTTCCCGGGGCTCTACTGAGGATGTAAGGAACACACCTTCTCTATTCCCAGGCCCCATACAAACATCTGGGATTGTGCCACCTTTCCACGGTGAGCCTGTAGAGTAGCACACAGGACCTAGCAATGTCTCTTGCCCTTGGTATTTTCCCATGAATTCATCCCCCTAGGACTCAGGAGCTCTTTTCTACTCTTATTATCTTTTCCTCCAAGTATTTTGTCTATGGTGTAATTTTTCTTCTTCTAAGGGCAGCTTTTGAGACCAAAAGCCAGGAAGATACTCATTTCTCTGCTTCTAGCTATCACATCCCTCCTCTGGGTAAGAAGCACAAACTAGGCTAGCTTCCTGAGTGAGGGGAAGAAAGAAGGAGGTTAAACACAGGGAAAGGGATTGGCTGATACTATTCTGCCACGTATACAAATTAATACAGATTTCATGGGTCCAGGGCCTGCAAGAGAGGAAACCAGCCCCAAATGAAATCAGACACTAAGCAAAGAGTGAAATTTTATAGAATAATTAAAATAAGACCCCCAGCAGTGGTGCAGTTTTTCTAAGGCTCTTCATGTTTTCTGCAGTGCTTGCATCTGGAGCTAAATGACTTTTAGACACAATGCTGAATAATAAAGGGATCTTTTCTAGGGATGGGGTGAAGGATGAAAGCTCTCTCTGTGGTACATGAAGGCTCTCCAGCCTTCAGACTGGGTGTTGGGAGAGGAAGGGTGGTGATGGGAAGAAAGGGAAGGCGCTATGCACTGCCAGGCGGGGTACGGCTCTCTCTGGAACTTCCCTGCCCCTGGGGCTGTTGGAAAGGTACCTCTAATTCTGATGTTCCTGCCCTAGGTAGATCTGAAGTTTGTTCGGTTCGTTCGTTCATTCATAATCATTGAATTCCTATGCTGGGCTATGCACTGGGGAACAAGCAACCCTGTTTTAGTCTTGGTGAATTTATCTGAGTCTTGCTGAACAGAAAAGACATGGTCGCTGGATTTCAAGATCTTATAATTTAGTTGGGGATGGGGGTGGAGCCCATGGAAAGACAGAAGGAGCAATGCCAATATTATGATGGGGAAAATGCAGGTTGTAGTGAAACACTGAGGCAGGACACCTAGCCAAGCCTTGAGGTGTCAGAGAAGGCTTTCTGGGTAGAAGAAGAAAGAACAGGTAGAACTTGAGAGAAGTAGCACCAGGGCTCTGGGGCAGGGCAGACACTGAGAGGCCAGGCCACAGGCTGTGGGAGAGGGCTCAGGGAGCATCTGATCTGGCTCTGAAACAGCCCGAATTTCCGGGAGCCATACATTTCAAATTTGGTGATTATGAACACAAATTTTTCTCATTCAAAAGAGCTAAGTGCTGCAAGCCTAGGCAAGAATGTTCCATTTCCCTGTTTCTCAATTTGTGCTGAATCAGGAGCCTAGGGAAGGAACGCGTGGGGGTGGGGTGGGTCCTTCACAATGCGACAGCCGCAAACTTGCTCCCCCTCACCTCTTGGAGAGGGATAGCAGTTGACTTGAAAGATGCTGTATCTCAGGCGAAGAATTTGTTGGCAAAACCATGCAGGAGACACCAGAGACCGAAATTAGAACTTTTGCCGGACCGGGGCACGAAACCGTGTCCCCTGCATCGGCAGGTGGACTCTCAACCACGGCGCCAGCAGGGAAGCCCAAGCAATGTATTTTTATCATTAAACTCTTGGCCAAAGCTCATTTGTTCCAAATGGGCTACCTTAGCTGAGTATGCTCACCTGAGTATGGGGTGAGTTCCTTGAAAATACAGGTGTGTTGCAAACGATCCACAAAGAAACCAAATTAACATTTATTTTATAAATGAAGGATAGTGAGAGAAGGCAGAAGGATCTTTGGCCCACTAAATCATGAAATAGGATTATGTTTCTCCAGCTGTGCGAAAATTAATATCCTGTTTGGGGAACCTCAACCACATCAACTAAAGGCCAGCTCCATGTTGTGGAAACAAATCAAAGGACTGCATTTGGCAAGAGGCCCCGACATTCCAGATCACACAGGAAATAATTACATACTATTATTCTGAGTGAATGTAGCAAGAAAATAAAATCTGAGGGTAAATAATCAGAACAGACTAAAGACATTTGCTTTAGTCATCTAGATCAAATTACTTAATAGTTTAATCTATGAACGTAGAATAATGAGTTTAGGCCAATAAGACAATCTTGAGAGATGTCTGAGTGACTTCTGGCCCTAAGTGTGGTCCATGAAGTGATTAAGGAGCTAAGAAACAATAAAAGCAGCAGTGTGGGAAAACACTGTACCACTACTGTGCAGCCGCTAGTCTTTTATATCTACGCAAGGTTTTCCCCAAAATGCTGATCATTTCTAGAACTATCTAGAACAGGGGTCAGCAAAGTTTTTCTTAAAGAGCCAGGTAGTAAATATTTTAGGTTTGCAACTCTGCCACTGTACACAAAAGAAACCATAGACAATCTATTACTGAATGGCCATAGCTGTGTTCCAATAAAACTTTATATACAAAAATAGGCAACTAGCCTGTGAATCATAGTTTGCTGACCCTTAATCTTGAACAACTGCACAGATGTAGAAAAATTATAAGCTCATTTGAAAAAATTATGAGTTCGTTGGAGCACCACAGCAGACCAGTTTCTGTGGGGCCATGATGACGGTGTATTGGTCTACTGGTCAGCAAACTGTGCCCTTTTTCTACAAACATTACATAAGGAAGCCTGGATGAGGATTGTCTGGTGTTGTCAAAGAGGCCAGTTGGCTCGCAGGCAGCAGACCTGTGTGCTGGATTCACAGAGTTTTTAGTCTGAAGTGCAAACTACTTACATAGAAGGAATAAGCACACTAAGCCAATCCTATAATCTTTTCAGACTTCCACCACTCATGGTGGCTTTGTAAGGTAGCTTGGGGATTCTGTAGCTGACACCAACTCTAAAAGGTAAGGTTATACACCAAAAAGTTTCCGTTTCCTTTCTAATTCAGATTCATTAAAACAATTCTTTCACCTGGGTGGGTCAATGTGCCTGCTGTGTTTGTGGTTGTGTTGACTGGACATCACTGTGTAACCACCCCTTCCCCAACCTATCCTCTGTCACTGCTGGCTGCTCAGGTATGTGTAACTTGTGCCCTGAAATGAAAGGTGGAGCTGGGTCCAAATTCTCTTTCAGTAATTTAACTGAAAGACTAGAGGGAAGAAGCAGTTGGTGGTAGAGATGTAGCCAGAAAGGTCACACGGCCTCAGGGATTAGAATAGCCATCTGTGGGCCTTGTACAAGATGTGTTCATGGAAAAAGCCGAAGTAAAACAGAGAAAGTGTTTCTGTTTCATTCCAGTCCCAGAAGGCTGGTTGTTCTTCAGGAATGTTTATATTCCAATGAGACCCCTCTGTGAATTCTCAACAGCCTCCCTTTCCTTTTTCTTGAGCTGTCTTGATTGGGCCTTTTCTCAATGACTGAATCATGGGGTGCTCTAACAGGCACATTTCCCGCCACACCAACAGTTTATTTAATGTGTTTAGATCTACCACCCATGAATATGAGATTCTGTACATTCAACTGTGATCTATTTAACTTCTATACCTGTTGGAGGTAACAAATACAATCAAATTTTCCTTGTCAATGACTTTTAAATCTGTCCTTTCCATTCCCATCCCTCCCATTATGGCCTAGTTTATCACTTCTTTCTGGATATCAGCCACAGTCTCCTGGAAAGCTCCTCTGCCTCTACTCATTCCCTATTCTTGTCCATCTGTTATCTGAGCTCTTAAGATTAATATTTATAAAACCTACTTTCATCAAATCACTTCTCAGATGAAAAGTCCATAATGCTTTTCTACTGCCTCCTGGATCCAATATGATATATTCAAATCAGTATTGTAGGCTTCATAATCTGGTCCCACCTTATCTATTTATTGTATTCATATCTCCCATAACCCTTCAACATGAACTTCAGTTTCAATCAGTTAATCTCTCATATCCTCTGTTAACATCTTTCTCTTCATTCCCACCTCCCAATTATAATATTATCTATAAGAAATAGAAAGAGGGGAAGGAAATAAAGGCTGTATCTGTTCCCTTCCACCTGACGGCCCACATTCCAAAGGGTAAATGTCTGGTGACAATTAGAAACATGACAACTATCAAAAGTATATGGAATTGAAGCTTCTGGATAAAGACAGTGGAATGAAACATATCTAATTTTTATCCTGCTCAATCCCCTCACATAAAAATACAGTAAAGGCGCTTAAGGGGGTGGCATAAATCCTAAGGATAAAGAGAGTGAAAGAGGATACCAAAGGAACCAAATTTTGGAGGGTAGAAAGCAAATAGTAATGGACTTGGCAAACTTGAAAGACCAAATTGTAAATGACATTAAGTAAAGATAAAAATAAATTCTATATGCACTCCAGAATCCTCAAAAGACTCAAGGATTGATGGTGCCTCTGGAAGTGGGGTGAAACAGGGTGTTGAAATAAGGAAGACTGGTTGAATGAAGGCTGTTTGAGGATCACGTAGCTTCCTGGATTTCTCCCCTCCCCATACTCCACATCACTGGTGATTGCCCGTCCCACACTCTGGCCAAAGTCTAGAGATTCAGGCTCCAGAGATGGGTAAACAGATGGTTTCTGGATGGAGGAAAACCAGGCACAGTTGAGGGTCGGTATGAAGTACTTAAAACAGGAAAAATAAGTGAATGCCTGTATATTGAATACTAAGGCTTCCTGCTTTCTTCCACTTTATCCTTAGGCAAGAGAAATTGGAGGACTATTCTGTGGAGAATATGGTCACCTCAAAAAGAAGTATCTAAATATACTGACTTCAACAGTCCCTTTGCAAACAGCTTAGATAGAATCACCCTAAATCAGTGATTCTCAACTTAAGACGCATATGGCAATGTCTGGAGACATTTTTTATTTTCACAAAACTTGGTAGGGTTGGGGGTTCTGGCATCTAGTGGGTAGAGGCTAGGGATGCTGCTAAATATCCTACAATGCACAAGAAAAGCGTCCCACAACAAAGGATTATCCAATCCAAAACATCAGTAGTGTTACTATTGATAACCTCTGCCTTACATGAAACTCATGGTCAACTTGTCTACCAACACAAGCAGAGTTTCCAATAGTCTCCCCACACTATTAAGAGTAAGCAGAAAGAAAAAAAGGCCAGACATTTGAAGAAAACTAACAAGGAAGACAGAAACCTAAACAAACATAAAAGCAACGTGGAGGAAACAGACTGTGTGGGAAGAGGAAAACTCTACAAAACTACACTTGACTTCCACTTATGACCATGATGGACTGCCAGGAACCAAACTTACCTTACTGCTCTAAACAGTTAAGAAACCAGACAAAATCTAGAAAACTGTTTTCTGATACTGGACAGCAGGACTACCTTTCACGTCTAAGTTCTGGATTTGACTTTTGTGTACAGGGATCCAGTTTGAATCTACTGAAGAATTTCCCCACTGATTTACAATGCCACTTGTGTCATATACCACCTTCCCATATATGTATTCATTGACTCCTGGTCTCTCTGTTTCTGTCTTTGTGTTGGTACAATAGAGTCCTATTACTTCAGTTTTATGAAAAACTTTGATGCTTGGTATATCAAGACCCTCCAATTTATTATTCTTTAAAAGTGCCTTTTGGCCCTTTGCTCTTCCATATAAATTTTATGATCAGCTTGTTGAGTTCTATCTTGTTCAATAAATTTTATAACTTTCTCCAAAGCACTTGGACACCTTCTGTTATATTTATTCTTATATTTTTGGTTTCTATTATACAGGGTATATTTTAAAATTACATTTTGTTTTTGCTGGTATGCTTAAATGCATTCTACTTTTGTGTACTGATCTCCTTTGTGGTAAATTGGATAAACTGTTTATTCAGCCTAATAGTTTGCTGTGGATTCTTTTGGGATCCACAAAATACTGGAATACTGCAAACAATTAGTTTTGCTTTTTCCTTCTGATCTCTATACCTTTTTTCTTCTTTGTCTTGTTTTATTGCAATTGCTAGAATCTCTAGTACAATGTTGAATAGAAGTGGTAAGAGTAGGCATTCTTGTCTTGTTACTAATTTTAAAGTCAATGCATTTAATACTTGATAGGATATTTGCTGTGGGCTTTTGATGTTACCTTTTACTAGGTTAAGGAATTTCTATTCTAGTTTTCATTGTTTGTTGGATTTTATAAAAAATAATCACATAGTTTTTTTCATTAATTTGTTAATGTGGGTAATGAATTAATAGATTTTAAAAAATGTTGGCCAGTCTTGCATTCCTGGGATAAACTCGTATTGGTCACAAAATAATATTATCAACTGTTATGCATTGCTGAATTAGTTTTCTAATATTTTCCATCTATGCTCATGACTGATAATGCTCTGTAATTTTCTTTTCTTTACAGTACTTGCCTGATTTGCGTAACAAGGTTATACTAGCCTTGTAAGTGAGCTGAGGAGTATTCCCACTTTTTCTCTTGTTTGAAAAAGTCTGTGTAAGTTTGGAATCACTTGTTATTTGAATTTTTGTATAATTCACCTGTAAAACCATCTCATTCTAATGTTTGACTTCTGATAAAATTTCTTTAGTGATTATAGGACCTTTCACGTTTTTTAGTTTATTCTTGAGTCAATCATTATTATTTTTATAAGAAAATATCCACTTCATCTAATATTCTTCAACTCATACTGGCACAAAAGCATCCATAATATTCTTTTTTTTTTGCTTTGCTTTATCTATAATTATGTTCCATTGTTTATTCTTAAAATTGACTATTCCTGATGTTTTTCTTTAATAGTCTTGCTATAGGTTTTAGAATTTTACTAGTTTTTACAAAGAATGAACTTTTTGCTTTTTGAGCTCCATTTTTTCTACTGTACCTCTGTTTTACATGTGATTCATTTATGATCTTATTTTTATTAATTCCTTCTCCCTACCTTCTTTGGATTTGTCTTCTAACTTCAGTCCGATTCTTAGCTCATTGTCAGACTTTCTTTTCCCATATAAGCAATTAAAGCCTCTGAATTCCACTTTAGCTGTATCCCACAAGTTTTGATAAAATATTTTCATTATTATTTGATCTTAAGTATATTCTAATTCCACTATGATTTTTCAGACTCATTAATTATTTAGAAGTATGTCTTACATTTCCAAATACAGTCATCCTTTGATATCTGCAGGGAACTGTTTCCAGGACACCCCTCCCCCCCACACACACCACAATTCACAGATGTTCAAGTCCCTTACATAAAATGGTGTAGTATTTCCATATAACCTATGTACATCTTCTCTCCTGTAAACTTCAAATCATCTCTAGATTATTTATAATGCCTATAATGTAATGCTATGTAAATAGTTGTAAAATACAATGTAAATGCTATCGAAATAGTTGCCAGCACATGGCAAATGCAAGGTTTGCTTTTTAGACATTTCTGGAAAATTTTGGGGGGAATAGTTTCAACCTGTGGTTGGTTGAATTCATGGATGTAGCACCCAAGGAGACAGAGGGCCGACTGTATAGTTTTAAAAAATTATCTTTCTGCTGTTGATTTCTAACCTAATTGTATTGTGATTAAAGGTTGGTTTTTCTGATATCAAATTTCTGAAAATTGTTGAGACCTGTCTTATGGCTTAGTACATGATTAATTTTTTTTTAATAAATGTTCCTGGCATGCTTAAGAATGCAAATTATTCAGTTATTGGGATGATCTTTTGTGTGTCCATTAGATCAAGCTAGTTAATTGTACTGTTCAAATCTTACTGAAGTTTTATATATTGGCTGCTTGTTTTTTAAAAAAATTTTTTAAATTTTAATTTAATTTTTTTTTATACAGCAGGTTCTTATTAGTCATCAATTTTATACACATCAGTGTATACATGTCAATCCCAATCGCCCAATTCATCACACCACCACCCCCACACTCCCACGGCTTTCCCCCCTTGGTGTCCATACGTTCGTTCTCTACATCTGTGTCTCAATTTCTGCCCTGCAAACTGGTTCATCTGTACCATTTTTTCTAGGTTCCACATATATGCGTTAATATACGATATTTGTTTTTCTCTTTCTGACTTACTTCACTCTGTATGACAGTCTCTAGATCCATCCACATCTCAACAAATGACCCAATTTTGTTCCATTTTATGGCTGAGTAATATTCCATTGTATATATGTACCACATCTTCTTTATCCATTCTTCTGACGATGGGCATTTAGGTTGCTTCCAAGACCTGGCTATTGTAAATAGTGCTGCAATGCACATTGGGGTGCGTGTGTCTTTTTGAATTATGGTTTTCTCTGGGTATATACCCAATAGTGGGATTGCTGGATCATATGGTAATTCTATTTTTAATTTTTTAAGGAACCTCCATACTGTTCTCCATAGTGGCTGTATCAGTTTACATTCCCACCAACAGTGCAAGAGGGTTCCCTTTTCTCCACACCCTCTCCAGCATTTGTTTGTAGATTCTCTGATGAAGCCCATTCTAACTGGTGCTGAGGTGATACCTCATTGTAGTTTTGATTTGCATTTCTCTAATAATTAGTGATGTTGAGCAGCTTTTCATGTGCTTCTTGGCCATCTGTATGTCTTCTTTGGAGAAATCTCTATTTAGGTCTTCTGCCCATTTTTGGATAGGGTTGTTTGTTTTTTTAATATCGAGCTGCATGAGCTGTTTATATATTTTGCAGATTAATCCTTTGTCCGTTGATTCGTTTGCAAATATTTTCTCCCATTCTGAGAGTTGTCTTTTTGTCTTGTTTATGGTTTCCTTTGCTGTGCAAAACCTTTTAAGTTTCATTAGGTCCCATTTGTTTATTTTTGTTTTTATTTCCATTACTCTAGGAGGTGGATCAAAAAAGATCTTGCTGTGATTTATGTCAAAGAGTGTTCTTCCTACGCTTTCCTCTAAGAGTTTTATAGTGTCCAGTCTTACATTTAGGTCGCGAATCCATTTTGAGTTTATTTTTGTGTATGGTGTTAGGGAGTGTTCTAATTTCATTCTTTTACATGTAGCTGTCGAGTTTTCCCAGCACCACTTATTGAAGAGACTGTCTTTTCTCCATTGTATATCCTTGCCTCCTTTTTCATAGGTAAGTTGACCATAGGTGTATGGGTCTATCTCTGGGCTTTCTATCCTGTTCCATTGATCTGTGTTTCTGTTTTTGTGCCAGTACCATATTGGCTTGATTACTGTAACTTTGTAGTATAGTCTGAAGTCAGGGAGTCTGATTCCTCCAGCTCCATTTTTTTCCCCTTGAGACCGCTTTGGCTATTCGTGGTCTTTTGTGTCTCCATAGAAATTTTAAGATTTTTTGTTCTAGTTTTGTAAAAAATGCCATTGGTAATTTGATAGGGATTGCATTGAATCTGTAGATTGCTTTGGGTAGTATAGTCATTTTCACAATATTGATTCCTCCAATCCAAGAACATGGTATATCTCTCCATCTGTTGGTATCATCTTTAATTTCTTTCATCAGTGTCTTATAGTTTTCTGCATACAGGTCTTTTGTCTCCCTAGGTAGGTTTATTCCTAGGTATTTTATTCTTTTTGTTGCAGTGGTAAATGGAAGTGTTTCCTTAATTTCTCTTTCAGATTTTTCATCGTTAGTGTATAGGAATGCAAGAGATTTCTGTGCAATAATCTTGTATCCTGCAACTTTACCAAATTCATTGATTACCTCTAGGAGTTTTCTGGTGGCATCTTTAGGATTCTCTATGTATAGTATCATGTCATCTGCAAACAGTGACAGTTTTACTTCTTCTTTTCCAATCTGGATTCCTTTTATTTCTTTTTCTTCTCTGATTGCTGAGGCTAGGACTTCCAAAACTATGTTGAATAATAGCGGTGAGAGTGGGCATCCTTGTCTTGTTCCTGATCCTAGTGGAAATGGTTTCAGTTTTTCACCATTGAGAACAATGTTGGCTGTGGGTTTGTCATATGGCCTTTATTATGTTGAGTTAGGTTCCCTCTATGCCCACTTTCTGGAGAGTTTTTATCATAAATGGGTGTTGAATTTTGTCAAATGCTTTTTCTGCATCTATTGAGACTATCATATTGTTTTTCTCCTTCAATTTGTTAATATGGTGTATCACATTGACTGATTTGCGTATACTGAAGAATCCTTGCATTCCTTGGATAAATCCCACTTGATCATGGTGTGTAATCCTTTAATGTATTGTTGGATTCTGCTTGCTAATATTTTGTTGAGGATTTTTGCATCTATATACATCAGTGATATTGGTCTGTAATTTTCTTTTCTTTAGTATCTTTGTCTGGTTTTGGTATCAGGGTGATGGTGGCCTCATAGACTGAGTTTGGGAGTGTTCCTTCTTCCACAATGTTTTGGAAGAGTTTGAGAAGGATGGGTGTTAGCTCTTCTCTAAATGTTTGATAGAATTCACCTGTGAAGCCACCTGGTCCTGGACTTTTGTTTGTTGGAAGCTTTATTTTTTTTGGGGGGGGGTACGCGGGCCTCTCACTGTTGTGGCCTCTCCCATTGCGGAACACAGGCTCCGGACGTGCAGGCTCAGCGGCCATGGCTCACGGGCCTAGCCTCTCTGCAGCATGTGGGATCTGCCCAGCCCAGGGCATGAACCCATGTCCCCTGCATTGGCAGGCAGACTCTCAACCACTGCAACACCAGGGAAGCCCTGTTGGAAGATTTTTAACCACAGTTTCAATTTCATGACTTGTGATTGGTCTGTTCATATTTTCTATTTCTTCCTGCTTCAGTCTTGGAAGGTTATACCTTTCTAAGAATTTGTCCATTTCTTCCAAGTTGTCCACTTTATTGGCATAGAGTTGCTTGTAGTAGTCTCTTAGGATGCTTTGTATTTCTGTGGTGTCTGTTGTAATTTCTCCTTTTTCATTTCGAATTTTATTGATTTGAGTCCTCTTCCTCTTTTTCTTGATGCGTCTAGCTAATGGTTTATCAATCTTGTTTACCTTCTCAAAGAACCAGCTTTTAGTTTTATTGATCTTTGCTATTGTTTTCTTTGTTTCTATTTCATTTATTTCTGCTCTGATCTTTATGATTTCTTTCCTTCTGCTAACTTTGGGTTTTGGTTGTTCTTCTTTCTCTAGTTCCGTTGGGTGTAAGGTTAGATTATTTGAGATATTTGTTTCTTGAGGTAGGCTTGTATAGCTATAAACTTCCCTCTTAGAACTGCTTTTGCTGCATCTCATAGGTTTTGGATTGTCGTGTTTTCATTTTCAATTGTCTCTAGGTATTTTTTGATTTCCTCTTTAATTTCTTCAGTGATCTCTTGGTTATTTAGTAATGTAGTGTTTAGCCTCCATGTGTTTGTGTTTTTTACGTTTTTTCCCCCTGTAATTCATTTCTAATCTCACAGCATTGTGATCAGAACAAGATGCTTGATATGATTTAAATTTTCTTAAATTTTCTGAGGCTTGATTTGTGACCCAAGATGTGATCTATCCTGGAGAACGTTCCGTGCGCACTTGAGAAGAAAGTGTAATCTGCTGTTTTTGGATGGAATGTCCTATAAATATCAATTAAATCTGGTCTATTGTCATTTAAAGCTTCTGTTTCCTTACTTATTTTCCTTTTGCATGATCTATCCATTGGTGTAAGTGAGGTGTTAAAGCCCCCCACTATTACTGTGTTACTGTCGATTTCCTATTTTACAGCTGTTAGCAGTTGCCTTATGTATTGAGGTGCTCCTATGTTGGGTGCATATATATTTATAATTGTTATATCTTCTTCTTGGATTGATCCCTTGATCATTATGTAGTGTCCTTCCTTGTCTCTTGTAACATTCTTTATTTTAAAGTCTAGTTTATCTGATATGAGTATTGCTACTCCAGCTTTCGTTTGATTTCCATTTGCATGGAATATCTTTTTCCACCCCCTCACTTTCAGTCTGTATGTGTCTCTAGGTCTGAAGTGGGTCTCTTGTACACAGCATATATATAGGTCTTGTTTTTGTATTCATTCAGCAAGCCTGGGTCTTTTGGTTGAAGCATTTAATCCATTCACGTTTAAGGTAATTATCAATATGTATACTCCTATGACCACTCTCTTAATTGTTTTGGGTTTGTTTTTGTAGGTCCTTTTCTTCTCATGTTTCCCACTTAGAGAAGTTCCTTTAGCATTTGTTGTATAGCTGGTTTGGTGGTGCTGAATTCGCTTAGCTTTTGCTTGTCTGTAAAGCTTTTGATTTCTCCATTGAATCTGAATGAGATCCTTGCCGGCTAGAGTAATCTTGGTTGTAGGTTCTTCCCTTTCATCACTTTAAGTATATCATGCCACTTCCTTCTGGCTTGTAGAGTTTCTGCTGAGAAATCAGCTGTTAACCTTACAGGAGTTCCCTTGTATGTTATTTGTCATTTTTCCCTTGCTGCTTTCAATAATTTTTCTTTGTCTTTAATTTTTGCCAATTTGTTTACTATGTGTCTCGGCGTGTTTCTCCTTGGTTTATCCTGTATGGGACTCTCTGCACTTCCTGGACTTGGGTGGCTATTTCCTTTCCCATGTTAGGGAAGTTTTTGACTATAATCTCTTCAAATATTTTCTCGGGTCCTTTCTCTCTCTCTTCTTCTTCTGGGACCCCTATAATGCGAATGTTGGTGCGTTTAATGTTGTCCCAGAGGTCTCTTAGGCTGTCTTCATTTCTTTTCTTTTCTTTTTTCTTTATTCTGTTCTGCAGCAGTGAATTTCACCATTCTGTCTTCCAGGTCACTTATCTGTTCTTCTGCCTCAGTTATTCTGCTATTGATTCTCTCTAGTGTAGTTTATTTCAGTTATTGTATTGTTCATCTCTGTTTGTTCTTTAATTCTTCTAGGTTTTGTTAAACATTTCTTGCATCTTCTCGATCTTTGCCTCCATTGTTTTTCCAAGGTCCTGGATCATCTTCACTATCATTATTCTCAATTCTTTTTCTGGAAGGTTTCCTATCTCCACTTCATTTAGTTGTTTTTCTGGGCTTTTATCTTGTTCCTTCATCTGGTACACAGTCCTCCGCCTTTACATCTTGTCTTTCTGTGAATGTGGTTTTTGTTCCACACGCTGCAGGATTGTAGTTCTTCTTGCTTCTGCTGTCTGCCCTCTGGTGGATGAGGCTATCTAAGAGGCTTGTCTGCTTGTTTCATGAATTAGTGCAAAAAGTGCGTAAAATCTTTCACTAGAACACTTCTGTCAATTTTTGTTTTATATATTTTGAAGCTATATCGTTAGCAGTATATAACTTAGAATTGTTTTATCTTCTTGGAAACTTGAACTTTTTATCAGTATGTAATGGTCTTTCTTCCCTTTAGTAATGCTTTTTGCCTTAAGACTTACTTTTTCTACATTAATATAGCCACACCAGTTTTATTCTAGTTAGTGTCTGCCTGATATACTTTCCCATCCTTTTACTATAAACACACTTCAGCATTCGGCTGGAACTTTAAAAAAAAAGTGACAATATTTGTTTAACTGGAAAATTTAGTATATTCACATCAGTTGTGAATAGAGAGATTTGAATTTATTGCCTTCATCTTACTTTGTCCCTTCTAAATGCCTTCCCCCCAACCCCCTCCTTTTTTGACTTCTTTTGGATTAATATATTTTCTCTCATTCCATATAATACCTCTGGTTTGCAAAATACGCTCTTTATTTTATTCTTTGTTATTTAAGAAATTTTAACATGTATTTTTTAACTTGACCAAGTTGAAAGTTTGTCAATATCTTTTTCTTCTTAAGTACTTAACCTGATCAACTATATTTTAATATTTCCTAGTATTTTAGTTCTTATGAACGCCACAAATTAGATATTATCTTGTTATATAATCAATGTTTGTCTACAGTTACCTGCATATTTACCATTTTCTGGGACTGATCATTCTTTCTTACATTTCATTAATTTTTGAGCTCATTTTCTTCTTCCTGAAGTATGCCTTTGGAATGTCCTCTACTGAGGATCTGCTGGTTTAAACTCGCTTGCCTAAAAAAAGTCTCTTTCATTCCTGTTCTTAAAAAACTATTTATTATGAAAAAAGTTTAAACATGTCTCTTTTGGATGTAGGTCAGACCTTTTGCCTCTACCTCTCATGTCTCAATTTCTACTTCATATTTTCTATCCCTGGATCTTTGTGCTAAAGTCTCTGGAGAGATTTTAATTTTCTTCCCCTGGTCCTCCCAGGGCTAAGGCCATAAGAACGTATTCCCACTGCCCTTTTGTGTATAAGTGGGGTTTTAAAGTAAATCCACTGAAATCATTGCCTTGTAGGGCTCCATGCTTAATGCACATGTCTCTTATCTAACCTTCCCACCTTGCTCAAGCCCAAGGCTTTGTCTTCCACGCACGTGATGCTTTAAGATGTAGGCTTTAGGCACTGCGAGATTGGAAGATATTCTTGAAGGCAAGTACTGGCTTTGGTGCTAGTTTACACTTTGGACTTGCACTTTCCCTCTGTTTCTGGCCTCTGAGGATCATCATCACTTTCTCGCCAGTTTAATCAACTCTATATTTTAAAATCATACATATGTACAAATTTTATATACTTATATGCATATGTATATATGTAAATATTTTCCAGGATTTTTATTGTATGGTTAAGTTTCTCTGGATATCTTGTTCACAATGTTGTTGGAGATTTACGTCCATCTATTTGATCTTTAAGTTGCTAAAACTGCAAATCTTTTAGCATGATGGAAAATTAAAAACCAAGAAAAAACACCATTGCCCTCTGGTGGAGAACCAATACTATTACAACATCTAAATGAGACCCACTGTGACTCAACTTCTGATTTCCTCATTTAGTCAACAAGGCTGTCAAATCTTTTATCAGGTCTTTCAAATCTGTCCCTTCATTTCGATTCTCCTAGTATCACCTTAGTCTAGTTCCTATTCTTTTTTTTTCTTTTTGCTAGAATTGTTGTTTTTGAACCAGTCTCTCTCTTTATATTCTTTCAATATATTTTCTTTGTGTCTATCATCACCCCTTACTTTTACAATTTTACATTAATTTGATGGGTTGTTTATCAAGTTCTTGCTTATGAGCAAAAAAGTTGGAACCAATAACAGTAGTCTGATTAGGGATGTGAATGTATTATAGATCCAATAAATGTTAGCTGATTCGAAACAAGTATTTACTACCATTTATTCACTTACCAAATTTATCTGGGAGGCAGCACATGCACAAAAGTTCCCAAACTTTTTTTCTGTAGTAACAGACTAATGAATGACATTCACATGTATAATTCTCCTACTTGCTTACTTAGAGTTTTTAAAAACTTAAAACTATTTTTAATTACAAAACACATGACTAGTATTAAAAAATTCAGAGTTCTGGGGACCTCCCTGGCAGTCCAGTGGTTAAAGACTCCACGCTTCCACTGCAGGGGGCTCGGGTTTGATCCTTGGTCCAGGAACTAAGAGCCTGCATGCCACTTGGTGCAACCAAAAGTTAAAAAAAAAAAAAAAAAAAATCAGAGTTCTGCAAATAATGATACTGGAGGCCCGGGTTCTCACTGTGGAAGAAGGTACAAATATGGAATGGGTAAAGACAAGGAAGAACCCTGTGGGGTTGGATTGGAAATGGAGATATCAGAAAAACTGGTGATTTTTAATATATGTTTCCTAGTTCTTTCTGTTGAAGGGGCCTAGAAACAATGACACCCAGCAGGCCCAGATCTTAGTTTCTAAACACCATTCTCTACTAAAAGAAACTAAGGATCTTTGAAGAAATAGTTGATTCCAGGGATAGGGTGGAGGGAAAAAAACAAGATAAACTTGGAACATTTTGTGCTGAAAAGTAAGAAATTTCTCAAAGAATGATAAAAACATGTCAAAAAGACCCAGAAGCCAGCCTAAAAGGTCTCCCACTGGCCAAATATGGGGCAATTTGACATTAAAACAAATGAGAGTAACAGACTGAATAAGATAGGAATTTATGAGTTCATACTAATACAAGTGAGAAAGAGAAGTCTTTTCCTTACAGTAGAATGCCAACTAGTAAATGTAGAAGGAGTGACAGAATTGGAAAACCACAATTTGGCAGCCATCAGAGTAGCAATTAATTCAGCCAAGAAACATCACTGGATGCTAAACTTAGTGTATGAAAATTTGCTGAGAAACAGAATATTTACAGTCTCTAAGTATATCCCCACAAAATGCTTGTTAATTTAAAAGAAAAAATTAAGAATCTTTACAGCAGAAAGATCTAACAGATACCACCTAAAACAAGTGATCAAAATTAACAGCTTGTGATGGGACAACTGGTATCAGGATATGATGCACTGAAAAGGACACAGCATCACTTCTATGATATTCCTGTCAAAAATGCATAAGCTCAATCTAATCATAAACAAACATCAGAAAACGTCAAATTAAGGGACACTATAAAATAACTGGTATATGTTTTTCATGACCTTGACATTTTTGAAAGACAGGTTGAAGAACTGTTCCAGACAGGAGACTAGAGACTTGACAACTAAATGTAATGTGTTATCCTGGACTGGATCCTGGACTATTTTTTCCCCCCAACAAAGGCCATTACTGGAACAACTAGTGAAATATGGAAAATATTAGATAATGTATTATATTAATGCTAATTTTCTGATTTTGATAATTGTGCTGTGGTTATGGAAGAAAATATCCCTGTCCTTAGAAAATACACACTTAAATATTTGGGGTAAAGAGGAATTATCTGTAACTAACACTCAAATGGTCAGAAAAAAAGCACTTATTCTATACTCATGATAAATAGATAAAGGGAAACCTTTTCCTTAGAGCAGAATGACAATTAATTAATACAGAAAGAATAATGTGTTAGAAAAATCAATTTTGTAAACAGCACAGTAAAAATTTATTCAGATAAGAATTATCAAAAGATGCTAAATCTAGGAGGGGAAAGTTTGATGAGGAACAGAATATCAATCAACCTGGTCTCAAACTTTCTCCTCACAAATTATCTAATCACAAAAGAAAAAAATGGGAACTATACAGTGGAGAAACTAGACAACTTCTTACCCAAGTGATCAAATTAACATCACCAATAATAGGCAATGGGACATTCTGGGAGTCTGGATGTGACCCTGGGAGGACATATCACTCATAGTATTTCAGCCCATATTGCATAACCTGAATCTAAACATAAGGAAGAATCAGAAAAACCCAAAAAGAAGGATCATCTATACTTTAACTGTCCTGTATTCTTCAAATAAATCAATACTATAAAAGATTAAAAAAGGCTGAAGAACTGGTCCAGATTAGAGTCATGATAATCTAACATATGATCCTGGACTACACCCTGTAGCTGAAAACAAAAACTACCAATGGAACAGCAAATTAAATTGGAATAGGGACTACAGATTAGATGAAAGTATTATATCAATGTTAAATTCCTGAATTTGATAACCAAACTTAGTATGTTTGTTCTTATGAAGTATGTATGTAGTATTAAAGGGTATGATGTCTGCAGTGTATTCATCATGTGATCAAGACAAAAAACATGTAACAAGAGATAGAGAGAAAATGGTAAATAGGAGAAACATTAAGAAGTTGAAATGCAGAACAATGTATATATTTCTTCTGCTTGAAATTCTCAAAAAATATATATACATATCTATGTATGTAAATATATATTTCTAAGATACTAAAATTATTAGTACTCTCCTGTTCCCCCAGGTAAGGGAACTAGAAGCTAAAAAGTATTAGGTAGTTGGCATGAGGCTGTAAAGGGTTGTCTTTCTTTTCTCAACCCTTAGTTCCACCCCAAAGAGAAAAACAGCACTAGTAGCTTTCAGATGTCTTCTATCTGTATATATAAACTTCTGGACATATATGTAATTCCTGTACCATTTTGATGGCTGCATATTTTAATGAATGAATGAACTTAAGAAGTGTTCTTGTTGGAATTTAAGTTGTTTCTGACATATACACATATTAAATACAATCTGAGATTTTTTTAAAAACATGTTATTTACTCTAATAAAAGCTATGTTTGATCTTAATCCTGTCATCTTAATGTTATCTATTCTGTTTTTACGTCTTCTTTTTAAAAACTACTTTATGTTCATGTTTTATTTTGGGAATTTCTTCCTCATTTAATAACTTCTTCTATTCAATTTATGGGAGTCATATTGTTATTTCAGCAATATGAAGGTTTATAATACTTAAACTATTCTGAGGTATAATACTGACAAATATCTTCATTGGAGAACCTCAGTCTGGCTGTTGGATCATTTACAGAAGAAGGCTAGTCAAGGCATGAATATGAAATATGAGTTGGGGAAGTCCAGATCCCAGCTGATACATGAGAAATGTAGTTTCCCAAAGTTGACCAACCCAGCTGTTGATGGATCTGGGTCACTCTCTTAACCAGGTCCTATTATGGGTCCCTTGTATTGATTTTAGTTTAAAATCCCCAATTAAAGCATGAGAAGATACTTCCTGACCTCAGAGCTGTTGTTATTTATTATATTTTGCATTACCCTTACGATTTTTCTGGGTAAGAATAAGAATGTATCCTAGGGAAAAAAACTTTATAGATAAATTAAACAGTTAAAACTTTAAATACTTTCCATAGTATTTTAAAACAAATAAAAATGTGATATCTATACCATATATATCATCATGTTGCCTTATTCTTCCATTTTATAGTGTTATGTATTTATATTGCACTTGGCAATAAGGAATACTTTTTTGGTGTTCCACAGTAAGCTGCAGGTTTCAAAAGCAGAAGTCCTGTACCTCTGAAGGTAGCATAAGAAAAATCTTTGTCTGAAACCTCAAAGTGAATACAGAGCCCAGAAATAAACCCACACACCTATGGTCAATTAATCTTCAACAAAGGAGGCAAGAATATACAATGGAAAAAAGACGGTCTCTTCAGCAAGTGGTGTTGGGAAAGTTGGACAGCCACATGTAAATCAATGAAGTTAGAACACACCCTCTCATCATACACAAAAATAAACTCAAAATGGCTTAAACACTTAAATATAAAATATGATACTATAAAACTCCTAGAAGAGAACATAGGCAAAACATTCTGTGACATAAATCGTACCAATGTTTTCTAAGGTCTCCCAAAACAATAGAAATAAGAGCAAAAATAAACAAATGGTACCTAATCAAACTTACAAGCTTTTGTACAACAAAGGAAACCATAAGCAAAATTAAAAGGACAACCTACAGACTGGGAGAGAATACAAATGACATGACCAACAAGGGCTTAATTTCCAAAACGTACAAACAGCTTATATAACTCCATAACCAAAAAACAAACAACCCAATCAAAAAATGGGCAGAAACCCTAAAAAGACATTTCTCCAAAGAAGACATACAGATAGCCAACAGTCACAAGAAAAGGTGCTCAACATCACTAATTATTAGAGAAATGCAAATCAAAACTATGATGAAGTACCACCTCACACCGGTCAGAATGGCCATCATTAAAAAGTCTACAAATAAATGCTGGAGAGAATGTGGAGAAAAGGGAACCCTCCTACACTGTTGGTGGGAATGTAAGTTGGTGCAGCCACTATGGAAAACAATATAAAGGTTCCTCAAAAAAGTAAAAATTGAACTATTATATGATCTAGCAATTCCACTCCTGGGCATATATCCAGGCAAAACTACAATTCAAAAAGATACATGCACCCCTATGCTCATAGCAGCACTATTCACAATAGCCAAGTCATGGAAACAACTTAAATGTCCATGGACAGATGAATGGATAAAAAAGATGTGGTACATATATACAATGGAATATTACTCAGCCACAAAAAAGAATGAAATAATGCCATTTGCAGCAACATGGATGGACTTAGAGATTATCATACTAAGAGAAATAAATCAGAAAGAGAAAGACAAATACCATATATCACTCATATGTAGAATCTAAAATATGACACAAATGAGCCTATCTAAGAAACAGAAACAATGCGGGTGGGGTGGGGAGGGCAATGGATTGGGATTTTGGGGTTAGCAGATGCAAACCATTATATATAGAATGGATAAACAACAAGGTCCTACTGCATAGCACAGGGAACTGCATTCAATATCTTGTGATAAACCATAAAGGAAAAGAATTTTTAAAAGAAGGTATATATATGTATAACTGAATCACTTGTTGTACAGCAGAAATTAATACAACATTGTAAATCAACTTTACTTCAATTAAAAAGAAAAAGAAACCTCAAAGTAGTCTTTCAGCAGTCTATGTTATATATATATATTAAAAAAAAAAAGAGTCAAAATGTTTGCTTAGTCTATTTATTTTTGGTGGGGGAAGGAGAAGAGGAGGAGGTTAAAAAGAAGTTTGGTTTCTGCTTCAAAGCGCTTTCCCAAGGAATGGTGATTCATTCGTTACACATCATCATGGATGCACACTGTTCTCCTGGCTTTCATGATGGTCTGAATTCAAGGTAATATGTGTAATGTGTGTTTTTCTGAAATCCAGTGTATTCATTTGGATTTGTGTGGAGTGTTCCTTGCATTCCCATTCTCATATGAAAGATATTGGCACTTTGGCTTCAAGAACAAATAAAAAATAACATAAATACAACTTTTGTTTGATTTGGGCCTGGGCTAATTACTTAAGGAACTATTTAGCAATAATGATCTCAGATATTTAAATGCCTTATGAAGCTGCAATTAATTAAGGGACTGCTGATCCTAAGAACTATGCAACCAAAAGGGAATGAGGGAAAAATTCCAAATCTGGATGCCAAGTTCAAAGCCAAATATCAATAACCTCCTTCTCACACTTTTGCAATATCTATAAAGTAGAGGGAAAGGATAATAAAAATTACATGAGTAGTGATAAATAAAAAGTGCATACAGAACTGGGAAAATATTTTTCGTTAAATTTGTCACTTATCCCAGTTCAATAAGATGTTTGTAAGGAAAATAAAAACTTAAGGCAAAAACTAGTTACACTGCTGCTGTTCAGAACTTCTTGAGAGCACAAAAATGAATACCAATCTACTTCCCTGGTTTAAACTTGTCTTAAGACATGTTATTTTGTAACTTTAACATCTATATTATGCCTTGAAAATTCAAGCAAAAAGTAAAATCATACGGAAAGCCAGAAACTTCAATACATCTAGACAGACGTTTGCTTGTAGTTTTTGGTATCCAAAACCTTTTTTCCACACATAGAGCAGATGCCTAAAACAAACAAACAAAAAACTCATGTAAGTAATCAAATCTTAATAATAACTAATAATACTAATCTACTAGCTAACCAATACAAATGATTTGGTTTATTTAAGTCACTCCTGAAGCTTAAAACATAATTTAACAGCATCAGAAAAGAAAAAAAGAAAATATATACTTTTAACTAGGACAAGTTCTAAGTTTATTTTGCCTTAGAAAAAAGAGCATTTGACTAATTTATGAAGGGCTACTCCTTCACTATGTTATCCAAATCAGTATCAAAAGAAGTAGGTTTGATATGAATTCAAAAATGGTATTAAAGGAAACTTACCCTTTTTGTAGGCACAGCCCTGGCAGTAATGAGAACCTGGCTGGTGCACAGAACTTTTACAAATTCTGCAAGTGGAGAACTTATTCTTTCCATATGGATCAAATCTAGAGATTTTTTTTTAAAGAAAGAAAAATGTACAATACAATAGAAATACTCTTAAATAACCTCACTTAAGTAACAAATGTGATTAATTCATGCTCTCTGTTCCCTCTATCAAGCTCTACAATTGATAGGCATAGCACTCTTCTAACTGGCTACTCTGTTAATATGTCTCCACACTTCTGCCCCTTCCATGTAAGCTGTATGCTTGTAAAGAGTCAGCTGTATGTAATCCCAAACCTGTTTATAACAGCTGTATTTGTCAATCTATTCATGTGATATAATATTAAGGAAACTCATGTAATGAGAGTACACAAAGAGTGATTGATTATATTAAAAACTAAATGAATACTTTAGGATGACCAGGTAAGTGTGAATCATTAAAACTGCTATGGAATTAGGCATGGGTAAGAAAACTTAAAAATTGAGGAAAAATCCTAAGTGGAAGGACTTGGCACCTTACAAGTGTCAGTTCTTGCTCTACCTTAAAGATACTGGAAATATATATTCTGGTTATGATTAATGTAAGGAAAATTATAAAGTAGACTCAAAAAGCCTTGTCTCAATGCCAAATGACTGATGAATGCATGTACAGTTATGTGCTTTGACTTAAAATAAAGTATGTGTATCTTTTAATGATTGCCCACTTTAACTGACATTTTCAATTAACTGATGCAATCCCTTTCGATA
The DNA here is from genome assembly GCF_949987515.2 of Delphinus delphis. Taxonomy (NCBI): domain Eukaryota; kingdom Metazoa; phylum Chordata; class Mammalia; order Artiodactyla; family Delphinidae; genus Delphinus; species Delphinus delphis. The sequence goes on from NC_082694.2 coordinate 52,342,179, forward strand.
AAAAAGTTTCTACTAAAAAAAATGTGACCTTACAGTGACTAGAAGGCAAAATAACTTTAGAGGAAATACTTCCCATTAAATTGGCAATAACTTTTTGTAACCGTACTCATATACTGAATACCAACACTGTCCTAGACCTGGTTTCTTCTCTTGGGTATGATACAACAGCTCATTTTTAAAGGTTAATTTTTCCAAATCCAAAAGAATGTCACTTTACTTCCCACAAGAGAAGTTAAGAGTGGACACTATTCTTCCTTTTAATAATAAGCTCAATTTGTTTGGACCTACATGTCTAGAGATTGCTTTTTCTTAAAACCATATTTTATTCTAAAATGTACATTTTAATGTCTCAGAAATCTTACGTACACTTTCCAAAGTGAGATACTTAAAATACCCAAAAGTAATAGCTACTTATTAATGACACTGAAGTAAGTTTGGGAGCATAAAGGAACTGGAAGTACCTAAAACTATACACTCTGTAAAACATAACAACTTGGTCAATAATAACCTCGTGGTCTTAGAAGACATCAATAAGTCAGTCAACAATACATAATGTGACAATGCATTGAAGTTTAAGTCTATCATGCTATTTTATACCCATTATTTAATAAGCACCTTTATGTGTCGGGCATTTTACGTATTAAAAGCCTTATTATTATTATTAAATACCAAAGATGAACTTGACAAAGCCTCTGCCCTCATCAATCTGACATTCTAGTGAGAGGAGACAGATAATAAGTAAGAAAACAACCACACTTTTAAGATAGTAATACCTGCTGTAGAGAAAATTCAGAGAGGATACTGTGGTGGACATGAGGGGAAGGAAGGAAGACATTAGTTTAGGTGCTGGTTAGGGACCCTCTCTGAGGAGATGACATTTCAGCTAAGACCCAAGTAACAAGAAAGAGCCAGCTCTGTTAAGCTCTTAGCGATGCATTCTAGGAAGAGGGAGTAGTAAGCACAAACCTCTTCCAATGGGAGTGGGCTTGGCATATCTGATGCAGGAGTTGGCACAATAGGAAGTCAGAGAGGCAGGAGGGGCCAGATCACAGAGGACCCTGTAAGAACATGGTATGGGACCTAGCTTTTATTCAATGTAAAAAGAAAACCAATGCAAGGTTTTGAGCAAAGGAGTTACAGGCCCTTTAAAGGACCACCCTGGTTATTATGAGAACGAACTATAGGGAACCAGAGAGGAAGCAGGGAGACAGAAAGTTATTATAATACCCAAGTAAGAAACTGTGATGGTTTAGAAGAGGGTAATAGCAGTGAGATGAACAGAAGCAGGTGTATTCAGGCTATATTTTGGTAGTAGAGCCAAAGAACTCGCTGGTGGATATGGGAAGTGAGGGAAATTAAGAAATCAGTTAGGGATTCCAGTTTTGCACAGCTAGATTGGACCATAGAGCAATGATGAGAAGACTATGATTCGACTGAAGGAAAAAGAGGTTGCCTGTCAGACATCAAATTGGAAAAGTCAAGGAGGCAACTGGATATATGTTTGGAGCTCAGAAAAGTCAGGACTGAGATATACATGTGGAATTCATTAACATACAGTTTGAATTTAAAGCCATTGGACTAAAGTCACTTGAGGAGAGATCATAAATTTATAAATAGAAAAAAAAAGTAAGTCTAGGATTGAGACCAGAAGCACTCAATTGAGAAGGAACAGTTAGTGAGTTAAGAGGAAAGAAGAGTGTGGTATCTCAAAGACAAGAGAATAAAGTGTTGCAAAAAAGAGAGTTTTCGAAAGGTTAAATAAGGTAAGAACAGAGAAGTAGCCATCAGTTTTAAAGGTCACCTGTGATCTTGACAAGAGTAGATTTAGGAGTGTGGTGGAGATGGAGGCCTGATTACAGCGGCTGAAGGAGTAAATAAAACTTAAGGACACTGAGAAAGTACCATCTAGATAAGGGTTTTGAAAACTTTTTCTGTAAAAGGAAGCAAGGAAATGGGACGGCAGCTGGAAGGATTCATGGAATTTTTAAGACTGGATATAATAGAGTATGGTGTCAAAAATTGTTTTTATGGTGGGAGACATTTTTATCCCTATTCCTAGGTAAAAAAGTAGTGTTCAGAAAAGTTTAGAACTGGTTTAACTTGCTTAAGGTTACAGAGCTAGACAGTAACAAAATCTAGATTCAAATTTAGGTCTGACTCCAGCGCTCATGACCTGTCCACATTTCTCTGCGGCCTCTGATTTGCAGGAAAATTAAGAACTAGAAAAAATAAGTCATGCTTTCTGGTGAAATTATAAAAATAATGTATAATATCTTTATATATTGATACAGTGAAAATGAACAGGGTGAAATCAGCAGGTTATAACAGACAGCTTGGTTATGCATGCTTGGAACTATCTAACTATGTTTTATCACAACAGAATGAGGCAAAACAAATTCATTCCAATACACTTAATATTAAAAAGAGTGGAAATTAATATGACTGCTTTATAGATGCTCTTATACCTACCTTGCTTTTTTTGAGGTCAAAGCTTTATTTTCATTCAGCTTTCTTCCACCACTTTCTGCATTGAAATATACATGTATTTCAGTGTGCTATGTCTACACATTTCACACATTAACACATACATGAAACATTTAACAATTAGTTAGAAAGTTCATTTTGTGACCTCCTACCAGCAGACTAGCCTATATCAAAATTTTAAAAAATTTCATTTAGTACCAGGTTTCAAAGACACTACTTAAAAAAAAAAACCACACAATTATTTACTAGGAAAATAAAAATTTGGATAAAAGGCAATCATTTTATTTCTCAAACTCAAAGTAGGACTTTAGGAATGGGTCTATATTTACATATATCTAATGTAAACTCTAGATGCCGCTACTTTGGTGCCATTGATCTTGAATACAGTAAAAATGTTTCTTTTTCTTCCCTTTGAAAACATCTTCACTGTATTTAATGATTATGAAAGTGAAAACATTTAAATAATTTGTTCAAGAATATAAAAATCAGGTGAGGAGAGGGGGCTTTCAATACTAACTCTAATTAAGCTGAATCAAATCAATTACTGTGATATACTCATTGCTTAAAAATCATTTAAATATTTTGCTATCTCCTGCCTATCAAATTAGGAACCCTGACATGTCACTGAGAGAACTAAATAGAAAAGATATTAAATTGTTGGGGTATCTAGTATTCCTTAATGTTTAACAGATAAAATACATTGTACACATAACATATCATTTTACAAATAATGTAAAAGTGAAAACATTATTCACAGAAGTATCTGATTCAGTTTCCATGTTCTAAAAGGAAAAATACCTGTGGTATTCCTTGCACCATCTTTCCATGTATCTGGAGTGATAACAGTACCAAGTTTCTTTTCACCTGTTATAACAAGACAGTAAAAGTAAGGGAGATTAGTGTTTACTATTTAATAAATACACTACATTGTGCCTAAAGTTCGCGATGGCATCACCAGTCATATTATGTACAAGCCTGTTAATGCTGGGGTCGGGGCCAGTGAACTGAGACTTAAGATATTAACTGTGGGCAATGGATAGCTGACTTCAGTAAAATTTGTGGATAATAGTATGGCTTATAATAGGCTTCCTCTGTACATGGATCCTTTAAACAAATCTGATAAATCTATTCATTCCATAAATATTTACTAAGCATCTCTGATGTATAAGCCATTGTACAAAGTACAGATAAAAATAAAACAAATGAGATAAAGCTCTAGATTTCAAGGAATTTATAGCACACTGATTTCTCTAATAGTAGTCCTTAACCTGAGTTTCACAGGTAGACCTTAGGAAATATATGAACAAGATTAAATTGTACACAAACCTTTTGTATATCCATTTTTTTAATAAACTATGTTAAGTCTACAGCTTTCATCACATTCTCAAAGGGCTCAGAGAACCAAAAAAAAGTTAAGAATTATTCAACTAAAATATAAGCTGGAAAGTAAATAGTATGACAATTGAGAGCTCAAGTACTAGGAGAAATTCCATGGAGGAAGAAATAATCTTGGCTAGGGAAATCCAGTGAAGCTTTGTGGGGAAGGCAATAGAGAGGGTTAGTGGCAATGAGACTGTGAAGAAAGAGGAGAAAAGAAGATGAAGGTAAACTGAATAAGGGACACATCCTGGGGAAAGGCATTGAAAACTCAGGGTACATACGGGCAAAATATTGTTTGGTTTGGCTGAAGTGAAAAGGGTAAGGCTTAGTGAAAATGCAGTTAAAAAGGTAAGCTGAGGCCTCACTGAGGAGGGTCCTCCTGAATGCCAGGCTCCAAATATAGAAATCCCAAATTATTCTCTGCACCCTGAGAATTTATTAAAGTAACCATCCATGGTCATTCTTTCACTTAATATAAAAACTGTGATTCAAACTCAAGGGCATCTATGTTCCAAGTTTTATATACTATAGGGATATAAACAAAGTGGATCATATTAATTAGACAATTATCAGGATAAGAGGACTTGAAATTGTCACAGAAGAGTCAGACATATCTAGCTGTAGGAAAAAGGGATTTGGGGATATGACAGCTCTTTTAAAACACATAACCAGTTTGTGAGGTCAAAATACCATAAGATATTTTCTAAATCTCAAGGGTTGGCATTAGAATCACTGGATGGCAACTATAGGGAGGAAAGACTTTTCTAAAAGCCAGTGAAATCTACACAGACTGCTTTGAAGGTGGTGAGATTCTCCTACCCCTGTGCCTCAATCCTCTATGCATTCATGCAAAGAGCATTTAAGCCATTGAATGGGATATTGACTTAGGTTTGTTAGATAAAATACAGGACACCCAGTTAGATTTAAATTTCATATAAACAATGAATACTTTTTTTTTTTTTTTTTTTTTTTAGTAAAGAATGTCCTGAAAGTGCGTGCTTTGGGACAAAGCACTTACTGTAGTGAGGAGCAGTAAACAGAGCCAAGTCTCAAACATTGCATAGGACATACACTAAAAATTATTTGTTGTTTTCCTGAAATTCAAATTTAACTGGGCGTCCGGTACTTTTATTTACTAAATCCATCAACTCCAGATGCTGTGGAAGTGACTTTTAAGATCCATTCCAACCCGGCGGGTCTGTGAAGGGAGGAAGCCCGTCAAGAAGCAGTTCAGCATGATACCCGGGGTTGATGGGAAGCAACGGAAATAAACAGAGGTGCAAAACTGAGACCACTCTGAATGCAAATACAGGACGATACGGTCGTTGGGGAGGGCAGGAATGGTCAAAGGGCAGTATAGGAGGACAGAGGCTAGAATCAAGGACCTGTGGCCGAAGGAAAAGCAAAGAAAGAGCAAAGTTCCCGGGGAACTCCAGTTAGGTTCTCCCAGCCTCCTTCTCCCGCAGAAGAGTCTCCTTAACTCACATTTTTCGCACACCATCCTTCCGCGACGATTCCCTCACCCGCAGGACGAGCGGCAGCTAGAAGAAGTTAACAATACAGCCAGGGAAGCACTCCCCTTCCGGGTTACGAAAATCCACTTCCGGCCCTTCCGCCCTCCGCCCCGCCTATCCAACACCTGGAAAGCCGCGGGAGGAATAAACGCGAGTGGGGAGGCGGGTCTGCCTTCTTGGCCCGCCTCTCCACTTCTGCGATTGGCTGTGAGGCCTTGGGCCTCCTCCCCACAGACCTGCGCCTGCGCGAGGCACAGGGTCCGAGTTACACCTGATGGTGGGAGGTAGAAACTCTCCGTTCTCTTCCGCGGGCGGGAGAGTTAGGTAAGCCCAGCCGGAGGCTCGGGGTGCGCGAGCCTCCCGGCGCTGCAAGCCACTTCCGCCAGCTACCCAACTGGCCGGGAATATCTGCCCCCGGCCGGTCCGTGCCTGCCGGCCCGCGCCTGCCGGCCCCTCCAGCGCCGCCCTTCCTGCGTGACCCAGGGGCTGCGGTGATGGACTGGCCTCTTTCGGATCCGACATTCTGTGTCTGTCCCTTCTTTTCTCTCGGTCTCCACGCTTGTGCTCTTTGATTATGCTTCTCAATTCGTCCCTCGTTGCCTACACTCCCGTCGGCTGAGGCTTGGGCAGAGTTCGGAGCGACCCAGTTTGGGATGGAGCTGCAGGTTAAGGTCCCTCGATTCCCGCGAAGGCTCCTCTAGGAGCCGCCCAGAAGAACCTTCTCTCCCGCTGCAAGGCTTAAGGACTCGGGCCAGGTCAGACCGTGGAGGCCGGGGCCCTGGCCACCCGAGGAAGCACCTGACGAGAGTCCTCCTGGGCTCGCCAGGGCCCAACACAGGGCTGGTTTCTCAGGAGGGGCAACACTGGACCAACTTTTCATTCGTTCGTTCATTCATTCAGTCATTCAGCAAGCATCCGACTTTGGGTACCATTCACTGTCTTAGGTCCAGATCTGCTTCAGTCAGTTACGATTCTGAGGGTGTCCCAGAAAAATATCTGAAGGTGTGTCTATTGAGAGACTATATTCTGGATTCCCTTCCCAGCCCCTCAGCTGAGGCTAGGACCTGTGAGAAACATTTCCTTTCTCCTTTCTTGCCATGCATTCTTTTCTCGACCCCCTAGTGCGTATCTTTGTATCAAAGAGGCTAGGTTTTGAAATGGCTTTAGCACTTGGGAGCTTGGGACCTTGGAGTGTTTCCTAATCTGTTTTAGCCTGTTTCCTTATCAGTAAAGTGTTTGCCTTGTAAAAATACAGTGTGAATTAAATGAGAGTGTTATTATAAGGCGTGGATTCGCCCCTTTGCCCCAGTGGGCGCTCTGTGTGTGTCTATAAAATATACACATATATATATATTTTTTTTCCTGGAATATTAACCACAGGGTAACATGTGGACTACTACTTTAATAAAGTCCTTACTTAACATTAGTCAATACTATTTATAAGCTGTTAGGTAATTTGTAAATACATACCTATATAAAATAACGTGTTTATATATATATAGAGAGAGAGAGAGAGAGAGAGAGAGAGAGAGAGGGAGAGAGAGGGAGAGTGAGAGAGAACGTAAATATTTTTCCACATTCCATTCATGCTCTGCTTTTGGTTGGAATCTGGCATGTGTAACTGACATTGTCATTTTGGTATTTTTGCAGTACTGGGACTCCTTAGTTTAGCATAATGTTCTTTGAAGCTTCTTGGTAACACTGGCCACCATTCCAGTGTGTACCTGGTGTTACTTGGCATTTGTTGGAAAATGTGAACTACTGGGATGTTAGACAAGGGTCCATAATGATAAAAATGCCAACAGTTCAGCCAAATTGTATTATGGGGTTTCTAGAAAGCATAGCTTATATTTCCAACAGGGCAAATCATTAACACATGCTGTTTGTTTTCACCTCTGATTTTGGCAAAAAGAAAAAAACCGAATTGCTTAATTAGTCCTTGCACATGACTGTTTTACAGAAACTAGACACAAATATTTAAGAAATTAGTAAATTTGTCCTTTTTCAGGCTCTGTGAGCTGTTTATACTATATTAGTCTATTAGTTTTTACATATATGCATCTTCCTATATTCTGACACTGTGACATTATTGCCCATAGAAAATTGACTTTGGTTCATGACTTGTTTTTAGATGTTGGAGCATTTAGGACAATGGAAAAAGTCATTATTGCCTATGCTCTTTTCTTAATTTGTTTTTCATTAGATAGCCACTCAAGAAAACACCATGAAAGATACTGACATCAAGAGACTACTATATGTCCATCTATTATGCATATTTTCAATTATCCTAAGCATCTTCATTCCATCATTCTTCTTGGAGAACTTCTCAGTACTGGAAACACACTTGACATGGTTGTGCATCTGTTCTGTTTCTGTAACTGCTGTCAATTTAGTATTGTGTTTAGTAGTGAAACCAAATGCATCTTCTAAAAGAAGTTCATTATCATACAAGGTAAGACTTATTTCTTGACAACTGACTTTTAGATGTAGGTAATGTTTTTATTACTGGATGAATAAAGTATTAGTCAAGTACTTATTGGGTTATTTACAGTGAATAAAGAAGCTGATTTTTTTTTTTTCTAGTCAGTAGCCTATTGCTTGCTGGAAGACTGTCTACAATGTTTGATAGATTCTTGCCATGTATTAATTGGATATCATAGCATTGTGAACCTATATAGTCATGTTTCATGTCATCATGGAAGATAAATATATCGTCAGTGTAGCAATATATATAAATACAGCAATCACACCTTTAAATCTTATGTTATAAGACATTTCAGTTTATTTTCATTCATCTTTTGCATTTCTGAAAGACAATGGGTTTTTCATAAATTACAAAATAAGCTCTTGTTTCAAGCTTGGCCTTCCTTGACTAGATAGCAGTTGAAGTTTTCAGACATTGGAATCTATTTTCTGGAATATTCACTACAGTGTAACACTTGACTATTATTTAAATTAATAAAGTCCTCACTTAACATTATTCAATACTATGTGTATGTTCTTTATTAGGTAATTTAAAACACATTTACTGCCCTATGATTTAAAACACTCATTGTGTGTTTTATTATTAGATCTTCTTGAGCTCGAACTCAAGTAGGTCCCACACACTGATTTGCAGACATGCAGGTCTTTTTTTATGTGGATCATATAGTAACATGAATATGATTTGGGGAATTATTTAATATTGTGCTTTTCTTTGGTCCAGTTTTCCTAGGAATTTTGTTTTAAAATGAAAAAATATTATTATAATCATTATTTTCTATGAATATTTCATGTATCATCACACAAGAAGGACTGTGTTTGTGTTTTTTGTATCCTAGCACACTTATTGGTAAATATTTCATAAATACTGATTAACAACATAGTTCAATACTTAGCATAGAAACAAAAACATTTTCTGATTCTGCTGTTGGTTAGGTGAGTGGAACATGGGGATCGATTTTTGTCTTGTGGCTTTTTTACAGTGCTGTGCAAAGAACATGTGATCTGACTTCAGGAGCAGATCCAAAGAATATTCAGCTGTATCACACGTTATAGGGCTAAGTTGTATTTGTAGATAAAATCAAATCATTTGCTGTCCTTTAGTCATTCTCTTGATTCTTTAAGTTATTCATTTCTTTTTTAGGTAACCAGATTTTTGAAATGCTGTATCTACTTTCTTATGTCTTGTTTCGCCTTTCATGTAATTTTTGTTCTATATGGAGCACCACTAATAGAGTAAGTCTGAAATTTTTTACCTTAAGCCAACTATATTTTAAAACAGTCGTTTATTAAACCAAGTGCTAATTCTGTTGGTGATTAGAGAAAAAACATGATGTGTTTAGTCAGTGGATCACAGAAGGATACTGACATCATTGCCCTTGGTACTGTTATTTTTTTAAAAGACAATGGAATAACTTAATTCATTAAATGCTCCTATTACATAGCCTTTTGTCATGCAATTGCTTAAAGGGGGAGGTAGATGAGAAACTGTCATATACCAATAGGTGTGTGGCTCTTAGAACCTCTAAGGAAACTGACTATAATGATACATATAAATTAGTTATAAATAGTAAATGTGATTCTGAAGTGCTTGAAAAGAGTTTGTTTTCTTAAGAAAAGTCAATAGATTCTTGTATTTAATTACGTAGAAGCTAATGTTTATAGTTTAAAGGTAAAATTTAACTCAACACCTTTTCAAAACTGAACAGTTTTGAATTAGTGAAAGCCAAATTCATTAATATGTCTTATATAATGTTCCATTATAGTTTGGGAAAGTTCAGTTTAGCAGTGATAAATGATCATGTTGAAATGAGTGATGCAATACATACACACACACACACACACACACACACAGAGAGAGCTATATGTATAGTTTTATATATATATATATATACCTGGTTATATATACACATACTAGATTAACAGGTAATTATATTCTAGAGTGGGGAGGACAAGACCTTTCTAATGGGAAATGATAATTTCTCTGTAATCCATTTTAGAGTAGAATGAATGTCTGGAGCAGTGGTTCTCCAATTGTGGTTCTAAAACCAACAACATCAGCATTTTATCGAAATGCAAATTCTCAGGCCTTAGTCAGAAACAAATTTACCTAGTTCTCCAAGTGGTTCCGATATAAGCTAAATTTGAACCACGAATTGCAGAGAAAGTTCCAGAGACTATTGAGGAAAAGTTAATGATCTAGAAATGGGTTTTCTTGCAATGGACAGTCTCAGTATCGTATGGCATTTAACACTTCTGAACTCTATCATCAAAGACAAATATTTGCTAGATTGTTTTTTATAGCTTGCATTTTGGTAGTAACGTTTTTTATAGTCATGGTTTTGGTAAGACTCATGTTACCTTTCTAAGTGTAAGAAAATAGTTTTATACTAAATCTATTTAAGTAAAAAAGATTATGCATGTGTGTGTATATGCATCTTTAACACTTAAGAAAAAATTAATACAGTGTTTTTTTCCTAGGTTGGCGTTGGAAACATTTTTACTCGCAGTTACTTTGTCCACTTTTACTACTGTACCTTGTTTATGTTTGTTAGGACCAAACTTCAAAGCATGGCTAAGAGTTTTCAGTAGAAATGGGTAAGTTTGAATTTTATATTCTAGTGATGTCTGAAATTTAAAAAAAAATTAATGAGGTACTTTTCTATTCATGGCAGCTTGCTGATTGTTCCTTGAGTGTTTCTCAGCACTGTATGGTTCTCAGTGATGCTGTAAGGGCCCACTGCAGCTGGGGACTGGGGCCAGGGAAGGGTGGCATGCACTTGAGGGAGACCCAAGCAGGCAGAACTATAGGCCTCTCCCTCCACGTTAGCAAGATCAGCTCTGCTTTTTGTGTGTGTGTGTGTGTGTGGTAGAATTCCACTTAGCTTTTTGCTTGAAAAAAGGTTTCTGTTACCAAAAGAAAACTTTGAAAACCCCTCCTTGGGGATAATTTAATCACTGTGATAAAATTGCTACAGATCAAATTGCTTCTGTACATCTTATAATGTAGAATTGCGGTTCACCATCTAAAAATGTTTATTGGAACAGCTATAGTTTCTTGTTCAGCCTCTTTTGTGGTGAGACATCCGAGTGCAGGTTTCACAGGATTTTTTTTTTCTTTTTTTGCGGTACGTGGGCCTCTCACTGCTGTGGCCTCTCCCGTTGCGGAGCACAGGCTCCGGACGCGCAGGCTCAGTGGCCATGGCTCACGGGCCTAGCCACTCCGCGGCAAGTGGGATCCTCCCGGACCGGGGCACGAACCCGTGTCCCCTGCATCGGCAGGCGGACTCTCAACCACTGCGCCACCAGGGAAGCACTTTACAGGATTTTATTCCCTTAGCAGCTGTATGTATTTTCAGCATCGTTAAGTTAAAATTTTCACTTCTTGAAAGGCAGTGAAATCATTTGTATCAGAAATGGTTGAGTTATAACTAAGAAAACTAGAAAGTTATTTGGTGCCCATGATTTTGTCTTGTTTATCACCCAGCAGCAAAGACTTCTTGAGCCCTTAACTCTGTGCTCTGTGTTATGCAAACTCTGTGTGGAGTCTGATGTATTAGCTATGCTTCTCTCCATGAGGATCTTGGACATTCAAGGGGCAAGGATGAGATGAACAAAAACATAAGACTAAGTTTGTGTAACTCGAACAATGAAGTTTTAGGAACTCAGTAGGGTAGGGGACCACTGAAGAATGAGCTGGATGGGGGGATGATCTATGAAGGACTTGGATCAGGAGTAAGAGATTTGGTAAGACTAAGTGGGAAGGGGAGACACCCCGCGCTATGGGATGAATGAAACTATAGAAACTGAAATGAACATGGTATTTTTGTGTGATTTGGAAGAGAACAGCCCAAGTGGAGCAGAGGATGCTTGCTGAGTAGCTAGGCTCCATAAATTACTGACTTTTTCTTTTTGAAATGTTTGTTTGTTCCCCTTCAGAACCATCTTCTAGTGTTCATAAAGTCTCAAGAAAACAAAAGTGTCACATTGAACACTTTTTCCCACATTGTTACCATAGTATCCCAAATGGCATTAATTTCTTTTAGTATTTTAGTTTGACATTTTTAAACAGTGAAAATCAGTTGAAACCTTATTGGTTTGGATTGGTGATTTATCCAGCTTTGAATTCTGTTTCTGATAATAGCATTAATGGTGTACTTGGGGGAGATACTGTCATTTGATTCTATAGTCAGTTCTGCTATAAGATGGCATATGCATTCCTAAAAATCCTTGCATTATGCAAAACTGGGCAATGAGAAACACAGAACTTATGGGAAAAATGGGATGGGGCATAACGCTCAAAAACTTCGTCAGTAACACATTAAAAAATGTAGGAACTTAATAAAAATGGCAGGACAGTTTAATACATGTTAAATGGTTAAGAATTGCGTAAATATTTTAATAAATATGGCACTTTTCCTTGGACAAAACCTGAAATTTGCTTTTGGAAGTAGATGTAGGAAGGGTTGCCTCTTGTAAGTTATTATGAAGGAGGGTTGTTGGAAAGCTAAGGCAGATGTGGAAGGTGTGGCTCATACACATGAGGGGAACTGAGATAGCTGGGAGATGGCTTTTTAAACGGTATTGAGATATAATTCAAACACCATGTATGCCACCTATATAAAGTGTACAATTCAATAGTTTTTATTATATTCACAGATATGTACAACAATCATTACAGTCAGTTTTAGAATATTTTCATCACCTCAAAAAGAAACTCCATGTCCTTTACCTGCCACTTCCTTATTCCCCCTCCCCTAGCCCTAAGCAACCACTAATCTATTTACTGTCTGTAGATTTGCGTATTTTGGACATTTCATAAAAATGGAATCATATAATATGTGATCTTTTGTGATTGCTTCCTTTGGACAATAGAATACTAGTAAAACTGTTAACAAGGGAGAACACACAGCAAAACTGGATTTATAAAATGGTGCATTTGAGTTTTGTTTTGAAGGATATATACATATATGTGTGTATATATGCAGATGTGCATATATCATTCTAAACAAAATTGTGTGTTTATTTGTGTATGTATAAAATATTTCTGGAAGGATATGTAATAAGCTGGTGATAGCAGTTGTTTCTGGGAAAAGGAATCAGAGTTGATGATAAGGGTGAGAGGAGGACTTAGCTTTCATTGCAGACACTTTTTTGTATTGTTTGATTTTCACTATGTGCATATATTACCTTTCCAGCTGAAAAACACTTATATCTTCTTACCCATTAATTGTTAATGATTCATGGCAAATATTTGTGTCAATTTGCGATGCTTATTTTAAATGAACAACATATATATATGTATAGTGTTAATTTATGCTGTTTGTTTGATTCCCCAGCAGCTAAGATATATACCACCAATAATTTATATATTTGTGTTTTATAGGGTTACATCCATTTGGGAGAATAGTCTCCAGATCACTACAGTTTCTAGTTTTCTAGGAACATGGCTTGGAGCCTTTCCTATTCCACTCGATTGGGGAAGACCATGGCAGGTTGGTTTCAACTCTTTAAAGCAACAAAGCAGATGTTTGTACAGTGATGGTAAAACTGATGAAGCTAACGAGTATGTTTATTTAAATTGTTTTATTGGTTAGTTAAGTAGGGATGCCAGTTCCCTCTGTCACTGTAATCTGGGTGATTTATTAGGGCCTGTCTCAGTGCCACAGGCATCCAGATCAGCCTGTTTCTATCTTCTAACACTATTTTTTTCTACATGTATAGGTGAATAAACAAGCTTCGTTTGAGAATATGTATAGGAGTTTAATAGCCTAGAAGTTTCAGGAATTCCCTATTTTTAACTTTGATATACATTGCCTTTGTAGTCTTAGATTCATATTTTCTTAGCTTGATTGATAGCCAAACTGAACGTTGATTTTGAGATTTTTTTTCTTAAAGCATATAGCAAAGTAGGTTTTGAAATAGGGGCTTGTGGTATTAGAGGAAGCTCATAAACATCAGGTTTTTTGTTTTCTATGACAATAGGATATAGCTAATAAGCTATGGGAAATACTATAAGTGTTCTTTTTATCACCATTTTACAGATGAGGAAACTGATACCTAGAGGACATGTAATATTCCAAGGTCACTGAGCTAGTGATGGATACATCTTTGTTGTAATTTTTAATGGCTTCATAGTAAACCTTTATATAGTTATTCTAAAATTTATTTTAAAAATTCACTATTGATCATTTAGTACTATTTTTACTATTATAAACAGTGCTATGATAAACATCTTTGAATCTATATCTTAATGGATTTTTCCAAATATTAAGATGATTTCTCCCAAATCAATTGTGGTATTAAACAATAAATATACTTTCTTTTTCCAACATGAAGAGAATTTTTCTCTGATCACAAAGACAGTATATATTTATTTAGACAATTTAAGCAATACTAATAATTATAAAAAGTAAGTAAAAATTATCAAATAGCCAGCCACCCAGAGACAACTCCCATTTGTGTTTCGGTGGTAATCTTTGCAGCTCTCTCTTCATGTGTGTAACTATTCATAATACACATATTATTATTATTATTTTTTTATATTTATTTTTTGTGGTACGTTGGCCTCTCACTGTTGTGGCCTCTCCCGTTGTGGAGCAGAGGCTCCGGACGCGCAGGCTCAGCGGCCATGGCTCATGGGCCCAGTCACTCCGCGGCATGTGGGATCTTCCCGGACCAGGGCACGAACCCGTGTCCCCTGCATCGGCAGGCGGACTCTCAACCACTGCGTCACCAGGGAAGCCCACACATGTTATTTTTAATCTTTTTTTCCCCTTCAACAGCATATTATGGAGCTCATTCCATGTCAGTGGAAATTTGCATTATAATACTCCATTATTTGGGTAAAATCATATACCAATTTCTTATGAATGGACATTTAGATTATTTATAGTTTTCACTATTACTAATTTATTACGAATTATTGTGATTATCATAAAACATATATCTTTGCAGATTTGTCTAGGTTTTTAAAATAATTAATTAATTAATTAATTAATTTGGTTGCACCAGGTCTTAGTTGTGGCTCACCAGCTCCTTAGTTGTGGCTTGCAAACTCTTAGTTGCGGCCTGCGTGTGAGACCTAGTTCCCTGACCAGGGATGGAACCCAGGCCCCCTGCATTGGGAGTGCGGAGTCTTATCTGCTGCGCTACCAGGGAAGTCCCTCCAGTTTTCTCTTTAGTGTAAATTCCTAGGTAATAAGTGGCTGGGTTAAATCTCTGCTATGTATGTCATTTTCCAAAGGCCCTTGAGGGATCTGAATTATATGTCTTGCACTTAACTGCCTACTTTTTAAGTCCATTCTTTGTGCTTTCTATTAGATGTTGTGTCTCCTAGACAAATGAGTTGTTCTTTTACATTCAGTAAGTGTGGTAGGTTTGCCCTTCTCTACTATATGTTATGGAAATCCCTGGAGGTTTGGGGTGTGTGGTGTCACTGATACCCTTCCCAAGGTTATAATATTAATAAAGGTTTCCTTTATATTTTCTTGGCCATCTCAGTGACCACTGGGAAATGGGGATTCATTTGTACTCAAGTTACAATCTTATGGAACTTAATTTCATTCAATAGTGTCAGTGATTTCTAAATTGGAGGACAATCAAAATCATTGAAAAGTATACACAGGAAATTGTATTTTAATTCCTTACTTTCAGATGTATGCAATTAAATCTAAATACAAAGTATCGATATATAAAGCACCATTGGCCCTCAGCTTATGAGTTGGTAAGGTACTATGTAATTAGCATGTTAGTTTGCGTATAGATGGAATATTTTGGAGTGTAAAAGTTTGATATGTTACACTTGTATAAATCTTCTCTTTATAAGACTATGCAGAAATAGATGTTGAATTATGGGGAGTAGATGCCCTCTGTACAATCTGGGTTTAGGTTTCCGTAGAAAATATATTTTTTGGTTATTTACAATTCAGTTATCTATTTTCGATTGTTTGGGCTTTTAGCTACTGACTCTCATTTTTCTACCTCAGTTCTTGTTTATAATAAGAGGTGAACCGGATCCAAATTAATGGTATCAGACTTTTAAAATTAATATAAAGTTTCTATTTGAATTATTGACTTTAAAAAAGGTTTTCTAACTAGCTAATTTAATATGTAACAAATGTTGGTCTTCATTAAGAATGTTTCATTTGACTGGAATATTACTGGTTGTTTAATCATCTTTACTGTTGAGTTGTTTTTAAAGTATTCCAAGTTAATGACCCACTTATTCACTATCATCTTTTAAAATTATGATAGATACTGTTGGTGAAATAATAGAATTGATGTATAATTAATCTTTTATTCATATAATAATCACCTGCCCCTTTCCCTTTTAGCAATGATTTACTGATAAACTAGAGAAATGTTGAGGCATCTTTTTTGTTCACTTTTTATTTTCAGTGAACAAGTTTTTTGTTCTGTTTTGGTTTTTTTCTTCATAAACCTCACTACAGAATAAGTACTCCGTGTGGCTCATGGTGCTGACAGAATCTGCCAGAGAAACAATAAACCAAATGAAAGATCATGGCGTCACCTCAGAA
This sequence comes from Delphinus delphis, assembly GCF_949987515.2. NCBI lineage: Eukaryota > Metazoa > Chordata > Mammalia > Artiodactyla > Delphinidae > Delphinus > Delphinus delphis. The sequence continues at coordinate 52,358,578 of NC_082694.2, forward strand.
TGGAGATTTTTCTAGAGTAAAATTTCACGAGAAGATAACTATATATACTTCATTATCTAAACTGTAATATTATAGTATTAGGAAGAGAGGTTAGTTCTCTATTCCTTGTAGCCCAGTAAAGATTTGATATGTTTGTGGTAAAGCAAGCTTTTCTGGATTGGGATCTGGTTTGACTGATGTTTCAGTCAGAGAAACAAGGGTATCTGGTTAAGCAATTATACTTTCTTTAAAAACACATACCATCCACCTCACAAAAACTTTTGCATGTTTAGTTCCATTTTTTCTACTTTGAATTCAAATCTGACTTCGTATAAAATTTCCAGAGGCCAAACATAAGATTATAATGAAGTGAGTTCTGTACTGAGCAATTTCAAGAATATTTATATTTTTTAAATTGTTTCATCATTAAATGACTAGAAAGGCCCATTGAAAATATATAACCTCAATGAAAAATGTTTTTCACTTACTAATAGGAATTTTAAATAATTTTAAGTAATGACAAATGACGAAAGATACCTTTATAGTATCTTTATAGTTGGAGGAAGCCTTCCCTTTCTAGGAGGCAGCAAGAGAATTGGGTGAAAGAGAACGTGGTCGGTGGCTGCCCACTATGTTGTTGGTCATCTTTATTGTTTTCTTTAAAAATAATTGAAAGTCATCTTGCTTCTCTTCCTTGCCTTAATTATTACATTATAAACATTTGAATTGCCCATAACCCAGACAGCCTTCTTCAGCCCCAGAGAAAGCTTCTAGCTATAGTTACTGACAAAATGAATATTTTGACCATGGAAGATCTTTGTACATTATAATTTGATGCATTATCTGCTGTAAAAATAGCTAATCAGTAAATATTTGTTGAGTTCTTACTGTGTACAAAATACATATTCTGTGTAAGTTATAACAGATACTTAAATATTACCAGGACTGGAATTTAATTGTGTGGTAATGATAATTTAGATTCATATTGTGATTTAGATTCAGATTTAATATGCTCTAAATATTTTGCAGAATAGATGGTTATGAGCTTTTCATCTGGAAAATGTCTTAATTATCAAAAGTCGGCTAGTATTTCATGTTATTAAAAAAATTAACGGGAGGTTGGGAATTGTTGTTGGTTATTCTGAGCAAAGGAAATTTACCATGAAGTTTTTAAACCCACATGTTTTATTAATAGGTAGACAGATAACAGGATGATTAAGAGCTCTGGCATCAGATTGTTGAGTTCAAATCCTGGCTCTGCCACTTGCTAGTGAGGATTAAATAATATAATCCTTCTAAAGTACTTAGTTCAGAACCTGACACATAGTTACTGCTTAATTACTTTTATAGGCATTTATGACCTATAAAAGGAGTAGGTTAATGACTGTTTTTTTTAGCATTACCAAAAAACCCTGCAAATCCCATTATTTGAGTTCTCCAAGTGTTAGAGCATGTTAACTGTCTCAGTTTATTGTATTCATGCTGCCCGATAATCCTTAAATTGGTAGGGTGGATTGTTAAATCATCTTTTTGTTTCCCTGGTATTTAGGTATTTAGGGTATTTGGATTTCACGTAATTTTCAATTCTGTCTGACATTTCGGATGGCAATAGAAAGAAAACGTCGTATCTGTCTGTGTATGTACCAGGCATGGGCTTGGCACTGTCACACAGGCAACTTAATCCTGGTAACCCTAGTGCAAGGTAGAGTTCAGTCCCACTTCTACACAAAAGAAAGCCAAGTGTGAGGAGAGGAGTACACATCTTGTTCAGCATTTCTTGGCTGATTAGAGGAAGACTCAGGATCCAGCGCCCCAAGACACCATGATTCTCTTTATCCCTGGAGACTCTGAAACATAGCTTTTCTTTTTAAAAAATGGCCGTAGCTTAGATTTTTGGGGGAAAAGGTTGAGTAGTTATTATATTGCGTTTCTTTCTTCACATGAGAATTTCATTTAAGTGCCGTGACCACTCTGGTAGTGTTTGTATTTTAGACCATAAAATTTAATGTATTTGTAGGAGAGTATTTGAAGCTAAGATGTGAAGCTTTTGTACCTAGAAAACCAACAAATATCTTTAAACTCTGGACTTCCATGCTACTGTCTCCAAAATGGAATTGACCCAGAGAACCAAATCTCTTCTGAGCATATTTATTTCTTATAAAGTTAAAAAGCAAAATGGATTGAGATTGTCTTGAAAACAATTTTAAGTTGTTTAAAAATATTTGTACTTGTTCCCATCAGATACCAGATAAATGAGGCATTGTTATATTTAAAAACTTTTTTGTTTTCTCTGGTTTTATCAGGTTAAAACATTAATATCTGTGAAACATATATATTCATTTTTAAAAGTCACAGATCCCACAGATAATACTTTCATAAATTGAAGCTGGAGATCATAAGGATAATTAAATGAATCACTGCAAATAATGACAGAGTGAGGGATAAAGCTAAGATTATGGATTTAATTATTGAAGGGTGCATATTTTTAGGTTAATTGGTGTTTCTGATGCTAAAGGTGTTATACAGTATTTTAGACAGACCAAAATAAAATATTAATGTATATGAAATATGAGTTACATATTTCGAGCATGGAAAAAAAACTATAATGCGTAACTGATAGAAAATGGTTTTGGATTTAAAAGTGGGTTCACTGTTGGGCAGTGAAGTTGAAAATGATCTGCTAGCAGAACTTTCATGTGAGGGAGAAGAGTGCTGGCTAAGGTAGCTCATTTGCATGGTCCTGCCAAGGACCATTTATCGTCACTTTGACAAGAAGTTCCAGCCTGGAGACTGTGGACCTCTCCACAAATAGCTCTTCCTAAATCTGTGTTCTTAGTCACAGGAGAGTGGTGTGGTATACATGGCACAGGGAAGAGTTACAACTAGAGAGATGTATCCAGATGAGTAGATTCATCTGTACATGTATTCCTACATCAGACAATAGCATTTGCTTTAAGGACATCTGGAAAAACACATCACTTAAAACCAAATTCAGAGGAAAATACAAATAATCATTTAAAACCAGTAGAATTTTGAAAGTAGGTTTTTAAAAATGAATTCTATCAGTCATGCAAATGTAAATTTGTGGTAAGCATGATAAACAAAACATATTAAAAAGTAGTTTGAAATTTAAAACTGCCTGGGTTTTATCTCCCTTTTTTATCTGAAAGAGCCAGTAATCCTAATGGTTGTGAGTTGTTCTAAGTGTTTCTAGGTTTTCTGATCTGCAGATAGGTCAGTTTTCCCATGATATCTATCATAGTACATACCTCTCCAAAAATTATATTGAAACATATTTTTTAAAGTTTGTGTTATTAAAATTTATCTAAAAAATTAAATAATCTTAGTTTGCCCCTTAACTGCTTGGTTTATAGTAGGGGCTCTCAATAAATAGTTTTGAATATACAGAGCCATTCAAATGGAGACTCTTAAAAATGATAGAAATGCCTACCAGTGGTTGGTTTAAAATCAGTTTCTGTACTTATACTTCTTAAAAGTTATGAAAAACGGCAGCTAGGAGCAAGAATCACCCGTCTATTTCAGTGGTAAGGCTACATACGGTTAATATAATGCCATATGCTATATAGCTCTTGAGAGTTTTCTCTCGTAAGCTTTATGCTCCCCAGACATTTCATGGGAAGAAAAGCAAGTACTAAAGATGCTTATATTACAAGGGCAAGGGAATAGTTCCTGCAGCACAATATAACATTGCTCATAAACTATTAATATTTTATTTGTTCTAAACTGCAGGCTCTAATTATCACCTATTAGAATACCTAAGAAGTACTTCCATTAGTGATCATGTAAGTTTAATTTTTTCAAGTTAAAATATGTAATATACGGAATGATACTGATGCATGGTACTTTACAGCTTTCACGACAGATTTTTAAGTATTACTTCATTTAATACAAGAGTCCCATGTTTTAAGTACAAGAGGTATTATTATCCCTGTTTTGCAGTTGGGAAACTGAGGCTCAGGTGTTAAGTGACCTGGCAAAGGTCATATGGCCAGTAAGTGGCTGACCTGGCCCTGCATCTCAGATCATTCTCACTCCAATGTCGCATGCCATTTCCTAGAAAAGCAAAGTAAAGCTCCCAAGTAAAATATAAAGTATTTTTAAAAGCAGCCTAATGTTTTTATATAATTAGCTTTTTAAACTTTTTGTTGAATATTTTAAACTAATTTCAAAAAAAGTCACCATTATCCAATCCCAAATACCTGATGAAACCTGCAGCAGCTTATAAACTGCCATAGTCAGTGATATACGAAACTAGCTGTTTTATGGAGTAAAAATGTAATCTATTTGCACTTGATATATTGTGCATATTATAATTAAAATGTATTTAAACTGTTTACTCTCAATCCACACAAATGCCATCTACGTCATTAAAATTGATCCGTAAAATTCTGAAACCAAAAAGTGGAAAGGTCATTGTATTTCTTTGGCCAACTAGAACAGTTAATAAAAATACTTATTAGGGTAGAGTGATGAAGAGTACAGGGATTTTTTTTTTTTTATTGTAGTGTAGTTGATTCACAATGTTGTGTTAGTTTCTGGTGTACAGCAAAGTGATTCAGTTATATATATGTATCATATTCTTTTTCATTATGGTTTATTACAGGATATTGAATATAGTTCCAAGTGTAGGGATTCTTAACCAGGAGTCCATATATGGGCTTCAAGTCTGTGAACCCTTGAAATTATATGGATGTGTGTATATACACATCCAACTACCATCTAATGGAATTCATGCTTCCTTCTCGTCAAACATGATCCATATATATGTAGATGTAATTTTTTAAAAATACTTTTAAGGTACTTAAAATTTGGGCAGGATTTTAAAAATAGCTTTAGAGATGGTATATTTGAGGAATGATGGTATTCTAGATTATAATGACAACTTATTTCATATGTGCCTATTAAAAATATGAACTAAAAGATTATTATCAATTATAACTCACATTAATTGGTCACTTGTACTATGTGCCAGATACTGTTATAGGTATGGTTATAAGTATCACACATCACATTGTCTCATTTGATCATTACAATAACCCTATGAGGTGAGTTTTACAGTGATCCTTATTTTGTAGATGAGAAACCAAGGCACAGAAAGGTTAGGTGACTTGCCCAGGGTCACATTTTGGTAAACTTTTTTTTTTTTTAACATTTTTATTGGAGTATAATTGCTTTACAATGGTGTGTTAATTTCTGCTGTATAACAAAGTGAATCAGCTATATGTATACATATATCCCCATATCCCTTCCCTCTTCTGTCTCCTTCCCACCTTCCCTATCCCACCCTTCTAGGTGGTCACAAAGCACCGAGCTGATCTCCCTGTGTGATGCGGCTGCTTCCGACTAGCTACCTATTTTACATTTGGTAGTGTATATATGTCAATGCTCTCACTTCATCCCAGCTTTTACCCTTCCCCCTCCGTGTTCTTAAGTCCATTCTCTACTTCTGCATCTTTATTCCTGTCCTGCCCCTAGGTTCATCAGAACCTTTTCTTTTTAGATTCCATATATATGTGTTAGCATACGGTATTTGTTTTTCTCTTTCTGACTTACTTCACTCTGTATGACACACTCTAGGTCCATCTACCTCACTACAAATAACTCAATTTTGTTTCTTTTTTATGGCTGAGTAATATTCCATTGTATAAATGTGTCACATCTTCTTTATCCATTCATCTGTCAATGGACACTTAGGTTGCTTCCATGTCCTGGCTATTGTAAATAGTGCTGCAATGAACACTGTGGTACATGACCCTTTTTGGGTTTGTTTTTTTTTAAACAATTCTAACCATTTACTGCTTAAACAGGAAAAGTTTTTTGCTGTTGTTGTTGTTTGTTTTTTTGCAGTACGCGGGCCTCTCACTGTTGTGGCCTCTCCCGTTGTGGAGCACAGGCTCCGGACGCGCCAGGCTCAGTGGCCATGGCTCACGGGCCTAGCCACTCTGTGGCATTTGGGGTCTTCCCGGACCAGGGCACAAACCCCGTGTCCCCTGCATCGGCAAGTGGACTCTCAACCACTGCGCCACTAGGGAAGCCCCCAGGAAAAGTTTTTTAAAAAGAAAAACACCAAAAATGTATCTGTTAAAAGAGTGTCATTGTCTCATACAGTCCCACCCTCTTCTTGAAATTGCAACACAACCTCTAGATTTCACAAAAAGAGAAATCCAAAATGTGGTATCTTCATAAAGAAATGGCACACAGATCTGTATGTTTAACCTAGTGCCTTCAATAATTTCTTTGTCTGGGTCAGTATTGGTTCCTGCAGAATTGGAATGCTGTCTGGAATAATGACTGTGGGTCATCTCTCCATTTATAAGTTCAATCATGCGATACACTTGCTTTTTGAATAACTAGCAAAGAAGAAATTAACAATGAAAGCCAGTATTTGCTGGATCTGAGGGGATGACTCTTTTTGAATTATGGTTTTCTCAGGGTATATGCCCAGTAGTGGGATTACTGGGTCATATGGTAGTTCTATTTTCAACCCATAGTGGCTGTTATCAATTTACATTCCCACCAATACTGCAAGAGGGTTCTCTTTTCTCCACACCCTCTCCAGCATTTATTGTTTGTACATTTTTTGATGATGGCCACTCTGACTGGTGTGAGGCGATACCTCATTGTAGTTTTGATTTGCATTTCTCTCATGATTAGTGATGTTGAGCATCCTTTCATGTTTGTTGGCAATCTGTGTATCTTCTTTGGAGAAATGTCTGTTTAGGTCTTCTGCCCGTTTTTGGATTGGGTTGTTTGTTTTTTTGATATTGAGCTGCATGAGCTGCTTGTATATTTTGGAGATTAATCCTTTGTCCGTTGCTTCGTTTGCAAATATTTTCTCCCATTCTGAGGGTTGGCTTTTCGTCTTGTTTATGGTTTCCTTTGCTGTGCAAAAGCTTTTAAGTTTCATTAGGTCCCATTTTTTTTTTGTTTTTATTTCCATTTTTCTAGGAGGTGGGTCAAAAAGGATCTTGCCGTGATTTATGTCATAGAGTGTTCTGCCTATGTTCCCCTCTAAGAGTTTTATAGTGTCTGGCCTTACATTTAGGTCTTTAATCCATTTTGAGTTTATTCTTGTATACAGTGTTAGGGAGTGTTCTAATTTCATTCTTTTACATGTAGCTGTCCAGTTTTCCCAGCACCACTTATTGAAGAGACTGTCTTTTCTCCACTGTATATTCTTGCCTCCTTTATCAAAGATAAGGTGACCATATGTGCGTGGGTTTATCTCTGGGCTTTCTTCCTGTTCCATTGATCTAAACTTTTTTTTTTAATTGAAGTAAAGTTGATTTACAATGTTGTGTTAGTTTCAGGTGTTCAGCAAAGTGATTCAGAATATATATATATTCTCTTTTAGATTCTTTTCCATTATAGGTTATTGTAAGATACTAAATATAGTTCCCTGTGCTATACAGTAGATCCCTGTTGTCTGTTTTATATATGGTAGTGTGTATATGTTAATCCCAAACTCCTAATTTATCCCTTTCCCCCTTTCCCCTTTGGTAACCGTAAGTTTGTTTTCTATGTCTGTGAGACCATTTCTGTTTTGTAAAGAAGTTCCTTTGCGTCATGTTGTATCCTAGGTTCCATCCAGATTAATTTCCCAGGGTCAGATATTTAACAAATGGCAGAGCTGAGACTCAAATCCAGTCTAATACAAAAATGAGAGTTTTTTCTTTTTTTAAAATTTATTTATTTTTGGCTGCATTGGGTCTTCGTTGCCACTCCGGGGCTTTCTCTAGTTGAGGTGAGTGGGGGCTACTCTTCGTTGTGGTGCGCAGGCTTTTCATCGTGGTGGCTTCTCTTGTTGCAGAGCACAGGCTCTAGGGCACGTGGGCTTCAGTAGTTGTGGCACACAGGCTCAGTAGTTGTGGCTCATGGGCTCTAGAGCACAGGCTCAGTAGCTGGGGCACATGGGCTTAGTTGCTCTGCGGCATGTGGGATCTTCCCAGACCAGGGCTCGAACCCTTGTCTCCTGCATTGGCAGGCGGATTCTTAACCCCTGAGCCACCAGGGAAGTCCCAAAAATCAGTGTTCTTAATCACTATTCTGTACTACTCACAACATGCTCTGAAATATATCAAACTCTTTATATTGGTACATTTTCCTTTCCTAAAAAGTAAGCAGAGTTTTATAGTAATGCCTGATCAGAAGAAACCAGTGTGGTCTTCAGGTAGAAATAAGCTTATATAATTTTGAAATGTCTTTCAACCAGCAATAATATTGATTTTTTAACAGAAAAAAAGTTATATCTGTATTATTTAAGATGTTTTTTAAAGCTTATTAGGGTGAAATTGTTTTATTTCTAAGAGAAAAATAACTTATTGGTAGTACGTGTACCAAGACCCTATGTATCAGGCCTTTGTTAATGCTGATTATTTTAAGAGAACAGTGACCTTTTTTTAAGTGCTGAAACATATAAGGAATCATTCGATTTAGAAAAAGGATAATAGTAGTACTCTAAGCAAGATACTTTCTTCACATGATGCAGCTACTCATTTTTTTAGTTTTTCTTTGACAGTAACTGTAATAATTTTACCCAGTTGCATTATCTTTTGTCCATATTATCTTTTGTTATGCAAGAGGAATTTTTTCTTTTGTTTAGTGATGTAAAAAAATTTAAATTTATAAAGAACTGGATAAAAAGAAGATGGTCGTTTGGTGGTAATCACTTGTGACTTCCTTTACATGAATGTCTTTGAGTTTTCTATTTTCCTTAAACAAAACAAGATATATAGAGAGAGCCATCTCAGATTATCATAATTTGGAGAAATGTTTATAGCAACGCAGTTGAATTGTCTCTTCAATAGATGATACGGTGTGTTTTTTTAATTCTGTTTGTGGCATGAGGAACGTTAAATAGAAACATCTCCGTATGTGAGACAGTAGTTTTAAATGGAAAACTTCAAGATCTAATTATGAAAATATGTGATTAAGCTACGATTGTTTGACAAGTCAAAATGAATTGTTGCCATAGGATAGTTTTAATTTTTTTAAAGCAATATTAAGGTTAGCAGGAAATTGCTTGAGGAAAGGTTGTTCGTTGGCAACCTTCCCCAACTCCCTTCAACAGCTCCTTTTGCCATTCCCTATTAAGGAAAGTTGCCCTTATATAAAGAGAAATTCTCTTTTAAAAAATGACTGTGTTACAGTTAAGGACTATTTATTTCAGAAAAAATCAAGCAGGAAAGCCTGGTCCATCACTAGCAAACAGTCTCCAAAGCCAGTCCAACATTTTAATTTGCTGATGGCATGGATTCCTTGACATGTTGAATAGCAGGTGTTCCAAGCCTTAACTCCTCTTAAGGCAAAACTTTCTAACTAATATTTACTTCATTTTTGGCATTCCACTGGAGATGAAGTATAGCAGCTGTTTAAAGAATGTGTGTGTAAATGTGTATATATGTGTTCGGAAACAAAGAGCCACACTGAAATTACAAAGTGATTAAAATAGAATTTAGAAACCCAAATTGGAATTTGGCTGAATTCATGAGGGAGTACGATTCTCCCTGCACTTTGACAATGCACCCTTTACCAAGGTGCAGATGCTCACAGTTGGCCGATGATGCATAGATCCACCACGTGAGAAACAGAGGAAAGAATATTATCCCAGATGTTTACATAGTGTTAAATAAAAACTACTAAGGTAAGAAGGTCAGTGCTTTACATAGATAGTAAACTATGCATATTATTTTATTTGTGACCCCCCATGTGTTAAGATGGGACACTATTAAAGCAACAATCACTTAAAAAGCAACAACCAACAAACCAGTATTTAATGTGGTACTTAAAATTAATAATTAAAACCAAATGGAAGCAATGCCTAAAGTAACTAAGATAATTCACAATAAAAACCATTAGTGCAGGCTCTACTTATTGTAAATGTGATAATTCAACATAGGCTAACCTAAAATGTACCTTTAGAGATAGAATAAGGATATAAGCAAAATATTAAATAAGATTTCAGGAAGCCCCTAAAATTATTTTTAAGAACTTCAGAACTGATTATATGCAAAAAAATATTAACTATAAGTTTAAGTTCATTCATACATGACCTTATTTGAAGCAGTGTATTTTCATTCACTAGCAAAATTCATGTCAGTAAGATATTTTTGAAGTATTTTATTTTCCAGAGAATTCACTACTTTGAACTAGTTGTTCCAGTGATTAGCCTGAATTTCAATGGAAACCTAAGTCTTAACTGAAGACATGCTTCTGAAAATAAGGCAACTTTTCTACAATCTGTTTATGAACAGAAAAAAAAAATCTTTGGTTTTAGTTAAACTAGCAGGAAGGATTTTGCAAAAAAGAAATACTAAAGAACCAAAGCAACGAAAAGGTTCTTAATAAGCAATGGGAAACTCCAAACCCCATCAAGGTCAATAGAGTACCTAAGGCACCTCAGGTTCAGATGATACAATCATCTTTGCTTAGAGTTCTAATCATCTATATACAGGATTTCTACCATCTTAAGAACATGAAGCCGAAAAGGTAATGTCCAACAATGATTATTGTAAGAAAGAAGAAAATCCTAAGAGTTGATAAATGGGAGAGATTAGAGATCGTCTCCTCTACGTCCCAGATGAGGAAAATGAGGCCCAGTCAAGAAACAGAGGTGACACCAGAGTCCTAGTCCATTTCTCTTAGGGCAGGACAAATTCTAGATTTTAACTTTATTGGCTAGGAAACCAAGTGTGAAGAGTTTCAGAGATGTGAATTTGAGGAAGAAAAAAAAAAAAAATTCCCATCAAATCCCCAAAGGCAAGTTGGAAATAAATGTATAATACTTTACTGTCTTAATTCCTTTATACCATGTGTTGGACAACTTAGCTCATATACTAATTGAGTTATACAGTTCTTTTCAATTCTATCTAAAAATAGCAGACCAAAATTAAATGAGAAAGTTACATCAGATTCCATTTGAGCATACATAAGGCCATGGTACTTAATGCGAACCACCACTTCTTGGGAGAAAGAAGACATCCACTGTCCAGTTCAGGAGAGAAAGCTCCTGACCAGTTATCCAGTAGACTCTCCGCACGTCAATGGGGAAGATGATGCTTATATTTTTAAAAAAATCTCTACAAAGCTCACACACAAGACAGTACATCCTAGATTTGTGACTGCTATGAGCATTTAAGGCTGTCATTTTCAAGTATCAAAGTTTAGTGTTCCATTACCCAATCTGTGCAATAGACATAGCTATAAGCTCACGTCATGGAAATTAACAGAAGCTCACCGAAGACATAAAGAAATCATAATTTAGGCAACAGCATTTTTAAATGTAGGAAAGGCTGGGAAAAATTTTATGGATTACATTATGCTTCTCTGAACTGCATTAGTTGGTTCACACTGACTGAAACTTTGTCTAACACTATTGTCTGTTGCATGGCATCTGGAATAAGGTAGATCAACAGCAGACCAAACGAGACAGCTTAATTAGGTAACAGAACTAGTCATTAAGATGGTTCACCTCTACCACAGTTATACAGTCTGTTTCCCTAGAGAAAGATTAGAAATGGCTCCAGTATACCAAATAAGCTTCATAGATAAACATGAGAAAATTTTTTTAAAGCAGGACCTTTCAAAACCTAGGGACTACCATGCACTGCTCGAGGATGAAATAAGTCAACGTTATTTACTTCTGGCTTGACGTAATATTGTGAAATGTAATATGGCTGGAGAAAATGGGTATTTGGAAGCCAGTATGTCATTTAACTTATACTCTAGGTGTGTACATAAGCTGTGGTTCTGTAACTTCTACTGTGGTTCCAATATCTATATCTGAAAGGTGAAATCAGTTTTATTATGAAAGCAGTTGCTTTGTTATAAATTCCATGTAACATGCTTGAATTCTAGGTCTTTTCAACACAATTTAAAGTTTCTTGTGGTTTGGTCAGCATACACCCTTTTCGTTTCATTTGATATACAAGCCAATGTGGAAATTAGAAAAACAAAACTACCAACTAGTTCAGAGAGCTAAATTGAGTCCAGGATTATGGCAAAGTCTGACCCAAAGTTTTAATTTGTAATTTCAGCATGTAACTCATGCAGTTTGGGGAGCATCAAACTAAATCTACAATTGCCAGAAACCTTTGTTACAGTTGAATGCACATTAACTAAAATGTGTACATTTTTAGTGTTCATGATAAATGCAGATATGACCTTATTACACTTTTGGCATTCTTTGAGAAAGCACATTAAGCTTTAATATAGAAATATTTAGGTTACACTTGTGCTCAAGTAATAATAAAACATTTGTTCTTTTCGATCTCATACATTCTCTCCTCAGGAATGGCCCATCTCCTGCACGCTTGGAGCGACCTTTGGCTACGTGGCTGGCCTTGTTACTTCACCACTCTGGATATACTGGAATAGAAAGAAACTTACATACAAGAACAATTAATTGGAGCAAAGGGAGAAGATATTTCTTTGTGCAGATTCCATAAAGACTGTGCAGACATGTATATGGTCTAAGCCAGGCAGTTCCACTTAACAGCACTGTTTTTTATATAGTTACAACATGATGTGATTGTAGCTTTTTAAACTATGAAACCCCTGAGAGATTGTACCTTCTAGTTGAAATAAAGTATTTATAATAGATTGTGGCTTCAGATGCTGTTTGTTGCTTCTTGGACCTTTAAGAAACATTCTTAATCAACTTTATAGAATTCTGAGGACAGGGTTGTTTTTTTTTTTTCCTTTCAAGTTTTAAACTGCTTCATTATTTTTAAGAGGTCTGGGTATAGCTTTAGCATTTCATATGCTTTCTGAGAGAAATGGACAGTTTACTTGGCCACTGAAGACGTTTCTCACGTAATTAAACAACAGTTTATACATCTTGATCCTATTCTTTTTTTTACTGTGTGTTTCTTTGGAGTTAAAATGGCTATGATAGCCTCATCAAAAACAGTCTTCAATCCCTTCTGGGTTAAAGCTGAACATTCTACATAGCAGCACGCACCTATCTGGGAGGGAGAAAAAAAAATCACAAATATATACAGTCTTTTTTACAACAACTGATACCACACAAATACACCATTATAAGGAAAATCATAAAATGCAAAAAGAATGAAATCATCCATATTTATGATACCCAGAGATAGCTAACTGTTAAAATACTAGTGTATATTCTTCCAGACTTTCTCTATGGAAAATTCTTTCATTCATCAAATATTTACTGGGTACCTACTATATGCCAGGCTCTGCTTTTAGGTGCTGGGGATCATGTCAACGAACTGAGCAAAACAGCAAAGTCTCTGCTGTGTGATGCTTACGTTTGCTTAAGTTCTACTGCGGGAGGAACACACAGAGGAATATAGAGCAGATGGTGGCACATGCTACAGGTTAAAAAAAAACAAGCAGAGTGAGGGAGGGAAAGGGTGCAGAGGACAATGGTGGTGGTCAGAGAAAGCTGCTCACCAAGGTAAAGTCTGAGCACTGAAGGATACCTAGGGGAAGAGTTTCCAGGCAGACAGAGCCACAGAGGTAAAGACCCTGATGCAGGAGCATGCACGGAGCATTCAGGGGGTGGGAAAGAAGAGGGTGAGCAGGGGTAATGGCAAGAGAGGCAGTCAGTGAGGCAGCCTTGAGGTAGCGACCTCGAGTAAGGACTTTGGCTTCTACTGTGAGAGGGGACCCACCCATCCATCCATCCATCTATTCGTTCGTTCATTGAAAACTTACAGAGCACTCTCATTTGCCAAATGTGAGAATAGAGCAAGGAACAAAATTAAGTCCCTAAGCTATTCTCATGAAGCTTATATTTTAGAGGGAGAAGACCGTGGACTAATAAATAGAGAGGTAGAATATGTGGTCTGGAGAAAAATGGGGGAGGAGATAGGGAGTGGGGAGAGGTCAGGCAAGGCCTCACTGACAAGAGTGATATCTGAGTGAAAGAATGAACAATGTCTACATCAGGAAGACTATCCCAGGCAGAGGGGGCAGTGAAAGGACAAAGGCTCTGAGGCAGAAGATTAGGGAAACCGCACAGAGGCCGAGCGCCTGGAGCACAATGAGTGAGGCAGAGAAGTAGCGGGGCCTGCACGCCAGGGTGAGGGCTTGGGCCTTTCTTTATTCGGAAGATAATAAAGCCACTGGAAGATTCTGAACAGAGCAGGGAGCTGATGGAGCTTCTATTTTTAAAGTCTCACTGGTTGCTGTGTTGAGAACAGGTTAACAGACACAGACGGAAGCAGAAAGGTGAGTGAGAGGCTGTTGCGGTAATCCAGGCCAGAGAGGGAGGGGGCCTGAACCAGGCTGCCAGAGGAGGGGAAAGAGAGGAGCGTTTGGATTCTGGGTATTTTCTGAACGTAGAAAAATATATTTTGCTGGAGGGTTCACTGAATGGTATGAGAGAAAGTGCAAGGTCAAGTGTGACTTCAAGGTTTTTGACCCGAGTAACTGAGAAGATTAAGCCTAGGGGATAAAATTGGGGATTCTGTTTTGGACATGTTAGTTTTGAGATGCTTACCACCCGGATGGACTTGTTGCATGACCAGTTAGATAACCAAGTCTAGAGTTTAGGGAAGAGGTCCAGGCTGCAGATAGAAATTTGGGAATCTCAGCAGCAGACGGTTCAAACCACAAGACGGATAGAAGCTTACCAAGCTTAAAGGCTGAGTGTGGATATAGAAGGAAAGACATCCAAGAAGCTGACTGCGGATCCCTGGACCCTCCACATTCAGAGATGGGGAGATGGAGGAGAGGCCCACGAGCGGGGAGAAAGCCCAAGAGAGGGCGTTCAAGGAAGCCAAGTGAATGTGTTTCAAGAAGGGACCAACTGTGCCAAATGCTGCTGACAGGTCTAGAAAAGGTGTTTTGCAACCACTTTTTTTCCCCTTAAACTACATAATAAACATGAACATCTCAGCAAGTAAATTAGTATAAATTTTTAATAGATGCAGGGTTTTTTTTTTTGCCATTATAAACAATGCAGGAACTTTATGGCTGTCTCTTTAAGCACATCCCGTATAATATTCTTAGGATAAACTCCTCCCTATGAAATTGCTTGATCAAAAGTGTACATGACTTTAAGGCTTTTGCATGTTGTCGAGGCTTTTACTCAAAGACCAACAGAACAACAAAGTACCCAATTGCTTACACCTGGAACGGTGGGTATTCTAATTAACGTCTCTTTTGTGTGCCAATTTTATAGATGGAAATTGAACTTACATTTGACTACTAAGGAATATGAACATATTTTTTATCTTCAATGGCAATCTGCATTTTTTGGAGAATCTCCCATTGACGTTCTGAGTCCCTTTTCCTATTGGGGCATGCGTATGTCTTTTTCTGATTAATCCTTATGCAAGGGGTTCATGTCCACTAAGGATATTAACCCATTTTTCTGCCATAAATGTCAAGTTTGTTATATGACTTTTAATTTTATTTCTGGCATTTGATGTCATATTAAATTTTTACGTAGTTAAATCATCAGTGCTTTCATTTATGACTTTTACCTTTATGAAATTTAGAAATTCCTTCTCTCCTAAGATGACAGAATTTAATATGTGAAATTCCTTGCTAGTAACTTGTTAGTGAAGCTATTTATCTTTTGCCTTAGGAAAAACTGTTCTCCAAAAAGTTTTCTTGCTTCCTTCTGCCTCCTGATAGTATTTTTAAAAATACCTTATTATATTCCATTTCCACAAAAGTCCTATTAAAGTCATAACATCTAAAAAATAGAATCCAACCATGTTAGGGGCAAATGGAGAAAAAAGTAAGCCTCACTTTGGGGAGAGGAAGAATATAAGTTAAAAGGTATTTTGTGCATCACAGTTATATTTTTAAAATGATAATATATTCCACCTTGCATAAAAATTCTCTTGTGGAAGAGAATTCAACAACACATTTCTTCTCCACCATGAGTCTTCACTGACGACAGGGCCTGATTAAGCAGCCCCTATTTGTGACGCCTCTTTGTACACATGACTTACTAGGAAAATACTGTTGGCAGTGTAGCACAGGTTTAGTAAAGGCCAGAGTGAGGCCTTTACCGAAGCCCAGCTCTGCCATTTACTACCTGCCGGACCTTACAAGTTACCTGACAAGGCTGTGCCTCTGTTTTCTCCTCCGTAAAACAGAGGTACTAGCAGACCAACCTCACTGAGTCGAGGCAAGGATTAAATGATCTAATGCGTGTAAAACACTCAGCACAGTGCCTGGCATACAGTAAAGCACAATAAATATTAGCTTCTATTATCACCTTAGCTTCATTTACATTTACTTTTAAATTCTGTAAAGGTTGCATTACCTCTTTTGCTAGTTTCTGTCCTTGTTCCACACATATAGGTTTTTCCTTCATATCATTCAGTCTTGCTAAAGTTTTGGGGTCATCTCGCAGATCAATCTAGTTAAGAAAGGTTAATAATGTCCCATAATATTATCAGTCTTTAAAGATAAAGCATGTAATCCCATTTATCCCCACGTATCAAAAAAGGATTACAAAAGAACCTAATCTTTAAAACCAACTAATAAAGTAATTGCTTTCTTTGACACTACTTTTTCCAAAAATGTGACAGAATTTATTATAACAACGGAGATTCAACATATTATTATCTCATCTGCGAAACCTTAGGGCCATTTGTCTGAGAGCAACACCACAAGGCAGGCCACAGAGGTTATTCTTAAATGGGTAAAATCAAAGCAGACGTACCTGAGTTCCTATTAATAAAAAGGGTACATTTGGTGCGTATTCCTTAAGTTCTGGTACCCACTCCTCTTTCACATTTTGAAATGAGGCTGGATTTACCACAGAGAAGCAGATAAGGAAGACATCAGTCATTGGATAAGATAAAGGCCTCAGACGATCATAGTCTTCCTAAGGGAGAAAGAAAAACCTCATTATTTCCATTTCTAGAGTTTACTAACAAATATGTACATTAGATTAGATGGTCAAAGGAGCAAAGTCAGGACTAGTCCACAAATGGAATGTATGACATACTACCAAAAAACAACATAATTCCATTTGTCTTTGCTCTTCTACTCTAATTGGAAGCTCTGAACACCACTGGGGTAAAATATGACAGTATCATTAACGTCTACAATGAAACTCTGAGAAAATACATTGTGATGACGAGAGCTGTCACTGGAAGCATTTTTAACTGAAAAGTTTGCACACAGAATTGATTGTAGCTAGATGTTTAAGTATAGTCATTTATAATAATATTATCTGAATGTTCACTATGTTATTAAACATACGATCCATATGCTCTCTCATGTATTACTTATTTAATCCTTGTAACAACTATATGACATAAGAACCATTATCTCTATGTTGCATTTGTCTAAACTGAGGCAACAGTAATTAACTAACTTGTGTAAGGAAGTATACAGCAAGTAAAGGAGATGGGATTCAAACTCCGGCAGTTTTACTTCAGAACCTATGCCTTAACCACTATACATCTTCACTGAGACCTTAAATCTTTGCTTTCCCTGTTTATATAGTTTTCTTAATTGTGTGTGTGTGTGTGTGTGTGTGTGTGTGTGTGTGTGTGTGTGCATATGCATGTTTGTGTAAAAATTTAAAGATAGAAACATACTGAGTAAATTCACGAAATCCCCCTTCCTCTCCAATTTCCATTCCTTTCCTGAAATGTAGATTTTTCGTATGTATCTTTCCAGTGATTTTCTGTGCATGTATATGCCTACAACTGTACATATTTAAACATCTGTACACAGATGAAAACCGTGCAACCCATGTTGTTCTGCACCTTTCAGTACGTCTTGGACATGGTTCCAGACCGGAATATGTTAGACTGCTATATTATTTTTTTTTTAATTGAAGTATAGTTGATTTACAATGTTGTGTTAGTTTCAGGTGTACAGCAAAGTGATTCAATTATATATATATGTATGTGTGTGTACATATATATATATATATATATATGTACACACACACGATATCTATTTTTTTTCAGGTTCTTTTCCCTTATAGGTTATTATAAAATATGCCTTCCATATTTAAACTGCTGCTTCACATTTTATAGAAGGGCTGTTTTAGCATCTCTCCATCACAAAAGGCAGTGAAGATCCTGTTTCATTTAGATTATTTCCTATGACACAAAATTCTACTTGCTTACATTTTTGTGAGTGAACAGTCAGGATTCCATTTTTGTCAGGGCTAGCCTCTCATCTGGTTTCAAGGAAAGTTTATTTTTGGCCTAAGCCACCACCCCTCTTAAATGACCTGCTTCACTACTAGAACTGCATGAATGTGGAATTAAAGGCATATTAAAAACATCTTCCACTCAGAGTTTCAGGTAGTATTTCTCTCATGGGACAATTTTCCTTTCATGTCATCTTCTGACGTTTTTCTTACTACAATGTTACACTCAAACTCATATTATCTCAAACTCCTGACTTTGGAGCTAACCCTCCTGTTTTTCTGTGATGCTTTTGAAGGGCACACCTGCAGTTTGGAGCCAAGGGCACTGAAAGATTTCTCAAGTGTTGGCTCAGGACAAGATGGGAAATGCCATCCCCAATCTTCTTTAGCATTTATTTTTAAAAGTGGAGGCCTCTAATTGGATTCGAATAAAGCAGTGCTCTGGTGTTAAGAAATGATTAATGAAGAGATCACGCAAAATGGGTATGAAACATGCTGGCACCCCAGTCAGTTACAAAAGGACTATTATCAAAAGTATAACATGTTTAAAAAATCAGTTTGAGTGTTAAATAGTACAATTTGGTGAATTAAGTATACTTCTTGTACTCTACCTCCTATTTCAAACTGCATGTCGAGAAGAAGAATTAAAGGGACAGTATTTGATCTTAGCATTCCCCCTGGCAGCTACCTAGCAGTTTGTTCCTGAGCAGACTTGCACACGGCACGCTCAGGGAACGGGGGGCTCTTGCTACACATCTCTCCTCATCCATATTTCGAGATCCAGTTTTCACAGAATTAGAAATGAGGATACTATCTCATAGGATTATGAGGAATAAATGAGATATTGCAACTAAAGCACTCAGCAGAGTGCCAAGCACATAAAAGAACTCTTTCAACTCTTTAACATCAATTCTTCACCCCACGGGAAACTGGTTCTCCTATTCTCTGCCAATCCACGCAGGGTCCCATCAGTGGCACATGAGCCCTGGCTCTGCAGCGTTCTCTCTCCAACCACAGGGAAGAAACTCCTTTAGTGAGAAATAAAATTTTCTACTCTGGCATCAAAACACACAAATCAAACTGAGGTCTCTTGAGGACAGTATAATTTTCAGATTAATAAAAGAGGATGATATATTATTACTGTACTAATTAGTCATTTGGGGGATTCAAGAGCCTGAAGACTATTTAAAATGTAATAAAAAAAAGAATTACACATTTTTTAAGAAAATCAAATTAGATTTTTTTAATGAAAATTTTACCTCATCAGGGAAATAGAAAGGGCACTCTTTCTCTGGGAGGGTATTACAAGAAATAAAAAGCAAGTGAATGCAAAGTTCTCTAGAAATGCTTAATATTCAAATATTCATCCAAACATTTTATAGAACATAAGTCTATCGTACAGATTCCTTTCATAACCACAGTGCATACTGATTTTCCTCGAGAGACATGTGGGCACAAAGGAATGGAACTAGACTAATCACTTCTAGATTTGTTAAACTGTAGATTTTTGTTGGAATAGTTAAAATGTGAAGAATTGGGGTTAAAAAAAAAAAGACAAGTGTGTTTAGAACTCCTTGGCAAGAAACGTTACTTCTTAAATCTGAACCATCTAAAATGAACTCCTTCTGCCTGTAATCTCCAGCTAAATAATTGGCAGTGATTATCAGAATGAGACCTTGCTGCTTCCATCCAGCCTGAGTAATTAGAAGTCTAATAATAGATAGCAAATTAAAAAAATAAATGATCCCCTGTGCGTACTGTACCCTGCATCATATACAACTGTTTATATCTACTGTGCAATATCTTGAGTGAACTTAATGTGAAATTTTAGATTTGGGGATAAATAAATTGAGGCATGCAATTCTTTCCTCCCCAGCTATATATTTAAAATTTGACAACACAAAGAAAGTTAAATGCGGAACTGCTCTTTCTTTTAAAAGAATTCCTCAAAGCCAATTCTCTAGTGTCCTCCTAATTAAGAAATCAATTACATTTTAGTCCAAAAAAATTTTTTTAAAGGTAGATATCTAAACATTTCAGCCTGGTAACCGAAATGTTCTCAAGTGTATTAAAGACAACGGGCTTACATCAAAAACAATGGTGAATTTGGTCAACAGGATTGTTGAACTGCTTAGTAAAAGCTTTAGCTTCTTATCAATTGGCTAAGTACCAGCGGGATCCAGTTTTTTACAATGTATTCTGGTAGCTTAGTGATTAGGCTCTCCATTCTCATCACGAGTGCCTGATCTGTGAGGATGACAAGCTTCATCCTTCAACAATATCACACGCTGACAATCTGACAAGAGTCCACAGACAATAAGAGACCAACGAAATGTGCTCTGAGAGGAAACAAAACACCTTCAGGTGCAACAGAGAACTGTGGCAAATGGCCATCAGTCAGGAGACCCTTTTTATGCCCAGCTCAGTCAGTAGCCCAGAAGCGTGCCCATTTCTGTACCACCTTTGTTCCCTTGGCGTGGACCTGGGTGCTCCCTCCCACTTTAGTGACCTGTTTAAAATACATGTTTTTGTACCACAATGTTCATTGCAGCTCTATTTACAATAGCCAAGACATGGAAGCAACCTAAGTGTCCATCGACAGATGAATGGATAAAGAAGATGTGGCACATATATACAGTGGAATATTACTCAGCCGTAAAAAGAAACAAAATTGAGCTATTTGTATTGAGATGGATGGACCTAGAGTCTGTCATACAGAGTGAAGTAAGTCAGAAAGAGAAAAACAAATACCGTATGCTAACACATATATATGGAATCTAAAAAAAAAAAAATTGTCGTGAAGAACCTAAGGGCAAGACGGGAATAAAGACGCAGAGACGCAGACCTACTAGAGAATGGACTTGAGGAAACGGGGAGGGGGAAGGATAAGCTGGGACAAAGTGAGAGAGTGGTAGTGTATATATGGACATATATACACTACCAAATGTAAAATAGATAGCTAGTGGGAAGCAGTCGCATAGCACAGGGAGATCAGCTCGGTGCTCTGTGACCACCTAGAGGGGTGGGAGGGAGGGAGACGCAAGAGGGAAGAGATATGGGGATATATGTGTATGTATAACTGATTCACTCTGTTGTAAAGCAGAAACTAACACGCCATTGTAAAGCAATTATACTCCAATAAAAATTTTAAAAAAAATACATGTTTTTAGAATGTGTACACCTATTTAAAATACTTATCCAAAATATGTACTTTAAGCAAAATCACTCAAGTTGGGTGGTATAGGCCTTGCCATGCTTTTTGTGGTATTCTATCACACAACTGGTCACTGAAAATCAATTAGCAAAGATGTTTTGAGATCATACTGCATGGAAGATGTTCTAAGGACACGTACACACAAATAAAAAAATATAATCGTCCCCTCGTCCCCTTTGGAGCTTACAGTTTAGTTGGGAATTCAAGACATGTACATAGAAAAAGGCAGTAGATACAACAATGGGAGAGTGTAAATTGGAGCAGGTGAATATATAAATGCTTAATCAAAGAAACATTAATAAGCACCTACTGAGACAGGTTGGGGCCTGGGAACCTTTGCTACAGTGCTGCAATGCTTGTGCCTGAATAAACCTCTCCTGGAGCAACAAGATACAAAGAAACTATATGAGACTAAAAATAACTGTGTGCATCGCAGTTGGGGCAAATTCTGGACCCAAAAGAGATCAATACAAAGAGACCAAAAAACCCAACTGCCACTTTTGAAGAGCCTGGAGCAAAAACAGAGTGTCAGGAGGAAAAGCAGGGTACTGTGTATGCCCCCTGCACACACCACCACCTAAGCCGCCCCTCCAGCCCAACCCCTGGACACACCCCTACCCTCACCCCATGTAAGGAACAAGCTCGCCCCTGCTCAGCGAGTGAGCAAGCAAGGAAACCTGTTGTTTGTTCTCCCTCCCTCCCCCCTGCTGCAGCAGGGGCCCCAGTAAAGCCTTGCCTGAATCTCTTGTCTGGCCTCTAGTCAATTTCTATTGACTGGGGAAGGCCAAGAACCCTGGTTGGTATCACTGCTATGTGCCCAGAATGTGCATCCATCAGGGAAATGAAGGAAGGCCAAGGTTTAGTTCCTTTCTGACTCGTAAAACAATTTAAACATCTGCAAAGCTCTCGTAAGATACCTGTATGTTAAAAATACGGCAACGAACACGAATGAGCAATAATACCCATGGTGTGCCCGTGCACCTCACTAGAACTTTGTAGACCTCAAAGTCACAGCCTAGAACAGAAGAAGAAACTGCGGTGCTGATGAGAGAACATGCTTAAAGTTGGCACTGAGGAGGGAGAATTGATAAGTTGGAAGAGACAAAAACATTTATAACGGTTTCTGCTCATAGGGAGTTCACGGCAAGGGAGACAAATGTATGCAGACATTGTATTACAAGTCAGAATGTGGTGAAAACCAAGGGTAGTAATTAGGGGACTCTAAAAAAAGACTTTTAGAAGAGGTGGCATTTGGGTTGGGTCTTACAGAACGGAGAGGATTGGAACATATATGACCTACTAGCATGTGGCCTTGGCAAGTCACTTATTTCTTAGAGCCTTTGTTTATCAGTCTGTAAAATGGGAGATGATCAACAAGTGCTTTGAAGACTATAAGTGCTATAAGAATATATTACACCTCCGAATAATCCAGGACGTTACTTTGATTCAGAAAACAGTCATTAGCAAAACTTGTAAGAATTTCTCCTCTGTAACAACCTAGAAAAAGTGGGACCACAACTGAATAATTCTTTAACAGACAAGCCCCAGACTTCTAAAGTCTAAAACAGCTTCTGACTACTTGCAGATATATAAAATGTAAGGCAACTAAGTAAGAATGTCCCTGACAACTGGTGGCTTGTGGTAAATGAAGGAGTAGTAATCTCCATCTGAAACATCTGTTTCTGGTGAGAAGCCTAAAATAGGCATCAGGCATGGCTCTTGAATCACTCTACCCCCTAAAAGGTGCTATACTAAAGCGAAGAGGGCACATGGACTGAAGCTACCTTCTGAAGATGAAGTGTTTTGTCAGAAATCTTATCAATTATCAACATTTCTTTAATAATTCTTGGTAACAGTAGTCTATGAAACCTCATTTTTTTGTGTTGTCCTTTTGTCACTTTCAAGTTCATTTTGTATTTAACTTTGTGAAATATCACCTTTCACCCCCTTAAAAATAACTTTTCCAAGGAAGCTGGGTTGAGTTCTTTTGTGGAATATTTTGGTAAGTTTGGTTCAAAATGCATCGATGATGAGTTTATTGAATTTACCTACCACTCTCCTGCTACAGGTGGACTAAAGAAAATTTGGGGAGGAGAATTTTTTTAAGTGCTGGAAATTCCTAAGAGATCATTGTTTTTCAAAAACTTTAAAAATATTTGACTTTTTTTCCTTCCTTTTTTAAAAATCCCTGTTCAGTTGTGAGATGGTATTTACTTATCGTGAGCCTGATTAGCTCTTGGTAAAAGAATTCTTGAAACTGAAGGTTCAGCTTCTAACTTTAAGCAACTGTCATCTTCATATATTTTGATTAGAATAAGTCAGTCTCCCAGTTAATTAATTAATTATTTAGCAGCTAGTGGACCAGATCTTTGGCTTCTTTTCCATTATTATCTTCCTTTTGGCTGCCTGACTTATTATAACTCCTGTTTAGGTTAGCTGGAGAAAAAAAAAGAGAGAGAGAGAAAGGTTGAAATGTGCGGTAGCAGAAAGACGACCAGCTGGAGAACTGGTTCTGCCATTATCTAACCGTGTCTCGTGAACCTGCACTTCCTCATCTCTAAAAGGAGAGGACTGAACTAGATCGCCACGTCACATGGTTAAAAACGCTCAAACTAACACTTTTTACCCTTGTGAGCAGCCCTAGTAACAGATTTAATGTGGGTGGAGGTTTAAACTACTGCATAAAAATTGAGTTTTAGGATACTGTTTTATCTAAGCTGACCCCCCAAGGCAGAGGATCAACACTCAACTAAATATGGCCCTTCGGCAAGCTTCATTTCCCCATCTGTGAGGGGAGAATAAATATAGCATACACATGTTAAGATAAATGAGAGAGCTGGTCAAGTGTTTTGAGCTCTTCAACAGACAAGCCTGACTTTCCAAAAAAAGACAAACCACAGCTTCAGAGACAGTGCAATTTCTTTTGTGCATGGTGAGATGACTTCCTTCATTGTAAAGGATTTAAGAGCTGCAATTCTACATTGTCTGGAGCTATAATTGCAAGTCTCTTTCACTAAAACAGAGGTCAGCTGGCCTAAGGCATGCAGAAGGAAGGTCAATGTCAGGCCACACTTCTGTGCAGTGTACTCCTTTCCTAACTTTTTTTGGCACAAATTTCATGTTGATGGAATAGTCATGCATTCTTTCATTTCAATAAACATAAACCCACTAGGTGCTGAACACTGTGTACTCCAGTGAGAAACAGACGTGGACCCTGCCCTCGTGGAATTCACAGTACAACAGAGGAGAGGCAAGTGCCTCCCCACTGGGGCAGGACTACTCTAGGTCCAGGGGACACTGTGGAAGTGCGGGAGGTATTTTTGATCGTCAACACGAATGGGGGAACTCTACCAGCATTTAGGGGTGTGAGCCAGGGTGCTACCTGACCTGTGTAGTGAAAAACAGTCCTGGGTCCTGCATGATTGATGAGTGTACCTCTAGGCACTGAATGACTATGAAAAAACTTTTAATAATTACCTGAATCTAGGATCTATCTCTGTTGCATATTAGTAGAAAGGTAGATTTATTTGATGTTGTTCTAACATTACAGGAGTTGCTTACCAATGCAGGAAATTGCACACCACTGGCAATGTTGCTCTTAGTACCCTAATTGTCACTAAAACACAAACCCGTTAGTCAACTTTTAGAGCTATTGCATTCATGGTTGTTCACCTGACTACTTCATTATGATTTCTGAGTACTCAGCCCTGGGAACTTAGGAATTTAATACTGAAATAATTTTTTTTTTTTTTTTTTTTTTTGCGGTACGCGGGCCTCTCACTGTTGTGGCCTCTCCCATTGCGGAGCACAGGCTCCGGATGCGCAGGCTCAGCGGCCATGGCTCACGGGCCCAGCCGCTCCGCGGCATGTGGGATCTTCCCGGACCGGGGCGCGAACCCGTGTCCCCTGCTTCGGCAGGCGGACTCTCAACCACTGCGCCACCAGGGAAGCCCTGAAATAAATATGTTGATTATGAATTACTTTCCTTTTATTTTTCCTTCCTATTACTGCCAGGATGTTAGAAATTATATATACAGAAAGGTTACATTAGCTATAGACTTCATTTGAAGATAAGTATAGGAGAAACATAAAAATTGTTATCAAAGGGGGGATGGATCTAATATACTAGAGGCACTGAGTCAGGTATTTAACAAATTGGGACAAAAATGATTATAAATGCGAACTGGGATAGGTGCTGTGAAGGAAAACAGCCAGGAGACAGAGAATAACCAGGACGAGCAGCTTCAGTCTGGGTGGTCTGGAAAGACCTCTCGGAGGGAGCGACGTCTACCTGAGATGTGAGGGATGCTTTGAGAAGCCAGATATAGGACACTAGGGGCAAAAGGCCCAAGGCAGAAAAGCCCTGACAGATGCCTCCAGGGAGCCTTCTGGAATAATCCAGGGTTCAGCTTGTGCAGCTGGATGGATAATGTCTTTTACAGGGATGAGGAAGACGGAAGGTGGAGAAACACATTAGGGAGAAAACTCAAGAGGCCAATTTTGGGCATGTGAAGCTCAAGATGTTGACAGTGGGAAACGAGTATCTGGAAGAGCTCTCTGCCTCTGAGTTCCAGACCCAGCTCTAGATGCCTCCTTTTTGGCTGAACCAGAATTATCTCAGATTCAACATTTCTAAACTAAAGTCATTTCTTCCCCCTCAAATCTGCAAGTCCTGTTGAGTTCACCATCTCACGAAAAGACATCACCATCAGAATGGTGATCAAACTCCATAACCATCAGGATCAACCATAACCCTGGGGGTCCATCAGGATCAAACCATCAGGATCAAACCATAACCCTGGGGGTCCTCAGTATCAACCCCAAACACAAAGTCGGTCAACCACTTGCCCAGCCAGTCTGTTCTTCCCTCTCCACACTCCTCACCTGGGCAGCTCCTACTCATCTTTCAAGCTTTGGTCTAAAAATCTCTTGGTCCAACAAACCTTCTCCAAACCCCCAATTCAGATCAAGGTCCCTCTCTCTGTAACGCCTTCTCCTGTCATCCCGTTTCTTACATTGTAATACAACTACCTCTTTTCTTATCTGTATCCTCCACAGGACTCCGTGAGGGCAGAGGACTACTCTTCAAAGTCTGGTTTATAGTAGCTGCTTATTAAATTCTTGCTGAATGAATGAGGGTAGCGTGTGGGAGATGAAGTCAGAAGAACAAACTGCAGCCAGATCACGGTGGCCTGCACCTCCTTTATCGGCTGCAGAGCTGGAGATGATGGATAGAGCCTCTGAATCCTCCACTAACAGGTGAATTTCTCAGGTTGCAGTTACCGCTTTCAGCCAAGATTCCAACTGCCTCCTAAGATCAGGGCCCTTTCTCTGTCCAACCCACCTTCCTGAATAATAAGGTGAGCTCTAAGGTGCAGAGCCTCAGACGGAGCAGTTCTTCCAGCATTTTAGTTCCTGCTACTGTTTTTCACCACCACGTTTTTGCCATTGTCTTGACATTTGTTTTATCTAGGATGGAGGATATCATTGACTGTCTAGCCGGCATCCTTCTCCTACTTGTTCTTTCTTTCCAAAACTGATTTAGGTCAAGACCCACCACTCCTCTATTCAGACACATGCCCCTGGGAACCCTGACCCCATATCTAGCTTAAAGAATTCCTGGTTGGATTTAAGCCAATCATGGAGTTTCATTCCCTACCCCCTGGCCAAAGTCACTGGTTCCTAGGTGGGCACATGATCCAAGTAGTCCAATCAGAATGAAGTGGTCCCTGGATTATCCAAGGGGCTCACTCTCTGCCCCCGGCCAAAGCACAGGCATACCTCATTTTATTGCACTTCAGTTCATTGCACTTTGCAGATTGCATTTTTTACAAACTGAAGGTATGTCGCAACCCTGCAGCGAGCAAGTCTATCAGTGCCATTTTTCCAACAGCATTTGCTCACCTCATGTCTATGTGTCACACTTTGGTAGTTCTCGCAATATTTCAGGCCTTTTTAAAAAATCATTATTATATTTGTTATGGTGATCTATGATCAGTGATCTTTTTTTTAAAGATTTTTTTTTTTTTTGATGTGGACCATTTTTAAAGTCTTTATTGAATTTGTTGCAATATTGTTTCTGTTTTCGGTTTTTTGGCTGTGAGGCATGTGGGATCCTACCTCCCCCACCAGGGACTGAACCCACACCCGCTGCATTGGAAGGTGAAGTCTTAACCACTGGACTGCCAGGGAAGTCCCTGATCAGTGATCTTTGACGTTACTACTATGAACTCACTGAAGGCTCAGGTGATGGTTAGCATTTTTAAGCAATAGTTTTTAATTAAGGTATGCACTTTTTCTTTAGACATGATGCTTTTGCACACTTAATAGACTACTGTATAAACATAACTTTCACATGCACTAGGAAAGCAAAAAATTCATATGCTCACTTTATTGCGATATTCACTGTATTGCATGGTCTGACCTTGCAGTACCTCTGAGGTGTGCCTGATATTGGTTCCTGGGTGAGCACAAGATCTAAGTAGTGGAATCAGCATGAAGTAGTCCCTAGATGACTGAAGGCAGCTCTTTCCTCACCCCTTCTTCTCCTTCTGCTGCTCCTCCTCTCTGTCTCCCTCTCTCTCCCTCCACCCCTCACTCAGTATGGAAGGATCTGCTACTCACTGGCCCCATCTCTGCAGCTCATGGAGACTATTCAGGGATCCCCACTACACTGGCTGGTGCTGTGGTCCCTGTATCACAGGGGAGCGGATGCTGCCCAGGGCCAGCTATTTGGAGGCAGGCATATGTAAGTACCAGGTCTGACACTTCCAGGGGAAGAGCTCTCTTACCCTTTTTTTTTTTCTTTTGCGGTACGCGGGCCTCTCACTGTTGTGGCCTCTCCCGTTGTGGAGCACAGGCTCCGGACGCGCAGGCTCAGTGGCCATGGCTCACGGGCCCAGCTGCTCCGTGGCATGTGGGATCTTCCCGGACCGGGGCACGAACCCGTGTCCCCTGCATTGGCAGGCGGACTCTCAACCACTGCGCCACCAGGGAAGCCCCCTCTTACCTTTTTAATGCTTGAGCTACAGAGGACTGTTGGGCACTGTGGATTCAGGGCACCTGGGCTGCCCATGTGGCGAGGGCACCAACATAGAACTAGGAGTTACAGATGGGCCAAATGCAGAGGAAACACCATTTTCCTCCACTGTGGACTAACACCTACCTTCTTCGCCTCTGAGGCTGAGGAAGAGGCTTACGATGACTGATAGGTGCAGGCAGATAGATAGAACAGGCAGTCAAGCGGCGAGAGAAGCCTCAGGAACTACCCTCTGATTAAGCCTGAAATGCTGGTTTTCTCCATGCCCACCCGAGACAGCCACACTGCATGGAGGAGTTTACCATGACTAGCAAACCCATTTGGAATCTGAGGTCTTAGACCACACTCCTTGGCCAAAGACATGGGACAGGCAGACGAGGGAGGGAGGCTTCTGGGCAGGTAGGCAAAATCAGGATGGCCTAATGCGGTTCACAAATACATTTGCACAGAACAGACCCTTTAGAAAGTATACACAATTTCTGTTGGGGTGATGAAAATGTTCTGGAACTCGACAGAGGTGGAGGTTATGCAACATTGTGAAGGTACTAAATGCCACTGAACTGTACACTTAAAAATGATTAATTTTATGTTGTGTGAATTTCACCTTAATTTAAGGAAAATACACATAGGTCCACAAGTATGCAAAGTTGGGTCCTCACGGGCCTACACACATGCGTGTGCGCGCACACACACACACACACACACACACACACAGATTTCTTTGAAATTCAGAGAGATGCCTGCACGTGGCAGAAATACCCTTTCCCTGCAGGGAGTCCCTGGCAGAAATACCCAAGCCATCCACTCCTCAGGACCTGCCTTCATCACCGTGACATGCTTCCACGTTGTGGAGCACAGCTTACCCTCCTTCAGGCATGTCTCATAACCCCTACTCTGCCTCTTCTGCATCACCCACTTCATCTTCTCCCCTCCAGCTCTGGCCTTCTTGTGCTACAGGAGGCTCCCAGCAGAGCTCTCTTCCAGGCTTATTAACGAGTCACCGCATTGTGTTACTCTAGCCTTATTTTGCTTCACAGCACAGAGCGCCTTGCTCCTGCTTTCACACTAGCCCTACTATCCCACCAAACCCTCACCATCAGCCTATGAGATAGGGCAGCTCCCACTTTACTGATGAGGAAACTGAGGCTCAGAGAAACTCGTCCAACCTGTCCAAAGTTACAGGACAGTTGGGCAGAAATGAGGCAGGAAGGCAGCAGTTCTCCAATCAACTAGTTTAGGACCCTCCTGGCCCCTTTGTTCTAAGCAAGCAGTAGGTCACAGGTTTTAGACACAGACCTTTTAAATCTTTGAATCATAGTTTTATGTGGCTCCAGGCAAGTTACTTACCGTTTCCATTTCCTTCATCCATAAAATGGACTAAACTGCTGGAAGATTAAATGAGCTAGCGTGGAGCCTGTGTGGCGGCTGCGAGTTTATCACCACGCCCAGTAGTATTCCTTAAGCTCTTCAGTTTCGGCAGATTTGGCAGAGGGGAATCAATCGGTGGAAAAGGAGGATTGAGGGTAAAAGCAACTTTGTGAAGAACACACTGAGAAATGTGGCTGCTTACTAAGTGCATATGTTTACGTGGCAGGCAGGAACTGAAGTCAGGAATTTTATTAAAACAACTGAAGAGAGCTAAACTAATATACCCCAAATGTATTTTTTTAAAACAACGGTAAACGAGACCTGAGAACTGAAAAAGAATCATGATGCACGTGGACTCTGATGGCCACCCAGCCCTTGCCGCCAGGCCCTCTCTGCCCTGTGCTGCAAACAGCACGGACAGTTTTCAGCTGCTGCCTGTAAAAGGTTCACTGGACCCATGTTTGTACGAGTATCCTCGTGCTCCCAGAAGCTCAGCCAATCCAGGAGCTGGACTTCCCACCACAGAGAAGCTGGCTAGGAAGATGTGACATTGACCAAAACAAACTGAGAGCCCGTGAAACAAAATCAAAAAGCAACACTATGGGCAGACGAGGAAACAACAAAGCTTTGCAAGAAAAACCCCGGTCATTCCAGGGGTTTCAAATGTCCATTCTCTTCTGCGTATCCTCATAAAACCCTTGGAGACAGTGTTGGGACAGCAGCTGTCACCCCCCCTCTGGGGTGGAGGGCAGCAGCTGAGGCCAGGGTGAAGTCGGTGAAGTGCAGGCGAAACTGTGGCTGCAGCAGTTGGGCGGGTCAGGGTGGAGGTGGAGGCAGTTTTCAACCATAGCAGGTGTGGACCGTAGAGCCCGGTCAAGCTGCACGGGAACCTGCGAGTTTCCAGCTCTCAGCCCGGCCCGGCGTAACCCACTAAGCTGAGTCCTTTCCAAGCCCACACATCAACCCCTTTAGGGAGTCTGCTGCTTCCTGGAGAATCAAACAGCACACATCTCCCTTCAGAGAGCCACTAGCTTAGTTAAGCAACCTAGTAAGACCCTGGCAGCAGGGGAAGTCACTAATTGAACGACTTACAGATCAGGAGCCTGCGGGCCTGGCCTGAGGTCCAGTGCTGCTCTCATGGGCTGCGCGTGTAACTCATACTAGTAACTTTAGTGTGCCTGTTTTCTCATCCATTAAAACAAAGGCAGGGGGAGGGGTGGATAATATCACCTACCTCAGAGGTTGTTGTTATGATTAAATGGGACAAACAGGTCCAGAGGCCTCTGATGTAGGCACGAGATTAATGACAAGAGACACATACGCTAAGTGCCACAGGAATTCACAGGAGTGAGTATGTCCACCACCTGAGGACTAGAAAAGGCTGCATGGAATACCTGTTCTACCCATGTCCTGTCCCCACCCCAAACCCACACACTCATGCCACCTCCTCACCTAGGAAGACAGTCCCGACCCTCCCCCACCCCCATCCCCAGAGCTGGAAGTGCCCCTTCCTGCCTCCTAATGTCAGTATCTGGAGGTGTAGTTAATAAATATAGGGGAACTATAGTAGGACACCCTAATAATTTGACATATGGCTACATGTTGAGAATTAAATTCATGAAAATGAAACCATAATCGTCATTAGTCATCTGCGATATGGGTCATTACTAAGAGATGACCGAGATTCTTGAAAACACCCGAATCTAATCAAGGTGATTAAAATGTAACTAAAGGAAGCTGTAACCTAATAGAGTATGTTTTGGCCTGTCTGAAAAATGTTGACTTAAAAGTTATTGTCTATAGAGACTCTAAATAGAGTCTAGCAAAGGAGAAATTGCCTAATTAGAATATATGTGTCCATTTAGCTTTGCCCAACAGTAAGACGCTAAACGTGGGGGACAAACAGATGCTGAACACTAGAAAGCCGAGCTCCCGTGGGGGAGGGGCAGTTGCCATGTGGTTCCAGGATCCAGATGAAATTCACATCTCCTCTAAGACCTTTCGCTCCAAAGCCTGAATCCCAAGAAAGCTTCTAATGAATTCATTTTCCTGGGTACCTTATGCTAAGGAAAGGTACACTGGATAACAGGCACTGAAAAGGTATCTATCACTATAGCTTTGATCTTCATATTTATGTTTTCTAACTATTAAAACAAATTGGAGAAGAATTCAGTTAAATGCTAGCCAGTTGAACACATGAATCTATCTTTGATCTTTCCAAAATCCTCTGACATGTACAGTAATTTAAAAAAAAGGCATAAAGCCACAGGAAAAGCAAACAGGGAAGGAGACAACAGCCACACAATTTTAGAAGCTAGAAAACCAAAGAACAAGTAGGAACTGATTTAGCAGACCCTGGGAGCCAGATCCTGGGCCAGCAATGAGGAGAAGTTAAGAAGCACCCGGTTCCGTACAACAGAACCCCCTAAAGGTGTGGGAGCTGGAGCACTGTGTTCTGAAAGTGGGTTGAAGGTGGAGCCACAAACAAGAGGGCAGATTGACAGTCTGCTTATGAAGCAGTTAAACCCCAGATCTGTTCTCTATCATGATACTCTCCCCAGCCCTGATGAAAGGCAGAGGATATTTATTCCCCGGAAAGGGAAGAACAGAGGGTTCCCTGGGTGGGAGGACACGGGGCCCAGTTGAACATACTGAACACACAAGGCCAGGGTACACTGAAAATTGAGATACTTACCCTGAGTCCTCCCCTCACCTCCCAGAACAGTGGCAGCCCAGCAGGAAGCACTCAGGCAGTAGAGTGGAAGGTTCTTTTCTGGGGAATATGAACAGTGCAAGAGGAAGGACCAGGTTCCCCAATGAAAAGACCCAGATGAATCACCCTACAGTGGTGGTTCTCAAATGGGGGTAGAAGGAGCACAGGCTGACGCTGCCCCAAGGGAACATCTGGCAGTGTCTGGGACATTCCTGATCATCATGATTGGGGTAGGGAAGACAATACGGATGCTACTAAACATCCTACAGTTCACAGGACAGCATTCACAACAAACCATCCAGCCCGAAATATCAACAGTGCTGAGGCTGAGAAACCCAGACGTTCAGTAAGGGCCAGAGTCATCCAGCCCCACGTATACACAGAGTTTCCCATTCTCCAATGCCACTCTCGTAAATATGAGTAGACACCTGAGGAACTGCCACAAAAGGCAGAGATCAAAACGACAGACTACGCAGGGAGACAAAAATTTCAAAAAGCTATCATTAATACCCTCAGAGAAATTAGAGAAGATATTCAAACCAAAAGCAAGCCAAACCAAACTTAGAAGATGATAAAGAAAAAAAAAAAGGAACATCCAAAGAACAGGAAAAGGTTCTTGAAAATTAAAAATAGAATCACATTAAAAAAAAAATAGAAGGGGCAGATGATAAAATTGAGGAGCTCTCTCAAAAATAGAGCAAAAAGACACAGAGAAGGCACAATTAGAGGACCACCCCCAAAACCTCTAATATCTAAATACTGGAAGTTCTAGTGAAACAGAAGAGATTAATTGGAAGTGAAGAAATCAAAGAAATAAACCAAGAAAATTTCTCAGAACTGAAGGACACGAGGCCCTAGGATGAAATAGCCCACAATAGCCAGCTATACCCTACCCTGAAGACCATGAGTGTGAAATTCCAGACAGGAAAAACAGGTTCCTAAAAACGAATCCAGAGTAAGATTGGCATCAGACTTTTTAACAGCATAAATTGAAGCTGGAAGATGATGGAACAATGCCTTCAAAGCTCTGAAGCAAAAATGATCTCTAATCTATTTTCAAAATGTCAAGCAGGTATGAAGGAAATAAAAACATTTTCAAACATACCAGGTATCAAAAAATTTGCCTACAATGCACCTTTTCTCAGGAAACTAATAAAATATATACTCTACCAAAATGAGGAAATAAACTATGAAGACATGAAAAATAAAAATTGGCATCTAATACAAGACATAGAGCCAAAGGGAATCCCAGTAATGATGAAGGAAAATCCTAGGATGACAGCTGTGCAGTAGGCTCGAGGCAACTAGCCCAAACTGAAGCAGATCAGTAGGCTCATGACGAATGTCTCCAAGAAGAAATTGACAGAATACTTGATATGCTGGAATGTATGGAAAGGTGAGTTTAGAATGAAATAGACAGGTGGTGAAAACTAAGCAAGGGAAGAAGATAATTAGTAACTCCAGGGAAACAAAAAGCGGCACAAAGAGGGAAAAGTAATTATAGTACACTACATGGTTCAGCTATGCTAACACAGTGATAAAAATATAACCACTGATCAATAATCAAATGGAAATTACAATATAGCTACTGGGGATAGGTAGATGGGAAGTGGAAGACATATTCAAAAGACAGCTAAAGCCTCATCATTCATGGTGTGAAGGCAACAGAGGATTTCTTTTGCCAACATAAACAGCTAAGAACTGAAAGCGGTTGCCTTGGGGGAGTGGAAAAGGACTTCTCTGTAGGAAAGCGGAGAGGGATCTTTTGTTTCTCCATAACAGGATCTTATAGAACTGTTGACTCTTTAAACCATCCGCATATATAACTTCAATAAAGTGACTTTTTTTAAAATTGGAGAAAAACAGAATAAAGTATAAAGAAGTAAATTTCTGCAAGTATTCAATATCACTACCTAGAGCCAACTGCCTTAACATTTTGACAATTTTATACCAATCTTTTTCTTACACATTATACATATGCAGATTTTTCAAAGTTGTAATAATGCCAAATATAGTTTTGATTCCTGTGTTTTCACACTTAACACACCACTAGCCTTTTCATATATCTTTAAATATTTGTTGAAAGCAGTTCTTAATGGCTGTGATCATTCTAAAATATATCATGCTATCATTTAACAAATCCTTTTTTACTATGCGTTGTGTTCATAATTTATCACTATTATAAATATGGCTGTGAAGAATATCATTTTATGTAAATCTTTGTGTACACTGAATGTTTCCTTGGCATAAATTCATAGAAATGGATCACTGAAAATTTAAGTGTCTTTGCCAAATTAACCTCCAAATGGATCGTGTCAGTTTTTACTGAACGGTACATACAGCATCCACTTCCCTGACTCCTGAATATCAATTTTTCCCATGTTGTTCAATTTGATACGTGAAAAAAAAAAGTTTTTATTTGCATATTGTGTGTTCAACTGGCTGTCTGCTTTTCTTCCTTGTGAGCTACTGGTTTATGGCTTGAGTCCATTTTTCCACCAAGACCACATGATAAATAATCCTTCCACAACCTTGTTTATATCCAGATCTCTATGAGTTAACACAGATCAGACCGGTGGACCTGATGATATGTGAGCGCCTCAACAAAATCAAGTCTCTGGGTCTTGATGGCCCCACTGAGGCCCTGGCTCTCTGGGAGGCTCCAGGCAAGCAGCCTAGCAGTCAGGCACCCTTATGACACTCCTCACACTTTACCTTTTCTTGGTACGTCCCATATTCTGTTTGCATTTTGGTCATCTGTATACATCTTCTCTTCCCAATGGACTCTAAGCTCCTACAGCGAAAGAACCCTATCTGATGGATCTCCGTGTTCCTCACCTCACCTGTATTTAACAGATACTCACATATCTGATGAATAAAGACATAAGGGTGTAGATGGGGGTGGGGAAGATTATGAACAGAGGCAACAGGAGAACTGGAACACTGAAAGCGTAGAGGGACTAGCCCTAGCCCTACCAGAGCTGGGGTGAAGACAGCACCAGAAGTACATGACCAGTGGTTTCCAGGGTTCGGGCAGAATGTCCATGTAATGAAGACTGGCGAAAAGGAATAAAAAGGACAGACAAGGATTATTCAGCCACAAAAAAGAAATGAAGTACTGGTATATTCTACAACATGGATGAATCTTGAAAATATGATGCTAAGTGAAAGAAACCAGACACAAAGGTCACATATTGTATGATTCCATTTATATGAAATGTCCAGAATGGGCAAATCCACAGGGTCAAAAAGTAGATTAGTGGGCTTCCCTGGTGGCGCAGTGGTTGAGAGTCCACCTGCCGATGCGTGGGACATGGGTTCGTGCCCCGGTCCGGGAGGATCCCACATGCCGTGGAGCGGCTGGGCCTGTGAGCCATGGCCACTGAGCCTGCGCGTCCGGAGCCTGTGCTCCGCAACGGGAGAGGCCACAGCAGTGAGAGGCCCGCGTACCGCAAAAAAACAAAAAAAAAAGAGTAGATTAGTGGTTGCTAAGAGCTGGGGAAAGGGGAGAATGGAGAGTCCCTGATTATAGGTACAGGGTTTCTTTGGGGGTGATGAGAATGTTCTGGAATTAAACAGTGGTGATGCTCGCACAACTTTGTGAATATATAAAACCCACTGAATATGAATAATATCTCAACTTTTAAAAAGGAAAGAGGAGTAAACAAGCAGTCTGGCTCACGAGGAACTTCTGAGGAATTGCTTTGTTTGTAACACCAGCTTGCCTAGACTCTGATGCTTCCACACTGCCTGGCCCAGCAGCAGGATGTCAGGGCTCCCCCTGCTTGTAACAGAGGGACACATGACACAAAACACACTGAAGGAATCCTACAGATCCAAACTTGGAGAACAGCACACATCCTGGCCAATCTTTTATCCAAAAAGACCTGGCAGCCTTTCTGCTAATGGACTCCCTGAGTTAAGAACTGAGTTCTACTGTGCCTCAGCAGGCAACGCATTACACCGACCACCTATAACCCGATTTAAAAAACCTTCAACAATGTCAAGACAGAATAGAATTCCCTTTAAAATGAGCTGACGAGAAAACCGATACGGAGGTGATGTAAAGTCATGGGAGATGTTCTTTTCATGATCATCTTTCTAACAGACTCTCCTATATCCAGCACACACCTGGCTGCGAGTTGTGCTAAGCGCTACGTGCCACATGCAGACCCCCTCTGAGGGCTTACAATCTGGGTGCTGATAAAGAACTACACAAGAATAAAACAGAATGCTAGACTGTAGCCTATAGATGATTTTCTCAGCTGAAATTCAAAGACGGGGTTCAACCCTAAGAGGGCTGGAGTCTCAGGGGAGGAGTTCACGGGGTGCCTCCTCCTCAGAAGGACTTCTCACTTTCTGCAGGCTGGATGAAGACCAGAAGCTCCCTGCTGCTAGACAAGGCCCCTGTCTGAAGAAAGCAGGGACCCTCTCACCTCTATCCCATCCCCCATACCTGCAGAGCCAGGGAGGCCACAAGGAACACCTTAATTGTGAACCCTGAACCAGCTCGCTGGGTGGGACGGCCCTTTGAAAATTACGCTGGGGTAAGTGGAATTTTTTTCTATTCTTTTTGGTTGTTTATTATTATTATTTTTTAACATCTTTAATGGAGTATAATTGCTTTACAATGGTGTGTTAGTTTCTGCTTTATAACAAAGTGAATCAGCTATACATATACACATGTTCCCATATCTCCTCCCTCTTGCGTCTCCCTCCCTCCCACCCTCCCTATCCACCCCTCTAGGTGGTCACAAAGCACCGAGCTGATCTCCCTGTGCTATTCGGTTGCTTCCTACTAGCTATCTATTTTACATTTGGTAGTGTATATATGCCCATGCCACTCTCTCACTTTGTCACAGCTTACCCTGACCCCTCCCCATATCCTCAAGTCCATTCTCTAGCAGGTCTGTGTCTTTATTCCCGTCTTGCCCCTAGGTACTTCATGACTTTTTTTTTCCCTTAGATTCCATATATATGTGTTAGCATACAGTATTTGTTTTTCTCTTTCTGACTTACTTCACTCTGTAAGACAGACTCTAGGTCCATCCACCTCACTACAAATAACTCAACTCAGCCATAAAAAGAAACGAAATTGGTAAGTGGAATTTTAATTGAGCTGGACAATCAGAATTAAATTCTTTCTCTCAGTGGCAGCTCTTAAAGGGGGGCATACTCTGAGCCAACTCATTTATAATCCCAACCGTTAGGCCATTTGAAAGAAGATGGCGTTTCTATACTGGAACAAGTTTTGAAAAAAGGAAAAAAAAAGAGAGAGCAGTAAAAAAAGAAGGAAGGAAGGAAGGGAGAGGGGAAGGGAGGGAGGGAGGGAGGGAGGGAGGAAGGAAGGAAGGAAGGAAGGAAGGAAGGAAGGAAGGAAGGAAGGAGGAAAGGGGGAATTTAAAAGTGGAGGGAAGGCAGGGGAATGGAGGAAGAGGACACTTGCGCAGAAAGCCATGGTCAGCCAGAAAAGTAATTACTGCCGAGAAGGGTGTCAGTAACAGCCCTTCCTCCAACTGTCCCAGTGGGGAGTTTTAATACAAAAGGACATCATTGCCCATCTGTTGCTTTGGAACTAATTTAGCACAAACCAAACCAGCATTGTCCTCAGGGGCAGGCCTGTCACCTCCCAGAGTGCTAACCTCAGCTACGGTGAACAGAGCAGGTCTTGCGTCTCAAGTCTGTCTGGATGCTTAATGTACGGGGGAGGACATGGCTTGGCACTTGGGCCTCATCAAGGAATACCCCTGGAGCCTACTGTGTGCATGGCCTTGGGCCAGACAGCACACCAGTGGAGCCAAGGGCAGCTTAAGAAGTTCTGCTTCCGTTTTCTCCTGATCATGCCTTGGCCCCATCTCCACCAGGCAGGCGAGGAAGGCGGCACCAGTGGCTGAATGATTCAGTTCATTCCAACAAATATGGAGCAACCCAACCACGCATAAAGAACTAGAGATGAGGGTGTGTGGAGGCGTGTTTGGATAGGCAGGGGTTAAAAGATGAATAAGGATTAAAAGATGGATAAGTTATGTACCTGCACTCTGGAGACAGTGTATAAGTAGAGCATGGAGGGAGAGGGAGAGGGGGAGGGGGGGAGAGGGAGAGGGAGAGGGAGAGGGAGAGGGAGAGGGGGAGGGAGGGGGAGGGAGAGGGAGAGGGAGAGGGAGAGGGAGAGGGAGAGGGGGAGGGAGGGGGAGGGAGAGGGAGAGGGACAGGGAGAGGGAGAGGGAGAGGGAGAGGGGGAGGGGGAGGGAGAGGGAGAGGGAGAGGGAGAGGGGGAGAGAGGGGGAGAGAGGGGGAGAGAGGGGGGAGAGGGGGAGAGAGAGAGAGAGAGAGAGAGAGGGAGAGAGTGTGTGTGTGTGTGTACTGGGGGAGGGGAGGAGGGGAGGTGGCGTGCTAAGACAAGGTATATTAAGTTCACATTTACTAACTTGGTGGCTCTGACATTTCGGCCAGTATCAGAATCACCTGGAGGGCTTGTCATACCAGAGTTGTCCCAGATTTTCTGATTCCAGAGGTCTGGGGTGAAGCCTAAGAGTCTGGATTTCTAACACATTCCCAGAAGATGCATGTTGGTTTGAGGACCACATCTGAGAACCAGTGCAGTAATTCAAACCCTCACTGAGCATCTAGTACATGTAAGAATCCAATCTGAGCACTTTCTCCACCTGAAATCGACCTGGAGAACCCCAGGCTGCTGTGCCCATTCTCATCTCCTGGGAAGGACAGAACCCAGCCTCCTCTGTGCCCCCGATGAACAGGCACCCTCTCCCTTTCCCACTCTGCTGAACCGTGAGCTCCTGGGGGCAGGGCCTGGGCCCGATCTGTCTCATAAGTCCCACCCCTTGCACAGGTACTGGCCCAGATTTGGTGCTCAAGGAATGTTTGCTGACTGACTGAATGAGTGTTTTCATCTAGTCCTGGCAGTCACAGCGGCGGGACGCAGCCCAGGCTGTGGGACGTGGGATGTGGGAGCCCATGCGGAGGTGGTGTCAACAGGACGCTCAGGAAGGCAGGCAAAATGAGGAGTGGGTGGCAGAGGAAGTCTTTGGGTGCATATTCAGGGCACATCCCGATGGAAGAGGGACAAACAGGTTGAAAATGGCAGCTTTACCTAAATAAGGAAACTCCTACAGGGAGAAAAGAAAAGCCTGGGGCAGCCCCTATGGGATGGAAAAGACATCTGCCTGGCAGCCCCCGCACAGCAAGTTCATGTCAAGTCAGGGCTGCCAGGCGGAGCAGGGGTGACAATGCAAAGCGGCGCAGAGCTCCTTCCCGGGAACAGGTGACACCTGCACCAGCATGAAGTTTCTTCCACAGCCTCACTGGCAATGCAGCTACCTGCACCACGCAGGGGAAGTCCTCTTTTTCAGCAACAATGGAGGTTAATGAACAAATGGACAAAACACCCTTCATCTCCCAGGGTGGAGGTGGGGTGGAGGTATCTTTAAGGAGCCATTTCAGCAGCAGCCCCTAGTGTCCCATCTATAGACACCATTCCACCAACTCTCCTGTCCAGAAAAGCAATGGGCCCAGAATGTACTTTTTAATGAAATCGTCAGCAACAGAATATACGTGATGTAAAGGAGACATATAACACCATCAAGCTGATTCTTGTGAGTGGTTTAACACAGAGAACCCAGGTCTTGGAGTTGGGCAGTCTGGCCTGTAATCTTGGTGTTGCCTTTTTACCAGGTGTGTGGTCCGAACAAGTCACTTAACCTCTCTGAACCTGCAAAGGAGGCAACCACGACCTGCTTCCTTTGCTCAGAGCAGGTGAGAAGCCTCACGGAGCACCATGTGCAACGTGGTTCACACCCTGTAAAAGTGCCACTCAATGACGAGAGTGTCATTATTAACCCCCGGGGTCTTCCCTGAGTCTGGGAACGGTTGGCGAGTGTGGGCATCAGGAGAGAGGCGGCTGGGCCTCTACTCCCACCAGTCACTTGAAAAGAAACAGCAACAATAATAGAGGCCCCTTTCCCCATGTTCTGTTCTTTCTATTAAAATCAACAAGCAGCACAGCACCAGGTTAATATCTCTCTAATTACTAAGTCGTCAGTTGCTGGGTGAAAAACTCCATAATTTAGTTCTCATCCCTACTCCACACGTTGACACTGATAGCAGGGATCCGAGGTACCATAAAAAGACACATTTGGGACGCCCTGTGCCTGTGCTCCCCATGCTGTTCCTCTCCACCCAGAATATCTGTTCTCCGTGCCCCTCTGCCTGCGTGACCTCATTTAGCCCAATGGTTCCCAAGCTTTCACTTCCTGGGACAGAGAAGAGAGAGATGCGTTCAGCACACAGTGGGTGGGGTAGAGGGGCCATGGGCTAAGTGACTGAGGTTAGACGGCTCAAGCTGGAAGGGACAACCTGAGCCCGGGGCTGTCCATCCCAGGCCCTACCCAGCCACCTTGAGGCTAAGAAAAATCCCTTACCTGGGAGCTGGGAAGCTCTGATTTGATTTTATAATCCCCATTTTACAGATGAGAAAACTGAGGTTTTGAGAAGTCAAGCCCCTTGCTGGAAAGTAGACCCTGGCAGTCCAATGTGGGGGCCCACAGTGGTAACCAGTCTACTGTACTGCCTCCCATCTCTTCCTGCAAGCCTACAGCTTTCCAGAGCTTATTCCTGCTACCTCTTCTCAACTGGGATGGTGTACCACTCAATTTCACATGAGGAGTGTTCCCCGCTGCTTTCTGCCATCTGACTCCCCCTTTCTTCTCCCATGGGAGGTTGGGACATAGAGGAGGCACTGAATCAACACCAGCTGAACTGAACTGGGGTAGAGCCCCCAAAGCCGGCCGGGACCATCACCCCTGACTGAGCGTGAGGCCATCTGGGACAACGACACATCATCTCTAACTAGCCCTGACGGCAACCCTGCGAGGTGGCCATCACCTTCCCCGTCCACAGGGAGGGAAGAAGTTGGCTGCCTGACGGTCTCACAGCTACAGAGAGGAGGAGTAGGATTCAAAAATGTTCCAGAGAAAGCACACTGTCACTGCCGAGCTGCCTCCCCCTCGGGGCATCTGAGAGTGACAGGTCTCAGGAAGGACGTGGAGGCCGGCACCTGAGAGACAGCACTGGGGGACGGGCCCACTGGTGCCCACGGAAAGCCCCCAGGTTTTGGGTCAGGGGATAGCGCCTGGCCTGCTGCTTACCTCCATGCCCGTCACTCCTTTGAAACTTAGAGACTTCTACTAAATGAACAAAGCTTTTTCCCAAGAAAGGGGTTGTGCCAGAAGCTCTTATTTAACAGCAATAACCCTAGTCTTTGGTTAACCTTTTAGCAGAAATGAGTTGACAGCCAAATGCGAATCAACTCAATTTAACAAACAGTCATTGTAGACCTACCACGCACCAGGCACTGGGCTGCGTGCTGGAAACACGGTGGAGAAAAAGCGACACGGTCACCTGTCCTCATGGAGCTTAGAGAGAATCGAGCCAGTCCAGCAGGCAGTGGATCTGGAAGAACTGTACTCGGAGAGCTGGGTGGCCGGGAAGGGCGCTGATGACCCGCCATGGCCATCCTGCCGCCCCGCGCAGCCTCCCTGGCTGGGTCTCCCCGCTCTTCCTCCTGCAAAGCAGCTGCCTGCCAGAAACTAAAAGAGGAACAGCAAACTGCTGAGGGCAAGGAAAGCCGCTCCTTGACCCAAACACACCAAATTAGGGCAAAACCGAGCCCTCTGAGTGAAAGGAAATTCAGCTGAGGCGCCCGAATTTTAAAAACATGTGTGGTTTTGGGCTTAGTTTCTTTGTAACAGCCTCTCTTTCCTCCTCCTTGCATATTGCTATTCTGTACCTGAGGCCTCTTGGTAGTACCAGCTGCTGCCAACACGTGTCATTGCTAGAAACCGATAGCCCCATGGAGAACGGCTTTGTTTTGTTTTGTTTTAATACCACTAGGGCTCATCTCTTGAAACCCCAAACTCCACAACAAAACCACAAACACCCAGCTCTCCATAAGGCCTCTAACCCATGAGCTTTAAAGCAATGCTTCCCACCTTTTTCACATCCTGGCACACATAAAAATGACCATATATGCTCAGCCCCCTGGAAGCTACACACTGGGCCCCCCCCCCACTCCCGAGCTGAGTGGATGGCATCTGGGCGCACCTATAACACCATTCTTGACACACCTGCTGGTAAGCTTTGGTTCCCAGAGCATAAATGTCACCAAACCTCAAGAGAATCATGAGAGAAGTGAAGCCGGATGGATCAGAGGATCACATCCCAAACTCACATCAGAGTGCCAAGAGGGGGGACACAGGGCATTCGGCCACTGCAAAGGCTTTGAAGCCAAGAAAGGCCATCCACCTTCCCCACGCGGAGGAGTAAACCAGCATTCCCTATGATGCAGCGCAGACTGGAAATATAAATAGCTTCTAAAAAGGTTAGCAAAATGCACAGATGACAAATCTACAGTAGGTTACTAAGGGAAACCAGGATGCTCAGTGCCAGCATCTCACCTGTTGCAGCTGATGTCTGGAAGGAACCCTGCGGCTCCTCCCAAACTCTGCTCCCGGGGCCCCTCAGGGACACAGTGTCGGGCTGCAGGGACCTGGAGCCTGAGTGATGTGAGTGGGTACTTCCTGAGCCCTAATGATGCTCCCTGCAGGCCCCTCCAAAGTAAGGAAATCCTTTGTCCTAATCCCATCTTGGTCTGGTTCTCATAAGCCCACTCACTCTCAATTTCCTCACCTGGGAAGAGTCTACCTCGGAAGGTTCTGTGAGGATGCCTGCCTGAAGGTGGGAGGCGTTCTATGAGTGGCAATACCCTGGGCTTACCCCTCCCCCTTCCTGTTAAACTAGGCTCTTGGGCGCTGCAGGGCATTCCAGAAGGCAGGGCATTCCCAGGCTGCCTCCCTGGAGATCCCCTTCTGGAGGGGAAGTGCTTCCCGGGGCACCCAGAGGGCCTGCAAGGCAGCCACAGCTGCTGGGCTATGTCAAGTAAGAAACAGACCTCGCTTGTCCCTGAACCAACCCCAGGGGACACCTTAGTGGAGGTATTTATAGCTCTCTTATATGCATCCTTGAACTTGTGTGTGTTTAAGTTAACAGATATAGCAACAGCACACCCCAAAGCACACATATGGACGTGTACACACTGAGGCAGTGGCTAAATCCGGAACTCTAGGGAACCCAAACTCACTCCCAACACACCCTCCTGAGTGTGGGTATTCCAGGACCTGGGATAAACTGGGCGTCCGTCCTTCCCTCTTCAGGGTATCAAGTTCTGCCTTCCTGCCAAGGATTAAGAGATCAGCCTGGAGCCCGCACCTCGAGAGCAGCTTGCCAGGCAACTCCCACTGGCTCGTCTGCCAGAGCCAGAGCTCTTCTCACTTCCCCTGAGCGCCACACAGTGCAGAGTCAGGAGGGAAAATCTCACCCCTCCAGCACCTCCCTGAGCAGACACTGGGGCTGCTGCAGAGCCGACCCTGAAGCCCTGAACGCCAGGCAAGAAAAGAGAAGAACTGCAGAGGCCCAGACCGGAAGCCGGACCCCTCCAGCAGGCCACAGGGAGGAGGAAGGAGCGCCTTCAACTTCCACTCTGAAATGCTTGGCACTAAAATGTCGGGCTGCTCCTGGGCCACCAGGGGCTGGACCAAGAGAGGGGGTCTTCCCTTTGGCCTAATGCTAGTGTGTCGGGGGTGTCTGCCCAGGCAGAGAACGTGATGGGACTCAGAACGTGATGCCCGACACATTAACATTCACTATATATTCTCTCTCTCTCTGCCAATAGCAGCGGAGGTTAAGGGGGAAGCAGCCTACTCCGGAAGGCAAGAGGTTATCTACTACAGT
This sequence comes from Delphinus delphis, assembly GCF_949987515.2. Taxonomy (NCBI): domain Eukaryota; kingdom Metazoa; phylum Chordata; class Mammalia; order Artiodactyla; family Delphinidae; genus Delphinus; species Delphinus delphis. The sequence goes on from NC_082694.2 coordinate 52,402,823, forward strand.
CATCTCTTGAAGTTCCGTAATATGTTCTTTAATATATAAATTGGGCCATTGGATACCTATGGCTTTGAACTCAACTGGGGTCAAAGAGGGGACCCAAGAGTAAGCACACAGACTAGAAGTTCCAACCCAGGGGAGATGTGCTGTGGTTCAAATACAGTGAGCGCCCAAGTGCACGAGTGAACTTTTTAAAGTGCTGTGAGCTTCTCCCTCATCCCATCTTACCTCCCAAAGTAGAATCGACTGAAACCTACATACCCCACTTGGTTCTCAAATTTTATGCTGAACTCTTCATTTTTCTAAGAGTTTCTCTTACATCACTGGGGATGCAGGTTCTGATCAAGAAAGGAAACCATCCTGACACAACAGGGCATTTAGAGCAGGGAGCACTTGACCGTGTCCATGGGTCCGGTGATGGGGACCGTGGCAATTACGAAGTACAAAGCTAGCATCAGACCTCCACTAAAAAGCCTCTAGGATCTGGCATCCTAGTAGAATTTCTATCGACTCCAAGTATAATACACGGTCCTCTTCCACGTGTGACCTCTTCCCCCTATAAAACTGCCCACAGTGGAGCACAATAATTTCTCATATTTATTACACATCTACTATTATGAACGAAGAACAGTGTCAGCTGCTTTTATAGACATTAAACAATTTAAGCCGACCTATAACACTGCAGTGCAGATTCTAATTAACCACATTTTTACTAGATCACAGAGAAGCTTAATAATACAGCTAGAATCACAGGACCGGTACAGCAAGGTGGAGATCTGGGCCCAAGCCTATTTGGTTCCAAAGCCCATGGGCTTTCCTCTGCTGCCCATCAGACTCGAAAATTTCTCTCTATATGTATATGCACGTGAATGTGTTTCTTTATCATTATTATTATTGTAAGATTAATCGGTTACCAATTCATAGAGGCACGAGGTCTTAATGACCAAGTACAACATAGAAATCTCCTACATATCACACATTGCATCTAATTCAGACACTTCCACCTATGCTGTCCTCAGACATGGCACATCCCTATCTTAAGTTTATTCTTTTGTACCCCTCTGGTGCTTAGCACAGTGCTAGGTACAAAGTGGGCACTCATTTCATCTCATTGATGATTATGTTGCTAAGATTGCTTATTAGTAATAAACCCTTGGAGGCGGAAAGGTGAATTATTGCTAACTCAGAAAAGTCTTAGACACTGAGAGAAACACCAAGGGGGCCTAACATACCTCTTGGCCAATAGAGTAAGTGCTCCACCATTGGATAAAAACAGTAATATCTGACTCTCACTAATAGGTTGATCCCACTTAGAAGACAGCTTACAATCTCCACTGAAAACAGCACTTGACTCTTTGGACCTGGGTTTTTTCCTCTGCAGGGGTGGCATACAACCCCCACTCAAAGAATGACTGTGAAGATTCCAGGGACCATGTCTACAGAGACACAAGCAACCCAATCAAGCCAGGTGGCACCCCAGCACCTCCCATGACTTCATCTGTACATAACCGCCTCAGACTACGGCAGATTCAGACCCGTGTCCTAATCCCAGCGACCTCCCTCCGTAGCTGTGACTTTAGATCAGCAACCTAGCTTCTCTGAGCCCTAGTTTCCTCATCTGCAAAGATGGAGGATCACCTATCTCATGGGGTTGTTTAGTGCAGAAAATAAAATAATATTTGCATGTGGCTGCCCCAGGCCTGATATGTAGAAGGAAGTCAGTAGATATTAGCCAGATTTGAATGTGCACAGAACAGCTCTGACATACACATGTCCTGTTGAATAGGGCTCGCGGTCAAAAGATGGCCATGGTGACAAGTAACAAAGAAAAGGGAAGAGGCAGTAGTGAGAGAAGTTAAAATTAGAGACGATTTTTAACCTCTCTCCTTTCAAACAACAATTTCAACCTGCTGTTTACCAGCTGTACTTCTTAAAAGTCGGTCTTATTTGATTGAATGGGTTCTGCCTCTTGCCCTCCATACCGTCTGGTAATGATAGAAGGAGTAACTACAAAGCAGGTAATGAAAAGGGGCCCTGGAAAGCTAAGAACTCGTTGTACTAACCTGGTTCAGTTTGGTGAAAGTGGGCGGCCTCAGGCACCTGGTGCCTAGTGCTCTGCCAGTGGTTCCTCTATTCTCAGGGGCTCCTCTAACTTCACAGTATAGAAACCAGAGGCCACATCGAGATGCCCCCCAACAAGACATTCTTCGGAATCTAACCCGGTACTACAATTCTGAAATCCAAATCTACAAGGGCTACAAAGAAAAGCTCCTCTTTATTGACCTAATGTGCGCCTAGTGTGTGCCGGACTCAGTGCTAAGCATCCAGGGTATAATACATGCCCAGGGGAATGGTCTGAACTTTTTGAACCCCGTCTTACAGATAAGGAAACTGTACTACTGGACATCCCCTAAAGACACTCTCCAAGGCCCTCAGCCGCTCACATGTTCTCAAGGACTCAAGTCTGGATGACACGGGGAAACTTCCGCCCAAATTTTCAGGTCTAATCACAGGGATGGATTTTGCAAAACTTCATCAAACAAATCATCTTAGGCCCACAGCAGAAGTGGGTTTGGGAAGAGGGTGGAGCTGGGACAGAGGCAGAGAGGAGAACTTAATGCTTCAGAAGCCACCTCTAATTTGCAAATAATGGTCGGAGGGTGCATTTTCTTTCTGAACAATAATCTCTACCAAAGAAAACCCAGACAAAGTCACCTGGCCTTCCTAGGGAACAACGAAAGAAAGCTCTTCCTCCAAGATTCACACTGAACTCCTAACCCCTCCTTCCCCTCCCTGCCCCTGGGAGTGGCTGGATGGTTGTTGTTTCTTTTCTTTTTTCCCCGTGGTCCTCTGGTAATACCACAAATTACGTTTTCAGGGACTGGAGTCCCAGAGTGCAATGATGTTGTAATAAACATAACCAGGACCAAATGCCTTCCCATCATATTAGATGATGCCATTTCCCACCAATCAGGCTCCTCGGGCAGGCAGACCACTCACCAATGAGGGACCAGACAAAGGCTGTGAGGGGAGACCTGGTCATCGGCAACTAAAAATAAGAGTGCTTCAGGATTGGCCGCTGCCACTTTGCAACAGGAGTTGGGACCCACACACCAGGCACCAGACAGAAGGCACACACAGGCAGAAACTTTCAGCCCAGGGGTTCACATGGGGTAGGCTGGTCTGGATTTGTTGCTGAGATTTTTTTTTTTTCCTTTCCCTAATGTAGTGACTTGAAGAAAGAAATACTTGATCCAGAGGGACCCTTGCAGACACACCCTCACTCCTAGACACGTCAGTTTCCAAAGGCCCTTCACAGACACCCTGAATTGGGGAAAGGGCGGGGGGTGCGGCCAGGGGCCAAGACACTCACCTGTCCGGCTGTGTCATAGAGTCCCAGGAGGTACTGCTTGCCCCCTACGGTGACGCTGACTGCAAGGGCAGAGAAGTGGGGGCGGGGAGAGAAGCTCACAATCATCGAGGCTCTGGGGCAGTTTCGTTCCCCATCAGGACCCTTCCCTCCTAACCCAGCTGGAGGCAAGCGGGAGCTCCCAGGGAGATGCCACCCGTTTTCCCTTGTGCCCGGCTCACTGTGAAGTGGCGTGAGGCTGGGGCGATGTGGCGCCCAGCTGCCCACTCCTTTCTCCCAAGTCCCGTAGCCACGTTTCCCCCTCGGGGATTGGGGCAATAGGGAAGGCGGCTGTAGGAAGGTCAAGGAGGTCGGCCCCGGGCGCCGAGGGGGATGGGAAATGCGGGGCGCCAGGACGGGGCACCGGAGTTGGGGGTGGGAAGAGGGCTGGGTCCGGCATGCTAGGGGCTGCCAGAGGGAAAGCCTGGGGGTGGGGCCGGGCGCCCGGCGGAGGGCGCGACGGGGGAGGGGTGGGGAGCGCGCGCAGGGGAGGCGGTGAGGGGGCTCAGCCAAAGTTGCTCCAAAGTTCCCAGCCCGGGGAGCGGCCCCTTAGTCAGCACTTCCGAGGCTTACCTGCGTAGTGGTCGAAGACGGTGGGCACGTACTCCTCCGGGAAGGCGTCGTTGGCATAGCTCATGAGTAGGCACGTCTTGCCCACCGCCCCGTCGCCGACCACCACGCACTTGAGCATCAGCGCGCCGGGCCCGTGAGCCATGCTGCGGCCGGCCGGCCTCCGGGCATGGTCCCCCCGGAGCCCCCGCCCCGGCCCCGGGCTCAGCCCCAGCCCGCCTGGGGGGTCCGCCGCCGCCGCCGCTCAGCGCAGCACGGCCGACCCCCCGGCCCCATGCAGCGACTCCCCCCGCCCGAGGGGAGGGGGCGGCGGGCCCGGGGCGCTGCCGCCGCCTCGGTCGCTGCCCGGATCCCCGCCCGGGCCCCGGTCGCCGCGCCCGCCCGCTGCCCCCGCCGCTCGGCGCCCGCGCCCTCTCCCCGGCCCGGCCTCCCCAGGAGGATCCGCTGGATCATAAGACTGGCCGGCCCCGGGGGAGACGGCAACTTTGGGGAGGGCGGCGGAGGGGAGGGGCCAGGCGGCTCTCCCCGCCCAGCGCCGGCCCGGGCCCCCTCCCCGCTCGGCCCCGGAGGAGGGCGGGCCCAGGCGCCTCCCCGGATTGCGGGCTGCCGGCTCCGCGCCCCCGCCCGCCCGCCTGCCTGCCGGCTCCCGCGCCCCGCGCCCCGCGCCCCGCCCGCGGACGCAGCTCGGCCCTGCCGGCTCACCCTAGCTTGACTCCCCGCGAGGGCTGTGGGGAGGGGGCGAGGAGGAGGAGCCGAGGAGGAGCGACGGGGAGGAAGGTGAGACTGGGGGAGGGGGCCGAGCGACCAGCGCTCGCGAGGAGGCGAGGGCTCCTCGCGAAAGTGTGCGCAACGCCCAGAAGCGTCCACAGGCTCCGATGCTGGGAGAAGACGTGGAGGCCTCTTGGGGAACCGCGACGACTCTTATGATGACGCAATAGTCATGAAAAATTATTTACGTATATTTAAACTCCACCCGGAAGGCAGGATCCATTCTGTCGGCCTCTAAGTGCACAACAGAACTAGAAATCGGGAAGGAAGAAAGGGCAAGAGAGTTAAAAAAATTTTTTTTAATTTTTAAAAAATTTTCACTCTCACGCACGGGGTGATGGGGGAGGGGTGGCGGTGGTCCCTGAGCTGGAAAGTAGGGACTCCTGACTTACTGCTCCGTCCCGCCTCCCACCATCCCCACCACCCCATGCTGTTCACGGCAGAGCTTGAGTCATTTACTACGAAACTGGTGTCTAAGGGAGTTACAGCATCTTGAACCACTGACGCACCCCCGCACCAGCCAGAGAAGGGAGACTCTGCGACTCTGGATGCGGCGGGTGTACCTTTGCTCCCCCTATAGGCGACATTCTCTGAGGCCCCTTTACAGTCCCAGTGTCCCTCGAAGGTGTTAGGTTGTGATCCCTGAGGAGTGATACACTCTAGAGCTCTAAGACGCGGCCTGTGATCCAGGCAACCACCCCTGTCTTCCTGCCTGGGCGATGCTTGCTTGGAAACACCCGTCAGGCCAGGTCGCGTTCACTCGCCAACAGTGCTGCTTCTAACTTTAGGCCCTGGGGCCGGGGGGTGGGGGGGGGAGAATACTCTGCACGTAGCCACCACACCCTCCCTCCCCTTGCTGACAGGAGATAAATCGCTTCCTTTCATCAGTTCACAGGATCAGAAAATGCTGTGTTGAGAGGCACCGCAGAGGTCAACTGGACCACCTCCCTTAGATCTCCCTGAGGTTGCAGGTAAGCAAATTGAGACGCAGAGAGGTGAAGTGGTTATGTCAAAGGCTTCCAGCTAATTCCAGCATTCAAGGACTTGGAACACACTTTGGGAAATGCTCAGTTATGTCCTCACGCCACACTTCCCAGGCCTCAACTCTCAAACCCCAAATCTGATTTCCATTGTCCTGCAAGACTTCCTGGATTCTTGGAAGTTCCTTGTGGGGTCCCACTGAACGTCTCACCAGACCCCTCCATTTGTGTCTGAGTGTGGGTATTTACATTGCCAGCTGCTTTAGGTTATGTAGTGAATCTGGAAGATATTTTTTATGTACTGAATGACAGGTTAAGGAAGGCAGTTCAGTGCCTTGAAGTCAGATCTTGGTTCAAGACTAGTCTCTGCCACTTCCTTCTAGAGGGGAAGAAAGGAGCACTTGCCCCCTTTGCCTACAGGACTACTTCTTCAGACAGCATTTGCTGGGACTGGGATTGTGAAAGGAGGGTCTATCAGGAGAGGTTAAGGAGCTACCGGGCGCACTCAGCCTAGAGAGGGCATTTGGGTCTGGCTCTGACGGTACTTAGCAGTGTGACCTTGAGCATATGCCACTTCTGTTCTTGGGGCCTCTGCTTTCTCATCTATAAATGTGAGCTCATCCATAAGGGTGAGGTCAGGGCTCACCTTTGAGAACGCTAGGGCTCTTCACAATGTGTCCTGAGAGATCCTGGCAAAAGCTTTGGGCCAGGGGAGAAGCAGTTGCTAGAGACATGGGGACGGCCTTTTCGAGGGATAATGAGGTCTGTCCCAGGACTGGAGGATAGAGGCTTCCCCCACTGAGGACTCCAGCCTCTCAGTTCTCATGCTGCTTTTCAGTGCGGCAGATATTTACCAGGGATCCAGAGAGCTGGAGGATTAGCTCTAGAACCTTGAAAAATGGAAGGGACTCCAGGTTCTGATGCTTTGGGAGAAGCTCTGGGAATATCAGAACACTCCAAGTGGGGAACTGCTGTCAGATGAATCATGCAGTGGTGACTTCATTGATGACGGTGACCTCATCCCTTTGGCCCATAGAAAAGCCAAGACTGACTGCCAGGAGTACTTTGAGCTCTGGACTGATTCCACCAGTTGAATGTAGAGTAGGAGGGAGACGGGAGAATTATCCTAGATGCCCAGGTCAGCCCAATGATGGGTTAGCTGGAAGGACCAAACAGATCTCAACAAATAATTACTATATAATGTGATCAGTGCTGTGATCGAGGATAAAGAACAGTCTTCGGCAAGTGCAGGGAGGCTGTTAGTACCTAGCTCTAGATGTGCTGAGGAAGGATTTGCAGAAGGGTGTCATTGGCCTGGGGGTTAAGAGGCCAATAGGAGTAAGATAAGAATGCCTAGGAAAGACAGCCCTGCCCCCCAGCAAGAAGGAACAGCACACAACTTCTTGGGAATGGTGAGCCATGTAGGTGGACAGATGCGGGATTAGTGGTGCAGGGCAACTGGTTTGTATGTAATTGAGAACTATGTGATGCTGCCAGGCCATGGGCCTCTGGAAGCCACGGTAAGAGCATGCAGGGCCCCACCCGGGCATGCAGGGCTCCACCAGAACCTCGAAGAATGGAAGAGACTCACAGGATATTCACGAGTTCCTATTTCTGGTTATCCCTGGCACCCTGTCGTACCTACTGGTCTTCAGTTAGTCACTTGATTTAACAAGTCCCCCTTCCCTTTTTGCCTAGTGGGTGTGGGTTGGTTTTCTGTCACTGGTAACCAAGGGAATCTTGACTATGTTAGTATTATCACTACAGTTGAGATAAGTGATGTGCAGCGAAATTCAGAAATTTGCCCAAAGTCATGTAGCTGGTAAGTGGCAGAGCTAGCTTTCAAAATGGTCAGTTTTCTGAGCTCATGCTACTTCCCATGTTCCACATGAAGGAGGCATTAAAAGTTTCAGTAGGAAATGACAAGTTTAGAGCTGTCTTTTGAGAAGATCACTCTGGGAGTGGTGTGAGAACGTGGATTTAGAGGGGACGAGAGTGAAGGCAGAGGAAGTGAGGAGAGAGGTCACGAAGGTCTGATCCAGGCATGGCTGTGTAAATGAAGAGGAGGCCATGGGTAGCAGGATATTTTAATTAATTAATTTTTGGCTGCATTGGGTCTTTGTTGCTGTGCGCGGGCTTTCTCTAGTTGCGGTGAGCGGGGGCTACTCTTCGTTGTGGTGTGCGGGCTTCTCATTGCAGTGGTTTCTTTTGTTGCAGAGCATGGGCTCTAGGCACGTGGGCTTCAGTAGTTGTGGCACGTGGGCTCAGTAGTTGTGGCTCACAGGCTTAGTTGCTCCGTGGCATGTGAGATCTTCCAGGACCAGGGCTCGAACCTGTGTCCCCTGCATTGGCAGGTGGATTCTTAATTGCTGTGCCGCCAGGGAAGTCCCTAGCAGGATATTTAGATGACCAAGTCCACAGGGCTTGGTAACACAGCATGGGGAAGGGCTAGGATACCTCTGAGGCGTTATCCATTGACGTATGATTCCATTGACATATTCCTTCTCTCCATTCCTTTTTAATCTCCTCTGTTTTTATCCTCCTTATTTTAGTTTTCTTCCTTACTTTTAAAAACTTTCCCATCTCCTCTTGGTGCCTAACCATGAGACCAACTGCCTAAATCAAGCTGAGAGTAGATCTCTAGAAGGACATTAAGTTTCTGTCATTTTGTTTGTGTTCCCTCACATTCACCCCCAAAATGGAAAACTGGATTCCAATGGATCATTTGGTGTCATGATGCTTTGGGTTGCAAGTAATAGGAAAGTCAACCCAAACTGGCTTCAACAGCAAAGGGAGTATATGGACTTCTTTGACTGAAACATACAGAAGTAGCTCAAGCTTCGGGCATGGCTTGATCAAAACTCTGGATCTATTTTTTTCTTCACTTCTCTCAGTTTTTCTCTTCTCTTTGGGCCAGCTTCCTACTTAGGTTGCTTTCTCTCTTGAAAACAGAATGGTTGTACCAGGTCCAGGCATTACCACCCGTACACCACACTGCCCAGGAGGAGAAAGAGCTTCTCTTGACTCACTGATTGCACAAAAGTCTTGGACTTTCTCTGATCAGATTAGCTGAGTTCATCATGGTGGCCAGCAGAATGTCAGACGCTCGTTGCCTTAGGCCTGGGCTATTGGCCATCCCTGAAACCATCACTGTGACAAGGGATTGGGACTATCCTGATTAGGCCTATCAGGGCCCACCCCAAGGCCAGGATTTTAATCCCACTTAGGTTCTATGGTTCCTGCACAGCGGGCGGCAGGCATCGCAGGCATCTGGGGAATATATGCTGGGGAGGCGACCAGCAATATCTATTACATCTGGATTGTTGCCCACCAGTCAAAGTTTCTAGGCCTCCCCAAGCTATACTAGAAATAAAGAACTTTAGGAAAAGCAGATTTCAAGGGAAGAAGGAAGTGAGAAGGATCTAAGTCAAATCTATGATTTGTTTCAAATTTCAGTCAGTTGGTTTGTCAGTACATGAATCCATGCTTGGTGTGAACCCCTAATTCTTGGCTGACAGTAGGTACACTCTGCCCCCTTCAAATTTCCTTCTTAGAGTTACTGGTAAGGAGGTAAAGTGGTTATCATCCTTTTACCCCGTCCCCTCTGCTCTTCAGTTATGCTTCTTGTCTCCATACATGCTTCTTTTCTCTTTGCAGACTGCAGACTCTTCATTCCCCAGAGCTCTCTTGCTTCCCAGACTTCACCTGTCCCACGATCATAGCATCATGCTATGTGCCATACCTATTCCTCTTTTCCTTCCCACCACTAAAGCTCCCATCTGCATCCTTTTCTCTTAGGGCTCAGATGTAATATACCTTGCACATTTTTTTTAGCTAAGATACCAATGGCTTAAACACTGCAGCAATTTCTTAAAGGTCAATGGTTCCTAATGATCAGAATGATAAAAAAAATCCAATAAATCTGGCTCACTTGTTTTTCATTTCTAGTTATGTTTCTAGAATGCATCTAGATCTCTTTTTTCCAGTTCATTACATACCAGGAACTCAGAAGTAAACCCCAGCCTCTGAGAATTTGGGCTCAAGCATCTTTAATAATGTTTTCCGATCTTCATTCCTAACTACCTTTTGCTGCAGCCTAGGTCAGGAGACCAGTCGTTATACCTGATGGCATTGCCCCCATTGCTGAATCATGAAAAGGACACTTCTTTAGAGGTTGCTGGTGCAGAATACTCATATGATCTGGGAGTGACCACCTCTTATAAGGTCCAAAGGAGGCTGGATCATAGATCCCTCTTCCAGAAATGAAATTAATGACTTTATTCCAGGCTTCAGTACTAAGAGTGCCAGAAAACCATCTGAGACTCATTTATGATTGTTCTTGCACGGTGGATGTTGTGGTCACTGAGTATTATAAGCACGTTTTGAAGTTGGGAAATCTCCCACTTCGTAAGTCATGGTAGGAAGAAAAGATCGCCCCTTCTGGAAGCCGAAAGTTACAGACCCTTGCTTTCATTGTCAGACTCAAGAGCTGAAGTGACTAGAGTTAAATAAATACAGGGCACGCTTTCTGGAGGTTGCAGCTTTAGTGTTGGGTACACAACTCAGTACTAAACACAGGAAGTGGCACACAGGGTGGGTGGTGGTGTTGGTTGTGGTGTGACTGAGTTCCTGGTGCAGAAGTGACTGCCGTACACACTGACTGTCTAGAATTTGGTGGCAGCGATGACACCAGAAGTGATTTTCTCATCAGAGCAGGTCCTGAGGCGTGTGTTGGGCGTGGCTCCTGGAAAGACAGTCTTGAGCAGCTGTACCAGCCTGCCCACGATCTTGTGTGCTGTGCATGGTCCTTGGAGGTTCCTTTGCTGTGCAGTGAGCCCCTGACAGCTTCTGTTCCTCGCACCGCAGCCTCTTGAGAAGAGGTTGGAGGAGTGGATCGCTATATTGAATGTGCTTCCTGCAGTGGGAGCAGAGATTCCCACTTCTACCAGACCAACCTCTGTCTTAGTCCATTCGGGCTGCTATAACAAAATGCCACACACTGGGTAGCTAATAAACAACAGAACTTTATTTTTCATAGCTCTGGGGGATGGAAATCCAGGCTCAGGGTACCAGCATGGTTGGGGAGGGCCCTCTTCTGGGTTGCAGACATGGCAGAAGGGGCAAAGGGACTCTGTTGGGCCTCTTTTATAAAGGCGCTAATCCCACTCATGGGGCCTCTACCCTCATGACCTACTCACCTCTCGAAGGCCCCTACTAAGACCATTACTTTGGGCATTAGGTTCCAGCATACGAATTTTGTGGGGACACGTTCAACCTATATACCTTCCTAATGTAAGCAGTTCGAAACTTGCACAAAATATATGAAATCACTGTTTTCAGATATTGAACATAGCACAGGACTGTGATTTCTGAAAGAAAGGAACAAATGAGGCAAGCTCTACTACTAATTACCCTTTCTGCTGGAAGAACTTTCTGAATTGCAGCACAGTAAGGGGGAACCAAAGTTGACCATAGTGATCTTGCTGAGTCCAAGAGACGGCTGAGGAGACTTTTCAAGGCTGAGTACCAGATAGGGGGGAGTGTCCTCTTGAGTCCGTTGCTGATACTAAGTTGCTCGTGCATAGAGTGAAACTCCACCATGGTAGGCAAAGAACTGCCAGGGAACATGAGCTGATTGGTTCCCAGGGCTCACACAGGGCTGGGGGATGTTTGAGTTTCAACCAGCCAATGTGAAGAGACCTATTGAATGTCCAAAGAAATCAGTAGAAACTCCAGAAGGGTTATGCATTAGTAGAAGGGCTAAATTAGCCCTGAAGTAGAAGCAATTCTAGACCCCCAAGCCTCATATAGAACGAATTTATCCACTATTATGATAACTGCTGAGCAAAACAAATTCCATCATTTCTTTAAGGACAACAACAAAATAAAGACATTAAACAACATAAATTTCAGAAGGTCAAGAGTCACTAGATATGTAAAGAATAGAGAACTGTAACCAGAAAAATCAATCAATAGAAACAAACCCAGAAATGACAGAGGTAATGGAATTGGCAGGCAAAGACTTAAAAAAGAATTAGAAATAAACCCAAAGATTTAAAGGAAAATGGGAACATGGGGAGGAAGGAAATGGAAGATATAAAAAGGAACCAAGGGCTTCCCTGGTGGCGCAGTGGTTAAGAATCTGCCTGCCAATGCAGGGGACACAAGAGAAGCCACCGCAGTGAGGAGCCCGCACAACCCAACGACGTGTAGCCCTCGCTTGCTGCAACTAGAGAAAGCCTGTGTGCAGCAACGAAGACCCAATGCAGCCAAAAATAAATAAATAAATAAAATTTTTTAAAAAAGGAACCAAATCAAACTTCTAGAGTTTAAGAATGCAATACCTGAAATGAAAAATTCACTGACTGAGCTTAACAGCTGATTGGACACTGTAGAAGAAAGTACCTGTGACATTGAAGACATAGCAGTATCCAAACTAAAGAGAAAAAGACTAATGGAATAAAACAAAACAAAAAACACCATAGCTGTATCCTAAACTCTGCATTCCTGAGACCTTCAGTTAAAGATAGGAATTTCCAGCAGATGTCATTGGGACAGGACTAACTGTCAACCCCTTTACAATGATGGTGAAATAATTTTTTTAAAATTAATTAATTTTTATTTTTGGCTGTGTTGAGTCTTTATTGCTGTGCGTGGGCTTATTAGGGTGGTTTCTCTTGTTGCGGAGCACAAGCTCTAGGTACGTGGGCTTCGGTAGTTGTGGCATGCGGGCTCAGTAGTTGTGGCTTGTGGGCTCTAGAGTGCAGGCTCAGTACTTGTGGCGCATGGGCTTAGTTGCTCCGTGGCATGTGGGATCTTCCCGGACCAGAGCTCAAACCCATGTCCCCTGCATTGGCAGGTGGATTCTTAATCACTACACCACCAGGGAAGTCCCTGAAATAATTTTATGTTGGTTGGTAAATGCTTCCTACCCTGAACCCACCTCTACCCCCACCATGCTCCAGTCAACCTAGGCCTTTCCCTGGCTCCCTCTGACTTTCTGATTCAACATCTAAAGGATAATGCCCCCAGCAGAGAAGGAGGCCTTCAAGACCCTGTTCCAGCAGAGGCAGGACTATTTTGGTTGGTTGGTCATTAATTATGTCAAGTGTCATCCCTGAGTGGGGTGTAGGTTAGGATTGTGAGAGCCTTGCCTGGGACTTCAAATCACCTCTCTGAGTAGAATAGTCTCAACCAGAGGACCCTGGGCAAATTCATTTAAATAATTTAGATTTTAAAAATTCTTATTGAGCTCTGTGTTGCAGGAATGTGGGTGGGACAGGAGGAGGTGTCCCCCTTGTGGCAGGCCACTGCAGCACCTCTTCCATCTTCATATTCCTCTCTCCTCATCTGAAAGACAGTTACAAATCCCTAGGATTGTGACAGTCTATACGGGAGACTCTTTCCTCACTACCCATCCATTCATCTGTGGGTCCAACACATAATGCTTAACGCTACTGCTATGTACTAGACTCTGGGTGAAGCGTTAAGATGAGTGCAGAGGGGGTCAGAAATAGCACTTTTCCCAACCAGGTCATTGTGGAAGTCACTATGCATGGTGAGGGACAGAGTTGGGTGGATACACTCTCCTCCTCGCCAACCAGTACCTTCGCTGCGTCTGGGGTTGAGCTGTGTCTCTCAGCAGAGGTGAAGCCAGTCAGGACTATCACAGTGAGAGTTAAGTCAATACTAAAGGAGCGCTTGGCATCTGAATGCATCCCCTGATCCGGGGACGGGTACCAAACGTTCCTGATGTCCCTGAACTAGCAGAGCATCTGCTCTCGGGCCTGTCCCTGGCTCTGGCTCAGAGGCTGGAGGCTTGGCCGGCCAGCTCCCTCTGAAGGGCTTGTGTCCTGGGGCTCCTCGCTGACTTCAAACCCACCCTCTGGCCCCTGGAGGCTTTCTGGGCTGACTCCTGGCCCGCATCTACCACCCCCCAAGCAGCTTGGGAGTGCAGTTCTGGGAAGGACAGGATGACTGGGGTGGTGTTTTGTGAATGACGACCTCTGACGTTCACCTAGCACTTTACAAAGCTTCTTCACTCCTCACATCCTTTGGCTTTCACAAAATTCCTCATTAACACCCTTTCTGTAAACAGATGAGGCTTTGTGTCTTTATCCAGATGGAATTCAGGCAGATTGTGAACCTTTATCCAGATCACCCGGCCTGTGAGTGACATCAGGACCGAAACTTTTACCTTTGATGCTCCGTCCAGCGCACTTCTCATGACACCAGCTATGGCCCGTGGGGGCATCCGAGCCAGAGAGAGGCCTCCTACTTCAGAGGCAGCCTGGTTCCCACCCTTGGTTACCATCCCGTGACGTCCTGTGACCAACCAGCCCATGGGACACACTCAATAGATATTAGCCATATAAGCTGCTTATACATCTTGTAGCCAGAATCTCAGACCACTCCCACCCACCCCCATCCCCACCTTAAAGGGGGCCTGTCTTGGGGGACGAATACTTTGATAAATCGATTGTGGGAGAACTTACAAGGGTCTGCTTGAGTAACGATGGTTGTTTTCTAAGGAGGGTGGATTCAATTAACACGAAGTCAGTGTTTTCCAAATGTTTTGTACAGCAAATCACAGTAACCCATACATTTTCATTGTGAACCAGAATACGTATGTACATATATATCATATATTTAACAAAGGTTTGACAGAACAACACTTAAACTTAACTACCTGTAATGAACTCTGGGTTTTCTATTCCATTTGGCTTCACGGCCCATACTTTGAAAAACCCTGCCCTAGGGGCTCTGCTGAGTGGCTACCTGGCTGGCAGCTGGAGTTGAGTGCTCAGGACCACAAAGCTGTAAGAACTCCTACAACTAAACAACAAAAACAACCTGATTTTTAAAATGGGCAAAGGCCTGAATAGACATTTCTCCAAAGGAAATATGTAAATGCCCAATAAGCATGTGAAAAGATATTCAACATCACTAATCATTAGGAAAATGCAAATCAAAACTATAATGAGTACCACCTCACACCCATTAGGAAAGCTGTTATCAAAAAACCAGAAAATAACAAAAATTGGTGAGGATGTGAAGAAATTGGAACCCTTGTTGCATTGCTGGTGAGATTATAAAATGGTGCAGCCACTGGGGAAAATGGTGGGGCAGTTTCCTCAAAAAAGGAAACAGCATTGCCATGTGATCCAGCAATTCCACTTCTAGGTAAGTACCCCAAAGAATTGAAAGCAGAGACTTGAACAGATACTTGTACACCCACATTCAGAGGAATGTTATTCACAATAGCCAAAAGGTGGAAGCAACCCAGATGTCCATTGATGACTGAACAAAATGTGATGTGTACATACAATGGTGTTCTTCAGCCCTTATAAAGGAAGGAGATTCTGACAAGTGCTATGACATGGAGGAATCTTGAAGACATTATGCTAAGCGAAATAAGTCAGTCACAAAGGACAAATATTAAATGATTCCACCTCTGTGAGGTTCCTAGAATAATCAAATTCATAGACACAAAGTAGCAAGGTGGTTGCCAGGGACTAGGGAGAGGAGGGAATGGGGGTTAGTGTTTGATGGGTACGAAGTTCTGGAGATGATTGGTGGTGTCTGTTGCACAACAATGTGAATATATTTAATGCCACTGAACATTACTTAGTGGTTAAAATGATAAAAACTTATGTGTATTTTACCACAATAAGACAAAGAAAAAAGATAAATGGATTTTACTTTTTAAATGGGATTTCCGGCTTCTCTAAAATATCAGATCTTGTGCCCAAGTCCCCATTTCCAAAAGGCAGCAGAAGCCTGGGCCCTTTAGGCAGGGATGAAACAGAAGGGCCTTTTTTTTTTTGCAGGTGGGGGGAACCACCACTGAAAACCTTTAGCTATGCAACTTTGTGGCAAATTGCTCTTGGGGGGAACTTGATTCCTTTGAAGTAACCTTCCTGCAGACGTTTGAAAAGGAGAAATCAAGTTGTGAATTCTTTTTTTATATATAAATTTTTTAATTTTATTTATTTATTTTTGGCTGCGTTGGGTGTTCGTTGCTGCGCGCGGCCTTTCTCTAATTGTGGCGAGCGGGGGCTACTCTTCATTGCAGTGCACCGGCTTCTCATTGCAGTGGCCTCTTGTTGCGGAGCGCGGGCTCTAGGCACGCGGGCTTCAGTAGTTGTGGCACATGGGCTCAGTAATTGTGGCTCGCGGGCTCTAGAGCGCAAGCTCAGTAGTTGTGGCGCACGGGCTTAGTTGCTCCGCGGCATGTGGGATCTTCCTGGACCAGGGATCAAACCCATGTCCCCTGCATTGGCAGGTGGATTCTTAACTACTGCGCCACCAGGGAAGCCCTAAGTTGTGAATTCTTAATGTAAATTATTTAGGGAGAAATGTTTCTGACCCTGCCCGGTTCTCTCCTTTATATTACCTGCCTGCCTGTAGTGGCATTAGCTTTCTCCAGCCCCAACCAAAGCCTGCTTTGCCACTGGGATGGAGTTCTTAGATTAAAACTGTATGTGGCCCCTTAGTTATCAGCAATTGAAGCAGGGATAAAGCTTTGTGGACACTTCTCTGATTTCCGCTCTGGGTGTCTCCTTTTACTTTCAGACCAAATGAACTCTCTGGCTGCTGCTTTGTCTCCCCACAGCTGGCTCGGGAGGGAGCAGGGTGCATCACACCCGCTTTCCCACATCTTCACGCTGAGCTGAGCTGCTCAGCCCTGTGGGTGGAGCTGCAGCAGGTGCTGCCAGGGCCAGTCCCTGAGTCATCAAACCTGCTGGCTCTTGTACCACATCTCCTTCCATCTCGTGTTCATGTCCAAGCCCTCATCCATGCAGTCTCGACCCGGCATTTACTTACAGCCAGGCTCTCCTGCCTCCACCATCACCAGGCTAATCTTTCTAAACCCAGGTATGGCCAAGTTACATCCCTACTGAGAAGCCTTTGATAGGGCTCCTTAGCCTAATGTCCCAGCTCTCAGTGTGACATTTCAAACCTTCCCCAGTTGAACTCCGTCTTTCTAGACATCACTCACTCCCACTGCCACTGCAGGCCTGTCTGCTGCCACACCAATCTGTTCTCTGCACTCAGACCTCCTACACATTCCCAGTACGGTGTCTCTGCCCACAGTGTTCTCCCTGTCTAGACAATCTCACTCTGTCTTCCTGCTTCTCAGAATTGTTTGTTCTTCAGTGCCCATCTGTACTTCTCCCTCCCAGCTTGACCCCTTGCTCAGAGGACGACTCCTTCAGCTGAAGCCTGTGGCCACACAGCCTGTGTGCTCTCCTGGCTTTTATCACATCCCATGTTGGGTGCAGGTACCTTTCCATATTTCTGAACCAAAGTCCTCTCTGGAAACCCCAAGGTATTGCTTCGAGTCAGGTATCCATCACAGCTTGATCGATTCTTGCCTATTTGGATAAATCCTCCTTCACGAATACTGTCTACTAGCTAACCTTTTCCAGGTGACCTGCCTCCAGTTAAAACATGTGTGGTCACTAATGGTGTGTCCCAAACCACCCACTACATGGTCTACCTGGTTGCAGAGAAGTTCATTATAAAAGAGCCCATGGTGAGCTGGGGAGGGGCTTTTAGGGATTGGATCCCTTCATTTGCTTAGCTTTCTTGGAACTGCTGATTCCTAACAGATCACACTGTAGTGTGATTTCCTGTTTACCTGTACATCTCCCTCATGACGTCGTAGGCTTGGGAGGTGGGCTGGTGTCTGCTTGTTCTCTGTCTCCAGTGTCTACACAGTGCCTGACACATGGTAGATGTTCAACAAATATTTCTTGAAAGACAGAAAAGGGAATGCCCCCTTCCCACATATTTATTTATAAATTATTTATTTATTTGGTTGCGGCAAGTGCGCTCCTTAGTTGTGACTCTCTCAGGCTCCTTAGTTGTGGCATGTGTGCTCCTTAGTTGTGGCATGTGTGTTCCTTAGTTGAGGCCAGTGGGCTCCTTAGTTGTGGCTCATGGGCTCCTTAGTTGCGGCTTGCTGGTTCCTTAGTTGTGGCACGTGGGCTCCTTAGTTGCAGTAGGTGGGCTGCAACTACTTAGTTGCAGCTCACCGGCTCCTTAGTCATGGCATGAGAACTCTTAGTTGTGGCATGCATGTGGGATCTAGTTCCCTGACCAGGGATCAAACCCCAGCCTCCTGCCTTGGGAGCATGGAGTCTTAACCACTGCTCCATCAGGGAAGTCCCCCTTCCCACATGTTTAGTATTTAAATTTAGTATTCTAAATTGCTTCGCCCACTTCCTGGGCCCTGCAAGTTGCCCCATGCTTCGAGCTCTGGAAAGCCCCTTCCCTTCCTCACGCTGTAATGTCTGAGTGTCTGGAGGCCCTGGTTTGGCGCTGCTTCTCTTTCAGCCAGGGTTACGGAGCCCACACCCAGACACATCCACCCTCAGACTTACTTACAAATCCCAGCTAGAATGAGGAACAGTTGCTTCAGGGTCTGGGCAGGGCTTCAGGGTGACGGACACATTTTGCCCACCAAGCACGCCTGCCACCCCTTCTTCCCGCTAATGGTGACGAGGATTCCCCAAGGTGCACACCGGATCACACAGGTGAGGCCGGGGAGGAGAGATTTCCAAGCCCACACTTCCTCTAAGAATGCCTCTTATACCTACAAATACAAAATCATCAGTTTTGAAATGTCTTCTTCCCTAAGGTCGTAAGAAGGGGTTTCTGGGGATGCTGGCAATGTCCTGCTGCTTGACCCGGGTGCTGGTTACAGGATATTTGCCTCATAATAATTCATTAAGCCATACACTTTTCTGAATGTGTATTACATTTCACAGTAAAAAAGAAAGTACCCCACACACACCCGCCCCAGCCTCAGGGCCTTAATCCAATCAATTCATGTTTAACCAGTGCCTGTCTGCATCCAGCCCCTGCTAGAGAAAGAGATTCTTGTCCTCAAGGAATTTCCTGGAGGAAGGAAGGTAACTAGAGCATCAGAAGACTCCGAATCCAGCTCTGAATTATATCTGGAAAATAGGCCATGCTGTCATTTTGAGGAGGAGTCCAGAGGTCAAGGAGGTAGTGGGGCTCAAACTGGGCTGAAGATGTAGGTGGGATTTAGGTAAGTGGAGAGGAGCAGAGGAAGGCATTGTAGCTGAGAGAACTGTAAGATCAAGAGCTGTTAGGTAAGACTGAGCCTGATGTGTCTGGGGGGGCAATGAAGAAACCCTAGTACTGAATAGTTGTTTTTGTTTTTTTTTTTGCAGTACGTGGGCCTCTCACTGTTGTGGCCCCTCCCGTTGCGAAGCACAGGCTCCGGACACGCAGGCTCAGCACCCATGGCTCACGGGCCCAGCTGCTCCGCGGCATGTGGGATCTTCCCAGACCGGGGCACAAACCCGTGTCCCCTGCATCGGCAGGCGGACTCTCAACCACTGCGCCACCAGGGAAGCCCAGTACTGAATAGTTTGTGGGAGTACGACTGTCTTGGAGAGCTCTAGATCTGCCCCCAGCCCCAAACATGGGCAGGGTGGATGCCACTTACAGTGCAAGCCTGCCTTATCTGAATGGAGAATCCTGTGCCCTTGTGCAAGAGCCGACACGTGTGTTTCACATTTCTTAAGTTCGTTTTGTTGTTTTGTTCAAGCCACAGGCTCAAGTGGGCTCATAATCCCCATCCCAGACAGACTGGAAGTTACATCTGCCAGACACATTACTCGGGCACCCGAGTTCATGCAGAGACACTTACTTGTTCAATTCCTGACTTTTAGCCCTGCCCCACCCTGCAGCTGCCTTCAAGTCCCAGCACTGATAGACTGAGTAGAAGTGGGAGTCAGAAGAAGTATGAGAACTCAGGACTGCAGATTCAGAGACTGTGACAGGCTGTGGGATGACTCTACCCCAGCCTCAGCCCAAGAGCCCTGGAATTCCAGGACTTTACCTACCATCACCAAGGATATGGCTGGCCACCTGAGACCATGGGTGAATGTGCCACGAAGTGCCGGGAGGTTCCCAAACTCCGTGCAGGGCTCCTAATTTGAATATAAGGAAGCAAGACTAGGATGTGTTTCTACTTATTTTAGGGAGTGGAACTCAAATCAGTCATAAGTACTCTGTACACACAGAGAGTGACTGTGATGAGGCTTAAAGCGGAGGGGAAGAGCTAGTAATAATATAGTACTAGTGATGCTGATAATGACAGTAACTACCAAGCGTGAAGATTAACTTTGTGCTTAGCAGTATGCTAAACGTTCACTTCTTCCATTTAAGCCTCACAATAATCCTATGATGTGCATGCTATTATTATTTCCATTTTACGGATGGAGAAACTGAGGCTTCAAGGCATGAGCTGCTTTCCCAAAGTCATACAAATGTTAAGTGCAGAAGTAGGATCTGAATTCCAGCAGTCTCACTCCAGCAACCATACTGTGGAAGCCGGCGATGCCTCCTTAAGCCCTGTCTGGGCTTGGAGAGGATGTCCTCCCTGATGGACCGGAGCATGCCAGCCCCTGTGGCTGGTATGGCATTCTGAAAGGCTGTCTGGCAAGTTTTGCTTGCTCTGGTTTCTCACTAAAACAACCTTTGGATTTGGCTTCCCAGGCGACTCACATACAGGAAAAGAGGGCCATGACCTGCCAACATGACAGCTGTATTTTTCACTAGTAACTTAATAAACTGGCTGCCTGGGTTCACATACATACCTGTTTCTGACAGCTTGGTTAAGGTGAGCCCACCCCAGAGCTGAGGCCCACCATGTGCCAACTTAATTGAGATTCTGGGCATGCAAGCGTAGCCCCCAGCTGAGGCCTCTGTGCCAAGGAAATTCCTCTTGGCCTCCTTTTGGCTGGTTTGGCCCGCCTTCCCCAGTGACAGTCTGGCTCTTTGGATTCGAGCTGCCTGGTCAAACTGTGAGGGTCTGCAGAAAGAAGGAAGCAACAGTGCCAGGTTCCAGTGCGTGTTCCAAGTTCCACATTCTGCCTACAGACGCCCGGCGCCAGAGCAAAGGCTGGCCCTTGGCAGTGGACTGGTAAGGATTTGTCTGGTACATTTTTTCCTTTACACACTTAACCTGGGACTTCCTGCATCTCTTACTCTCTCTGCTTTCATTCATGGTGGCTTCCAAAGCTGGTGATTAGCAGGGTTACCCAGAGAGCCCTTTTTTAAAAATATTTAATGGACTTGTCTTATTTAGGAGCAGAGAATGTTTTGCTCTGTTTACAAAAGTGCAGTTTAAGAAAAATTACATCCTAAAATAGTGGGAATGGATGGACTAAATCATTTTCTTTTTAACTTCCAGTGACAGTTTGTAAGGTTGAACCCGAAGTCTTGGTCTTTGTCAGAAACACGGGGTTGTTTTTCCACCAAGCTTGGTGAATGGTGCATCTTTCTGGGACAGCATTCTTTTTTTTCTTTTCTTTTTTTTGCAGTACGCGGGCCTCTCACTGTTGTGGCCTCTCCCGTTGTGGAGCACAGGCTCCGGACGCGCAGGCTCAGCGGCCATGGCTCACGGTCCTAGCCGCTGCGCGGCATGTGGGATCTTCCCGGACCGGGGCACGAACCCGTGTCCCCTGCATCGGCAGGCGGACTCTCAACCACTGCGCCACCAGGGAAGCCCCCCCCTTTTTTTAATTGTAAAAGACACATAACATGAAATCTACCCTCTTAACAAAATTTTAAGTGTACAGTACAGTATTAACTATATGCACATTGTTGTACAGCAGATCTCTTTTTCACCGTGCATGATTGAAACTTTATACCCATTAAACACAACTTTCTAATTCCCCTCCACCTGGCCCCTGGCAACCATCATTCTACTTTCTGCTCCTGTGAATTTGACTACTTCAGATCCCTCATTTAAGTGTAATCGTGCAGTATTTTTCCTGTGACTGGCTTATTTCACTTAGCATAATAATGTCCTCAAGGTTCATCCATTATGTAGCATATGACAGGATTTCCTTGTCATATTTAAGGCAAAATAATATTTCATTCAATGTATATACAACATTTTCTTTATCCATTCAATCATCAGTAGACATTTAGGTTGTTTCCACCTCTTGGTTATTGTGAATAAAGCTCCAATGAACATGGGAATGCAAATATCTCTTTGAGATCCTGTTTTCAGTTCTTTTGGATAAATATCCAGAAGTGAGATTGTTGGATCATACGGGAGTCTTTAATCCATTTTGAGTTGATTTCTGTATATGATGTAAGATGAGGGTCCAATTTCATTCTTTTGCATGAGATATTTAGTTTTCCTAGTACCATTTGTTGAAGAGACTATTCCCGTTGTGTAGTCTTGGCACCCTTGTTTGAAGATTATTTTACTGTATTTGTGTGGGTTTATTTCTAGGATCTCTATTCTGTTATATTGGTCTATCTGTCTGCTAGTACTATGCTGTTTCGATTACTGTAGGCTTGTAATATATTTTGAAGTTAGGAGTGTGAAGCCTCCAGCTTTGTTTTCTTTCAAGATTGTTTTTGCTATTCAGGGTTCTTTGTGGTTTCACATGAATTTTAGGATTGTTTTTTCTATTTCTTAAAAAAATGCCGTTGAGACTTTGATAGGAATAGCACTGACTTTGTAGATCACTTTGAGTAGTATGAACAGTATTAAGTGTTCTAATCCATGAACATGGGATGTCTTTCCATTTATTTGTGTCTTTAAATTCTTTCAGCAGTGATTTGTAGTTTTTAGTGTTCAACTATTTAGCTTCCTTGGTTAAATTTATTCCTAGTATTTTGTTCTTTTTGATGACATTGTAAATGGAATTGTTTTCTTAATTTTCCTTTTGGATTATTCATTTTTATTGTATAGAAACAATTGCTTTTTATATGTTGATTTTGTATCTCTCCAATTTTGATGTCTTTCTTGTCTTTCTCATGTCTAATTGCTGTAGCTAGGACTTCCAATGTTATGTTGAATAAAAGTGGCAAGAGTGGACATCCTTGCCTTCCTTATTCCTGATGTTAGAAGAAAAGCTTTCAGTTTTTCACTGTTGTGTATGAATGACATTAGCTGTGCACTTTTCATATATGATCTGCATTATATAGAAGTAATTTCCTTCTATTCCTAGTTCGTTTTTTTTGATCATGAAAGGATGTTTAATTTTGTCAAATGCCTTTTCTGCATCTACTGAGATGATCATGTGATTTTATCTTTCTTTCTGTTAATGTGGTGTATCGCATTGATTGATTTTTGTATGTTGAACCATCCTTGCATTCCAGGGATAAATCCCACTTGGTCATGGTGTATAATTCTTTTAATGTGCTATTGAATTCAGTTTGCTAATATTTTGTTGAGATTTTTGCATCTGTGTTCATCAGGGATATTAGCTTGCAGTTTTCTTTTCTTGTAGTGTCTTTCTGGCTTTGGTATCAGGATAATGCTGACCTCTTAAAATGAATTTGAAAGGGTTCCCTCCTCTTCAGTTTTCTGGAAGAGTTCTCAGGAGTTGGCATTAATTTTTAAAAAAATTTTTGTAGAGGGCTTCCCTGGTGGCACAGTGCTTGAGAGTCCACCTGCCAATGCAGGGGACACGGGTTCGTGCCGCGGTCTGGGAAGATCCCACGTGCCATGGAGCGGCTGGGCCCGTGAGCCATGGCCGCTGAACCTGCACGTCCAGAGCCTGTGCTCTGCAACGGGAGAGGCCACAACAGTGAGAGGGCTGCGTACTGCAAAAATAAATAAATAAATAAATAAATAATTGTAGAATTCTCCTTTGAGGCTATCTGGTCTTGGGCTTTTTTTTTTTTTTTTTTTTTTGGTTGGGAGGTTTTGATTACTGGTTCAATCTCCTTACTAGTTATAGATAAGTTCAGATTTTCTATTTCTGCATGGTTCAGCCTTGGTAGGTAGTATGTTTCTAGGAATTTATCCATTTCTTTTAGGTTTTCCAATTTGTTGGTGTATGGTTGTTCGGAGTAGTCCCTTACAATGCTTTTTATTTCTGTGGCATCAGTATGATGGTTTTATGTATTTGAGTCTTCTTTTTTTCTTAGTCTAGCTAAAGGTTGTCAGTTATATCTTTTCAAAAGCTAACTCTTAGTTTCATTGATTCTTTTCCATTTTTCTATTTCATTTATTTCTGCCCTAAGTTTTACTATTTCCTTCCTTCTGCTAATTTTGGGCTTAGTTTTTCTTTTCCTAGTTCCTTAATGTATAAAGTTAAGTTGCATATTTGAAATCTTTCTCTTTAGACGTAGGCTTTTACAGCTATAAACTTTTCTTAGTACCGCTTTTGCTGCGTCCCAAGTTTTGGTATGTGTATTTCATTTTTGTTTGTCTCAAGATATTTTCTGATTTCCCTTTAGATATCTTCTTTGGTCCATTGGTTGTTCAAGAGAGTGTTGTTTAATTTCTACATATTTGTGTTTTCCATTTTTCCTTCTGCTATTGATTTCTAGCTTAATTCCATTGTGGTTAGAAAAGATACTTGGTATGATTTCAGTCTTCTTAAGTTTGTTAAGGCTTTGTTTGTGACCTAACATGTAATCCATGCTGGAGAGTGTTAAAACTGTGCTTGAAAAAAATGTGTGTTTTGCTGCTGGTGGTGGAATATTTTGCTGTGTCGTCTGTTAGGTCTATTTGATCTCTATCATTGTTAAAGTCCTGTGTTTCCTTATTGATCTTCTCTCTGGATAGTTTATTCATTATTGGAAGTGAGATATTGACATCTCTTAATATTACTGTGTTCCTGACTATTACTTTCTTCAGTTCTGTTAATGTTTACTTTATATATTTGGGTACTCTGATGTTGGGTGCATATATATCTATAGTTACTATATCTTCTTAGTGAATTGACCTTTTTATCATTATAAAATGTCCTTCTTTTACTCTTATGACAGTTTTTGACTTAAAATATATTTTATATCAGTATGGCCACTCCTGCTCTCTTTTGGTTACCATTAGCACAGAATATCTTTCTCCATCCTTTCACTTTCAGCCTATGTGTGTTCTTAAACCTAAAGTGAGTCTCCTGTAGACAGCATATAATTGGATCTTGTTTTGTTTTTAATTTATTCAGCCACTCTATAGCTTTTGATTAGGGAGTTTAATTTACATAAAATAGTTGCTTATAAAGAAGGATGTGCTATTGTCATTTTGTTCATTGTTTCCTGTCTGCTTTGTAGCTTTTTTTTTGCCCCTCTCTTGATGTCTTTGTGTTTCACTGATTTGTTTTAGTGACATGATTTGATTCCTTTCTCATTTTTGTTTGTGAATTTGGGTGTCTGTTTCCTTCCTCAGACTTGGGGAGTTTGGAGCCATTATTTCTTCAAATAAGATTTCTGCTCCTTTCTTTCTGTCTCTTCAGCTTCTGGGGCTCCTATATTACATATATTAATCCACTTGATGGTGTTCCATATGTCTCTTAGGCTTTCTTCACTTTAAAAAAATTTGCTTCTCCAACAATAATAGATAATTTCAAATGGCCTGTCCTCGAGTTTGCTGTTTATTTCTTCTCCATAATCAAGTCTGTTGTTGAACACCTCTAGTGAATTTTTCAATTCAGTTATTGTATTCTTTAGCTCCAAATTTTCTGTTTGGTTCTTTTTAATATTTTCCATCTCTTTATTGCTAGTCTTATTTTTTTCATAGACCATTTTCCTGGGCTCGTTAAGCATCCCAGTGAATCTTTTTTTTTTCTTTTCTATTATGGTTTATTACAGGATATTGAATATAGTTTCCTGCGCTATACAATAGGACTGTATTGTTTATCCATTCTATATATAATAGTTTGCATCTGCTAGTCCCAAACTCCCAATCCAACCCTCCCCCGCACTCCCTACCCCTTGGCAACACAAGTCTGTTCTCTATGTCTGAGTCTGTTTCTTTTTTGTAGATAAGTTCATTTGTGTCATATTTTATATTCCACATATAAGTGATATCGTATAGCATTTGTCTTTCTCTTTCTGACTTACTTCGTTTAGTGCAGTCCATCTCTGAGTCCATCCATGTAGCTGCAAATGGCATTATTTCATATTTTTTATGACCGAGTAATATTCCATTGTATATATATACCACATCTTCTTTATCCATTCATCTGTCAATGGACATTTAGGTTGTTTCCATGACTCGGCTATTGTAAATAGTGCTGCTATGAACATAGGGGTGCATGTATCTTTTCAAATTATAGTTTTGTTTGGATATATGCCCAGGAGTGGGGTTGCTGAATCATACGGCAACTCTATTTTTAATTTTTTTTTTTTTTTTTTGCGGTACCTGGGCCTCTCACTGTTGTGGCCTCTCCCATTGCGGAGCACAGGCTCGGAACGCGCAGACTCAGTGGCCATGGCTCACGGGCCCAGCCGTTCCACGGCATGTGGGATCTTCCCGGACCAGGGCACGAACCCGTGTCCCCTGCATCGGCAGGCGGACTCTCAACCACTGCAGCACCAGGGAAGCCCTATTTTTAATTTTTTGAGGAACCTCCATACTGTTCTCCATAGTGAGTACACCAGTTTACATTCCCACCACAGTATAGGGGGGTCCAGGGAGTCTTTTTAAGATATGGATTCCCAGACCCTACTGGCAGAAATACTAATTCAGTAGTCTGGAGTGGGGCCTGGAAAGCTGTATTTCTGAAAGGTCCCTTGGTGATTCATATGTACATCTAGGTTTGGAAACCACTTCCAGTTAAAAGACTACCTTCAACCCCTCCCACCTTGCAGTTCTCTCCAGGATGCCACCATCTGCCTATGAGTTTTCTGTCTCTTTGAATCAGTTGAGGGTCTAAAAATCTTTTTGCTTCAAGGCAACCTTCCTGGATTTTGCTTCAAAGCAACCTTCCTGTTTAACCACAAGTTTCTTATGACTCTCCCCAGCCCTCTCCAACCCAAAATGTGCCTACATTTTCCATTTTTGTATTAATTTGGCATTTCCATTCTCTCCACTTGCTATCTGTGATTGAGCCATTGCTGACTAGAAGTCTTCCTGAGGTCTGCCCTAATCATCTCATTATTATTTGATGACAAAAAGGTGGTGAGCGTAGTAGAAATGGAACTCTGGGAACCCAGGTTTGGGTCTCTGTTCTACTAGGGTATGACCTTGGACAGGTTGCTTTCCCTCTCTGGGCTTCAGTTTCCTCCAAGTGATTCATGAATAGATGGTCTCCATGATCCTTCCCTTTGGACTCTGACTATATCCTTCCTCCCCTCATGCATTCCACAGCTCAGAATGTGGAACTCTGGAGACACTCCTGAAACTCTGCCCTAAGTCAAAGGAACCAGAGAGCCCACCAGTTCTCCCTCCACCTCCCTTTCCAGGAGCAGCCATGGCCCTGAGTGATGTCAATGTGCAGAAGCAGATTAAGCAGATGATGGCTTTCATTGAGCAGGAAGCCAACGAGAAGGCAGAAGAGATAGATGCCAAGGCTGAGGAAGAGTTCAGCATTGAGAAGGGACGCCTTGTGCAAACCCAGCGACTGCAGATTATGGAGTATTATGAGAAGAAAGAGAAGCAGATAGAGCAGCAGAAGAAAATCCAGATGTCTGCCATGAGGAATCAGGCAAGGCTGAAAGTCCTGAGAGCCCGAAACGACCTCGTCTCAGAGTTGCTGAATGATGCAAAGCTGAGACTCAGCAGGCTCGTGGCAGACCCAGTATTTTACCAGGGGCTGCTGGATAAACTAGTGCTCCAGGGTCTGCTCCGACTGCTGGAGCCCGTGGTGATTGTACGCTGCAGGCCGCAGGACCTCCTCCTGGTGGAGGCTGCAGTGCAAAAAGCCATCCCTCAATACACGACAGTCTCCCACAAACGTGTGGAAGTCCAAGTTGACAGAGGGGTGCAACTGGCTGCAGATGCGGCTGGAGGTGTGGAGGTCTACAGTGGTGATCAGAGAATAATGGTTTCCAATACTCTGGAAAGTCGACTGGATCTCTTATCCCAGCAAAAGATGCCAGAAATACGAAAGGCCTTGTTTGGAGCCAGTGCCAACAGGAAGTTCTTTCTATAAGCCTCTAGGAAGTGAAGCTCATGTTGAATTTCTAAGCTATAAAAGCATGAGTTATTAGGACAAAGGAAACCAGTAATATCTCCTCCTCTTTTTTGCTCTGGTATTAGTCTGTCTTCATGAAATACCCTTTGACTAGCTAAAGGCATTACACTTTGGAATAAAGCCTGACTTAGTGCTTAGCAACCTATTTCCAATTTATCTATACATATTACAGCCTCTTGTCAGTTGTACAGTCTGTGTTGAAGGGAGTAGAGACATCTGCTCTTTAGCTCGTCCTCAAACTGAGATGTGAATGGTATTCTTGACCTATGGGTCTGGGTGTTCTAAAGCTCTTTAATATGTATGTGAAGTTTGTTTTTCTTCTTTTGTCTCAGCTTCTTGTTCTTATGTTATTTAATAAGGTCTAGAACTCTTTTTCATGTGTAGAGGGTCAACTTCACGGGTGTATGGCGCGTGCAGTCACACAGAGCTCCATGTCAGAAGAGCCTGGCGCTTGGGGTCTAATGCTTTATAGCCACTGTCTGGAAATTCTTAATTTTATATTTGCATGTGTCCTTTATAAGTGAAGTCCAGTGGGACTTTGGAGCATGTGTCAGGGACTTGGACCTTGGCTCACATGTAGTACTGATTCCCGAAGCCTACCCATCTCCCTGGGTTGGGTTCTTGCCCACCCGCTTCCCAGCACCCTGGTGCTCCAAGACCCCGCCTTCCCTTCCCTCAACTAGTGCTCATTGCTGCCCTCTGCCCAGTGTGCATGCAGGGAGGGTCTGTATGCTCCGTAGAATCTTAGGGCTGGGCATAATGGTGGCCATCTCTGCTCAGCTTGGCAGCTCCATGGCACATTCAGCAGGTGACTTGGTGAGCTTGGGTCTCTCACCCACCAGATACTGGGCACATCTCAGTGTGGAGGTTTAAAGACCCTGGGGTTCACCTGTCTCCTGTGGATTGGATCAGCCAGCCTGTTGGAATGGGAGATGCCTGACTTGGCTTTCCTGACCCCAGCCTCGGTACAATGCATAGATCTGGGGGCTGGTGGGAAGGAGGGCCCAGCAGTTGTCAAGGTTGCTGGGCCTGAGTCTCGGGGAGGGATCTTCAGGAGCTTATAAGGGTCTGCACTTGCCCTGTGAAGTATCCTGTGCCTGATGGAGTTCTCCATTAGACAACTCGGTGTCTGGGGGCGACTTGGACTCATCTCTTGTGACCAGCTGGCTGCATCTTCTGGGAGAAGCCAAGAAATACAGTCACTGTGGTGATTCTCTATGTGGGCATTGCACAGTATAAAGATAAATGATAAAATTCATGCTAAGGATTTTATATTGTAATTTTTATTTACTTAGACATTAAATAGCAAATAAACACCACGACAAGCCAAAAGAGAGACTGCAGAAGAAAAGAAGAAGCTTTATAAGTATTTTTAGTACCTTTAACTGTACTTTTTGAACAAAGGATTCCACAGTTTCATTTTACACTGGGCCCCATAAATTATGTAGCTGGTTCTGCATGTGTATGGTGATTTAAAGTCTAATTTATGCCTGAGTGTGATTTATGTGTTAAAGTAGAAGTTTTTTGAAGAAAAGAACCTCCAGGCAACTCTGCCAAGGGCAAAGGTTGGCTTGTGTGGTCAGGAATTTATAAGGAACAGAAATCCCATGAAGCTCAAACACAGAGTAGGAGGCAGGTTATTAGTAAACAGGGGTGTCTCAAGGGAGCTCGGGACAGGAATCTGTCATGGTCTCAGGGGAGGGCTGGAACTGGGCATCAGAAAGCTTTCTGAAGTCCTCTAGATGGCTAGTTCATTTTCTTTTTTAAGCAGTGACTTTTTCTACTGTCCATTTTATTTTTTTATTATAATTATTTTTAAAACGTGAGGATTGATACTCTATTTTTTTATCTTTTTTTTTTTTGGCTGCATTGGGTCTTTGTTGCTGCGTGTGGGCTTTCTCTAGTTGCAGCGAGCGGGGGCTACTCTTCTTTGCGGTGTGCTGGCTTCTCACGGCAGTGGCTTCTCTTAGTGTGGAGCACGGGTTCTAGGTCACGGGCTTCAGAAGTTGCAGCACATGGGCTTCAGTAGTTGTGGCACGTGGGCTCAGGAGTTGTGGCACATGGGCTTAGTTGCTCCGCAGCATGTGGGATCTTCACAGACCAGGGATTGAACCCGTGTCCCCTGCATTGGCAGGTGGATTCTTGCACCACCAGTGAAGTCCTCTACTGTGCATTTTAAATGGTGGAGTTTGCACGGTCCCCAGAGTTTACATGTATTAGTTCCAGAAACAAATTTGCTTTTCTTGGAGTTATTTTCTCTTTTCTTAGAAGGAATCCATTTGGCTCAATTCAGATAAGATGTCCACCTACAGTCCAGTTGGTGTCTGGGGCAGTTCTAAGAGAAAAGGGGGTCTTTGTCAGCTGAACAGACTCCTTAAAGGGTGTCTCCTTTGTGGGCCCTTTTGAGTTGTGAATTGACTCATTCATTGAAAATTTTCTGAATGCCAGCAATGAGCTAGGTGCTGTGCTAGCTCCTGGGCTGCAAAGAATACCATCTGGTCCTGTCCTCTAATTATAGACACATACACAGATGATAACATGGTGAGGATACAACGCGGAAGTGCTGTGTTCAGCGTACTGTGGAAATACAGTAGCAGGTAGAGAGAGAGGTTCACAGAACGCTCCGGGATGTTGGCAGTTGAGCTGGGGAAAGAACTTCAGGCAGAGGTGGGGGATGGGGTGGGGAGAGCATATACAAAGGCCCTGAGGTGTGAAAAAGCAAGTTGTGTTTGAGGACCTGCGTGTAGTTCAGTGTGATGGAGTGTGAGGGGTGAAGGGAAGTGACATGGATGAGGCTGGAAAGATGGACAAAGCCTGATTATGTGTGCTTCCTGCCCTGCTCAGGAATTAGATGAAATCTGGTGTGTGTGTGGGGGTGGGGTGTAGGTGATGCAGGCTCATTGAAGGACTTTATTTATTTTTCAGTTTTTTGGCCGCACCTCACAGCATGCGGGATCTTAGTTCCCCAGCCAGGGATCGAACCCACACCCCCTGCACTGGAAGCACGGAGTCTTAACCACTGGACCGCCGGGGAAGTCCCTGACAACTGGACTTTTAAAAGATTATTTTAGTGCCACTGTATGTGGAGGACACATTGGAGGGAGGGAGAGACTGCAGGCAGGAGCCCGGTTGGGGAACTGTTTATCAGCCCAGGTGGGAGATGACAGTTTCCCCTTTTTGGTGAGGCAGGTCAAATTCTTTGATACACAGGCCAGAGGAGATCAGAATCAGTGACCTGTGTCCTATCCGCTGCCACCTCCCTGCCTTCCACCTCAATAAATCCTTTCACTTGTCCAGGGCTTGAGGCTTTCCATCACAGTTTCACACCATCTTACAAATCCCCCGGACTCTCCCTCAGAACCCCCCGCCTTTCTCTCCCAGCCATCATTCCAGGCCCCGCAAAGCATTCCCTTCCCACTTGCCTGAGCCCCCAGACACCTCCCATTCTGGGAACTTGAACCCCACTTCAAGCTGTATAACCCAGGAGTGTCTAGCTCCCTGGTCCACCCCAGGTCCGGCCCTCTGAGCTGGCCTCAGTCCGTTATTGGGGCCCCCGACAATAATTCATGTCCCCCAAATTGACATTAATTCATCTCCCTTGCAAAATAGTTTTAATGAAAGGTTTTATGGGAAGTTGAGGAGAGCTTCACATAGTTCACGTGGGACAAAATTTCCCCCAGTCGCACTTCAACACCTCTCTGTTTTCCCAAACTTGTCTCTCTCCCAGAGCTGCCGGATACGATTTCTCCCCAGCCCCTTCCTCCTCAGACTCTCAACCCTGTGGGTTCCAGCCTCCACCCTCACAGTGTCCCCTCAGCGAAACAAAAGCTGGTGGTGAACCAAGCCTGCCCTCCTAGCCCCTGGCTACCAGGACCGCAGCCCCTGTTCATGAGGACTTGCCATGCATTGCCGTTATTTCCTGTCAGCTGCTTTGTCTCCTCGGCCCATCTTTTTCGACACAGATCTTTGTCGGTAGGGACTGTGTCTTCATTCTTCTCTGTGGTCCCTGCTGCCTTGTTCTTCTAGTGCTGACGCTGCGTGTGCACGTCGTAGGGTCTGAACAGACATTTATATTTGTTACATTCTTCATTCCCGGCCTGGCTCTGGTTTCTGGATGGAGGCCTTCTCTTCAACCACGGATTGTGCCGTAGAAAAGGGCAATGACGTGAGGCAAGGACCAGGGCACGGACGCCCGCCCTGTAACCCAGCGATGGCTCTTGACAAGAAAATCCCTCTCTACTGCTGCTGAGGGGAAGGCTGCAGATGGGTAGAGCCTGAACTCAAGCAGGACTCACTTCAGTCAGGGCTTACTGGATCCCTTCCCTCCCTGGGAAACAGACGAGAGGGCGTTTGCTTTGGACCTGGGTGTGAAGGCAGGGGGCTGTGGATGGGCTGGGTCGTCCTTAGGGGCCTCAGCCACGCAGAGGCAAAGCTTAGCCCTCACCTTTCTGTAGCTCCCAGTGCCACCCTAGACCTGTGGGGTAGGCTGCTGGTCACCGTCCTGTCCCTTCTGGCAGCTGCGGTCCTGTCGGGATCTTTGCTTTAGAGATGTTTGCACTGGGCCCTTTGTGTTAGTTGTCTGGTACAAACGTACCCACATTCTTTATTAGCGTTAACTGTCTTACCCTCAAGAAGGCGTGTTCCTTGTGTAAGTTCCTCAGTCCCCAGGAGCCAAAAGGAGCAAACTGTTACAACCGCAGGCAGGCACAACCCTTCCCCACCGCTCTTCTCATTAACACTTCCTCCCGAGGTGCAAGGGAAGCTGTTTGCTGCTGACACAGACCCAGGCAGTGCTGATGGCGAGGCTGCTTCTGCAGGCTCACTCCCTGCCTGGGGAGGGCTGGGGGAGACCGAACATCGGGGAGCCAGGCCTTGCCCCTCACTGAGGCCAGCCCCCCCCGCCCCCCACAGGAAGGCTGTCGGCAAAGATAACCTGGTGGAGGGAGAGCGTAGATTTAATTCCGATCCTGAGCTGCCTGGAGAGCCAGAAATGGAAAGGATACTTTGAGCACGTGCTGGAACCTCAGAAAATGCTGCAGGGCTTCCTCTCTGTCCCTAGGGTCCCAAGATCCCTGGAAGGGGGTCAGCAGACCTATGCTGGGCCAACCCCAACCCGCGTGGCTCTGGGAGCCAGTGCAGCCCCTCACTGAACTCCCCAGGGAGATACTCAAGTCTTTGCCCCTTTCCTCTGCCCTCCCCTGTCTCCTTCTCTGTACCCTCCCTGTTCATTACCTCGTTTCTGACATCATGCCTGGTCATTGACAACGCTGGAAAAGGCTGAATCTCTCCTCCCACCCTCACCTTCCCAAGCTCTGTTCTAAAGCATGATAAACCCCCACTTTCTCACAACCCCCCAGCTTTCCCACACAACCTCACAGCTCACCCCGTGGTCCTTTCCTGCAGGATGGGACCCCTTTCACTGGAAGGCAGGCTACTCCATTCTCTCCGCAGACGCAGCAGAAGGGATCCCCAGCTCAGACAGTCTTGGCAGACCCTTGGTCCAGCTCACCACCTCCTCCTGCACACCCGTGGAGTGATGGAATTGGGCACGTGTTTTTTTTATCACTGGGAGGTGAGCCCAGAGAGGGTGATGTTTGATGACTCCTGGCTGTTACCAAGCCTGAGTGGATTCACATCCCCAAGATCACACAAGATTTAGAACTTGAAGGGATCTTGAAAGCCAAATGTTCATTTGAATCTGAGGCTCAAAGGAAGCAAGGAAGCAGTCCTGGGTCATAGACAGCTAATAAGACCCTTGGGACTGCAAACAAAAAACCTGATAAGACTGGGTTGTTGTCATTCCTTTTTAATGAAAACTTAATGTTTAAAAGCTCCAAAACTTTGGCTCCCAGCAGGACAAATATGTTAGCAAATACATGGCTATAGCTGGTTCCTTGGAGAATCCTTCATTTCTCTTTCCCAGGGTGTTCTGTCCTCAGGGCTCAGCCACAATGAAGGTCTACAGAGAAGAGGTACGGGGGCGGGGGGGGAGTGACTGTATAAGGGATGTGACTTGAGGGGGCCCAGGGATAGACTGGGGTCCTGGATGAGGTCAGGGCCCCGGGGGCATATTGGGGAGCAGAGTGGGTGGGAAGGTGGGGCCACCACACAGCACCGGCCAGAGCAGGTGCTCGTGAACCTCTGTAAAAGAAAGAAGAGAGGGAGGAGGAGGGAGGAAAGTGGAAGCAAGTTGCACTGGGGCTCAGCAGGAGCAAGGGAAGCAATAGGGAGTGTGTAAAGATTCTTATTTTCTCCTTTGGAATTTGAGCTCTGGGTTTTCACTCAGTTACATTCAAATCAGCAGACCTCTTATTCATTCATTCATTCCACAAATATTTATTGGCTGGTTACCAATGTCAGGCGCTCTGCCTGGCACCGCATCCCTTTCAGTGAACAGGGCAGTTAAGACCCCAGCTTTTCCAAAGGAACCTGCTGAGGGGGATGGTGGGCACAAGTGAGAGGGCTGAGGGCTCAGGAGGGGACACTCGCTACACTGAGCAACTAGACAGCTGGTGACTTCGGTTGATCTAAGTGCTATGGAGAAGTAAAAGGTTAGGGGCAGGGAGGCCTTTGGCGGCCTCTGCTCAGGTAGGGCCCTGTGCACCTAAGGCAGGAGAAGGAGGCATCCACGCAAACAGCAGGGTGGGGGGAAGGGGGCGGAAGGGAAGGACATTCTGAGCAGAGGGAACCCCAGTGTGAGGCACCAGGCAGAGAAAGCTCTGCTGGCTTGAGAAGCAGAGAGGAGGTCAGTGGGGCTTCACCAAGAGAGTGAAGGTGAGACAGAAGGGGTCTTGTGGGCGGCCCTTAAAGGGATCTGAATTTATTCTAAGTACAATCGGAAGCCACTTAGGGCTTGCAAGCATGGAAGGGACATGACCTCATTTTACTGTGTCCCTGCGTCTCTGTTAGGTCCCCAACACAGCATTTGCCCCTCTCCTTTGCTCAAAAGAAACCCCACAGATCCCATGGAAATAGGAAAACAAACCACCCAGTCATCATCAGCTCAGATTAATGGACAGGTCTCTTTATAGGCAAGACTTTTTTTTTTTTTTCCTGAAAAGCCCTTTGTAAATAGCATCTGGGGCCAATGGCGTCCCTTTTCCTTACAGAAAGTACCATTACCTTTACCTTTGTCTTCAGTAGCAGGAGCTGCTAATATTCAGGTATCGCATGTTTTCCACTCCAGGTTGAGGACAAACACTTAAATGTATTGTTTACAGAAATTACCCTATCCAAGCACCTCCACCTCCCTTTCTCCTTACTAGGGACCCTCCCCTGCCATCAGGATTTGTAAACCTAGGCTTCCCTCCCCCTCTTAGCTTCTTATGCGTTACCATACCTATGGAATCTTCTGGTTTTCTTTTAGCTCAAACTTTATAGCACACCTATCCTTCTGGACCACTCAAGTCATACCACCTCCTGACTCCTCCTCCTGGAAGCTTTCCTCACTGGGCTCTGGAGTGCTTGGACTTGTCACGCCCCTGGACTCAGCCCATTGGTTTGTTTTCCACGCTTTGGAGTTTGCATTTGTTTCTCTGGAGGGGCAGCTTCTCCCTTGCTTGTGACTTGTTTGTCTTCTTGAGTCATGGGAGTCACCTGATCCCTGGGAAGGGAGTGGACTGGGAACAGCGTACTGGCTCTGGACCCATGACATCAGGAAGATCTGGTAAGCAGGAATGGCACTGGTTATATCTTGAATGAATGAATGAAGCCTGGCTCTGTGGAGTTTGGGCCTGGCCTTTGACTAGTTCCTTTGGGCTGTGGATTGGGTTTACTTCTACTCTGTCTGGCTGTTGTGTGACCCTGGCAAGTCACATCTCCTTCTGTTGCATGAGGGACCAGGGCCTGATGACCCAGTTCCTTGGGGTTCCTCAGCCCCCCAGCTCCCCACTGCTGGCTTCACCCACTGTTGCTGACACTTGACCTCTTCTGTTCTCTCTCTCTCTCTCTCTTTTTGATTGAAGTATAGTTGATTTACAATGTTGTGTTAGTTTCAGGTGTATAGCAAAGTGATTCAGTATTATATATATGTATATAATATACACATATATATTTCCTTTTTCAGATTCTTTTCCGTTATAGGTTATCACAAGATACTGAGTATAGTTCCCTGTGCTATACAGTAGGTCCTTGCTGTTTACCTATTTTATATATAGCAGTATGTATATGTTAATCCCAAACTCCTAATTCATCCCTATCCCCCCTTTCCCCTTTGGTAGCCATATGTTTGTTTTCTATGTCTGTGAGTCTATTTCTGTTTTGTAAATAAATTCACTTGTGTCATATGATATTTGTCTTTTTCTGTCTGACTTACTTCACTTAGTATAATCTCTAGGTCCATCCATGTTGCTGCAAATGGCATTATTTCATTCTTTTTTATGGCTTATATTCCATTGTGTGTGTGTGTGTGTATATATATATATATATATATATATATACACACACACACACACACACACACACACACTACATCTCTTATCCATTCATCTGTAGATGGTCATTTAGGTTGCTTCCATGTCTTGGCTATTGTAACTAGTGCTGCTATGAACACTGGGGTGCACGTATCTTTTCGAATTAGAGTTTTTGTCTTTTCTGGATATATGCCCAGGCAAGGCATTGCTGAATCATATGGTAGCTCTATTTTTAGTTTTTTAAGGAACCTCCATACTGTTCTCCATAGTGGCTGCATCAATTTACATTCTCACCAATCCTGTAGGAGGGTTCCCTTTTCTCCACACACTCTCCAGCATTTGTTATTTGTAGACATTTTGACGATGGCCATTCGGACCCGTGTGAGGTGGTACCTCACTGTAGTTTTGATTGGCATTTCTCTAATAATTAGTGACGTTGAGAATCTTTTCATGTGCCTGTTGGTTGTCTGTATGTCCTGATCTTTCTTTCGAGGCTTGCTTGTCTGGTGCCTACCTAGTTTGAGACTGGCCTTTGACACATGCTGGCCTGTAGGGCCCCTGACCCTTCTCCTGTGGGGGCCGTGGGCAGGGTTGTACACTAAAGGGTGTCGGGGAGGATACACTGCACATCTGCTGGCCTCTCTCTCCATCCAAGAGCAAGGCATGTTCGCAGGTGGCCTGCTTTTGGGGACGTGGCTGGCTGTGTGTAGGGAGTGTGTGTGTGTGGAGGGCTTTGGAGGGGCGGGGGAAGCCTTGGGCCTTAGACATTCTCACTCTGAAGACAAAGAGCAAAAATAGGGCAATGCATGCTCCCTGCCTCCAGGCTCTTGCTCATTGAGAGAATATACACTTGGATCTCAGAGTTTGGAGTCTTGTAATAGTAGTTTGTATTCTCTAGGCAGCACCATGCAGCCCTTCACAGAAAGGAATTGGTGTGGTTTATAGGTCAGAGTTCTGGGGTAGGAGATTGCAGGCCTGGGTTCTAGTCCCAGGGGTTGCCATGCATTTGCTGGTTTACTCCAAGTAACTCATTCACCATTTCAGTGCCTTAACTTTTCTTAATGGATAAGAAAGTGCCTACAGTATTCTCATTGGGGCGTTTTGTCAATGAAATGAGATAAAACAGAAAGCATTCTAAAAAGGCAAAAAAGATTCCCATGTGCTCCATGCTAATTTTGATATGGAACCTTAACTCAATGAAAATATTTATATTAGTATACAAGAAATAAAAGACATTATAGAAGTTCAGAAAAGTTTAAAAATCACATATAATTTTATCATCCTGATATAGTTATCTTTTTCTCCT
Source organism: Delphinus delphis (assembly GCF_949987515.2). Taxonomy (NCBI): domain Eukaryota; kingdom Metazoa; phylum Chordata; class Mammalia; order Artiodactyla; family Delphinidae; genus Delphinus; species Delphinus delphis. Next base: position 52,440,193 of record NC_082694.2, read on the forward strand.
TTCTTTCATATTTTACAGTAATATTTTCAAATGACTGTGCATAATATGCCTACCATTTTGTACCTTGATTTTTCATATAACGGTATCACTTGATCTTTGTATCCTTCATTTTCCATGCCTGCAGATTTTTGCACCCAATATGTTTTATAATTCATTTAACTATTCAAACAGTAATTGACACTTGAGCTACTTTCAAGTTGTCCTTATAATAAATAATCCCATAATTAGCACATGGCTCTCTAGTGGAATCAGTCTGTATTTAACATTTTGTCTACTTGTTAAATTAATACATATACATTGTATTAATTTAAAAGATTTAGAGTAGCATAAAGAAAACTTAAATCACTCATAATTGTACCACTGACAGACACCAGTGTGAAAATGTGGGTGTCTGTCCTTCCACTCTTTTGCTACTCATATATTGTGTGTAGGGGCACATGTGTGTATACATATTACTGGCCTGATGGTGTGTGTGCAGCGTTCATACTGATTTCTTGCTAGTTACTACTAGGCAGGCAGTTAAGAGCATGGAGGTTAAAAGACTGGTCTCCAGTCTCAGGATTTGACTCTGTGAGTTCAAATCCTGCCTCTGCCATTTATTTAGGTAAACCCTTTGGATAACCGCTCAGCCTCAATTTTCACACTTTATTAGCTAGTCAACCTTAGGCAGCTTCCTTCTCTAGGCCACAGTTTTTAGAAGAGGGATAATAATAGTATCTGTCTACTTAGGTTGTAAGAATCAATCCGTGGAAAGCGTTTAGCAGAACATCTGGCACACAGGAAGTGCTCCGCAAATGCTCCCTGTGGTCATTTTCTCATACATCTTCCATGTCATGAAAGATTCTTGGAAATCACCATTCTTAACAACTGAACAATATTTTATTGTTCTTTTATACCCTAATCTATTTCGTTATATAGTTTGTTAATTTCAATAACAAGCCGGTGAATTTCGTGTCCCGAAACCTTTGCCTCTGTTGGATTACTTCCCTTACAAGCGTGCTGGAGCTGGAATTAATGGGTATACTCATAGAGTATGAGGATTTTTAAAAGACTCTGTAATACATATGCCAAATTGCTTTGACAGAAAAAGATTTTAAAGAACCTTAAGCACAATTTTCAAACTGCAGCAGCAGTAAGTGCAGTCTTGGACTTTTTTTTCTCCCCCCCACCCCCCCCCCCCCCCGCCCCCACACCCTGCCTCCTTTCTTTCTATCCCAGTCCTTTAAATTGTAGCATGTGGAAGCCAACTCCTTCAGGGTCCTAGACTTTTGAGACGGTCCCTTGGTGTGAAAGGGCCCGGAGCCTGGGAGAGGGAGGAGGAAGAGAGAACTGGTTTGAATGTCGCTAGCCCCGACCGGCTTAGTAATTGTACCACAGTTGACAGATGCGGCAGCGGTCACGTGACCCGAGTATGACCTCATAGCTCCCGGCTCCCCCCACCCCCTTCACCCCGCCAGCCTGGGCTCGGGCACCCAGAGCGGACTCGGCCGCAGTAGCGGTGGCGGGAGGGGGAAGGTATTTCCATCACCCCTACTTGGCAAGCTATTTAAAGGAGACCTGGGGATTTGGGAACTCTCTTTGGTTCCCTGGGCGAAGAAGGGGGACGCTAGGAAGCCCAGACTTCTGTAATCACTGGCCAGCGAGAAAATTCAACAGCACGATTAGCAAGTATTTGCTGAATGCAGCTGGGTGCCAAGTTCTGGCTGCAGGCCAGTCTCGGTGCCAGGCGCTGTTCAGATTTCATCGCGCTTAATTCTTTTTATCCGCCTCTTACTGCTGAGAAGAGAGGTTTGGAGACACAGATGAGAAAACTTATGGCTTAGCTGGGGAGTGAGGACTAGCCCAAAGCAAGAGAAAACTGGAGGAAGCAGTGGGTGCCGCGCGTGTACACGGGGTATTAGACTGCGGCCAGCGAGGCTGGGGGGCGTGGGTGGGGACACTGCCCGCCCACCCGAAGGCTTCTGGGAGAAAGGACCGGTGAGGTGGGACACAACAAAGCAGAACAGATCTCACACTGACCTGACAGGGCATCTGTAGTGGAGAGAATGGGGTTTTGGAGGAAAGCTGCAAATAAAACAAGTGAGAAGAGAAAGACGAGGGAGGAAGATATTGACAGGACGAAGGGGGAGCTCCTTGGCCCAGTTTCACAATAGTGAGAGCCCTCACCCCCTTGGCAACGCTTTAAGGGTGCCCTCAGGTCCCTCAAGCTTTAGGGAATCTTCAAAGGTGCTGATTTTGCATTCATTGTAGGCCCTCCCCTTGCAGGCAAAAGCCAAGCTCTGTGACGCTGGTGCTCTAAATGTTTTTCTTGTAGACTCCAAAAATTTTTTTGGAAAATATGTGTACCCCTTTGCACATTTTTAGGAGCCAACACACAAAATTTTTCCATAGTTTAAACAGTTACATAGGGTGTACTTTCTGGTGTACGCAAATATTGACATTTAAAGATAAAAGTGTTGCAGTACTCTGAGAAATGTTTCTAAATGAAATACTATAGTGATTGGATACCCACTGTAATCCTTTTAAAAAATACATGAAATTCTGCCTTAACAGTTGGAAAAATTTCATCTCTTTTTCCTCCTTGAATTTATATTTCCTTCTACTTTCCCTACAGAATTTTATCCTAATACATTTTTATGATTGTATATCTTTTATGCATCACCCTATCATACTTCTCTCCAACCAAGCTATGTATATAAAATGAATTTATTTTTAAAATTTCTCGTGACCATAGATTCTAAATGTTAGAGAATATTTTGTCTGGATTTGTACCATGACAACTAATATACAGTTAATCAAAACAAATGCTATTAGAAAATCTAATAGCTACTAAGGAAGCATAAAAAATAAAGATGAATTGAAAATACATCTCTTAATGAGAAGAAGCTTTTTTTCCCTACCCCAATTAGTTCATATATCCATGGATGAATATTACTCATCGCTAGAAGGGGTCAAGGTTCAGTATTAATTCTATTTGTGTTGTTTTGTTTTGTGTTTTAAATAGGTGCAAGAGCTGAGCTCAGAAATCTTTTCACATACATAAGTACAAAGGAATGTAGGGAGTTTTGTTGTAGCAATGTTGCTCAGTTTTATAAACTCCTTTTGAGTTAGTCTCAAAGATCATATGGGTAGATCATTAAAAACCTATCAGCTGACAACTAGAATAGATTCTCCTTCACTTTGAATGAGAGCAGAGAATTGGAAGCTAGTCGATTTGCCCAGTCATTAGTCACCCCTTTTCTCCACATGGATGCTGGCATTTAGACTGTCCTTTCAGTGCACCATGCATTTTTCCCTAAGCCAATGCGCTGTGAGGAGACTTGGGACAGGTAAGTAGTGTGCCTTTCTTTTGGGAAGTGGGAGAAGGGTGATTGTGCAAGCGAAGCAAGAGGGAAAACAGGCAGCATCCCTCGTCCATGTGCTCAGACAGGACAGCTATATAAGAGAGCGCTTGTGGAAGTCGAGGACTCATCATGTGAGGCTCCTAAAATGACTTACGCCAAAGGACGTACCCTTTGGAGGGTCTTCATGTATTCCCAAGAGCACCTGTACCTTAGTTTGTGCTGGTCCATTGCTGGATGGATGAGCAAAGAAAGGGAAGGTGATGGGGCGAGGGGTCCCTTCCCTGAGGGGTGACCACCTCTCTGTAGGGTCTTTCTGAGGAGGGGATGGAAACAGCAAGGATCTGAGCCAGGCACACTGGCTGCTGTCTGTCTCAGACCCAGACTCTTAGAGCTTTCCTTCTCCTTTTGGTTCAACGTGCTTTGAGCTCTTGAAAGACCTTCCTTCTCATTCTTCCATGTGGGGCCTCTGCAGAGCAGGGGGGCTGGGGGGCTCCCCACAGAGAAGTCAGAGTGGAGAGGAGCATAGTGGGACCATCGAGGGCCCGAGAAAGCTGGAGATCCCATCAGTCCCTGACAGAGGGCTGGCTACTTTGCTGGCTCTCTGTCCTCTCCATCCCAGGCTGTGCTCATTCGTGGGGGCTTGGCCTGTTGCTGAGGCACTTTTGTCATTAGAAAAAGGCCTTCTTTGGGCAGTACAGCACCGTGAGCATATGAGGTGGGGCTCACAAGACACCTCTGTACTAAGAAAAATTCTCCCCTTCCTCTGGACTGACGCAGCCCAGTGCCAAGGGGCATGGCTTGGCCAGGGGAGGGTGGGCCGCATTTCAGTGCCCACTTGTCCCCTCAACTGGGCACCTTTTGGCATTGCACAAGCTCATAACCATGTGGGGCACGCTGCTTGTTCTAGCCTCCCTGTCTTCGAGCATACTGTCTCCCCTCTTGGAGTGCTGTCCTTCTAGCTGGATTCACCAAACCCTACCCACCCTTTGAGGACGGCCTCAGGTGCTGCCTTCTCCTCCAAGAACCAGGCTCCTCCAGCCCACGATCATCTGCCCCGCATGTGGCTTCCTGCAATTCTCTGTCTATAGACATTATTTATACCGGAAATGATGGGGGGGTATTTATACTAGAGCAATGGTTCTCAACTGGGGGCAGTTTTGACCCCCACAGGACATTTGGTAGTATCTGGAGATATTTCTCGTTGTCACAACTGGGGCCGGGAGCCTGTTACTGGCATCTAGTGAGTAGAGGCCAGGAATGCTGTTAACTATCCTACAATGCACAGGACAGCTCCCCTCTCTCCAAGCAAAGAACAATGTGGCCCAAAGTGTCAACAGTGCTGAAGAGAAACTCTGGACGAGATGATCTCTAGTCTTGAAAACGCTTTATGTCACACCCTAAGTTATATTTTAGGGGTTTTATATTGTGTTTTAATGATCAGTGTCAGTGTTATTTTGCAACCAGATGGTAACTTCTTGGAGGGCAGAGACCGTGTGTCTTGCAGGTCTGTACCCTGAAGGCACCAGCACAGGATCCCCCAGAGATTTTGGCCATCAGGAAGATACAAAGGAAGGATGAAGAGATACTCTCTGGCCTGCCCCAGCCCTGCTCTCAGATGTTTCCCATGAGCCTCTGCTAGAATTCCTTGCCAGTTGGACTCTATTACATTATATCCTAAAGCAACAACAACAACAAGACTGAAGACAAGAGAGCCAGACAGACACGGATTCCTTAGTATGGCTCAGGGAACCACCCAGTCTCCAGCCTGCCCCTCACTACGTGCCTAAGCCATGGGCTGAGCTGAGGAGACGTTGAGAGAAATCATTAAACTTCAAGGTTGTGGGCAGCCAAGTATCAGCTTTCTCTTTAGCCTGGAGCGAAGAATCTATGAACTGTTCCCTAAATCAGTAAATGCAACCTGGGAAACCCCACAGCAGGATTCATTAGAAAGAAAAGCTCTGATAGATTTCTCTCAAGTATAGCGTCTCTCAGCATCAGATCTTTATATTTGAGGGGGTCCGGAGCACGAGGACAAAGGGAGGTCCACAAGCCATGTGTTGACGTATCTTACAACTGTCAAGTGCGCTAACAAATTGTTAAATGTTCCAGCTTCCTATCTTGAAAAATAAATCTTCATGATGACCTAGAAGGTCAAGTTTGGATTGAGAATGCTCCTATTCCTCTGATCCCCATGCTGGAACATGGTGGTTTTGGGGAGACCTGGCCCCAGGCCCCCTCCCCGCCACCCTGCACTCATGGGCCATGGCCTGTCCCCTTCTCCTTCACCCCCCAGCTCTGCCTCACCCTTGGAGGGGCCTGATGTGGCCATCCAGCCTACATATCCAGGTTCCAATCACACCTCTTTTATGCTCACCACCATTCCAGTCTACCCTGTGGAGGGAGGAGGGACCTGGGGAAGAGGACTGACTGCAGGCTGGAGAAACAGGTTTGGGACCTTATGGGCAAGGAGTTCCTTGGTCCTGTATGCCTAGGGTATGTTCTTGGAAGGTGTGAGTGTGGTGTACATGTCCACTTGGCCCTACAGACTTTTTACCCTGTGGGGAGGGGGGAGACCAGATAAGAATCAGAGGGGAGCCCTCTTAAAGTGCTGGCCCAGAGTGAGGTCCCTCTTATTGGATCGAAGGGCACACTCTCTCCCAGAGTAGCAAGAGCTACATCATGTGCCCTGGGCCTCCTGGAGGCCAATCCCCCACCCCTACCCCTGCCACACGCGGACTGGGCAGGTACCTCAAGAGCCATTTTGGAGGGTAACAGCTTTATTGAGATATAATTTATATACCATACAATTTCCCCATTTAAAGTGTGCAATTCGATGGCTTTTAGCATCTTCAGGTTTTGCAGCCGTCACCACATTTAATTTTAGGACATTTCATCACCCTAAAGGAAACTGTGCACCCCTAGCTCTCATCCCTCAATCCCCCTGTTCCCCTAGCCCTAAGCAGCCACGAATCTCTAGAGATTTGCATATTCTGAACATTTCATATGAATAGAATTATAAAATATGTGGTCCTTTGTGATTGGTTTATTTTACTTAGCATGATGTTTTCAGGGTTCAGCCATGTGGTAGCATGGATCAATGCTCCATTCCTTTTTTTTTTAATTAATTTATTTAATTTATTTATTTTTGGCTGCATTGGGTCTTCATTGCTGCGTGTGGGCTTCCTCTACTTGCGGTGAGCAGGGGCTACTCATTGTGGTGGCTTCTCTTGTTGCGTAGCACGGGCTCTAGGCCTGTGCCTCAGTAGTTGTGGCTTGTGGGCTCTAGAGTGCAGTCTCAGTAGTTGTAGCGCACGTGCCCATTTGCTCCACAGCATGTGGGATCTTCCCAGACCAGGACTCGAACCCGTGTCCCCTGCACTGGCAGGCGGATTCTTAACCACTGCACCACCAGGGAAGCCCCTTCATTCCTTTTTATTGCCAAATAATATTCCATTGTATGGCTCTCTCACACAGTAGTTATCCACCCATCAGTTGATGGACACTTGGGTTGCTTCCAGACCTTTCATGGTCTTTTCATGGAGCCTTTTGTGAGTGTACAGACTATGCTTCTCTGTGGTTTCCCACTGGCATCCCCTCTCAGCAAGGTCCTACCACCATTTCCCTTGGCACAGACATCAATACCTCAACCCCTCATGGGGCCAGAGCAGGGCTGTTTTCCCTCCAGAAGTGGACAAATGGCTCCCTTTCCACATGTGGGTTCTCATGTATGCTCCTAATAGCTCCACTTCTCCCCATGTCTCTCGCACTCCCTTGTTTAGGTTCAACCCCACGGCTTTCTCCAGAGGACAGGCTGGGAACAGGTGCCAAATCACCTCCATTAGCTATTGCTGAGCCCACGTTCCAACTCATGTAATCCTCTTCTCCTTAGCCAGATGGGAAAGCCCTTGCGTGATTCAGAACTCTTGGTTCCAAGTGACAGAAACACAATTTAAATCAAAGGTAACAGCAACTGAAAAGCTTAGGGATGTCTCTGTTTCAGGTGGATCCAGGGGCTCAAATCATGTCAACAGGGACTCACTCTCTCTCCTCCCTCCCTCCCTCTCCTTCCCTGAGTCTTCTCATCTCTTCTTGGCTTTGCTTTTCTTCACGTCAGCTTTATTCTCAGTGAGACCTTCCCTAAGTGGAACAAGACAGCCTCCAGTAGCTCTGGACATTTATTCTGCTTGCTTAGTACCCAGTGGAGAGTTTATCTTTCCCAGGAGTTCCAGCGAAAGTCCTAAGTCTGAGACTCATTGGTTAGGCTTGGGTCATGTGTCCACACCAGAACCAATCATTTGGCCAGGAGATGGAATGCTCTGATTGGCCAGGTCTGGGTCTTGGGTCCACCCTCGATTGGAAGTCAGCCCACTTGAACCTCATGGACAAAGATTGATGAACAGGGAGTTCCCCAAAAGAAAATCAAGGGGAAATGAACATTGAACACACATAGCAGATGTCACTGGAACCATCCTATGAACTGGCCTGTCTGGGGTCTGCCCTACTAATTTATCATACATATTGAGATATGCCTGAATCCTAGTAGTGGACATTCCTAGGCTGAGATCCCTGCTACATGTGATAAATTAACTTATGAGATTCTAGAAGTTAATATCCAAGATATTACAGTTCCTAAGGAGGGTTTGTAATTGAACATATACTTAGTCCAGGAAATTTTGCCCTGATAGTAGAATTGTAAGCTTTATACAGCAGGACAGTGGAGAAAATATTTTTGAATTCAAGAGGCCTTTTGGAGACCCAGATGCACTGTAAGTAGGTATCTGTCCAGACCACCCATGTATAGGATCTAAATGTCCTTGACGTAATTTCATAGTACTTTATCCACGCCAGGGATGAATGGAGTCAGGTGGGGGAGGTGGCAGAGGGCCCAGGGAGTCATAGGCAGGGCTCCTGGGTGGAGAGGAGAGAGCTGGTTGTAGCAGCACAATATAGCTCTTCTCCGAGATTCCCCCCTCACTCTTCCCCCCCCTTTCCTTATTCCTTTGTCACCATGGCAACTAAGGAGCTCCCTCATCCTCTTCCCCTCTCCAGTTGGCTCCGATCCGAAGGACCCACCTCTCTGTCTCACCAACTTCACAGAGCTGTTGCCAGCCTCTCTCCACGTCTCTCAGCGAGGGCACCCACCTTTGCCCTCCACCCTCAACGCACTCTCTTGCCTCATTTCCCCACCCCCAGGCCCCTGCCTTGTCCCTTCTTTAACTCTGATCCAGGCTCGAGCCAAATTCCCATCTTCCTTCAAGAAGTTGTGTGAAAATTGGATTTTTGCCACTCTAACCTGATTTGAAATGCATTAAGAGATCTGTCTCTTGAAACACCTCAAGGTGAGGCTATTTGTGAAGGGAAGAAGCATGCTTTACTGCTGCTTCTGTGCTTAAACGCGGTGCTGGAGTGAATCACGTTCTATTTTCGTAACTAGGAGTGTTTCTGTTTGAAGAAACCCCCCAGCATGTCTCTGAGTGAAACAGAAGACTCTATCATAAGGGAAATCACACCTCAAGTTCAAAGTTTGTGAACTGGTGGGCCCACAGACCTTTGTTAGGTCCATAGAGTGCTTAAAAAGATGGAACCAACACATAAAAAGACTGGATTCCTGGATGCCCTTGAACAACTAGACAGGGGGCCTGCATCCTCACATGGTGGAAATGGGAGGGAGGGAGGGGACTGGGGGCATCAAGGGCTTTGAGTGTGGATCTCCCTCTCGCCAAGAAAATAGCAGGTGTGTGGAGTTCCTGGGCTAGTGATGAGGACTTAACGTCCTTGTCCCCTCTCAGAGACATTTCCCTCCACAGCCTTTGGTGGGAGGAAGGGAGAGAGTGGGTGGAATGAAACGGTAGATTTTTAAGCCAAGTACCTTTGAAGCCACTACCCGTAGGTGTGCAATACAGAGGACATAGTGGACTGCACAATACCATGTGAAATACAGTAACAGTACTTTTCACATACGTTATCAAAGCAGCTCTGAATCGTCATTCACAAATACAAATAAACGAGACATAGATTTCGTAGCTTTCTTTAAAGCAGCTTTCAGCTCTGCGCCACACTTGACCTCTGCCACCTTCTTGCTGAGGGAGCTCAGGCAACTCCTGAACCTCTCTGAGTCTCGTTCTCATCTGCAAAGGGAGGATGGGTATAGCACTCCCTCAGGGAGCCGCCGTGGGATGAGTTGACATAAAGTGTGTTGCACGGGGCAGAACACCCAGTAGGTACTGGGGAAGCGTGTGCTCCCTTCTCTCCTCTCCAGCACGTCTTCACAGAGGCTTGAGCTCGGGATCCTCTCAGGTTGTCTAGTGTATCCTTTAGTTCATTGGCTTGTTAATTCATTTGCTTCAAGCACTGATTGACACCCCCCCCCCCCCACCACGGCAGTGGGTTGGTCCCTGCAGCACACAATTAGCTGCTCTGGCATCTCCTGGTCAGAGTGCTGGGAGGAGAGCAGGTCCATGGTAGAGAATGTCTGAGACCGCCCTCCCCCGCCTCCCTCCCCCCACCCCCCACACTGCCTAAACTAAGGGTTGCCTTGCTCAGCACTTTCTGCCCGGCTTCCTGGTGGCTGTCTTCCAAGGCCTGCTTTCTGCCCCAGGACCCTACAAAGGCTCCTTTGATGAAAAGTTTGCGGCAAAGTGACTGTGTCATTTGATACAAATGAGGCTCATGAGGGTAAAAAGTGTAGCTTTATTCTCCTATTTTGGGATTTTCTAGCCCAGAGAAAAACGGGCAGCTGAATGGGGCTGGGGGCGGAAGCCAGGAGGGAGGGGAAACGCCAAGAGTTGGAGAGCTCTATGCTACATTTAGCCCTGGGATTAGCAGCTGCAAGCCTGGGGCGTGACCTGCACACCAAGAGGTGCCTCCCGCTCAGCCAGACTCTGCCTCCAGAGCCGGTGGGTGTGCGAGGGGCACCCCCGCATTGCCTGGGAGGGGACCTTCTGTCCCCCCAGGCCACCACACGCAGCATCCTCCACTGCTGGGCCTGCTCCCGTGGCCCCCACCCCCTTTCAAAATGCATAGCACCTGCTCCCCTTCCTCCAGCTGATGGGGTGCCGAGGACCAGGATGGGATTTGAGGGGATCCACAAAAGCCCCCCACCCCAGAGGGTCTCCTTCATCCACCTCGAGGGCTGGCCTCATGGGCGGACTGCCACGGCATTGGCACCGGGCCCCATGCTCAGGGGGACCCTGCGCTCAGGGAGACCTCACACTTGGTTTCAGGCTCTGCTGTCACCACCTTGGAATTCTCGACGCCCTGCATTGTCCTTTTGCGCTGGGCCTCACAGACTCTGGAGCCGGTTCTGATCCTCTCCACTTCTCCCAGTTCTTAAAGTCAGGTCGGTGATCCCTACACATTCTTTGCTCATCTATTTTTTTTTTTTTTTTTTTGCGGTACGCGGGCCTCTCACTGTTGTGGCCTCTCCCGTTGGCGGAGCACAGGCTCCGGACGCGCAGGCTCAGCGGCCATGGCTCACGGGCCCAGCCGCTCCGCGGCATGTGGGATCTTCCCGGACCGGGGCACGAACCCGTGTCCCCTGCATCGGCAGGCGGACTCTCAACCACTGCGCCACCAGGGAAGCCCTTTGCTCATCTTTTACTAACACCTCTCATTTGTATAGCTCTGCCTTTTCCATGAGCCTGCACACTGTTATCATACCTGTCACCACGAGTCCCTAAATCACTGACTCATGCCAGAGGTGTTTGTGGGATTTGTCTCATGACCCCAGACCCTTTGATGCCACCCCTTTGTTCTTGAGGAATAAAAATGCCTGCCTCCTGACGCTATCTGCGATACCCTCATACTTAAGTGTAGGAAATTTGCAAGTCCAAAGCTGATCCTCCACTTGGCTCTTAAGAGCCCTGGACAAGCCCTCTGGGAGCGCTTAATAAATACTGACTAATGAACCTGCAGCTGCTGCTCCTTTGGCTAATTAAATCTAAATAAGTCACAGGCTTTAAATTATGCAATAAGGCTTGGCCAAAACAGCTTAAAAATGCGGGAGCCCTAGTTTTTCTGCTGTGCCCTGTGGAAAAAATCCCATCTTTTAATCATGCTTAACCTTCCTGAAAGAACAGTGGCAACCTTTAAATAATGAATGAATGTATATTAGCGAGATTTTTTTTCCCCAAGCTACACACAACGGAGCTAGATCATAAAAGGGACAGAGGCAGAGATAGGCCTGGGGGGATTCTGGAAGTTTCTGGTGAATCGCAGAGTGCTGGGAGAAATCATTTGGTTGCTCAGAAGCCCAGAGCAAGGACTGGTGAAGAGCACAGAGGGAGGAGGGGCGGACGCACTGCCATCCAGCCTGCGCCTGCCAGCTGTGATGGAGGCCCCCACAGCACTGGTGGGGGCTACGTGCTCAGTTATCCTCTCTCCACTCCTTCCTATCTTGCCTCCAGGTACCCTCCCACCCCCGAAGACCCTCCAGGCCAAGAGCAGTGTCTTCACAACAGAGCAAAGGTTGAATTGAGTCACATCACCTAGAGCAGTGCTTTGCAGACTTTCAGGTGCACAAGAGTCTTTGGGGATGTTGTCAAAAATGCAAACGATCAGTGGGTCCATGGTGGGGCCTGGGATGCTGCATTTCTAAGATGCCTGGGGCTGCTGGTCCTCAGATCACGTGCAGAGTAGCAAGGATTTAGGTTTTGTAAGGAAGCTGAACATTACAATCAGTTGGGACACTCTTCAGGTGCTCCCAGGACACCATCTCAGATAAGTTAGATAGGAATTTCTGAAATCAGACCCTAAGCTCTTTGGTCCCATTCTCCCCATTCCCCACCTTTTTTTTTTTTTTTAAAAACTGAGTTAGAGTCTAGATAATTTTCAGGTCACCCAAATAAAGCCTAGAAAGCTTAACCAACTTGCTTGCAATCACCTCCTAAAGTGGGATTAGAAACCGATCTGGCAGGGAAGTGGCCTTGGAAACCAAGCCTGCTCCCCCTTCCCTCCCGCAGATCTCAGCATCTCCAGGACTCTAGCCCCGTCCCTGGGCTCAGGGTTGCAACGTATGTGAGTCCATTTGGGGAGCAGGAAAGATTCTTCTATCTTTCTCCTCCTAAGCCTTCCTGGAATTCACTATTAGTGCTTAATTGCTTGGGCTGAAGCTGAGTGTAATGTGTAGGATCTGTTACACTCTGTCTTCAGCGTCACGGTGTGAGTGGGATGACAGGACAGACACTGGGGGCACTGGGCTCTGTCCTGTGGGATCTGGGACTCAGGAAGGGGAGGGACTCTCAGGGCAGACTCACCTCCTCCTGCAACTTTGCTGAGAGCACCCAGCACAGAGGGATGTGCTCTTCTAAGTCCCCAGGCAAGGCTGTGGCCCCGGTTGTGTAAGATACTGGGGCCTCAGGCAGAGGTCAGGAGGTTGCAGGCAGAGCTGTTCCAGTTGTGTATCCGGAGAAAACCATGACCTTCCTGCTGTGGTATGTGAGTCAGGCCTTAAGGCAGAAGTGCAGCTGTGGGTCAGGCCCAGCTTGGCTACAGCTGTGTCCTACCCAGTTGTCTCAACCTGGACCATGACACTGGGGCAGAGAGTGGGAGCTGGGCTTAAGGAAGCAGCAAGGTACGGTAGACACAGTTATTTGCTTATTCAGTATCCACCCTCCCCTTCCCCACCCCCACCATATTATCAGAATCTTAATTTTGTTCAAGGCTGCAACACTGTCCAGGCCAAAAACTTACCACACCTCATATGTCCTTGAAGCTAGGAGCAGCAACATGACCAGGCTGACCAATGAGATGTAAGCAGAAGTCTCTAGGCGGATCTCTCTGGAAAGCTTTGAAAAAAGATGGCCCCATTTCTTTTCCCCCTCTGCTGACCTGGAGTTGATACCTGGAGCTGTAGCAGCCATCTTGAGATTATAAGGCTAAAAGCCATGGGGTGAGGGGGATGAACGCCATATGCTAAGGGTGGTGGAACAGAAGGAAGGATCCTCTATGACTGAGTTCTCGATGACTTCCTTGAGAAGTTTCACCATCACGGGCTGCCCAACCTGGGACTTCTTAGTATGTGAGACACATAAACCCCTATTTGGTTGAGCCACTGTGGCTGGGTTTCTTTTACAGCTAAATGCAGTCTTCACGCTGGGACCTTAGAAAGAATGTTCCTGGATTGGAAATGGGAAGAGAAGGTCAAGGCAAGAACGTGGCCCCCAGGAGAGGGGAGGGGGGAGGCTTTCCCCTCTTTGTGGGGGGAGGGTCACTATCTCACTCTACAATCTTCAGGGATTCCTTGTTTCCCAAGGGACTAAGTTCATATTCCTCAGGTCAATATTCAAGACTATAAAATTTGGCTCCAAATCGGTTTTCCAGGCCTGTTACCATTCACTGGAGCAAGGATGTGCCTGCCCCTTCTTTGAGTATAGATTATACACTCCCACCCTGGTCTTAATTCACATGAGTTCTCCCTACTCCTTTCTACCTGTCATAGGCTTACCTGCCCTTGTGGGCTGCTCTTTTGAGAAGACTTCCTATCACCCTGGGCTCCAGGGACCTCTCCTTTAATCTCCTTCATCACTGAGGTCTATGTGCCTGACAGTTTCTTTATACTTCAGTGTGTATTAGCTGCATCTCCTCAGCAAGGCTGTGAGATCCTCCAAGGCAGGATTTTGGGAGTGTGGAAATACAGAAAGGTCACTTTGGAGTCAGACTTGAGATCTAAGATGATCTCGGGTACATCACTTAACCTCTCTGAGCCTCAGTATCCTTGTCTGTGAAATGGGGATAATGTACATGTCTGCCTCCCAGGCCTCCATAAAGCATGTAGCCAAGTGCCTGGCACATTGGAGGTGCTCCAGAAGGGCTTGTATGTTGACTTGTTGCCTGCTTGGTAATCCTAGGCTGTGCCTTTTTTCTATCCTTTGTATCTCTCTCCACTTTTGTCTCTCCCTTCCTTCTGATTTTCTGCGTTGCATTTGAACAGTGAGGTCTGTATCAAGTTTGTGGAGTGACCATGAGCTGTTTTCATTTTTGCCTAGGGTAGATCTTTGGCTACTGGCTTCAGTCTTCTATCAGAGTAGGAAGTAAGGATAGAGGGGAGATTTCATGGCCATTGTGAAGGGGGTGAGAAGACATGCTAACTTAACTGAAAGGAGTTTACTAATCTTTCTCTGAAGATTTGTAAGGAAAATGGGTGTATTTAAGTCCAGTTTTACCTGGCAACGGGATGATGAATTGAATGGCCTTATAGCAGTTTTTTTTTTTTTTTTTATAAACAAACTCCCAATTCTGTTTGTTGTAGTGAATTAAACATCTGGGCCTTAATCTTTTTGATATCCTGATCTCCTCCTTCTTTTGCCTCAATCCCACCCCAGAAACCCAGATCAAATTAGATTGTGAGAAGTGACCCATAGCAAAAAAATTCTGCCATTGAAAGTTTAATGAGAAATGACAGTTTTATTACTTCCAAGTAAATACCTGTCACGCACAGCTATAAATGGGAATGAATGCATTGAACTGGGTGGAAAATGAGAAGTCACCGTGGACTGAAACGGCATGATAATGTGTACTGACAATGAGTCCCGCGGCGGTCTTCTCTTTTCATGTGTTTCACTCTGCATCACTCAGAGAGCCCAGCAAGACAGAACGTATTCTTTTGTTCCTCTTAAAGCAGAGCCTTATGTCCAGGAAGAGGAAGGGTCAAAAGAGACTTGATTGATTGCAAAGCTGTGTCCATTCAGTTTGCTGCGTTATCCTTAAAGTCTCCCGTGCTGGCCATCATTCCTGGGCAGGGCTGGCGAGGTGGGGGCAGCTGACAACCTGCTGTGTGTGTGTGTGTGCGTGTGCGTGTGTGTGTGCGCGCGCGCACGTACGTATATGTGTAGAGGATGGGGGAGGTGAACTCCTTTGCGTTGTTACACTGGGCCACTTCTGTGCCTCTCGTGAGTCCCCTAGTGCCCAAAGTCTGTTCCTTTTGGTTGTTGCTGCCTGTGGTTGTGTATATCTCTGTTGTAGACGACTATTTGCTGTGTATCTCTGTGTGCGTGTATGTGTGTGTATGTGATTTGAGGGTTGGGCGTGTGGCCTGTTTAGGTTTTTTTCTCCTATTTGTCCACTGGAGCAGCATTGCTGACTGCGCCTAATCAATCAATGCCTCCTTACCAGCGCCCCTAGGAGTATGCCCAGATTTTGCCCCCGCCTCACCCAGGCACATGCTGCTCAGTGCTCAGGGTACCTGATGGGCCTGTCCTGGGTTTCCTGGAGCTTCAGCGTCTCTCTTCTTGAATTGCATGTTGCTGAGGGCAGGCTCCAAGCATGCGTGGTGGACTGTGTACAGTCCTGCTCAGGCCCAGGGCTAGATGCACCCTTGCCAATGCCTTGGTGATGCCATCTTGACATGTCTGCAGAGCTGGAAAGAGCTTGGGGAACCTTGGCTCCTGTATTAGTTTCCTGTGTTAGTGTTGCTGCTGCAATAAATTATTACAAACGTAGTGGCTTAAAACAACTCAGATTTATTCTCTTACAGTTCTGGAGGTCACATGTTTAAAATGGGTTTGGCAGGGCTGCATTCCTCTGGTGGCTCTAGGAAAGAACCCGTTTTCTTGCCTTTTCTAACTTCTATAGGCTGCCCGCATTCCTTGGCTCGTGGTCCTGCACCACTCTCCCCTCTGCTCCCATGGCCACATCTCCTTCTCTGCCTCTTACCCTCCTGCCTCCCTCTTATAAGGACCCTTATGATTACATTGTGCTCCTCTGGGTAGTCCAGGATCATCTCTTCATTTCAAGGCCCTTAATTTAATCTCAAAGTCTCTTTTACCACGTAAGGTGACATATTCACAGGGATGTGGACATCTTTGAGGGGCCTATCCGCAAAAGCCTACCACAGCTCCCCACACCTCAGGGAAGATCTATCTGAGTAGATGTGGTGGATCCCAAGTCAGCCTGGTCATGGTATGATTTCTGTGATTCTGGAAAGGCTTTCTAAACCCTTCTCCCTACAGATACTTCCCTGGCCTGCTACCTTCTGAAATTCTCCTCTTGGGGAATAAAGCATCTTCATCCACAGTGGGGACTCAGGCTTAGTAGAAGGCCTGAACAACATGTTTCTCCGCACTAAGGTGTAAATGGTTGACAGCAAACATTTCCTAACAGCAAGTTCTGATGGGAGGGAGGCACAGGTGAGGGAAGGAGGTGCCCAGTGTTGAGAGAGCAAAGGCACTTGGAAGTATGACCATAAAGTTTTAATCAAACAGAGCAACATGGCCACGATGCAGAACAGGTAGTGCTTGGAGAAGAGAAAGAAGACCATCTCCTTGGTGACATAGATTATGTGTATGAAGATGAAGCAGTACAGGAACATGGCGAATTGGTTCTGGGGAAGCAGGAGATCCTGGAGGCCTCCCGAGAACTGTGGGGGAAAGAAGAGAGTAGAAATGGCAAAACCAGGGCTTGGGTGGTATACCAGGCAGACCCGGGCTTCGATCCTGCTCTTGTCCCTTCCTGAACGTGACCTCGGGCAGGCTGTCTTCCTCACCTAAGGTGAGGGTAATCGTGCCCACCTCACAAGATGATGATGAGGAAGAGTGAGGACGAGAATGAAAATCCCAGGCAAGGTCACGGGCACAGAGGGGCCTCATGAGTTTTCACTTCTTGAGCCTGGTCTTAGCCCTCCTGAGTCAGGCCACCCCCTTCCTTTCTTGGTACGCTCCATGCAGCCTCTGAGCCCACATGTGGGCAGTCTCTTTCCTACTCGAGATCCCCACATCTGGACACCAGGTCTTGGGCGTGTTCTCTGGACAGTGTCCCCAGATACTCCACCTTGCTTTCTGGGTGGTGGCGCAATGAGAGGGGGTCCCTTGGGCACAGATGACTGTGTCTGACTCTCTGGGCCCTAGTGCATGTCACATAAGGTCAGGCTGTGGTCCTTCAGCCCAGGGGGTGGTCTCTCCTGCGGACAGGTAGTAAGAGACAGGTGATGGGGCCTCCGTAAACTCTTAGGGTTTGGGTGTGGGGGAGGCAGCTTGAGCTGTCTGGCTGATTCTGCCTGTGTGTTGCTCTTTTCCAGAATCTACATAACTAAAGTCGAACAGACCCCCACTTTAACTATAGAAAGCATCAACATATAAGTAGAGTAAAAGCTGATATAGCTATTTTGATCTATAGTTAAGAAGGCATTACCCACGGTTCATTCTTTAAAATATCTTTTCAACTCATGCCACATTTTTTGTAAGCAGGCATATGGCAGGGACTGTGATGCCCTAAATTCACTAGAAACATATTCATAGAGATATTTTTCAATACAATGACAATTATCTACCCACCCACCCACCCACCCAGAAGAAGAGAGGTGGTAGGCTTAAAAATTAAGTCAGCTCTCCAAGTACAGGCACAGGAAGTAAAACCCTTTTGTAATCTATTGTTAAAAGACTGGGGTTTTGGACATACTATTGTTGAACCAGCTACGTAAAATGTGAGAGTAACTAAATAAAACTGAGGGGGCAGGAAATGACTCCAGTGATGCCACCTCTAAAATGAATAGTAAGGAAGATGGAAGACCAGAGGAAGAAACCCAGTGTTCTGGTGGGACTGGAGGGCTGGACAGATCTTGTGTTTTTCTGCAGACCTGGTGTGGCTCTGGTTCCGTGGACTTTCTGCCACTGTTTGTGGTCTACGTGCTAATGGCTATTATTTGTGATTTTGATAACAAATTGTGCATTTGTGAAACCTTTTAGACTTTTCAAAACGCTTTCAGTCGTCTATTTTTTTTTTAAAGCAGAAGACAGAGAGCAGATAGGACTGTACACCAAGGATTTCCATCTCCTCCAGCAAGGAGAAAGATTTTCAAACTAAAAAGCAGGTATTTTGTGAGCAAGAAAAACAAAAGAGAATTGTTAAGAAGCCAGCATGTGTTCATTGAGAACAAATCATGCAAAACCAACCTAATTTTCTTAAAAAAAAAAAAATGGACCAGTCAGTTGGGGAATTGCTATAGTGTAATATCTTAATTCTGGGAAACCATTTGACAGTGTGTCTCAGTACAGTTTTCTGGACAAGGTAGAGAAATGTGAGCTGGAGATGATGTAACTCAAGGGTGCTGATTAATGGAACATTGCTAACCTGTAGGGAGATCTTTTAGTGGTATTTACTTTAGGTCATATCCTCCTCAACAATTACAGCAATGACTTGGATAAAGCCAGGAGGCAAGTTTCTCAGAACTGAGGATGACTCAGAGCTGGGAAGCATAGCTAATACTTTACATCCTGATAAAATTGAGAAATGATGAACGTAAGTTGTTGCCTTTGTGTCAAGAAGTGAATTGCGTGAGTACATAAAAATGGTAATAGCTAACACTGAGCGCTTACCTCAATGTGCCAGGCCCACTGCAAAGTGCCTCACGTGCATTCTTTCATTTAATCCTCACGACAACCCTATGAGGTAGGTATTACCTTACAGATGAGCAGACCAAGGCCCAGAGAGGATCAGTAACTTGCCCAGTGTCACACAATTTATATGTGGTGGAGCCAGGATTTTAACCCAGGACTGTCTGATTTTAAAGCCCAGACAGCATTGCTTTAAACAATAACATCTTTCATTATTTAGTGCTTATGAAGGCCCAGCCAGAGTGCTAAGCATTTCCCATCCCATTTAATCACAAGCAGGCTTTCTTATCCCCATTTAGATTAGGGGAGAGTGGTCCATTTCTTGCCAAAAGATGTCTAAGTTTTAGTTGACAGCAAGGCAGCGTGATCCAACAGAACACGTGCGGCCCTGATCAGGGGAGCAGGGGATGGTTCTATCAAAATCCACTAGCCAGACTGCAGTGGGAGTTCTGGGTCTAGTCCCAGGCGTCCTATTTTAAGAGATGCAGAGAGGAGTAGAGAGTGGTGGAAATCCAGACATAGACGAAGTGTTGAAGAGTTTTCCCTGAGGAGGAAAGCCATGGACAGGCAAGTGGACAAGGTGGCTTCCAGGTCCCTCCTGGGGAGGGTTGATCCTTGAAGAGTTGGATCTCAGCTTAACATGGAAGCTCTAAAGCAGTGAGCCGGCGGGCGCAGGGTGGGGAACAGCCGAGAAGCAGGTAAGGTGGGCTCCCCGTGCAGGTCAGGGATGGGCTCCCCTCACCCCGAGTTTCCCCGCACCCTTCGCCTCCCAGCTGGGACCTGTCACCTACCAGGCGGGGCGTCGCCTGCTGCCGCAGCTGCTCCATCACCTCTTCGTGCTGCCGCTGCCGCTCGTTCTCCTCCTGCAGGTACCAGAGCCGCTCGAGCTCGAACTCCATGCGCATCTTCTCCAGCTCCATCTCGTCGTTTCGCTGGGGCCCTGGGGTCCCCGGCGCCGCTGCGGCTGGGGCCAGGGGCGGCTCTGCGCGTTCAGGTCCATCGCCCTCCTGGCCCTTGGTGGTGGCGGGGCCGGCCTTGGAGGAGAGTGACTTAGGTGGCCCCGGGCAGCCTCTGTCCTCACAAGTTTCCATCTCCTCATGGTAGTCGTAGGACGAGTCTGGCTTGGGGGACTCTGCCTCCTGGGCCTGGGAAGGGGGAAGTGGGGGGTCTGGAGGGGTTAGCATGGGGCCGCCCACCCCCTACCCCACCACGCTCCTGCAGCCCCAGGCACAGTGCACTGGGGTGCTTGAAAGCGGTGTGAATTGTAAACATCTAGACTGAGTTCTTCCGAGAAACTTCGACGGAGTTATCAGGACCTGAGAGTTAAGGAGGAGAGGGGAAACGGACACAGAAGAATGGCGCCCTAAAGTTGCAAGTGGGGCCTTTGGGAGGGTTGAGTAGAAGTCTGTCTTCCTCGTGATCTTCAGATCACTACTGGAGGTAACTTTCCCACCTCCCACTCTACTTTGAGGCCAATTAGACATCCAGTCCTCTGGGGGCCACAGAGGGAGGAAGAAACCCAAGGTCTGCATTGAGAGAACCTCAGTATATGGGAACCAACGGTAGGGTTATGGGGAAGCCTGGTCCCATCTGCAGGAGGAGGAAAGGGCCCCACATGGAGCGCTAGATGAGGGAGACCAAAGCCAGCTTCAAGGGACCTGACAATCTTATGAAGGGCTGCCTGGTCTCCAGTTACAGCTGAGTGCCAGCGTGGGGATAGGGTGCACGTCTCCTACACTTCTTAGCAGTTCTCTGGAATCTAACAGCTCTCAGCTCCTATCTTGTGGTGTCCCCATTATGCTCTTCCCCCCTGTGCTGGGACAGGCTGGGGCAGTGAGAAGAGGCATCCTCCTTACCAAAGAAGCCTTTGACTTCCCTTCGGACATGGGGTCATCAGGCACCATCTTAGGGAAGGTTGGGCAGCTTTCTCCTGCCCCCCGGCCTTCCATCATCTCTCCCTGTCCTCTGTTGCCATCCAGAAAACCACAATACTGCCGGTTGGGGCCAAAGGACATCTTTTGAGGCATTAACATTTGGCCTCACAAGATTCCACAGCCTGGCCACCATCACAATGCCCTGTCCTCATAATAACCCACATTCCACCAGTTGCTAAGGCCCCTTTGGCAGAGGGTGTGATACCTTTGAGGCGCCATTATTAAGAGCTGTAGGATGGGCCTTTGCCACCCCTAGGGACTGCTGTGAAAACTAGAATCCCACCACTTGAAATCCAGAGTTCCATCATCTGAAATCTGTTCTCTTGAGTTCCTCTTTTAAATGCAGCCTGTATTGAGATGAGTCACGATTAGCTCCACAAACCCTGTTATGGGCTGAATTATGTGCCCTCGCCCCGCACATTCATTGGTTGGAGTCCTAACCCCAAGGACCTTAGAACGTGACTTTATTTAGAGATAGCGTCTTTACAGAGGTGATTAAGTTAAAATAAGGTCATTAGGGTGGGTCCTAATCCAATATGACTGATGTCCTTAGAAGAGGAAATTTGGACACAGACATGCACAGAAGGAGATGATATGAAGATGGGAGAAGATGGCCATCTAAAGACCAAGGAGACAGGGCTTGTATTAGTGTTCTCCAGAAAACCAATAGGAGCCCAGCCTTATAAATTCAAATAGGACTTATAAAGAACTGGCTCATGTGATTATGGAGGCCGAGAAGTGGCACGATCTGCTGTCTGCAAGTGGGAGACTCATGAAAGCTGGTGGCACGAATTCCAGTCTGAGTCTGAAGGCCTAATAACCAGGACTGCTGCTGGTATAAGTCCCAGTCCAAAGCCAGGAGAAGGCCAAGATCTCAGCTCAGACAGACAGAGAAAATCAATTCAGCCTTCCTCCGGCTTTTTGCTCCATTCAGGCCCTCAAAGGATGAGATGATGCCCATTCACACTGGATAGGGCAATCTGCTTTATTCAGTCCACCAATTCAAATGCTAATCTCTTCCAGAAGCATCCTCACAGACATACTCAGAAATAATGTCTAACCAGATATTTGGGCATCCCAGGGCCTAGTCAAGTTGACACAGAAAATTAATCATCATAGGCCTGGAACAGATCCTTCCCTTACAGCCTTCAGATGGAACCAACCCTGCCGACCCCTTGATCTTGGACATCTAGCCTCCAGAACTGTGAGAAAATAAACTTCTGTTGTTTAAGCCACCCAGTCTATGGTACTTTGCTATGACAGCCCTAGCAAACTAATACAACCTCAGTTATTCATTGAATGGATTGAATGGGACCAGTAAAGAGAATGGGGGCTGGGGAATATACTTTGTTGTCTTCAGTTTTGTGGAAATGACAAAAAACATTTTTGGTAGTTGGAAGGCAAGGTTGCATATGGAAAGAGAAAAGGCTGCATTTGAATTCTAGCTTTGCTCCTCTCTCTAGCTGTGTGTCCAAGGGAAAGTTATTTTACCTTTCTGCTGCTCAGTGTACTCATTTGTAAATGCGGATAAAGATCTGGCCACTCCCCTGCACTGCAGCACTGGTGTGAAACTAAGATAGTCTCTTCGCATAGTATCTGCCTCTACGGGGGCTAAGTAAATGAAACCATCATCATCATTATTACAAGGGGCTCCATCACTGGAGAGAAGAAAGTGCTCAAGATCTACCTTCTTGCAAATCTTTTTTTTTTTTCTTTCTGGCCACGCCGCATGGCTTGCAGCATCTCAGTTCTTTTTTTTTTTTTGGCGGTACGCGGGCCTCTCACTGTCGTGGCCTCTCCCGTTGTGGAGCACAGGCTCCGGCCGCGCAGGCTCAGCGGCCACGGCTCACGGGCCCAGCCGTTTCGCAGCATGTGGAATCTTCCCGGACTGGGGCACGAACCCGCACCCCCTGCAACGGCAGGCAGACTCTCAACCACTGCGCCACCAGGGAAGCCCTGGATCTCAGTTCTTTGACTAGGGATTGAACCCAGGCCATGGCAGTGAAAGCCCAGAATCCTAACCACTAGACCACTAGGGAACTCCCTCTTGCAAATCTTTAACTGAACCATGGCCTTCCTCTCCCAGAATTATGATGGTGACCATGGGAACTATCTCACAGTTTCTGTGTAAGATGTTGATCCTGTCTCAAGCACTGGGAGTAGGATTGCCAGATAAATATATGTAAGGGTGCCCAGTTAAATTTAAATTTTAGACAAATAAGTTTTAGTATAAATAGGTCCTAGAAATTGCATGGGACACACTTATACTAAAAAATTCTTCATGTTTATCTGAAATTCAAATTTGACTGGGGATTCTGTATTTTTATTCGCTAAGTCTGGCGATCTTAATTAGGAGAGACCTGCCCAAGGAAACAATTATATATAACCAAATAATGAGCTGCTATTAAAAATCACCAAGTACTATAACGTATAATAAGTTGTAGGGGTAGTTGTATCAGCTGTATATCAAACAACCATAAAATCTCAGTGGCATGTAACAGTAAGCATTTATTTAGCTCAGACATCTAATAGTTGACTGATCTAGGCTGGGCTCATCTAGGGGGCTTGGCCAAGGCAGCTTCATTTCATGTGTCCCTCTTCCTTTTCTTGGGGACAGTGGGCTAGCCTTGGCATGCTCTTTTCATGGCAATAGAAGAAGCACAGAGGTCTTGGAATTGGCATACCACCACTTCCATCTTATGCTATTGGCTTTGGCTTTGGCCAAAATCAAAGCCAAAGGATGTGGAAATGTTCTCCATCCTTTTCGTGGGAAGAACTGTGAAGACATAGGGTAAAAAGTACGGATATGGGGCAGTATGAAGAGTTGGGGCCCGTAAAGCAATCTAGTATTGTAGTAACACCAACATTAGCTTACAGTTATTGGGCACTAACCACGTACCAGGTATTGGTAATTTTTCAAGGATTATTTTACGTAATTTTTCAGAGCAACCATATGAGTTTGGTACTGTGATTGTCTCTGTCTTCCTAGAAGTGGTAACTGAGTTTCAGAAAGGCTAAGTCGCCTGCCCATAGTGACACAGTTAGGATCGGGTGAAGCCAGGACTTAAGCGCCAATGTCCCTGTATTAACTCCCTTCCTACTGGAAATACTGAAAGTGTTTTCTGTTTTCCTGACTGAACCCTGGCTGATACTGTGGGTATTCGAGAGGAAGAGGTGACCTAAATGCCCAGAGGATTTGCTGGGGAAATCTGAGTAAGGAGGGAGCAAGGAGCTGCTCGAGGACAGCCCCTCCAGGGAGTACGCAGGGATGTGTGTGAAGGCATGTGTGTGGTCAGGCCACTCGAGATGGCTGTTCTCTTGCTCTCTGTACGTCCCCTGCTCAACCTGTCCCTGCTTCATCTGCACGCTACTCACTTGACTATCCGAACCTCTTAATCATAGAACTTAACCGGTAACTGCCTACGTGTTTGCCCCCTGCCCCAGCTAGTGACTGTTCTAATCCTTAGTCCAGGACGGCTCCAACTGCCAGTTTATTAAAGGGAAATGTCTGCCCTTGTGATGGTTGTTAACCAAAGGGGCTGTGCGGGATGTGCCCCAGCGGCTGGTTTTCCCGGGAACTGATGAGCCAACCTGACATCAGTTCCCCCTATAAATGGTAGCCTCCCTGGCTTCAGGAGTGTAAGATCCCCTGTCCAATAAACCATTGATAGCTCTGTCGCTGTTCCCAGCCTCTTCCTTATGGCCTCCTTTGGCCGTAAGAAGGCTTGCAGGCCTGTGGCGTGCAGCCCAACAGCACGTGTATGAGCACTGTATCCGTCAGGGCCGAGTCAGGAGACAGAAACCACACAGTAATTCCAACAGGGGAGGCAGACTATAAAGAAGTATTAACTAGTGACAGGGGATTGGCTGCTTAGGGGTAAAGAGAACTCTAAATAATACAGGAGTGAATTTGGGAGAGGTGCTTCTTAGAGCCTGAAATTCAGATCTCACTGGAGAGAGTGTGGCTGGGGCCACTGAACCATGTATAAGTTCACTGAGGTCAAGGTCAAGTGGGAAACTGTCCACTGGGTTGCCAACAAACCTCACCCAGAAGCTGCCTAGAAGTTGGTGTTAAACTTTCCGGGAGGTCATTGGAGACCCTTAGCTGGGAAACTGGTTGGGACAAGCTGCCCCCAAGGTGCCCCTGAAACCCTCTGAAGATGAGTACCACTCAGTGTGCCAGCCCAGCATTGTGAGAGTAAGAAAAAAGGGAAGTGTACCAGAACCGGGAAGAGAAGCCCCTTCTGATGTCTCCCCCGCACCCTCTATTGACAGAGCTTAACATCATGGGCTGGCGAGAGAAGTGCTTACAGGGCTTTGCTTCAGTGTCAGGAGCTGGGCAGTTAAGGACTTACAGCTGAGAGGCAGTAAACTGATAACTGGGACAGCATGCATGTACTAGGAATTCAGTTCCCTTTCAACACACCTGCCTCGATGCCCTGGGGGAAGGCCCTGCCTTTTGAGAAATTCACCCCAAATGATATATCACAAGCCCCTTCCAGGTTCATGACCCTGAACTAGGTACTGTGGGGAAGACCAAGGATCATCATAGGCACTCTTTGTGGAGTATACAGTCTAGCTGGAGAGAGAGAATGCTTCTTGATGTTCTCTAGGTACACCCTAGCTCACCTGCCTTCCTGACTTTTTGCTGGTGGTTTTCTCAGCCTACAAAATGCTTTCTCCTTTATCTCCACCTATGAAAGTCCCTCCAGCCTTCAAGGCCCATTGCAGTGAAACTGTATGCTTTGCGTTTCTCTGGCCGCCTTGTGTTAAATGACCTGGTGCTTGCCTCATCCTCCCCTTAGAGCAGTGGCTGGTTGAGGGCAGGGCAGGCTGCCTCGCTCTCAGCAGGGACCATAAAGGGTCAGTGTAGCCGACGGCCCTGGTCAGGCTGTGACTCCCTTCTGGCTAGTGAGTGTGACATAGGCAGGCAGACCAGAGAGTCAAGGAGCTACACCTTCTCCTCTGTGTCCTTACACCCTCCAAGTAGGACCAGAGGCCTCACTTCCTGACCACTTTTGTTGTTTGATCCCTCTACTCCAATGTGAGTGAATTAGCAGCAGATGAAGTCCCACAAAGTTGGGTATAAATTAAAGGCTTGTAGGTTTAACTCTATTTTAAATGCTTGGAAAGCAGGGTGTTGAGTGTGAGAACCTTGCTATTTAAAGGAATTTTGTGCATCATTTCTCAAAGCTGCTTTCCCCCAATCTATAATTTCTGTAAGTCCAAGGGCCGTTTATATACTGGGCTTATTAAAGCAAAGCCCCCCTGTGGTGAAGCCTGAATACAGGTGCCCTTATGCTCTACCCAGGTGGAGCTCCTGATGGGAGGAATACTCCAATGGAGAGCTGGCGTAAGGCTAAAATTCTGGACGTCCATCATTCAGAACCGGAAGGGGGCATGGAGACCCTCTAGCCTGGGCCTCAGGGGCTCTCAGCAATAACTTCTGAATAACTCATCCAGGATTAGAGGAGGGGCCCAGCAGAGTGCAGCAGAAAATGTTCTGGCCCGAGGGTCGGGGTCCTGGGGTCCTGGGTTAAGCTCTGCCGTTGGCGAAGCCAAGACCCAGGCACGTCATTGGAACCCTCCAGGGATGAGCTTCTGCACGTAAAACCTGGGGCCGTGAAATTTGCCCTGCTTCATGCTGGCCTGTTATCCTTGCTCCCACCTTACAGCAGGTGGGCGTGGAGCCAGGTGGTACTTCTGCCCTGAGCTGGCCTTCTAGAATGTGCTGAATGAAGTATGGAAGGTCTCCCCTATGACAATGCTGAAGTCGCCCTCAAAAAAATCCTCCTTGAATGTTTCATCTGAAACTCTTTTCTCATTTCATGTAAGTTAACATAAAATAAACGTATTCCCGTAAAGAACTTTACTCTGCCTCCTTCCCTCTGCAGCTACAACAGGAGGGTGACCTTAACTCAGTGAAGCAATGTTGGCCGACACTGCCCCCTTGTGGTCTGGTTTGTCCTTATGGGGCAGCTCTCAGGCTAGGAGTTTTTCCAGAAGTTCTTGCTCCCGGTCGTTTGCAGAATTCTCAGGTCACCCCAGACACACTAAATCCATAAGGCCCCTGGGAGGGATTCCAGGCTCTAAAAATGCCTGATGGCAACGCAAATCTGCAGAACTGGCTTTGTGGAGGCTGTGTTCCAGGGAGGAGACTGAGGTGGGGAGGAATACGTCATAAACAGAAATACGCACCAGCTGAGCTTAGACAGAACCACGGGAATGAGACCAGCAATGCAAGGAGCCATAAGGGGGACCTGTGGCCGTCAGGACCTCTAGTGGGAAGCAGTTGGTCCCAGCAGGCAGGAGGCGTAGGAGAGCTGTGATAGAAGCATCTGGCTTTGTCCTGGGCCCTGGGGTACAACTTCCAGTCCTTGCAGGGGTGAAGGGCCAAGGGATGCAGGCCCCAAGGTGGAATGACAGGCAGAAAACTAAGACACTAGGACGGGTGAATCTGGCAGGGAATCAACTTTTGGGCTTAGGAAATAAGGTGATGGGGCAGGACCAAGCACTCAGGTCTTGGACCTGGGGTAGCAGGTGGCTCGGTTTCCAGAACTGGGGGCTAGGTGAGAGCAGGCCTGGCCCCGAGTCTGACCTGTGCCTGTAAATGCCATGTCATCCCGCAGTGACTAGAGGCCTCTGGATAGACGGAAGTCTCCAGAGGGGAGCGAAACCTGTGGGAAAGGATTAAGTGCCTCTAGCTGTGCGTGAGGGCACAGCTGTGCCTGTGTTTAGATTTTTACAGGATTCCAAGTAAGGCCTGGGCTTGGCAAATTCTGAAAGAGCTTAGCTTGTGTTTCTTCTCTGCTGGCCCCAGCAGGGCCCCAGCTCCCCTCTGACGGCTCAGGCCTGCTTCCTCCTTCAACTTGTGCACCTGCTCTGAGCCTCAGAATAACTTCCCAGCCAAGAAAACAAAGGTACCACCAGAGCTGCCACCTGAGAGGGGTCCCATCTACTGACTCACACCACATGGGGGTGGCTGATGGAGGCTCACGAGCCAGTCTTCGTAGGCATATTTGCACTGGAAGTAGTATCAAGGCCTCCGCACCCCAGTGATGGAATTTTAGGTGCAGAAGCAGAATAATGAGAGAGATGGCTGGGAGTTTGGGGAAGGCTTCTGAGAACCCCTCACTGTGCCACAAGACGATGAACACCCCATCCGCTTAAAATCCCAGCACTTAAAGTGAGAGCCTCCCTAAACACCCACACGTGGGCCATGGCTATGCTATCTCTGCTGGTTAAGAGGCTGCTTGCGTCGCTGGCAGGATCAAAAATGGTTTCACTCTGACAGGGACTGGGTTAGCACCTGTGTCTTGCCTGTGGTTTATAGGAGTTTTTGATGTAATTTTGCGTTCAGGTGTCACCTTAGAGCAGCTTTTCCTAGAAAGCCAGCCCTAAGGGATGCATGTGAAGATCAAGTTTCCATGACCAGATGGGAATTGGGAAGCCATCCCCCAAGTAAACCATCCCCCCTTCCCCCACTAGAAATCTCCAGTTCACATCAACATAATGTCTAGCAGTGAAGGAGCCTGTTTAATGTGCAACTTTATTTGATCTAGACTCATTTTCCCCTGTGTGCTGTGTTTCCTGCCCTTAGAACTAGTTTCCTGCAGAACTCACAGGGACCCTGCCTTAGGGACGCTGGGATCATTATTAGAGAGTGGATTGAAATGAGCTTTGACCTGCAGAAGCTGCCTGAAAGTCTCTGGCTTTGGTTTGCCTGAGTTCCCAGCGGCTTCCAGGGGCTTCCATGGCAGCGTCAAAACTACTTCCATTATCTGTCTTGGCTACTACCTTGGCTCATCCCCCCAAACATGGGATTGGAAGTGGGGTTGCCAGATTTAGCCGCTAAAAATACAAGAGGACCAGCTAAACAACGAATCATCTTTTAGTATAAGTATGTCTCATGAGGTGCGCCAACCCTATTGGGAAGATGCCTGAGAGGTGTGGGGTGCTTCTGGGAACAGGCAGACACAGGGCTCCACGGAAGAACCACACTAGGGCCTCAGCATCATGCCCCCAGGTCTCCACAGCCAGTCACTGACTAGGACCTGCAGGTGTTAGGGCTCCACGGGCGTTGCCTCATTTAAGTCCTCTCAGCAGGGATTGTTATTACCCCTATGTATATGTGAAGAAACTGTGGCTCAGAGAAGTTAAGTGGTTTGTCCATGTCACACAGCTGTTAAAGTAGCAAAGGCGAGATCCAAGCCCAGTTTTCTTTCACTCCGAAGTCTGGCGTTTTACTTCCTCTTGGCCACAGCAGTTACTGTCTGTCCCACACCTGTGG
Organism: Delphinus delphis; assembly: GCF_949987515.2. Classification (NCBI taxonomy): domain Eukaryota; kingdom Metazoa; phylum Chordata; class Mammalia; order Artiodactyla; family Delphinidae; genus Delphinus; species Delphinus delphis. Next base: position 52,469,087 of record NC_082694.2, read on the forward strand.
ACTGAACCAGTGTCTCTGCAGCCCCCCACAAGTCATCCTGAAAGAGATCCCACGACCTTTTGCCTCTCTGCCTTCTCTAGACCTTCCAAGGTTCAACACCCCGTAAGGTTCCCAGTGACCAGTGTTCTGCTAACAATGTTGCTGGCCAATACAGAGAGGGGAGGAAGTGGTGAGAGTTTTTGACTCTATGAGACTTACTTGAGCCTTCCCTGCCCTCCCTTTTGGCTGTTCACCAGCAGTCAAATGTCACCTTCTCTGTTCCCCTTGGACCATTTCCCTTTCTGCCCCAGGCAGACTTCCTCTTTTGGGGCCTTATGGCACGTGGTACACACCCTCGTGGCAGTGATCACATTGCAATGCTACCATTGGCTCACCTGTTTCTGGACCTCTGGACTTCAGGTTGTTTTTTTTTTAACTTAATTTTTTAAAAAATATTGATTTTATTTGGCTGCGCCGGGTCCCAGTTGCAGCAGGCAGGCTCCCTAGTTGTGGCTCGTGGGCTCATCAGTCTCAGCATGCATGTGGGATCTAGTTCCCTGACCAGGGATTGAACCCGGGCCCCCGGAATTGGGAGCACAGAGTCCCAACCACTGCACCACCAGGAAAGTCCCTTAACTTAATTTTTTAGAGAAATTTTAGGTTCATCCAAAAAGACTCCAGGCTTTTTTTTTTTTTTTTAAACTGAATTTTAAAGAGAAGTTTTAGGTTCATCCAAAAAGACTTAAGGCTTTCTTTTAGGACAGAGACTGTGTGATTCATCTGGCTCTCAGCACCTAGCAAGGCATCTGGCTCATAGCTGGGGTTCAAATGCATGTTTCTCTAGTGGTAAGTGAGGCAAGACACACTGGAAATGATTAAAAAACAACAGAGAGGGCTTCCCTGGTGGCGCAGTGGTTGAGAGTCCGCCTGCCAATGCAGAGGACGCGGGTTCGTGCCCCGGTCCGGGAAGATCCCACATGCCGCGGAGCGGCTGGGCCTGTGAGCCTTGGCCGCTGAGCCTACGCGTCAGGAGCTTGCGCGTCCGGAGCCTGTGCTCCGCAACGGGAGAGGCCACAACAGTAAGAGGCCCGCGTACCGCAAAAAAACCCCCAAAAAACAAAGAGATGTATCCTTACATGCATCTTTGCTGTTGAAAATGAAGTCGGTGACTGTTTTCTAGGCATTCAAGTGTAGTTCTTTTTCATGGCCCTGCCCTGGTTGGTTTTCAAGTTTGCCCTGGAAGCCTCAGCCCAAGGAGAATCCTCCGTCCAAGAAGCCTCTCCCTGGCAGCAGTACCGCGTTTGTCCAGAAGATGGCGGGCGAGGCCAGCAGGCAAGCGCCGCAGGGCGGCCAGAGCCAGGCCTGCACAGGTGACCCCTTTTCACAAAAGATGCGGGCACCTGAAGCCTATTTGCCAACCCTATAAATGCGCATGGGCGATAAGAACTGGCCTTCTGGGAAGGTTCTCGGGCTGACTTCTGGGAAGAGGAGGCTTTCTGGGAGGGCGTTTTGGGGGAAACGTGGCAGCAGGTGGTGAAAGCGCTGCTCCTCAAAAACCCCCCTCTGAGTAGAGAAAACACTGTGGAAAATGAACTTCCTACAAAGCAGACACAGCCCTCAAACTCTGCGTGATTCGGGACGACATGCTTTTCGCCTCTTGAAGCTCATTTGCTTTGGAAATGGCTCCTAGCTCCGTGACCACCTCCCCAGCTGACTGGAAGCTTCTCTCGGGTCATGTTCCCCCTTTGCACGGCTCTGCAAACTCCAAACAGGTAAGGAAAGAGCTTCTGACTTGAGCTGACTGGAGAGCGGTGACAAGCGAGCGAAATGGCAAAATGGGGAGTTTCCAGCACCATGGGAATTTGCCAAGTAGCTGTTTTGCAGGGCTGGTGAGACCTACCCACGTTTTCTCCTTAAAGCCAGCCGTAATGGCTAAGGGAAGGCCAGCCAGCCCCTGACGCTGCCTCAGGGGCGCAGGTGTGACCGTGGGAAGAGGGGAAACGTCTCTCTCCTCTTGTGCTAGACCAGATTTTAAGGCTGCAGCCACCCCCGCCCCCATTTTCCTTCTGACCTAAATCTTCCCTGAAGCTGAGCTGGGCTCTGGGCCAGGGTGTCAGCTGTGGACAAAAGGGCCCTGTTTGGAAGGCCTGGCTACTGCGTTTTCCTACACAGCCTGACAAAGTGTGTCGAACTCCCCCAAGTCAATGTGATAATGCAGAATGCAGATAAGGTAGTGGCCTCCGGCCTCCCTCCCAGGAAACCATAAACACTGCCCCCTCGTGTTTTTACCACAAGGCAATGGGGCTGTTTATAGGAAGCCGGCCACTCCTCGGTGCCCGGGTCTGGCTGATCACGTGGTGTGTGCTGTGCCGGATGCTTCTGCAGGCAGGGCTTGCCCTGTTTTTTCTGGCTGACTGGGGGAGCTGACCATTACTCACGGCTTCTCCCCCCTCCGCTACACTCCCCAAGCACGGCCCCTCCCCCCCCCCCCCCCCACCGCCTCTTCCTTCTCCTTCCAGTCCCTTGGCTCCTCTGCCTCTGGCTTTGCAGGGGTCCTGGGAGAGGACTGGGCTGGAGACCCGGGCGAGTCCTGCTGAAACTACCCGCTGCTGTGCGGACTTGGCAGACGGGCCTTTCGGCTCGTTAGGTGCAGGTTCTGTTCCCGTAAGACCGGGGTAATGACATGTGCTCTGACTTGCCAGCTGTCTGTAGGCCGCGTTCACACAGACAGTGCAGATGACAAGTGGCGTGTGCAGTCAGGATGGGCGGGGCTCTCTGTGGACCTGGAAGGTGGAAGGAGGAGGGAAGGTCGAAAGGATGAGAGGGATTTCGTTCATATTATGGGGGAGGGAGTGCCAGGCTGGGGAAGTGGTGGGAACAATGGCACAATGACAGGAATCCATGGACCATTTCCTAGGAACGGTGGGGACGTCATTCAGGTTTAAAAGCTCTGTGTGTGCGTGTATGTATGTGTATACACGCCCATGCGTGTGTGCCCATCGTGGAGAGACCCAGTTTCGGAGGCCCTTGAAGTCCCGGCTCATTGCTTTGGAGAACACTGCGAGTTTGTAAGGATCACATGCGAAGGCGTGTGAGGAAGATTAATGCGGCCGTTTGTGTATGAGAGGGGATTGGAGAGACCAAGGGGAGGGGCCCATCTTGGGGACCCCTGTAAGTTCCGGGCCAGAGAGGATGGGGTGGGAGGCCAAGATGGCGCCTGGAGGACAGACACAAAAGCCATTACGCAGAAAGGATCAACAGTATTTGACTGAGTTTAGGCTTCCAAGACAAGGAGGGTGGTAGGACCCTGGAAGAAACGGACAAGGCCGTAGAGGAAAGCCTGGTGAGGGGAGAGCGTTCAGCTTTAAAGGTATTCCACCTGAAGTGACTGATATCATTTGGCCAAATATAAGCAGTAACAGGTGAGAAGGATAGTGGAAGCACAGAGCTGTTGGGACTCCTCCAACAGGCTCTCCCCATACTCTGGTCTCCTGGGCCCTTCAGAACGTGCTCTCCGCCCTGCCCCTGCGTCCTGACTCGGCCTCCAGCTACCAGTCAGTTTAAGGAATGGAGAGCAAACCTCGGCCTAAGTGGAAAATCCCTGGCTGTGGCTGGGCTTCCCTTCACCAGGGGCTGCTGCTCCTCTCCCTGCAGAACCAGGATTCAGCTGTTTTTGCTGGATAGGTAGACAGCTGAGCCGCATTTGGCAGGCTCTGTTTTGGGAGTAGAGACCAGGGGTTCTGCCTAAGAAGTGGGGAGAGAAACAACAAAGGTGGTAGATCCTTTTCTGGAAGGGCAAAAGGCATCCGGAGGCATTTTATTCCTCAATTCAGACCCTTTCAGACAGCTTGCTCGTATGATTGATGAAGACGTTTATTTGCTGCAGTTTTCTTGGAATCACTAATCTCTAGTAAATGCTCAGCACCCTGCGGGAAAACACTGCTAGCATTGTGAGGTGTGCATTTTAATTCTAAGGGAGTTACAGATGCAGGCAAGACATTGATTAAATATAGAACTGGCAGGAGCAGGTAGGTGTAAATGCCCACGGGAGGAGCTGGGTGGGGGAGGGGCGGCCCGGCTCTGCGGCTAACCAGCCCCTTCCTCCCTCCAGACCTCAGTTTTCTCACCTGTAAAATGAGGGTATTGGGCTGGAGGACCTCCAAGTTCCTTTTGTACCCCAACATTCTGCGATTTATTTTGCGTCATGGTCCCAGCCCGGACCTGGGTTCTGTGGGCAATGGTGGAGAAGAAAAATTCACAGACTTTGCCATCCGGAGAAGGCCACCTCACAACTGGCCATTTCAAGCCTCTTTAAAGCTTTTGAATCTGTCTTGATCAGCTCAACAGAGTTCTGGTCTTGTGGGCCAGTGTCAGATTTCACATCGTTCGAAGCTTGCTTTCTACCAAAAGCCAGTTGTAAGAAGTAACTTTTACGAGAGATGGTCAAAGACTAATTTTCAAACATTTTAAAAAGCAATTAAACGCTTTTCTTCAAAGGGAATTTTATGTGGACTTGAGATAAGATGGATAAAACTCTGGCTGTGTCTAGGAGAGGGGACCGAGAGTTCCCAGGCTCCTCTGTGAACCCCCAGGCTCCATGGAGCACAGTTTGAAAGTGACCGACCTAAGGGTCAGACAGTCTAATGACAGCTACGGGGACAAGTGAGGTCCCTGGTTCCAGGTCCATGTTATACCTTTGCTTTTAGCAAAAGTGACGTAAGGACCAGCAAGCACACGAATGCCTCCTCTGTATCTGCTGTGAAGCTTCCGCCGAAGACACTGTATGTCACATCATACAGTGTCCTCCATGGAATGCCTTCATGTGAGAACTTTCTTTCAGCAGTTCATATGAGGAAAAACTTTCTTTCCCTAGGAACTAAAATGTCCTTCAGTTCTTTGTTCTAAAACAACCAACCAACCAATAAGCAAACACTGTGTCTTCCCTGAGAGGAACTTGTCCATAATAAGATGTGTATCCCTTAATGTGACCTCCTCTTCGTGCTGTGTGGTGGGTTGGCACTTGGCATCCATTTCAAGCTCCTTCTATGTGTCTTCCTGTGCCTGAGAGGCTGGAAAGCTAAAAACATCATTCCTCAGGTTCCCCTGCTCCTAGGATTCTGGATTTAAGTTAGTTTCCACTACTAGATGCACTGATACAGTATCTGGAGGTGGAAGTGAAGGGAGGTCATCTTCATGCTGCACTGGCTCTTGCTGGTGACCAGCCTGATTCTGGGTGTGGATGTCTCTGCAGCTGTGACTTCATGTCTAGTCACTAGCTCCACGGGTGTCGGTGGGGTGGCAATGCCTCCCAGATTTTGAAACTGGAGTTTTGGCAGTGTGCTGCTGATTTCAATGATTCTGTGTGTTGAGATTTTATTCTCTGCCATCCTGATTATGGCAGAGGTGGCAGCTCCCCTGATGGGCAAGTTAGGTGGCAGCTCCTCGATGGCAAGTTAGGTGGCAGGTTCTGATTGCCATTTCTGATGGCCCAGCTTCGAGTTCTCTTCTCATACTCTTTCCATGATCTGTAAGCACTGAATTCCCTATGTTACAGCATGTTTCCTTAATCAACAAGAATGGATTCTGTTTCCTGTACTTGAACCCTGATTCATGCTCCATGGTTACCAGGATGCTTAGATCCCAGGCTTATTGCTCCTTGTTGAAGCCCGAAAGGGTCTTTGAGCCTCAATTTCCACATCTAAACTCATGGTAGTAATAATCTCATTATGTTGTAATTCTTTCCTTGAATCTCTCACCATTGGCTCCTGCCTCCCTGCATGACTAAGAGCTGTTTGAGGTATTACAGCTTACCAAGCCCTTTCTCCTATTATGACTTGACCCTCACAACTACCACGGGAGGTCAAAGGGAGGGTTTATGATAATTATAAGACCACAAGGTAATTGCCATGAGGGAGGCATAATATGGCCGAAGAATGAATGGAGTGCTCTGGGTTGCTTGGGGGAATCGGGCAAGGCTTTAGCCGGATGTGGCACCCGAAGTTTGAAGAACGAGATGTCTAGAGAGAGAGGTAGGGTGGGACTTTACCAGCAGAGGGAAAAGCACGCGCAAAGGCTTGGAGGCACGCGCAGGCATGCACGTTGAGGGGAGACTGCAAGCATGAGCTCAAGACTGTCCAGGTGGGCTGTGGGAGGGTGGTGGCTGGACGGGAGGCAGTTATGTTCGGGACTGGGACTCCTGCCTGTGGGGAGTTTAGGTTTCCCCCTGTAGATGGCTGAGGGGCAGGAAGCAGCCTGAGTGATCCTGCTGAGACCGCACGGGGGAAGGGTTGGAGAGGCCAGGTTAGAAGCAGAGAGAGGGAGCAGCCTGTAGGACACACACACACACACACCCCGGGTCTCTGGTTTGGACAGTTGGGCAAGTGGTGCTCACTGAGAAAGGGAGCTCAGGAAGAGGAGCAGGTTTGGACACATTGAGTTTCAGATTATCTGGTAACCGGATGATTTACATAGGTCTGAAGCTGAAGAAAAGGTCTGTCTGAAGGTGTAAGTTTTAGATCAATGTTTAGGTGGTGGTTGAAACCTGGAGTGAATGAGCTTGTTTAGGGAGAACGTGAAGACTGGGGAGGAGGGGGCGATTGAGAATGGAGTGGGAGGACCGTCACTGCTTAAAGGAAGAGAAACCTGGAAACAGGGAAGAGTGGAGAGAGATGTAGAAGGAAAATGATAGGAGGAGAGGAGTTTAAGGGGGGATGCACTGGTCTACAGTGTCAGAATTGCAGGGATATCCGCAAAGGCAAGGCCTGGAAAGTTTCCTTTGGATCACCAGTGACCTTGGTAATTCAACTCACTTTCAACAAACATATACTGAATGCCTACTATATGCCAGGTACTGTTCTTAGAACTTGGGATATATCAGTAAATAATTCCATTCTAGTGAGGGGAGACTAGCTGATAAAGAGTGAACGTTAGCAAATAAGTGTATTTATAGCATGCCTGCGTGTGGTAAGTGCTATAGATAAAAAAGTCAAACATATTAAGAGGAAAATCAGGAACGCTGGGTAGGGGTTGTGTTTTTAATACGGTGGTCAGAGATTTACATGTGAGCAAAGACTTGAAAATGGTGAGAAGTCGACCATCTGGGGAAAAGCATTTCAGGCAAAAGGTATAGCCAGCGACAGGGCCTCAGGGTGGAATCTGCCTGGAATAGCAAGGCAGGCAGCATGGCTCGAGGCGAGTGGGTGACGAGAAAATAGTAGGAGATACATCAGGGAGGTAAGGGGTAGAGTGGAGGCAAACCTTCTAGGGCCTGGCCGACCATTAGAAGGACTTTGACTTTGGGTAGCAACAGAATGTTTTGAGCCAAGGAATGATATGGTATAACTTATGCTTTAAAAATGCAGATTAGGGGCTTCCCTGGTGGCGCAGTGGTTGAGAGTGGTTGAGAGTCTGCCTGCCGATGCAGGGGACACGGGTTCGTGCCCCGGTCCGGGAGGATCCCACATGCCGCGGAGCGGCTGGGCCGTGGGCCATGGCCGCTGAGCCTGCGCGTCCGGAGCCTGTGCTCCGCAACGGGAGAGGCCGCGGCGGTGAGAGGCCCGCGTACTGCAAAAAAAAAAAAAAAAAAAAAAAAAAACAGATTATTCTGGCTACTGCACTGATGATAGACTGTAGGAGGGGAGGGTAGTAGCAGGGAGACCTCCTAGTGGAGTAATCCAGGCGAGAGGTGGTGATATCTTGAGTCAGGATGGTGGCACTGGAGGTGGTCAGAAGTGTCAAATTCTGGATCTATTTTGAATGTACAGACAACAGAATTCCTGATGAATTGGGCTACTGGGCATGAGAGAAAGGATTGTTCTGAATTTCCTAGCATGAGCAACTGGAAGGAAGGCATTACCCTCAACTGAGCTGGTAAGGATTGTGGGTGAAGAAGGTTTGGGTTCGGAGATGAACAGTTTAGTTCTGGACATGTTGAGTGTGAGCTGTCCGTGAGACACCTGAGTGTAGATGTTGACTAGGCATTTTCAGAGGCCTGGGAGGGGTGGATGCCAGATTGTCCATGTTGGGGAGTGGATGGGAGGTGAGGAAGTGGAGACTGTCCTATAAGCTTGGCTGTGGAAGGAAGGTGTACTGTATGGTGAAAGTGAGAGGGAAGGGATGGATTGAAGGAGATTTTTTTTTTTTCCGGTATGCGGGCCTCTCACTGCTGTGGCCTCTCCTGCTGCGGAGCACAGGCTCTGGACGCGTAGGCTCAGCGGCCATGGCTCACGGGCCCAGCCGCTCCGCGGCATGTGGGATCTCTCTGGACCGGGGCACGAACCCGTGTCCCCTGCACTGGCAGGCGGATTCTCAACCACTGCGCCACCAGGGAAGCCCCGAAGGAGATTTTTTTTTTTTTTTTTTTTTAAAGAAGAGGCATGAGCTTGTTTACAGGAAGAAGTAAAGAATCCAGTAGGAATTCCTAGGCTGACAATTACAGAAGAGAAATTGTTCCTGATGGAGCCAAGTCCTTGAGGAAGTCAGTGATAATGGATACATCTGAACATCCGGAATGTCTTGTCTTCTGCAGAAGGGTAACGCTGAGGGCGGACCTAGAGAGATTGCTACGTAGTGGTCATGGAGGGGCAGAAGGTTGAGAGAGTTTAATTGATATTTCTCTAAGATAAGAATTAGGGTCAACTAAGAGAGAAGGGAGTTGAGTTGGGAACTTGAGGAAAAACACGAATGTTAGAAACCTGAGGGGAGTGGGAGAAGTCCGGGAGTTTCTGAGAGTGGTGAGTGTACAGCTGATGCTGTGAATTTGTGGGGTGCCATTCTTCATTGTAGTGAGATGTTCTCCGGCAGTCCTAAAAGTAGCCCTAGTACAGAAGGTGGATATTTAGGTTAACCCAGGTTTAGGAGTTTATGGGGTGGATGTGATAGAAAGGCAAGCGGATGATGATAGCACTGGGGTGAGAGGACAATGGAAGTGAAACCATGTAGATGGGGAATGAAGTGAGGTCAGGAGATGCTGACAGACATGGAGAACCAGGTAGAGTCAGGAGCTCAGAGGTCAGGATGAGGTCAGAGAGTAGGTATAGTGGGAAGACCTGAGTGACAGCCGGAGAAATCAAAGATTATGATCTGAGAGTGCAATGTTAAGGTTAAGACTGTGAGGATGAAGTGGTTTTGGGTGGTTGTAATATAGGAGGTGGGACCAAGGGGATGGGCAGCCCAATATGGAAAGGAGTAAAGGTCACTGGAGCTGAGAGTGTTAATGACCTGGGGACTGGGAAGCTAGATATCGTTTACATGGATTCAAAATTCCCCTGAGCTGATGCTGGGAATTGGAGTGAAAAGGAAATCAGCGGGTCTGGGTGATAAACTCCTCAGTCTAAGTTGGGGAGAATTTAGGCAGCTCCTAAAGAATCATAATGGGGAGTTGGGAACAATGTGATGGTTGGCTTAGCCACCAGGGAGGGAGGGAGATTTTCTTCCTAAAAGCTGAAGAGGAATGGCCTGGTAAGTTCATTCTTCTTTCTGAGATTCCTCTGCCTAATTTTAGCAGCTTGTACTTCATTTCACCTCCTTCTACTGCTGACCATTTCCAGTCTCTTTCTTTTACAATAGTGTTAGGTCCTTGAGGGCAGGTATAATATATTCTCATATTGGAGGTACTTAATAGATGTTAATTTAAAAATGGAAAATTGGCCAGATTGTGACTGGTGTTGGCTACGTTACTTGAAACAAATGCACGAGTGCTTTATTTTGCCTCCATCAGTGTGTTGTTTCAACACGAGCACCCCATCCCCTAAACTCAAGGTCAGGATGGCTAGCCTCACGTGGAAGATACAAGAGATAGGAGATTCTCGTATGTGTCACCTCCTGAGACCTTGTGTCTGGAAGTGTCTTTGAAACGTGAGTGGTGCTTGGGCTCCTGGTGACCTGACAACTGATGGGGAAACACAAGGACCTGGAAAAGATGCCAAGCCCCGAAGTGGCTCCTGGAAACCGAAGACTCTACCAGAAGATCAGTTGTACAATGAACAGCAAACTCTACTCAAAGGCAAATATTTAATTTGAGGTGGGGCTTTATTTTCCTTATATCAGAATAATACAGACTTTGGATCAAAGCCTCAGGGACTAATGACAAAAAAAATTAAATTATGTGTAATTATATGCCACTCAAAGACTCCTGGGAAGCCATTCAAATATGCAAGTGTCCTTTGTGAAAGGTGGTGTTGGTTCTTCCTGATTGAGACAGGCAAGCTGAAGAGGAGGTGGGCTGAGTGGAGGTAATTTCATTTGATAAACTCAATTACCGCCTCTCAGCAACTGTAATGGGTTCTGCCCAAACAATGGAAAAATGATTATGTGTCCTACCCCTTTGATGATCCAAGCGAATAAAAGAAGAAATAACAAAGTTTCTAGAACCTGGCAACTTTAAGGCAAGACCAGATCCTAAACTGTGAAAGATACTTACAGACGCATTAATACATATTGGATTGACCCATTTAGCTCCCTGGTGGATAGCAGATATTTGAATACCAGGTACAGAGGGAGTTTGGTTGCCCCCTGAAGGCAGGTACCACGTTTAACACTCTTTGGTATATCCTTTGCACTCACTCACCAACAGGCCTTGGCCATGGTCAGTTTGGGGAACGCTCTGTTTTGTTGTTTTTTTGATGCCGTTGGCTACCTAGTTTTCTCTTTAGGGTGACTGTAAAAGGCAGTTTTATTTCCCACCGTGATTCCATGTTAACCCTTAGAGACTTAGATCTCTAAAAATTAGCAAACAAAACCACAGCTTTCGGCAAAAACTAGTTATGGGTTGAGTTGGATTAGCATTATTCTTTTCATATCGCTATGCCTGCTAACAAATGTTTTGCCATCCCAAGTCTTAGCCCCTGTCTTTGTCCTAACCTTCAGACCCACATGCCCAGCAATTTACTGACTGTTCCACAAACACTTCAGATTCAATCCTTCTCTTCTCTCTACCTTGTCCCTTGCTATCCTCCCCAGTTCCCCTGCCCAACTCCTTGTAGTAACCTAGGGTCACCTTTATCTCAGCTAGTCCAATGGTTACTTCCCAAGCATACCTCTCCCAGCTTTCCTCTAAATCTGCCATCTTTCCTCCAACTCCAGTAATACAGTCCTAACTCATGTATTTGTTACCCATCACTTGGATGGGGGCAGCCATTTCCCTGCTGGTCTCCCTGACCCTGTCTTCTTGCTGACCCATCCTCTGTGTTGTTGTTGGAATACTCTTTGAAAACAAAGGCAAATAAAACCAAACCTAAAGGGATCATATTGCACATGGCGTGGTGGTTGAAGGCACAGACTCTGGATTAAGAGGCCTGATTTGAACCCCAGCTCTACCACAGCTTGGCTGTGAACCTTAGTTGCCTCATTGGTAAAACTAGGACTAAAAGTAATCCCTACTTCAGAGGGTTATTGTGACAATTCAGTGAGAAAATTGGTAAAGAACAGTGCCTGGTACAGAGTTAGTATTCAGTAGGGTTAGCTATCTTTAGCCTTGTGAAAACCCTTCAGTGACTGCCCACAGCTGACAGCAATAGTTTTCACACTGTGCTTTAGGAGGGCTGGGGTTTGTGGAGTCATCGTGAGTTTTTTGTTATTCTGGGGGAAGGAGGGAGCATTGACACACAAGATTATTCAGGGTCTACTTTTGTTTCAAAATTTATATTTACGTTGTAGATAACTCTAGTCTTCCTCTAGGCTTTTAAGTTTAACCTGAAAATTTCATAATTCTATTTGTCACTCTAACAAATATTTATTCGATAGAATCATGTTGAAGGGGGCCCACTCTAATTTACTCAAAAATATTCAAACTGCCTTTAACATTCAAATTCTATTTTTAAGTGCTCCAACTGTCCAGTTAATCAACACTATCTTCTGAAGTATTTATGTAATTGTTTAAAAGATATGAAATTAAACATAAATAAGGTAATTCCTGATAGTCTACATAAACCTAATGCATCTTAGACATGATTTTAAGTTGAAAATTCTAATACACATTATAAATTAGAATCATAAGCTTAATTTGCTAGATACTCTAATATGTAAATTCTCTTAAACATTATATGGGACTTGAATATTAGACTTACAGAGATTGTTCCTAAATTTAACATCTTACCTTTAGTACAGATTTGATTTATTTAATCATTGCTATACTAAGTTTTAGATCTCCTAGTGTTAGAAAGGCACTTATCCAATAGGAAAACAATTGTGTTATTTCAATTTGAGTGACTCAGGGCTTCTGACACAAGTTTCTCATTGATCAGAGAAAACCCTGAGCAGGCCACAGGGCTTGAATCTTGCCCATGACACTGGAACAGGGCTCTGGTCCCTGACCTCCAAATGGGCACCGTAAGCCCATTCCTCTGCATTCAATATCAATGTACACATTGCCTGATTTTTGTGACAGTTTATTACTTTGCCAAGATTACAACAAACTCTGCCACTGCTTCGGTTAGAGGTTACATTTCTTTGACTCACTTGATATGTTTGAATGTATTTTGCTCTGGCTCTTTATACTCTCACAAAATAATGTCATCTCTGAATTTTATCATCTGATTTAAGAGGGGATAAACCTCCTTTTTCTCCCCCATAGTTTTCACTCTGGTATGGCTACCACTGTAGCAGATATTAAAATGGGCATCCACAGTCCTGACTTCCACTTCTGCCCAATATAGAATAACAAAAACTAGATTAACCCTCCTACCTAAAACACCTAAAAAAAAAAAAAAAAAACCAGACAAAATATAAAACTATAGCTCTCAAGACTTTGGATATCAAGCAGCAAAGAACAGTAATCCTTGAAAGACCAAAAAATGAGTGAGTCTTGCCATTTCCCCAGCTTTTACTGCCTGGAGAAAAATTTCAGGCTATGGATTAGGAAAGGGGAATTCAAAAACTGTCCACCAGTCTTGAGTTAAAGAGATGGAACTGAAGTCTGGGGAAGCCAAGATGGCTAGACTTTTCATACTAGAAAACAGGAGATAACTGCACACAGAGTTGTAGAGATCTGTAGAGGGTTCCGCCTTAAGTATGCTGTTGAGTAGTGATCAATGTGTGCATGTGAGGAAACTACCTGGGGGGCCTGGGAAAGAACCGCCTGAAGGATTAGAGGGGACAGTCACCAGACATCACATATAGTTTAACACAGTGCTTAGTCCCAGTAGCCAGACTAGAAACCTCATAACTCACAGGGTATTTTTTAGAGTAACTAAGAAGGGTTTTCCCTTGGTAATGGGGAAAATGAACCCTAGACAAAGTGCTGTTCTGGTACATAAAAGAAAGGCCTGCATGAATCAGTGTTTCCAAGTAACTGCATCTTAGAAAAAATCTTGAAAATATTTGTAAGAGTACAAAGTATTCAGTACCCAACAAGATAAAATTCACAATGTCTGGCATGCAATCAAAATCTTCCAGGGATGCAAAAGAAACAAATGAAAATACAGCACATAATGAGAAAGGTCAATCAATTGAAACTGACCAAAAAATGATACAGATGATAGTTAGTAAACAAAAATTAAAACAATTACTGTAACTATATCCAGTATGTTAAAAAGCTACAGAAAAGATTGACTATATTAAGTAGAGACATGGAAGATACATTAAAAAGACCTGGACTGAACTACTAGAGGTGAAAACTATAATGTCTAAGGTGAAGAATACAGTGCATGGAATTAATGGCAAGTTATAAACTGCAGAAGAAAAGATTAATGAACTTGAGATAGTAATGGAAGCTATTCAAAATGAAACAGGGCAAAAAAGATTGAAAAAGAAAAAAAAAAAAAGGACAGCATCAGTGAACTCTGGGACAGCTTCAAGTAGTCAAAGTATCCCAAAGGAGAGGAGAGAAGAAAAATCTTTAAAGAAATTGACTTAAAAATGTCCAAATTTGATAAAAGCTATACATCTACAGAAACAACCCAAGTGCAAAAAACATGAAGAAAGCTAAAGCAATGCACATGATAATCAAATTGCTTAATACTTGTGGCAAAGAGAAAACCAACTGGGCAACCAGGGAAAAAGGACAAAGGAACAAAGAGAAGAATGATAACAGAATTATCACTGGAAACAATGTAAGTAAGACGACAATGGAGCAATATCTTTAAAGTACTGACATTTTAAAAAATGTTGACATAGAATTCTTTACCTAGTGACATATCCTTCACTGTGAAATAAAGGCTTTATCAGACCTAAAAAAAAAAAAACTGAAAAAATTCATCACCAGCAGACCTGTGCTACAAGAAATGTTAAAGGAAGTTCTTCACGTAGAAGGAAAATTATATCAGATGTAATCCTGGATCAACACAAGAAATAAAGAGCACCAGAAATAGTAACTATGTGGGTAAATGTATAGCTTTTTTCTTATTATTTAAATATCTTTAAAAGTAGTAGAATTTTAAAGCAAAAATAACAATGTATTGTGAGTTTTATAACATGTAGAATTAAAATGTATGACAATAATAGCAGAGAGCAGGAGGGGAGAAATGAAAGTACTATTTTAGGGTTCTCATACTCTGTAAAGGAGTAAACACTTGAAAGAAAATATGCTTATTGGAAGCAACCACTATGGAGTCTAGTGAATGAGCCATCAAAGGAGATAACAGGAATCACAAATAATTAATCCAAAAGTGGGCAGAAAGGGAACAAAAGCCGATGGGACAAGTAGAAAACACATATCAAGATGGTAAGTTCAAACTCCAGCATAGCAATAATGACATGAAATGGAAATGGTGCAAGCACCCAGATTAAAAGGCAGAGATTGTCAGATTGGATAAAAAAGCAAGGTCCGATTACATGCTTAGAATAAATTCATTTTAAATATTGACGATTTAATAGGGAGAGGTTGGTAAAAGGCTGTTAGAGGAATAAGGTTTGAGGATCTGATTAAAACATGGTGACTGTAGTTGACAACGTTGTATTTTACAATTAAAATTTGCTAGGAGAGTAGAACTTATGTGTTCTCATTAAAAAAAAAAAATAGGGCTTCCCTGGTGGCACAGTGGTTGAGAGTCCGCCTGCCGATGCAGGGGACACGGGTTCGTGCCCTGGTCCGGGAAGATCCCACATGCCGTGAAGCGGCTGGGCCCGTGAGCCATGGCCGCTGAGCCTGCGCGTCCGGAGCCTGTGCTCCGCAACGGGAGAGGCCACAACGGTGAGAGGCCCGCGTACCGCAAAAAAAAAAAAAAAAAAAAAATAGGTGATGGGTGTATTAATTAACTAGATGGTAGAAATCCTGTCACAATAAATAATATATATAAAGATATAAATAGGTTTATAGTAAAAAAAAAAAAGAAAAAGAAATGCTAATTATAGCAGCTATATTAATGTCAGTAGATCTCAGAACAGTGAATACACCAGACACTAAAGAGAGTCATTTCATAATGACTTCAACTCATCAAGAAGATAGCAATCCCAAACATTTATGCATCTAAAAACAGAGTTTCAAAATGTATGGAACAAAAATTGCTAGAACTGCAAGGAGGAGTAGAAAAATTCACAATTATCAGTAATGACTTCAACACCCACCTCCCTCAATAATGGATAGAACAAAGCAGATAGAAAATCAGTAGGGATATAGAAGACTTGAACAATATTATCAATCAGTATGATTTAATTGATACTTTATAGAACACTCCACCCAACAACAGCGGAATACATATTTTCCTCAAATGTACACAGACAATGTACCAAGATAGAACAAATTCTGGCCAATAAAGTATGTCTCAATACATTTAAAAGGACTTACGTCATATAAGTGTGTTCTCTGATCACAGTGGAATTAAACTAGAGGCCAGTAAATGAATGATATCTGGAAAATTCCCAAATATTTGGAAACTATGTAACACACTTCTAAATAACACATGAGTTGAAGAAATAAAAAGCAGTATTAGAAAGTATTTTTAAACTGAATGGGAATGAAAACACAGGATTTCACAATTTGTGGGATACCGCTAAAGCAGTACTGCTAGGGGAAATCATAGGACTAAAATGCCTGCATTAGGAAATAAAAAGGTCGGATAAGAAGAGCAAATAAAACTGAAATGTAAGCAGAAAAGGGAAATCCTAGAGACCAGAGAGGAAATCAGTGAGAAAGTAAATAGACTCAGACACCATAAATACAGAAAAATCAAAAGCTGGTTCCATGAGAAGATCAAGAAAAATAAAGCCCTTGTCAGACTTATCAGGAAAAACAGCATGGATGACCAGTATCAGGAATGAGAGGTGATGCCACTTTGAAGAGAGTAATAAGGAAATATTGTGAACAGCTTTATGTCAGTAAGTTTGATAACTTAGAGGAAATGGAAAAATTCCTTGAAAGACACAAAGTACCTGTTTTTTCCCCCACTCAAAAGAAATGAGTAATTTGAATATTAAATAAATTGAATTTGAACGTGCCTGAATTATATTAGAATTATGTTTGTAACTACTTGCTGGTTTTCGCTAGGCTGGCTTTCCAGTTTTTCAAGCAAGTGTGCCTGCTTCTGTGTTCATGGGCATTTGCATGTGCACATGAGAAATTTTGCACGTTTTCTATAATTAAATATTTTCCAAGTTTCATGGAAAGGAAGCTTCCTTCCATGAATGCCAAGTGCTTGAGGGGAAAGGTCTGTCCTTCTGACCTGAGCTGTAGACAGAAAACTTCCAAGGACTGAATGTATGGACATATAAAAGTCGAAATCACTGGAGTTCCCTTCCTGATTAGAACTCCATGCTTCTCAGTGTTTGCAGGGATTAGGAGTGTGTGTTGTCACAAGCCCTTAGCAATGGAAAATCACGAGTACTCGTGTTGTAAGGGATCCTGGAAGACACGTGAGAGGGGCAGAGTCAGCACGCCAAGTCAGCATGGTGACTGGGAGCCCCTGTGTTTCCCGGGCTTCTGCCCCAAGGAAGGGCTTTCAGAGCTGAGGGATGAGGTTCTAGTGTCAGACACATGGGGCAGTTTTCTCCAGAGTCTTGGACAGCTTGAATTTAGGACATCTTAGTCTGTCCCACTTTAATTAGAGGAGACTAAGCTTATGGCAGTCCTCCTTAGAGGGTCCCTGGCTAGAAGCTAGGAGACTGGGAAAATTCTCACCCCCTACTGCCTGAGAAATGTGTGAACAGGAAAATAGGACCATTGGAGGAAGAGGCCTAAAGGGAGACTCAGAAAGGACACTGGCAGTGAGAGAAGCAGGAGAACTGGAGACATTGGGGTGAGCTGGGGAGACAGAGTGGGCTTCAGGAGGGCTGTGTCTCTTGGGTTGCGTGTGCCCAGGGGGCAGGGAGAGAAGAGGCGGGGCCCACAGAGCCCTGGTGCTTTCTGATACACGTGCTATGTGATATTTTCTGTTACTTAAACCTGTAACATTCCTCTGCGGTTAGAGGATGTATTCCTTATTTCAGATATTCATAGATGATCTGGCCAAGGGGATTCCGGCTGCCAGCCATATTCCAGAAGCTAATACTTGGAGGATTTGTATGACAAAGCTTGATTCGTGTGTTATGGATAAGCTCATGGATGGCATTCCTATTGGGTTATTAAGGGCTACTTAGGCTGTTTGGGAAGACCTGTGCTTCGAGTTTAATTCCACAAGTCCCTAGGGAGCACACGCTATGGGCCTGCATCTTGTGCTGGATTCCCTGGGCCTGGGTTCCGGGCCCTGCCAGCAGGAGCTTTCAGTCCAATGAAAGAAACAGGGTGAATTAGAGGAGGAGCAAAGGAGACAAGATTGACATTCAGGGTATGACCCACAGAGGAAGGGCTCAGGCACCTGCAGAGGCAGGGCCAGTGTGGACTGGAGTTTTGGAAAGGGCCGTTCTTACGCCGAGTGGTGTTAGGACAGATATCAGAGGGCAGACATTGGGTTGGATGGTCCGTTCGGCCAACACAGGGTGACTTTCCCTGTGTTATGAAAGGTTCAACATCTCCAGTGAAATTGACATGATTTATCACCCAGGTGAATAAAGTTAGTGTCTAGGAGTTTAGAATTTAAGGGACTAGAAATACCTGTGTGGCTCCATCTGAAAAGATGCCTTAGGTTCACTGTATGGAGGGGACGTCAGGCCCTTTGGGGGGATATGAGTGGCCCAGGGCCCCTGCACATGTACTTCTAGGCACTGTTTTCTCCAGGGAGATGGGAGAGAGGGCTGCATTGGCTTTGGTCTACAACATTGAGGTCATCAGTAAAAGTTCTTTAGTTTTCCTCAAAGGTGGGAGGGATCTCTCCAACTGTCAGATTGTGGGGAATGTTCATGAGGTGATAACTCAGGAACATTGTGGGGCCCGGGTCCTGTTTTGAAGTCCTTCTCTGGCTGTGTGCTCTTTTGTAACAACTGAGGATACCAGAAGATAGGGGTGGGGTCTGGGGATCTCCAGCACATGTTGCTTCATGGATTTTAAATAATTCTGTCTCGGGGCTGCATGACATTGCAATGCGTGAACTGTTCAAAGTTTAACAAGATAGTACTCTTTCATTGTAGAGCTGGGTTGTTTCTATTTATAAACAGTATTGCTATGTCAAATTTAATGATTTCGTGAAGAGGAATGTCTTAGGTGCAAATTATGTAACAATTTAAGAAAGGGAATCTGAGCCAAGGATTCCAAAAGTGGGCAAAGAAACTTGAAACCAGCACGAGAGTGGCCGTAGTCAGTTGTCCTGCCTCCTGGGATGCTCTGGAGTTTGTTCTGAATCCCTGCCACTGACCTGTGTGAGGTCCCCTCAGATGCTATGTAAAAGTGACTGTATTTTATTCTTCTCTGTACAGTACAGGAAGGGTGGGCCCCCTCTATAATAGTCTGATCAGAAAAATGGAAACTTACAATGGCCTTTTTCTACTTTGTAAAAGGACAATTGGCTTAGCAAAACCTTTAACTGATCATCTCTGTGCATCTAAACTTTTATTCCTGATCACATTGGTGGGACTTTTGATTGGGAGAGGAGATGGAAATTAGGGGGCTTTAAACCAAAAGCCTGGAGTCCCTGCCCCCTCAATGGAAAAAGCAATGAGTACAGTCAAAGCACAGGATTCAATATATAAGAACTCAGGCAAGTTAAAAAAAAAAAAAAAAAGAAAAACTAGAAAGTACGGCAAACCACACTTGCTGAGCTTCAGAGTCAACTCTATGGTAGAACCACAGAATCTCAGCCTTGGAAAGAACCCTTGACCCCTTGCCATGCTGAGTGTATGAGGTCTCCTGGCAGATGGGCAAGGAGCCTTTGGGGCTAGAACATTTCCTGGGGCAGGGAGGTCACTACCCCCATGAGATACTTCTGGATGCTTTTATTGTGGGCAAGCTCTTCTTCCAGTGGCGGTGTCACCTGCCTCCCTCAGGCTTCCTCTGGTGGCGCTCAGTTATGCCCTGTGGAGCGGCATCAAGCAAACCTACCATCTCTGTCCACCTTTCAGCTGCTTGTAGCCATCATCGTGTTTCTCTCAAGTGCCCTCATTCCTTCTTTTTTTTTTTTAAATTTATTTTACTTATTTATTTTTGGCTGCGTTGGGTCTTCGTTGCTGTGCGCGGGCTTTCTCTAGTTGTGGCGAGCCGGGGGCTACTCTTGGTTCCAGTGCACGGGCTTCTCATTGCAGTGACTTCTCTTTGTTGGGGAGCACGGGCTCTAGGCGCATGGGATTCAGTAGTTGCAGCATGCGGGCTCAGTAGTTTTGGCTTGTGGGCTCTAGAGCGCAGGCTCAGTAGTTGTAGCGCACGGGCTTAGTTGCTCCGTGACATGTGGGATCTTCCCAGACCAGGGCTCGAACCCGTGTCCCCTGAATTGGCAGGCAGATTCTTAACCACTGCGCCACCAGGGAAGCGCCCCCCCCCCATTCCTTCTTGTTCCTCATTAGACAAGGGTCCCAGACCCTTGCCGTCCTGGTCTGTGTCCTCCAATCAAGTCCAGTCAATGTCTAGCAAAAGTGTGGTACTCGTAGTAATGTTTTGGTGACTAGGACTTGACGAACAGTCCCACTTAAAGCCTCAGTGGGTAGGGGAAACCTCCCTGCAGTGACTTTTTCTTCTTTGTGGGACAGTGAGAGTAACAAACAGAAAAAAGCAGACCTACTGATTCCACCTGACTTTAGTTATTCGTGGGCTTTCTAATAATGGGGCCAGTTACTTTTCCAGGTCACGAGGGGTTGTGAGGGGGAGAATGGATAAAGGAGCATCAGAGAAGAAGAGTTGGGCTTGACCTGCCTCTTCCCAGCACAGAAAATAGGGTCTCTTTCATTTGCAGTCCTAGAATGTAAGAGCTGCAAGATTTTTGGAGGTCACTTCCCTCAGCCTCCCCATGGTCATATGACAAAACGAATGCCCAGAGAGGTTAAGTGACCTGCCCAAGATCACGGAGTTATTTAACGACAGGCCCTAGCCCAGAGCCCAAATCTCTAGGGTTCCTTCTGTTAATTTCTGCTGCCTCTACCTCTCTCCTCTGTTGCTCTCAGACTCAACCTCTGTACCTCCCCGCAGGCCACGAAAGCTCCTTGTCCCTCTGACCATTATTCTTACCTGAAAGCTTCATTTTGAAAACGCAAACGTCAAAGTCAGAAGATGCCTTGGCACCTTTTTTTTTCCCCCATGAGAATATTTTGTACTGTGGTTTGTGGAGAAAGCTGACTTAGCAATCTAGGTGATGTGGTTATCAAGAGAGAACGGTGGCCGTTGAGATAATGTATGTGTCTAAATATGTCAGCAGGTGCAAGAGCTGTCTTGTCCCACTGGGGCTACAGGAAATATATTCACCCAAATATACAAGTCACAGGTCAGAGAGATAGCATAGTACCCAAGGGTCAAACCAGCCACAGTGTGGTTTCCATAGACATGTGACCTCTCTAAGGTCAGAGGAACAGAAATGCCCATCTCTAGAAAATGCCTGAGTGTTCATGTGGGCACCTGTAGGGAGAAAACTCATTTAAACAAAATTTCTGCAGAGTCAAGGGCCATCTTAATTTTAACCTTTGGCCTATCACTGTCTCTAGAATATATCGTGGACATTCCAATTTGTTCTTTTGTTTCTCTATGCTTTCCATTCATTACTTCATTCGATAATTATTTCTGAGCTCCTCTGTTATGCCAGCAACTCTCTCATCTTTGCTGACTATCTAAATTCTACTCTGATTCCTCTAGGATTCAACTGGAATCCCATATCCTTTAGGATGCCTTAGTTGTCCACCCCAGCCCACGGAATTCTCCCTCTGCTCTTGGTACTGCCTGTACCCCTCATCTGCTTTGTACACTTAATGCTCTCAATAGGTAGGCTTTGCCTTACCAATTGGATAACAAACCGAATATTTGTTTAGCCATTTGCAATCAGTCAAATTCATGCGTATTTCCACATTTCATTCTTACAACGTTAGGTTGTTATTATCATTCTCATTGAAAAAGCAAGAAAGCTGAGGGCTCAGAGAGGTTAAGAAACTTGCTTATCACGTGGCTGAAGGTAACAGTGCAAAACTCAAAACTCTGGTTTGCCCATCTGACTCTAAATCTCCTACTTTTTCTCTTTCACCACATTATACTTGTCTTACATTCCTTTTTATTCTCTGTTGAATCTTACACATTGTCAATAACATTCTCACTGATTTAATTGTTCTGAAGTTTTCTATCTAGTTTGATAATTACAGAAGGACATATTCACTTGGAAACCATCACAGAAATATGGAAGTGTTGGATTGTATCGTGGCCATTTTTGTTTCTAATGTTATCCTAATTGCTTGGGCTGAGCCTGGCAGAAGATGAAGAAGAAAATGAAATAAATTCATTACCATTATAAAGCAGCTTATTAGTACACAGCTATCACATCATACCCTACCCTCCAGAACAGAAGTTTATTTCCAGGGTGGAGGAGGAGAGGGAGAGTGCTACTGAGCTGGCCTGAACAGAACAGATGACTTGATACCTGACATCTAGTGAAATTCCTCACTTTTAATCTAAGTACCTTAGCATCTATATCAACACAGTTCAAGTTTGCTATCTAAATTGGGAATTTGGCCTTGTTTATTTGTTTTTAATGTGGGCTCTGACAGGTCTCTACTCTAGCATGAGCTAAAGAAATTAGTTCCACTGTAATCTAAAAAAATGATACAAATGAACTTATTTACAAAACAGAAACAGACTCACAGCCTTCGAAAACAAACTTATGGTTACCAAAGGGGAAAGGTGGGTGGGGGATAAATTTTTGGAAATAACATATACACACTACTATATATAAAACAGGTAATCAACAAGGACCTACTGTATAGCACAGGGAACTCTATCAAGATTCTGTTACAACCTGTATGGAAAAGAATCTGAAAAAGAATGGATATATGTATAATTGAATCACTTTACTGTACACCTGAAACTAACACAACATTGTAAATCAACTATACTCCAATATAAAATAAAAATTAAATTAAAAAAAAGACCACTTCAGGTTATTTATGTGAAAAGAAGCAAAACAAAATACATTAAAATTCTTATTTGTCACAGAACAGAATATAAACAATAGAGCTTTTCTTCTACAGGAGTTTTAATTTTTGAAGCCCCCCCAAATTTATTTTATCCTAATTTTTATTATTTATTTAGTACATGTTTTGCAAAAAATAATGCATGTCAATTGTAGAAAGATTTAAAAATATGGAGACAGAAAAATGCTTCTTCCTCATCAACTCTAAATGGCTATATATTATTCTACTGTTTGATGTAGCATTTGTGTGATGCAACCATTAAGGGTTGGATATTTCTCCCCTAGCTGTTAGCCTTTATAAAGAGTATTATAATAAACATTTTTGTTCAAGTAAAAAAAAAAGACATTAGTTCCACTCTCTTGATTCAAAATTATGCCACCAAATTAGTAAGATTCCTTCCTATACTGAGTGCCAGATTGATCTATTTACATAGGTAATCATGTCATCTGTGAATAAAGAGTTTCATTTCTTCCTTTCCCATCAGTATACTTTTTATTTCCTTTTCTTGTCTTCTTGCAATAGCTAGGACTTCCAGTATGATTGTGAAGAGGAATGGTGAGAGTGGACATCATTGTCTTGTTCCTGATCTTAGGGGAAAAATTACCGTCTTCTCACCATTAAATATGTTAGGTGCCGGTGTTTGTAGATGTTTTTTATCAAGCTGATGAAGTACCCTTCTTTTACTAGTCTGCTGAGGGTTCTTACCATGAATGGGTGTTAGAGTTTGTCAAAGGCTTTTTATGAATCAATTAATATCATATGTTTTTCTTTTTTAGCCTATTGACGTGGGTTACATTGATTTTTTTAATACGTGGTTGGATTCTATTTGTTAATGTTTTGTTGAGGATTCAGATTGATCTATTTAAGCCACAGTCATGAATAAATCACTCCCTTGTTCAAAAGCCTCAATGGTTCTCAAATGCAATCAACTAAAATTCAAAGCCCTCTGTAATCTGGCCTACCTTTCTGTGCTTCTCTCCCACTACTTTCTTGAGGTACCCTCCGTTTCCCTAAATATGTTCTATACTTTCTCACTATCTTGTGTTTGAACATTCTGTTCCCCTCATTTGGAACTAGGCATAACATTCAACTTTTCTCCACTCCCATTTTCTGAAATCTGACTTTTTTTCTAATACCCAGCTCAAACTATAACCCTTTTTCCATACTGGGAGTTGTCTTTTTCATCTCTATCTCTTGAAACAGAGTGTCTCATATATAAGGTGCTTATGAAAGGGCCTAAAATTCAACTTTGACCTCATTCCTCAGAATCTTTCAGTCTTTGTTGTTTTCTTTTTTCTTCCAGATATTGAGATCATCTAGTTCAACTTTTCATGCAGAGTAGCAATCCCCTCTATTATCTCAGACAGAAAGTTGTTTCTGTGATGAAGCATTCACTGTCTCGTGAGCTATTCTGTTGCTGGATTTTGTAACTGTTAGAAGGTTCCTGTGATATTGAGCCAAGTTTTGTCCACCTATGACTTTCCTTATTGGTTCAACAGTCACTGGAAGAGCTTGTAGCTTTCATGATGTGCTTTTAGGGATGCAGCATAATGGAGTGGAAAGAACTTAGGCTTTAGCTTTCGGCAGTCTTGGGATCAAAGTCCACTCTGCCACTTACTAGCTGTACTGTCTTGGATGAGTCAATGGATTTGTCAGAGCCTCTGTTTTCCCATCTTTAAAATGGGGACAATAATATCTTTCTAGGAGAATTGATAGAATGAAGGACAAAATGTTTGCCTGAAATATATTATGTAAAGCTTCAAGTACAGCACGAATAAAGTGAGTATTCCTCAAATGATAGCAATTATTGAGCTCCCACTGTGTACACAATACTCTATTAGGTATCATGGGGAATCAGAAGTGTATAAACTAATCTTTCCCACTAAAGGCTAATTTGAACTGTGTCCCAAAATTGTTGCTCCAGGTAAAGTGAGGTGCAAACTTTGTCCCTTCACTTGCCCAGGAGATGAGTCCAGCTTAGCAGATGAAGGTTTGATTCCTGATAGGAACAATGTCACAGGTTTTTGGCATCAGGGCTGTCTGATATATGATCAATTCAGTTGAAGTTTCCAGTGGTGGTTTGGAAAGGCCAGACTGTCAGTGTGGTGCTGGTGTGGGAACGAAACAGTGAAACAGACTCTCAGGGTTATTGGGTGAGCTGAGTGAGTTGTGGACAGTGGGCAAGAGAGGGAAGAACAAATGAGAATTCCTTAGAACTTTCTTTTCATGTCATCAGAAGACTTTGTGGGGACAAGTATCTATTTTCAAAGACAGTAATTCATAGTGATATCCAAACCTTTTCTTTTTTTTTTTTTTTACATTGGTATACTACCCCCCCCGCCCCCCCCCCGCCCCCCCCCCCCCCCCCGCTCCTTTCTCAAGCTAGCACTCTCATTTTGTGACTTGGAAAGATAACTGTATGCAGCTCATTTTGGTTAGGCCAATGCAGTGTTGTTTTTTTTTAATCTATGAACTGGTATTAAGATTCTAAGTGTCCTGGGCACTTTACTAAATGTTTTGTGGACTTAGTGGGCAGTTGGTAATGGCTGCTTTGAACATTTTCTAGGCTAACATGCCAGTGGCTGATTTCTATGATGTACAGCTTTAGGGACTTTGCCGTAGGTTGGAGTAGATAGGGAGCTAATTCTTGTGGGAAACTTTGCTGCTCTTCCTGGCCCCCTTCTGGGTGGAGGTTCAGTGGATTTTCATGCCGGCTCCAATCCTGATTAGGCTCTTTGGCAAAAGAGGACATTGGTCCCACCCTCCACTTGGTTTGTGGCCAAAGCATATTCAGTCTTCCTTTAATGGGAACAATAGATTCTCTAAACCTCAAACTTTTGCCTGGTAGCTTGAAACTCTGCAGCTCTATTCTTATCAGAAGCTCATTTTAAAGCAATAATGTTCAAGGAGGATTACTTGAAGGAGACGCCATTCATCTGTTTCTCTATATTCTAAATATTATCCTTGGGTCAAAGGATATTGTCAGATGGCTGCAGACTTGGACTGCATTGTCTTGGTCTTTCAGAGAATTCATTTTGATGAGTTGAACTTTGACCCATGCCATTAGTCTATACTGAAGAATGGCCCCTTGAAACCTGCGGTTGTATTCATTGTGGTTGTATTCATTGTTGAATGTGGAATTCATTCCAACCCACAACATCGGGGCTGGAAGAAAATACTCCCTGGTTTCAGTTCCAGTACAAGATGTGCTTCACCTGGGTACCTGTTTTCACCTTTTAGAATCCACAAGACTTGTAACCAATATTACCCTCTGTGTATTGGCCCTGGGAAGCATACTGTCCGATGTGTGGTTCTCTTTTTGCCTAGCATTGTGTCTTACTCTTTGCTTTTATCTCTTTTGCCTGCTTTATTTTTCCTTCAATCCAGTCTTCTCACTGAAACAAAACTCTAGCTGTACTATATAGATATCTGTAACTGGCGCAAATCCCTTTATGAGTAGATCAGGGCAAGTCTAAATTTGCAAAAGCCTACTCTCCCTTGGCAAGGTCAGCATGGTATGTGGGAAATTCCAGAGGAAAGAGCAAAGGGGAGGCATTCTCCTTAAAGAACAAAGGTCAGCATGTGTTTGCATCTCAGTTCCTGTAAAACTCTCCTCTGACTCTCACTGGTTGCGGGCAATACCCTCAGGCCACAAGCTTCAGTTTTCTCAGGAAGTCATGGGAGATGTTCTAGAAATGAAAGTCTGGGCTCATTGACCAGAAATGGGGTCATACTAAGTAGATGATTGGGGTCACAACCAAAACCAAACACACCTTTGGTCAAGACCCCACGGCCCCAGTCCGCTTCACCTCTGGGGGGCTCAGCAGCTGTTCTGAACACCCACCCACCCCCTGCGTGGCAGAGCCTCCAGAGTTCCATGCATCTCTGGGGCTCTGCTTGTATCCATAGGTCTCTAATTATCTTTATTTCACCCACCAAAGAAACAGGAGGGCCCGTGAGCTCTGTCTAATCCTGATGAAGAGGTAGGTACTTGGGATGACCCCTAGGAGAAGTCATGGACGCCTCAAGCCAAGAATGTGTTCCTCAGCCACGGCCTCTCCCCGTGAGGTGTCCTCACTCCTCGTGCTCTGTGCCCTTTCCTCAGCCAATAGCGGTTTCCCGAGTGCTGTGCATCCTTCAGAGCTCAGTCGAGTCCTTGATGTTCTCTCCACACCACTAACAGTTCTCCCTTCTCACCTGGAATTACGGCAGCCTTAGGTCTTGGAGCATGCTTGGCCCTTAAATTCTGTTGTCCCCGTGGTCCCGTTTCATCTGTCCGTGGCTCCACTCCGACTAGATTGTAAACTTCTAGAGGGCAGCATGTATCTCCTAACCTTAGTCTTGTACCTCTCACGGACATTAACATGATTCTGAGCACCAATAGGTACTCAAAAATTTCTTCTCCTCCCCTCGTATTCTGCATTGTCCTCTTCCTATTCCTCCTGTGGCTTCTTCTGTTTGTGGGGCTCTGTATTAATCAATTTTGCTGTGGTAACAGTAACCCCCAAACCTCAGTGGCTTAGAAAACATAGATTTGTTTGTGTGTCATGAGCACTCCAGGTCAGCTGTGGCTCTGCTCCCTGTGTCTTCTCATCTTGGACCCAGGCTAAAGGGGAAGCCCTCATTTGAGATGAGCCATGGCTGAAAGGAAGAGCCAGAGAACTGGAAGAAACTCTCACTGTCCCTGAAGCTTTTTCTCTGTCATTTCCATTCACATCCCATTGACTCAAGGAAGTTACACAGCCAACCTGACGTAGGCAAGGATGTGAACCCAACCTGTAGGAAAGCTCTTAAGTCACGTGGCAATGGCATGATCGTGTTTTAAGGAAGGGAGCCAAGAGCTGGGAACGATGAAACGTTTTACCACAGATTCCTACTAGGTGCTTGGCCCTGCTTGGAGCATAAGGCAATGTATGTATATCCACAGGCATAGTAGTTTTATGGCATGGAACAATTTTAGCCCTATTTTATAACAAGGAACTGAAGCTCAGATAATTTAAGCAGGTTCTGAATGAAAGAATGCATGAATGAATGAATGCTTTTTTTTTTTTGCGGTACGCTGGCCTCTCACTGTTGTGGCCTCTCCCGTTGTGGAGCACAGGCTCCAGACATGCAGCCCCAGCGGCCATGGCTCACGGGCCCAGCCGCTCCGCGGCATGTGGGATCCTCCCGGACCGGGGCACGAACCTGCGTCCCCTGCATCGGCAGGCAAACTCCCAACCACTGCACCACCAGGGAAGCCCGAATGAACGCATTTTTTTCAGCTTTTCTTGCAGACTGCTAACGCCCAGGCCCCATCAGCATTTTTCCATCTCCAGATAGTGCTACTGGTACCACTTTTAAAGTTTTCCATGTGAGCCAATAGAAGAGCATTCACTAGGTCTTAAAGATTACTTATAATCTCTCCAGATTAAAGTATTTAAATTTTAAAGAGAACTTCTGGAGATGCCTCTGTTCCTAATGGTGAGTCTAATGGTGGAAAATTCAAACACCACCCCCATGTAGGACTAAGGGAGTCTTGTTAATAATACATGTTCAGCCTCTCTTAACAAATGTTCCAAACTGCTGTTCTTAAACCATTAGTGGGTCTTGACTTGAAATCAACTTAATGGGTCATTAAAATATATTTTTAAAAATTAAATAAAATAGAATGGAGTAAAATGTATTAAACACTGTCATGTGTAGTAAGGATAAGTTTTATTTCATCAAACTTATGTCTCAGTTATGTGTGTGTATGTGTTATATAACAGATACAGATATGCAGAGTTATATTGTAAAATGTGTTTTTTATTGAGTTGCCATCCAAAAAGTTTTAAAAGCCATTGCTTCAAATAATACCTCCTTCAGTTCACTCACTGGGTCCATTCTTAGATCCAGTTCATGTATAGCTTTGAAGGTCAAAGTCCATCTTTATGTCCCATCCTGCCATGGAAGGCTGACCTGGATGACAAGGATGGGCTCTCCCTTTCTTCCAGATATCCAGGGCCTAGCCTAGGACTAGACATGCTGTAGGCTTCCAAAAAAGATGTGTTTTTTATGTTACCTTTTGTGTACAAAAACAAGATGGTTGTCAGAAGAACATGAAAACAGTAATTCAAAAAGGTATATGCACCCCTATGTTCTTTACAGCATTATTTAAAATAACCAAGATATGGAATAACCTAAGTGTCTATCAAAGGATAAAGAAGATGTGTGTGTGTGTCTCTCTCTCTCTCTCTCACACACACACACACACATCACACACACACACACACACACACACACACACAAAATGGAATACTACTCAGCTATAAAAAAGAATGAAATTCTGCCATTTTCTACAATGAGGATGGACCTTGAGGATTTTATGCTGAGTGATTTCACTCATATGTGGAATCTGAAAAAAACGAAAACCAAAACCAATCAACAAACAGAATTAAACAAAAACTGACAGAGAATAGATTAGTGGTTATCAGAGGGGAAGGGATTTGGGAGTTGGATGAAATGGGTGAAGGAGGTCAACTGTAAGATGATGGATAGTAACTAGACTTGTAGTGGCGGTGACTCAATAGTGTATACAGATGTTGAACTATAATGCCGTGTACCTGAAACTTCTTTTAAAAAGATGGCTGATCAAGATTCTGTTTAAGGCCCCCTTCAGCCCTATGATTCCATGATCCTACCTCTTTTGTTGCAGAAAAAAAGCAGTCCACAAAACTATCTCATTTTTTTGGATAAGGTGAAACCCCAAACGTTTTGCATCTTTTGGGCTCTGTCCTCATACCTCACTCCTATATCTGTGTCAGTAGTTGTTTTCAAATACTTGAATGTTTGCTGCTTCCTGAGGGTAGTGGACACTTGCTGTTTTTGTCTGCTTTGCCTTCTTTCCTGCCAGTTCTCCTCCTGCTTTCTACTAACTGCATTCAACCATAGCAGTTGGACCAAAGGGTAGTTGTGTGGCCCAAACACAGGCAACCAGAAACCTTCCTTGAGATTTTCTCCAAGGAAGCTGAGATGGTGCTTTCTCTTTCTCTGGGCTCATAGCTGGATACTTGAAATGACGTTAAGTCTGGAGCCAACTGTGCCTCTTCTGTCGCCCATCTGCACGAGGAGTCCGTATACAGTAGAGAACGAGGGCCACACTCACAGAGTGTGTGTGCGGTGGTAGTTTGAGAGTGAAAGAGGGAGAGTACAGAACATAGCAGGTTGAAGGTAGCGCTGTTTGAGCTCTTGGATCCTGTCTGACCTAATGCCTGATCCACCCCTTTTTCTCCAAGTCACATGAACCAATATACTTCTTTTCTTACGTAAACTAGTTTCAACTTGATTTCTGTCCTTTGCATCAGAAGGAGGCCTGATCCGTACAATGGATATGACATGTGGATGGTTTTCTAAAAATGCCACTTCTGATCCAGATCTGTTAACATTTTTTTTGTTTAAAAAAAAAAGGTGCGTTCCTTTGTTCTTTCCAAAAGTATTTATCAAGCACAAAAATGTGCCAGGTACGATGTTAGATCTGGAAACAACAGTTGCAACTCACAACTGTAGCAAGTTGTCCTTCAAGTTTTTCCAATTTTTGCTTAGTGTAAAAAATATATATATACCTTTTCTCTTTGAAAATTCTCTTTAATAATGTATTTTTTGCAGTTTCATATGTTTTCATCTAGTGTTCCTTAATATGCAAGATAGTTTTCCATGGTTATAATCATGGTGTACCCCAAATTTAGAATTCTATTTTTTCTCTTAACATGAAATCATAAGGTCTTTATATTAATAATATTTAATTTCTGTTTCTCAGCACTATTGACATTTTGGGGCCTGTATTATTCATTGTAGAATGTTTAACAGGATCTCTGGCCTCTCCTCATTAGATAACAATAGAATTCACCCTCTGATCCCAAGCTGGGACAACAAAAAATGTCTTCAGACATTGCCAGATTTCCTTTGCAGGGGCAAAATTGTCCCCACTTGAGCACCATTGCTGTATAATATTCTTTGACTTGACACTAATTTTCTTAACCAACTCCTATATTTGGACATTTACATTACTCCCAATTTATTGACGTTACAAATAATGCAGAAATAAATACTTTATGCACGTACCTTTTTACATTATAAAACTGTTTTCCTGAGAATAAATTCATCGAGGTCAAGCGGTAGGAACACATTTAGGGGTTTGATACTTACTGCCAAGCTGCTTTTCAAAAGAATCCCACCGTTATCCCCTATGAGGTACAATTAATGAATGTAACCATTTCCCTGCCTTCTTGCTAATATAGAGTCTAACATGTTGTAATTTCAATGCAATTTCAGCTTCATGTGGGGAAAGGAATCTAGAATTTGGAGTCAAACTGGTCTGGATCAAAACCCAGCAATTAGCACTGATAGCGGGTTGACCTCAGGTACTTTCTGAATATCTCAGACCTGATGGCCTCATTGTAAAATTGGTATAACAATCCCTACCTTGCAGGGTTGTTATGTTCAAAAGAAACTATTAACTGTCATTGTCCATTATCACGTTGGGTGCTCAGGATACCTCTCCCTGCGAGGTAGGCACTGGAAAAGATCATTCTTGTTTTATGAAGGCTGGAGAGGGGAAGGAATGTACCACAGTCACACAGGAGATCTGTACTCCCCACAGAGGCAGAGGTCCATTGCATCAGAGAGGTTGTTGCTTCATTTGGACCATCTGTGTGTGCTTCCCCAGTACCTGCCCTGCTGGAGGCTGTGGGGACCATCAGAGAAAGGGGTGGCAGAGATTACCGTCTGATACCTGAAATTACAGGAGCAGCAGGCAGAAACCACAAAACTGACCGCTGACCTGAGTGGAAACCTGTATTAAAGGCTGTGGGTATACCCAGGAGGATGGGAGTACAGGAGCCCGTAGGGTCAGTGGTAGAAGACTTTATGGGGACTTAGGATGGGCTGCAGGTAAGCACTATGGAGGTAGAGGGGAAGACGAGGAGGCTTGTGGTTAATGAGTGTGTCAGTTAATGGGAACGGGGAGGAGCCCAAGCCAGCACTGAGGGGAGCAGAAGGGTGCTTAGGAGCAAGCAGTGAGGGCATAAAGAAGGGCAGGGAGGATGGAGCACGGGTAGAGTCAGCACAAGGTGACAGCACTGGCCCTGCATCCTGTCCTGCTGCTGCCGTTGGGGTGTTTGGGACCAGGCATTTGCAAAGGAATTGGTGGGTTGCTGAATGGACCGGAAAGCTGATTTGAGCCCATAACAGCAGTATACTTAACGAAAGTGACATAAATACAATGTGTACAATTTTTTAAAGAAATTGAAGTATAGTTGACTTACAATGCTATTTTAGCTTCAGGTGTACAGCAAAGTGATTCTGTTGTGTATATATATGTATATACTTTCTTTTAGATTCTTTTCCATTATAGGTTATTACAAGATATTGAATATAGTTCCCTGTACTATACAGTAGGTCCTTGTTATCTATTTTATATATAGTAGTGTGTATCTGTTAATCTCAAATTCCTAATTTATGCCCCCGCCAATGTGTACAACTTTAAGCAAAAAGAAAATGCTACTATCGGTGGTTCCTCAAAAAGTTAGAAAGAATTACCATATGGCCCAGCAATTCCACTCCTAGGTGTATAGCCCTCAAAATTGAAAAGAGGCTCAAACAAATACTTGTACATACATGTTCGTAGTAGCACTACTCACAGTAGCCACAAGGTGGAAATAACTCAAATGTCCATTAATGGACGAATGGATAAACCAACTGTGGTATATACATATAATGGAATATTATTCAGCCACAGGAAGGAAAGATTCTGATACACGCTACCACTTGGATGAACCTTGAAGACATTATGCTAAGTGAAAGAAGCCAGAGACGGGAGTCACGTGTTGTATGATTCCGTTTATAGAAATGTCCAGAATAGGTAAATCTATAGAGACAGAAAGTAGATGAGTGGTTACTGCAGGGCTGGGGAGTGACCGCTTAACGGGTATGGGGTTTTCTTTGGGGATGAGGAAAGTGTTTTGGAATTAGGAGTGGTGGTTGCACAACACCGTGAACGTGCTAAATGCCATTGAAGAGTGCACTTCAAAGTGGTTAGTTCTATGTTGTGTGAATGTCCCCTCATTAAGGGTCACTCCCACAGCCTCAGGAAGGACAGGCACGTGGCTGGTCCTCAGAAACAGCTAGAAGCAGGGACTGCAAGGCCTCTAGGAGGCTTCTCTCTGCTGCTTTCCATTCGTCCGCGTCACGCTCTCACTCGCGTAGGAACTGTGGCAGCCGACGGCGCCAAGGTGCGCTGAGCATGGCGGCCTCCCGGTCTCTCCATCTCTATGACGATGTTCCCTTATTGGCCCAGCATCCGTCAGCCGTCTACTCCTGGGTCATTCAAATGCAGCAGAGAGAGGGTCATAAAAGCCTCCAAGGGATGGGGGAACAGATGGCACCAGTATTGCTGGGGTAAGGCCAACTCTGGGGCCCATACACAGATTAGATTTCCAAGGGAGAATAAGTCCACTTCATAAATGTAATACGAATGTTCAAAGTAAGTCACTTTGCTGAGGAACACCCTCCTCTAGCCTCTGCCTCCCTGCCAAGTCAGTATGCCAAGTGATTCTCCTCTAGAGACTCCATATCAGATTTGTGGAGGTCTTTGCTGCTGTGTCCCCATAGGGTCAGCTTTCATCTCTGTCCTTCATTCTCAGCACCTCCTCCATCAGCAGATTCCATCAGCCCTGTGCCCCATATGCATCCTTCTCCACTGTGCCCTCACTCTCCAGTGGGCTCCCTGCTAGCACCCCTCCTTCTCCTGTTATCCCTCCACAGCCTCCACAAATCATCGGCCTTAAACTGTTCATCGAATCTCGTCACACCTTCCCCTAGACCCTTCAATGCCTCCCCCTGCATTTCGAATCAATTCAGACTCTCTGCTGGGGTCTGCAACTCAGTGGCTCTCAACCCTGCCTAAGCTTTCGAATCACTTGGAATGCTTTTAAACATACTGATGCCTCAGGTTTCCACAGACCAATTGAATCAGAGAGAGGAGATGAGGGCCTGGGCATGAGTGTTTTCTAGATGCTGCAGAGCCGATTGTATTTTGCAACCAGAGTTGAGAGCTACTGCCCTATGTGGTCCGGTAGCTGCCTGCCTTTCTGCACTCTCTTTATCACTGTCCCTTCATTCCCACACTCCTGCCACATTGGCACTCTTTCTGTTTCTCAAGCCCAGACAAGCTCATCCTGACCCCAGGACTCTTCATTTAACCTGGAATGCCTCACCCTCAAGTCTCGTGACTGGCTCCTTCTTGCTTTTCAGATCTCCGCTCAAATTTCACCTTCTCAGAGAGTCCTTCTAACCCTCTGACCATTTTTTCTAAAGTTGTCTCCACCATTTTCTCCCCACTTGCCTTCTGTCAAGTTACCATGTTTTCCCCTTTTCATAGCACTTGTCACCATCTGAAACTTAAAAAGAAGCCTGTTCATATCCTGTCTCATAAGAATGTAAATTCCATGAGAAAAGGGACCTTTCAGAACAGTGTCTGAAATTTAAAATACAACTGAACCCTTGCATCCTGAGGTCCATATCATTTAGACCTGGGCTATACAGTTATTGAGCACTTGATATAGAGCTAATCCAAATTGAGATGTGTTGTAAGTGTAAAATACACGCTGAATTTTAAAGACTTAGTATAAACAAATAAATGTAAAATATCTTTTTAATAGCTAAACATTTTTTTCCTTAATTGAAGTAGTTAATTTACAATGTTGTGTTTCAAGTGCATAGCAAAGTAATTCAGTTATACATATATATATTTTTATATATATATACTTTTTCAGATTCTTTTCCATTATAGGTTATTACAAGACATTGAGTATAGTTCCCTGTGCTATACAGTAGGTCCTTGTTGTTTATTTTATATATAGTAGTATGTATAATTTAATCCCAAACTCCTAATTTATCCTTCTCTCTCCCTCCCCTTTGGTAACCATGAGTTTGTTTTCTATGTCTGTGAGTATATTTTTGTTTTGTAAATAAGTTCATTTGTATCATTGTTTTAGATTCCACATATAAGTGATATCATATGATACTTGTCTTTGTCTGACTTATTTCACTTAATATGATAATCTCTAGGTCCATCCATGTTGCTGCAAATGGCATTATTTCATTCTTTCTTATGGATGAGTAATATTCCATTGTATATGTATACCATATCTTCTTTATCCCTTTATCATAGTTTTAAAATTTTTATATGTTGAAATGATAATATTTTGGTATATGAGATGAACTAAAACATTAAAATTAACTTTACCTGCTTTTACTTTCTGTAATGTAATTATTAGAAAATTTAAAATTATGTGTGGGACATATTAAATTTCTATTGGACAGAAGGCAGTACACTTTGCAGTGGTACGTTCCCACTAGCCGCCACAATTTCATAGCCCTACACTCAGAGTTCCAGTTCCAGGAATGTTTGGTGACCCTCACTGGTTTCCTGTTTCTGCAGACAACATCCCATGAAGTTGCCAGGCTAATGACCCTTATCTCCTTGGTTTGAGCACTCTCCCTGCTTCTGTTTTTTTTTTCTCTCCCTTCCTTGCCATTAGTTTATCATTGTTCTCTCCTTGAGTTTTTGCCTCTAATCTTTTCCATCAACAATTGAAACTATGCTGTTCGGCAACCATACTTGTTTCTTGTTATATCTTTTCAAAGAGCCACAAAAACCATTCAAAAAGAACCAAGGAGTTGTGAGAGCTAGATGGAACCTTAGAGAACATTCTGTAAACTAGGAGACTTGATCCTCAGAGTGTGCAATGGCTTTGCATAAGGTTACCGGGGAGATAATTATGGAGTCCAGACTCAAATGCAAAGATTAATAAGGTGTGTAAAATACAAAATGATGTGCAAGCCACAACCCCTGTGCTCAGGTGACCTACATTATAGGTGGGTAGACAAGGCATATAAATAGATGAGGACATAGCAATATA
Source organism: Delphinus delphis (assembly GCF_949987515.2). Lineage (NCBI taxonomy): Eukaryota > Metazoa > Chordata > Mammalia > Artiodactyla > Delphinidae > Delphinus > Delphinus delphis. Next base: position 52,504,405 of record NC_082694.2, read on the forward strand.
TATGCTCCAGGACATGAAAGGAAGGGGAGATCCCAGGGAGCTGAGGACTGGGGCTGGTGCCTAAAGTAGGCTCATGATGGGTAGGAGGCCTGAGCTTAAGGGATGGAGGACATCTACTTAAAGCAACTAATTTGACATCCTCCCAAGACCCATTGTGACCCAGGACCAAAGGATGGTGGTTTGTCCAGGTTTGGACAGCTCTCAGAGTTGGTCATCTTAGCATCCAGATATTTCCAAGGATATGAGTCAAGTCTGGTATTAAAATCCTTACTTTGTCAGGCTGGACTTGTAAGTCTATGAAAAACCAGGAAATAAACCCATTCATTCATTCATTCATTCAATTTTACAAGGACACTTAGAGAATCTACTCTGTGTCATGCACTGTAAATACAAAGTTGGCCAAGGCACATGGTCACTTGGTACCACAAGGAGAAGTCATCTGAGAACAAGATAGAGCAGAGAGATGGAAAGGACCTGGGTCTTCCATGGCATTGCTGGGCCTCTGAATATGCCAATCTGGCAGTTTGCTCTGTGTTTGGATATTATTTTAAGGCATTATTAGTCAAGGTTTCCTGTTGCTTGGAGCTGAAGGTATCCTAACGGATAGGACCAGTGTTCTTGAGGAGACATTTCTACTCCTGGCTATGTCCCCGGGAGACTTTATCACATCACTTCAAGATCTCCGCTGCCTCTGAGTGAGACAAGCTATAGGAAGGTGCAGAATTAGATGACAGAGATGAAGATGTGGTTTTCCTTGGGATATTCACTTTCCACTGATCCCCTTCCCATCTCCCACCTCGTCAGCACCTCCATCCTTCCCGTCCTACCTTATCCAGCTTAGATACTGTCATCTGCCATTTCAGGATCACTCTTGCCAGTATCTGAAAATCCCATCCCGCCTCAGTTTTACTGTCAGCTGTCTTTGTACGTTCATGCTTTCCAATCTCAAATACATGCTTGGGACTGGTCAGCAATTGTACCATGTTTCTCTTGTCAGCTGTTTTTCTCACATTCCCCAAGTATAATTTAAACACTTTACTGTTACGAACTTCCATTTCGCTCCTCAATATCTCCTGTGTTGCTAAGAAAATTGAAGTTATCAGTTGGGAACTTTCTTCAATTCCCATATCAAATCTACAAACCAACCTATATTTACACCCACCTGTTCCTTCTGTCTATCCATTTGAATAGATGAGATGCTCCCTTTTCTTTCTAAAGTCATTCCTTCCACCTGGCTTGGATCTCATCCCTTGAACAACCATCAACCATTTCTCACTTTTGTAAACATAATTAAGTCTTTCCCATCTTAAAAAGAAATCCTTTCTTGATCCCATGGCCTTTTCCAGCTGTCACCCTATTTTTCATCTCCCCACACAGCCAAACTTCTAGAAAGAGTTGTCTGTACTTGCTATAAATAAGGCTGTTGGGATTTTGATTGGAGTTGCGTTGACCCTATTGATCAATATGGGGAAAAATGATATCTTTAAAATATTGTCTTCCTGTCCATGAGCATGGTAAAGCCTTTCATTTGTTTTCATCTTTACTTTTTCTCGGTAATGTTTTATATTATTCTATGTGAAGGTCTTGCAGAACTTCTGTTAAAGTCCTGGATATGTGATATGTCTTTTTGCTATTGTAAATGGTATTTAAAAAAAAATTTTCATTTTCTGTTTCTTGCTTGTACATAGAAATGTAATTGAAACTTGTTTATTGACCTTGTAGCAGCAGTCTTGCCTAATTTGCTTTTTATTTTTTGGTTTTACAATTTGTATTTTTATTTATTTGTTTGGTTTCATAATATAAGCTCTATAAGTATAAGGCATTTATATATAGTTTTACACATATTCAAGAAACATTATAATGAAGATAATAAAGATCAACCCTAGAGTCCATCAGAAAGTTTTTATTTTATTTTTTTGTTTTTATTAATTTTTATTGGAGTATAGTTGCTTTACAATGTTGTATTAGTTTCTGCTGTACAGCAAAGTGAATCAGCTATACATATACATATATCCCCTCTTTTTTGGATTTCCTTCCCATTTAGGTCACCACAGAGCATTGAGTAGAGTTCCCTGTGCCATACAGTATGTTCTCATTAGTTATCTATTTTATACAGAGTATCAATAGTGTATATATGTCAATCCCAATCTCCCAGTTCATCCCACCCTGCTTCCCCCTTGGTATTCATACATTTGTTCTCTACGTCAGTGTCTCTATTTCTGCTTTGCAGATAAGATCATCTATACCATTTTTCTAGATTCCACATATACGATACTTGTTTTTCTCTTTCTGACTTACTTCACTCTGTATGACAGTCACTAGGTCCATCTATGTCTCTGCAAATGACCCAATTTCATTTCTTTCTATGGCTAAGTGATATTCCACTGTATATATGTACCACATCTTCTTTATCCATTCCTCTGTTGATGGACATTTAGGTTGCTTCCATGTCCCAGCTATTGTAAATAGTGCTGCAGTGAACATTGGGCTGCCTGTGTCTTTTTTTTTTTTTTTTTTTTTTTTTTTTTTTTTTTGCGGTACGCGGGCCTCTCACTGTTGTGGCCTCTCCCGTTGCGGAGCACAGGCTCCGGACGCACAGGCTCAGCGGCCATGGCTCACGGGCCCAGCCGCTCCATGGCATGTGGGATCTTCCCGGACCGGGGCACGAACCCGTGTCCCCTGCATCAGCAGGTGGACTCTCAATCACTGTGCCACCAGGGAATCCCCCTGTGTCTTTTTGAATTATGGTTTTCTCTGGGTATATGCCCAGTAGTGGGATTGCTGGGTCATATGGTGGTTCTATTTTTAGTTTTTTAAGGAACCTCTGTACTGTTCTCCATAGTGGCTGTATCAATTTACACTCCCACCAACCGTGTAAGAGGGTTCCCTTTTCTCCACACCCTCTCCAGCATTTGTTGTTTGTCGATTTTTTGATGATAGCCATTCTGACCAGTGTGAGGTGATATCTCACTGTAGTTTTGATTTGCATTTCTCTAATAACTAGTGATGTTGAGCATCTTTTCATGTGCCTCTTGGCCATCTGTGTGTCTTCTTTGGAGAAATGTCTATTTGGGTCTTCTGCCCATTTTTTGATTGGGTTGTTTGGTTTTTTTCTGATATTGAGCTGCATGACTTGTTTGTATATTTTGGAGATTAATTCTTTGTCAGTTGCTTCATTTGCAAATATTTTCTTCCATTCTGAGGGTTGTCTTGTTTATGGTTTCCTTTGCTGTGCAAAAGCTTTTGAGTTTCATTAGGTCCCATATTTTAATTTTAATTTTAATTTTTCTTACTCTAGGAGGCAGGTCAGAAAAGATCTTGCTGTGATTTATGTCGAAGAGTGTTCTGCCTATATTTTCCTCTAAGAGTTTTATAGTGTCCAGTCTTACATTTAGGTCTTTAAGCCGTTTTGAGTTTATTTTTGTGTATGGTGTTAGGGAGTGTTCTAATTTCATTCTTTTACATGTAGCTGTCCAGTTTTCCCAGCACCACTTACTGACTAGACTGTCTTTTCTACATTGTATATTCTTGCCTCCTTTGTCATAGATTAGGTGACCAAATGTGCTTGGGTTTATCTCTGGGCTTTCAATCCTGTTCCATTGATCTATATTTCTGTTTTTGTGCCAGTACCATACTGTCTTGATTACTGTAGCTTTGTAGTATAGTCTGAAGTCAGGGAGTCTGATTCCTCCAGCTCCGTTTTTCTTTCTCAAGTTTGCTTTGGCTATTTGAGGTCTTTTGTGTTTCCATACACATTGTAAAACTTTTTGTTCAAATTCTGTGAAAAATGCCATTGGTAATTTGATAGGGATTGCATTGAATCTGTAGATTGCTTTAGGTAGTATAGTCATTTTCACAATATTGATTATTTCAATCCAAGAACATGATATATCTCTCCATCTGTTTGTGTTGTCTTTGATGTCTTTCGTTAGTATCTTATAGTTTTCTGCATACAGGTCTTTTGCCTCCTTAGGTAGGTTTATTCCTAGGTATTTTTTTCCTTTTGTTGCAGTGGTAAATGGGATTGTTTCCTTAGTTTCTCTTTCTGATCTTTCATTATTAGTGTGTTGGAATGCAAGAGATTTATGCATATTAATTTTGTATCCTGCAACTTTACTAAATTCATTGATTAGCTCTAGTAGTTTTCTGGTGGCATCTTTAGAACTTTCTATGTATAGTATCATGTCATCTGCAAACAGTGACAGTTTTACTTCTTCTGTTCCAATTTAGATTCCTTTTATTTCTTTTCCTTCTCTAATTGCTGTAGCTTGGACTTCCAGAACTATGTTGAGTAATAGTGGTGAGAGTGGACACCCTTGTCTTGTTCCTGATCTTAGAGGAAACGCTTTCAGTTTTTCACCATTGAGAATGATGTTTGCTGTGGGTTTTTCATATATGGCCTTTATTATATTGACGTAGGTTCCCTCTGTGCCCACTTTCTGGAGAGTTTTTATTCTTCAATTTGTTAATATGGTGTATGACACTGATTGATTTGCTTATACTGAAGAATCCTTGCATCCCTGGGATAAATCCCACTTGATCATGGTATGTGATCCTTTTAATGTGTTGCTGGGTTCGGTTTGCTCTAATTCACTCATTAATTGTAATAATATATCTGTATATTTTTATGTACACAATTTACATCTGCAAATAACACGTATTTCTTGCTTTCCAGTTCTTATTGGCTTATGTGCTTGTTTAGTACCTCCAATACAATAATGAATAGAAGTAGTGATAGTGTGAAAAATTGTCTCATTTCTGACTTTAAAGGGAAAGCTTTTAACGTTTCCTCATTAATTATAGTGTTTGCTATAGATTTTTATTTTTAATTTTTTTAAAATAAACTTTATCATATTAGGGAAGTTCTATTCTTGGTCACTTAGAAGGTGTTTTTTTTTTTTTTTTATCATGCAGGAATTGATGTTAAGTGTGTCAAATACATTTTTTATGCATCTACTGGTACAGTCATACTATTTTTCTCCTTTTATTCTATTAATGTGACAAATTACATTAATTGATTACCTAATCAACCTTATATTCCTGAAACAAAATCAACTTGGTTATAATTTGTTGTCTTTTTGTATATCACTGGATTCTGGATTCAGTTTGCTAATGTTTTATACAGGAAGTTTTCATCTATGTTCATAGTGAGATTGGCCTGTAATTTTCCTTCCTTAAAACATCCTAGTCAACTTTTGGTATCAAGGTAATGCTGATCTTATAGAATCAGTTTTGAAGCTTGCCCTCTCTTTTGGTTCTATGAAAGAGTTTGTGTACAGCTAGTAAACATCTTCACTAAATGTGGGATAGAATTCACTTGTAAGCATCTGTGCTTAGAATTTCTTTGTGGGAAGGTTTATAGATTAAATTTCTTTAATAGTAATATGAATAATTAGACATTCCATTTTGTCTTTTGTCAGTTTTGGTGCATTTCATTTTTCTAGGAATTTGTTTCATCCAGATCTTCAAATTTGTAGGTTTTAAGTTCAAAGTATCTTTTATGATCTTTTCAGTGCATGCAGGATCTGTAGCGATGCCCCTTTTTTATTCATAATATTAGGATTTGAGATTTCTTTTTTTACTCAAGTAATGTCACCAGAATTTATCAGTTTTACTAGTATTTTCAAAGAATCAACTTTGGGCTCTTTTTATCCTCTCTGTCGTAAAGGCCCATCCCAAGCATTTGAGGAGTCAAGGGCAAGAGTACAAATGAAGGCTTACATTACATATTTTTACGCTGTATACTTAAAATAACAAATATATATTCTTCCTTAACAAATAAAACTATATAACAATAAAATTGAAAAATATGTGAAAGCTATGGGTGTTTTGGGCTAAAGTTGGTAAAAGATCAAAGATAATTGAATTTCATTTTTATTGGGCATATATGGGTGCTCTGACTAATAATGTTTTGATTAAACTTTTTTCTTTAAATAAAATTAGTAATTATGTAATTATAATCAAGGTTTTTAACATGATTTGTGTTTGATTGACCGTAATGCCAAATAAGACATCCTTTCTTGAGCCTTTGTAGTTCTTAATCTTTAAAATTAATTTTACTTAGAGAAGGTTCTCTCTGCTGAGGCAGTAGCAACTGAAACTTTTAATGAGATACCTAAAGCATTAATTCAATTTGGAAATGAACCAAGAATTTTACATATAAGCACAAGCATTGTAATGGGATTGTATAACATAAATTGTTACTGCAGAAATATAACAACATATCTTTATTTTATTAAATAAATCCTTATCTCTATAAACTAAAGCAATATCTGGATCCCTACAGTTTTTAAGTTCTTCTTTTCTAACACTGTTCAATGCTTAGACATTACCCAAAAAACTGAAAGCAGCATTTATTGCTCACTGTTTTCAAATTGCCTTCAATCAAGATTATATTTTGACTATAACTGTCAAAAGATAGATTATAAAAATTGGGGGCTTATTTGTATGTAAATGCTTTTCTTCTTATTCATGCAAATATTTTTATTATTTCAATTTTTTCATACCTTATTGGAATGCCACATTTTTGCATATTTCTCACGCAGTTTCTTTTGACTTTGAAAAATCATTTTCATTAAAAAATTTTAAGTTTTTAATCCTTTTCTTATAAAAGTGAAACAGCCAAATCTAGACTTGCCTGGATTTTTTTGGGTAAATTTCTCTACATTATTAACAGCAAGCAGAAGTTCATACCAAATAACTGTGGATTTGCAAATGGAAATCATCTTCTATCAGAGACCACAATGCACTCTTTATTCGAGGATCTTCTATTGTTTTACTTAACTCATCTAGTATATTTATTATCTTGTCTAAATTAACTATTCTAAGAACATTTAGTTGGTGTTTCCGTCACATGATCTGCCGTTACTGTGAGATCCAATTTGATCTGGTTCACCAAGACACTCCACGTATAATGTCACAGATAGTCTTTGAATAGAAAGTATCATTATATTTGCACAGTTGGGTCCGTGTCTCCTAGAAACAAATTCTAACCATGTGCTGTATAGCACAAAGAATGCTTCTGGATTTTTGGCCAATATTCTGGTTTATATGCCTTTTTATTTACCAGTCACACTAGTGCCATTGTCACAGGCTTGCCCCTGACAATCTTTTAAATCAGTTCCTTCACTGAAAGCAGTTTCTGTAGTTCTTTCCCCTAAGGCAAAATCTGTCCTTTTCGTAAGAGGTGAAAACACGTTCCTGGTTTCTCTCTTCTGTTAGTTCAACTATATACATTAAAGATATTGTTAAATGTAACTTTTGTCTTTGTTATAATCTAGTTGAATAAAGTCTCACTTTTATTTTATTATATGCATTTATTTTGTGTATGATTTTTTAAAACTTTATTACCTGTTAACATCATCATCTTACATTGATTTCTTCATCTTAGATGGTGATTGTTTCTTTAAAAAAAAGATCTATCTTATATATCTTGCCACTCTAGCACCAAGTTTCTAAAAAATTTCTACTAAACCTAGAAATTTTCTTTAGCTTGCTGTTTATTCAGGCTTTTAAAAAAAAAGTTTTAGTAAATAATGTATGCTTTTTGTGTGCAAATGATGTTTTATTTTCTATTAACCACAAACCTAAGTCTTTCCAGTCTCAAGTACTTTTATGGTCACATCTGATCTTGAATATTGATTATAAAACATAAAATGGCAGTTATGTACTTTTTGTCTATAGTTTCTCCATTTGAAATAGTTTTGGTGTCAAGTGAAGAGTTTAAATCTTCTTCCATGTTTGCCCAATGGGATATTGTAAACATCAGTTTACATCAGATTGTGTTTTGTGAGAAGTATTCTCTTGCTGTGAGAAGGATGAGTGCCATTTCCTAGGATCATTGTCCAATAAGTACAGTAAAGCTATAGAGGTTTCTTCTTTCACAGCTAATATCCTAATTTTATGAATGCAATTTTCTTCTTTTAGTGGGAAGGCCAGAGTTTAATTTGTTGCTTCCGAGTTATGAATTCGATCAGTTCTTTTCATTGTCATTGTTTGGAACAGTCGTCAAACCTTTGTTTGTTATTTGTTACGATGTTGCAAGAGTTTCATCTGATGTGTTCAGACTGTAGATTTGACAAGAGTCATTTTCTTGCTCATTTTTATTGTTTGATAAAAAAAGTAAGACTTCATTAAGGAAAGCTATTCTAATGTTTTTTTCTAAAATTCTGTTTCAGGTCATGTTTGACAGAAGTCTGTTAAGTTTCTAAATAACAAAAGCAATGAAACTTAAGCAGATCATCACTTTGAATATTTTTCTATGACTTTTTTTTTTCAATTTTTTTTCTTGAGTTCTAATTTTTTATTTTTAGCATGATCTCAACTTCTACACATGCTCAAAGATTTAAAGCATAAAAATTTAAATGTATTCAAATGAAATACAAGTGTTCAATATATAAATATAAAATTGAGTATATTTTCACCAAAAATTATAGTTAATATTAAAAATTATCTTTTATATGTGTTTCAAAAAGTTATTTTTTCTAAACTATGCTAAATTCTTTACTAAAAAAGCAAAATACAAACAATAATTGAACTGTCAAAATTTTAAACAATTTAAAAATTGTTTAACTAAATCTGATATATTGAAATATTTTACTATTTATTTAGAAGATTAAATTTTTATTAAAAGTTATTCACACTTCTAACGTTTAATGTTTATCTAGTTGCCCAAAGGAAAAATCAGAATTACATGTTGTGCATATTACATCTAGCCCCACATATATACAAATTTGAAAACAATATGAATGGCTTAAAATTGTAAAATGCTCCTCAGTCTTTGTGAGCACCTATTGTGAAATCTGTGGAAATTTGTGAATACCTCCAGAACTGCTAATTGGAATATAAAAGAAGCAAGAAAATGTACACTCAGCACTACTGGAAAATAATGAATTTAATGTAAGAATCCATTGAATTCATCCTGAGAGTTAGGATTTGACAGGTTAATTAGTGTTTTCTTTTACCTAAGTGCTTTGTTACTTAAATCCTCCCTTCACTCTAAAGACTTGTCCATCTCTGATGTTGGCAGTAGCAAAACCTATAAATCTTCCCGGTCATCTGATAGGTGGAAGGGATTCTCTGAGATTCTCTGGGAGCCTGAATGGTGTTAGTCATGATAGTGGATATTTAAATTATGCATTGTGTTGACGCTGAGCACCAGATCCTAAGTAACAGAGGTGACCATGCATTCTTTAATAAATTGTGTGTGTGTCGCAGTGTATGGATGGAGATGTGCTTTTTCTGCACATGGATAGCCAGTTGTTCCAGCACCATTTGCCGAAAAGATTATCCTTTCTCAACTAAATTACCTTTGTATTTTTCTCAAAAATCAACTGACTATTTCTGTATGGATCCACTTATGGACTCTGTTTTGTTTCATTGATCTAGTTTTCTGTCTTTACACTGTCTTTATCATTGGTATTTTTTACAACTTTTTATTACTATAGCTTAATGATTTCTTAAAATCATGTAGTCCTTCCAACTTTGTTCCTAGTTTTCGAGGCTGTTTGTATTACCATTTGAGTTTTAGAATCAACTTAATTTCTACGAGAAAGCAAATTGGAATTTTAACTGGAATTGCATTGAATCTACGTATCAACTTGGGAGAATTGGCATCTAACCAATATTGAATCTTCGGTTTATGAACATATCTGTTTATTTAGGTTTTCTTTTTTTTTCTTTCAGCATGTCAGTACATTATTTAGTTTTCAAGGTGTAGGTCATAAAACAGCTTTTGTCAGGCATGTTCCTAAGTATTTCAGATTTTTGATGTATTAAAATATTGGAAAAATTTTATAACTGTTTACAGCATAATATATAAAAGTACAACTGATTTCTTTTTACCTTCTAGCCTACAATCTTGCTAAATTCATTTATTAGTACTAGTAGCTTTTTTATTGACTCTGTAGGATTTTCTACATAGATAATCATGTCATCTGTGAATAAAGATGGCTTTACTTCCTCTTTTGCAATCTGGAAGCCTTTTGTTGTGGTGGTGGTGGTGGTGGTGGTTGCCTTATTGCAGTGGCTAAAACCTCTAGTAAAATGTTGATGAGAAGTGGTGAGAGCACTCATCTTTGCATTAATTATAATCTTAGGGGAAAACTATTCAATCTTTTGCCATTAAGATGTTAGCAGCAGGTTTTTTATAGATGCTCTTTATCAGTTTAGAGAAATTCTCTTCTACTACTAGTTTGCTGAGAGTTTTAAAATCAGGAATGGATGTTTAATTTTATCAAATGCATTTTCTGTGTTATTGATATGATAATATGATTTTTCTTTTTCAGTATGTTAAAATGATGAATTATGTTGATTTTTGAAACGTTAAACCAACTTTGCATTCTTGGGATTAAGCGCCATTAGTTATCATGTGTTATCCTTTATATGCACCATTGGACTCAATTTGCTGAAAGTTTTTAAAAGAATGTTTGCGCCTTCATCTGTGATTTTATTTACTTGAGTATCTACCTGGTTTTGTATAAGAATACTGCTGGATTCAAATAATGATTTGGGAAGTAATCCCTTGTCTTCACTTTTTTTTTTTTTAATGTAGAATTGATAGTATTTATTTTTAAATGTTTGGTGGAATTCATCAGTGAAGCTATTGGAGCTGGGAGCTTTCTTTGAAAGAGACAAAGCTATTCAGGTTATTTATTTCTTTATGAGTGAGCTCTGTATTTTATGTCTTTCAAGGGATTTGTCCACTTCATTTAAGTTTTTGAATTTATTGGCGTAAAATCGTTCATAATATTCACTTACTATCCTCTTAGTATCTGTAGAATTTATAGTGATATCACCTCTCTCATCTCTGATGTTGGCAGCTTCATCTTCTCTGTTTCATTCCTGATTCATTTGGTTAAGACCCTATCAATTTTATTGATCTCTAAGAACTTGCTTTTGCTTTCCTTGCTTTTTCTCTATTGTTTTCCTTTTTCTTATTTCACTGATTTCTGCTCTTACCTTTCTTATTTATTTTTTTCTACTTTGGTTTAATTTTCTTTTCCTATATTTTTAAGTGGAGGCTGAGACCACTAAGTTCAGCCACTTCCTCTTTTTTAATGAAAGCATTTCAGTACTATGAATTTTTCTTAAAGCACTGCTTTCACTGTATCTCAGAAACATGGATGTACTCCAATTAGTGGTTTGATAGTTTGTGTTTTCATTTCCCTTCAGTTAAAAATACTTTCTGATTTCCTTTTTAATTTCTTTTTTGACACATGTTTCTGAATATTTGGGGGTTTTCTAAATATTTTTCTGTTATTCCTTTCTAATGTAATTCCATCGTAGTCAGAAAACATACTTTATATGACTTGAAGCCTTTTAATATTCAGACTGGTCTTATAGCCCAGAATATGGTCTATCTTAGTAAATATTCTATGTGCACATTAGAATAATGTATATTCTATTTTTGGATGGACTGTTCTATAAACATCAATTATAGTTGCTATTTTGTCAAGTTCCTTGAAAGTGTTTTTCGAATATTCTGTGTTCCTGTTCTATCTTCTTGTTCTATCAATTACTGAGAGAGGGGTGTTGACATTTCTGACTAAAATTTGGATTTTGCTATTTATTCTTATACTTTTATAAACTTTTGCTTTATGTATTTTGACTCTGTTATTAGGTCCATATACATTTAGGATTATGTCCTCTTTTTAAAAATTATTATTTTCTTTTTCTTTTGGCTGTGTCGGGTCTTTGTTGTGGTGCGTGGGCTTCTCTTTAGTTGCGGGCTCCAGAGCACGTGGCCTCTGTAGTTTTTGCGGCACGTGGGCTCAGCAGTTGTGGTGCACGGGCTAGTTGCCCCACAGCATGTGGGATCTTACTTCTCTGACCAGGGATCGAACCTGGTTCCCCTGCATTGGAAGGCAGATTCTTTACCACTGGACCACCAGGGAAGTCCCAGGATTATGTCCTCTTGATAAACTGACTCCTTTCTTATTATGAAATATCCCTGTTTATTCTTGGTAATATTCTTTGCTGTGGTTATTGTTAGCATGGTGTATCTATCCTTTTATTTTTAACCTATTTTTGTCTTTATATATAAAATACATTTCTTACAGGTAGTATATAGTTAGGTCTTGCTTCTTTATCCAGTCTGACATTTTTTGTCATTTAATTGGGGATATTTAGACCATTTACTTTTAATGTTATTAATAATATGGTTTGGCTATTTTGTTATCTGTTTCTATTTGTTCCATTTGTTCTTTGTCTTCCTTTTCCTCTTTTTCTACCATCTTTTAGATTTATTGCCTATTTTTATTATTCTATTTTATTTTCTTTGTTGGATTATAGTTATAATTCTTTATTTAGTGGTTGTTTTAAGGTTTATAGTATACATACTTGTTACAGTATACCTTCAAGTTATATTATACTGGTTCATGGATAGTATAAGAAACTTACAACACTTGCACTTTCCTCCTCCTGACCTTTGTACTACTGTTGTCATACATTTTAATTCTACATGTGTTATAAGCCTCATAACACGTTGCTGTTATTTTTGCTTTAAATATTTAATTATGTTTTAAAGACTCTAAACATAAGAAAATAAACTTTTTAATATTTACCCACATTAATCCTTTCTTTATTTCTTTGTATATTTGGTATCATTTTTCTTCAGCCTAAAAGACTTCCTTTAACATTTTTTCGTAATGCAGGTCTGCTGCTGCTGATTAATTTTTTTCAGCTTTTGTATTTCTGAAAAAGTCTTTTTTTGTATTTGTGTGTTTTTTTTAAACACATTAAATTATTTTATTTATAGCCCCACTGTTTTAGATGTACATTTGTGGACTATCCAAAAGCAGTATTTTTTTTTAGCAATCCTGGAAATTTTAAATACTCTAAGCAACTCCCGAAGATCAAGTTGTCAAGTTCCTCACCAAGGACATCCATAGGTCATTTTTGTGCTCCCAGATAGTAAGTAGTCAGCTAGCAGCAGTCTATGCTTCAAGCGTCCATCTTTCACCCGAACGAAAATTAAAACCGACAATGTGGCGGAGGCCAGACCAGGCCGCTGCCCTCCACGCGTTCAGGGACCGGGAGCCTCGGACCCAGCCCGGCCGCGGCGCCAGCCTCACTAGACTCAGGGCAGCCGCACGCTCCTGCCCTGCGCCCCAGCCTTCGGAGGCCAGGCGGCCACGGGCCCGGGACCGTCCAAAACTCCTGCGCCGAACAGGCTGAAAGAACTGTATTTGTTTTTAAAAGAGTTTCTAGATTACTAGGTTGACGGGTTTTTTCCTTCAGTGTTGTAAAGATTTTAGTCCGCTGATTTCAAGCTCCCATTGTTTCCGATGAAAATTCTGTGTAATTTTTATCTTTGTTACTCTTTATATAGTGTATCTTTTTTTTTTTTTTGTCTGCCTGATTTTAAGATTGTCTCTTTATTACTGGTTTTAAGTAATTTAATTATGATATTCTTGGCATAGTGTCCTTCATTTTTCTTTAGCTTGGGGTTTGTTGAGCTGCCTGTATCTCTGGACTTAGGTTTGCATCATTTTGGGAAATGATGCCTGTATCTCTGGACTTATGGTTTGCATCATTTTGGGAAAGCTCTGGCCATTGTTTTTTCAAATAGTATTTCTGCCTCCCTCTACCTCTCCAGATGAATGTATTTTATTCACTCAGTTTACTGAGTCTCTATTTTTCTGTTTTTCCCCAGTCTTTTTTTGTTTCATTGTGGATACTTTCTATTGCTCTGTCTTTAAGTTCACAAATCTTTTTTTGGCATTGTCTAGTTTTTTTGTTAATTCTATCTAGTGTTTATTTTATTTCAGACATTGAAGTTTTCATTTTTAGAATTAGACTTGGGTTCTTTTTTTTTTTTTTTTTTTTTTTTTACATTTCCATGTCTCTACTTACCATATTCAATCTATCCTCTACCTTCTTGGACATATGAAATATAGTTATACTAACTACTTTAATGTTTTTGTCTACTAATTTTATCATTTGTGTTATTTTCATATTGATATTCCCCCCCCCCCCCTTATGTGTCATACTTTCCTGTTTCTTTGCATGCCTGGTAATTTTTTTATTGGATGCTAGATATTATGAATTTTACTTTTTGGGTGCTGGATATTCTTGTATTCCCACCAGTATTCTTGAATTTTGTTCTGGGATGTGTTTAAATTATTTGGAAACAGTTCGATACCATTGAGGCTTGCTTTGAGTTAGGTGGAAACATCATAACCTTTAGTCTAGGGCTAACCTTCTCCCCATTACCGAGCCAATACCCTTCTGAGTCCTCTACCTGATAAAAATTATGGGGTTTTCTATTCTGGCTGATGGGAATACAAAGTGCTCTTAGCCCTGTGTAAGCTCAAGTGGTTCTTTTCCTCTATTTTTTGAGTGGTCCTTTCACTAGCCTCAGTATGAATACATTGATTTGTTCCCATCTGAAGACTCAAGGGGGACCCTCTGCAGATCTTTGGACCTCTCCCCAGCGCCCATGTAGCTCTGTCCTCTGCCCTGTGAACTCTAGCTGCGTTGGGCTTCCCAGACTTGCTGCAGCTAGCTCTGTCTCTTCAGATTCTCAGAAAGACTGCCAGACTCTGCCCAGGTTCCCCACCCCACACTGTGGCCTGAAAATGCTCTCCAGGCAGTAAGCTGAGGCAATAATGGGGTTCACTTTATTTGCTTCCCATCTCCCAGGGATCCCTGTCCTGCATTGTCTGATACCCAGTGTCTAAAAACTGTTGCTGTTCCACAGTTTTTCTGTTGTTGAAGATGGGAGGGTAAATCTAGTTCTTATTACTCTGTCTTGGCAAGAAACAGAAGCTCAACCGGATTTTAAGGCCTCAAAAAGACTAACCACTCTCCTTTGAACTCAGTGGATCTCGCCTTTCTACTTCCTACAATGAGCTGTCCCAAACTTAGCCCAATACTCTAAATGACACACAGTAATTTGAGCTAAAGCCTATTGAAAAATTCTCATTGGTTCTAAAACTGTAGGTGCAGTAAATCCAGTTGGGCTTCTTAATATGCCTTTAGATTCATTCAATGTTGATTTATTGCCTACCATTTATTGCCCTGTTCTAGGTACTGGGAATACAGCAGTGAACAATTCATATGAGAACTCTTGCCCTTCTGGAACTTACATTCTAGTGAAAGATTGATAGATTTGACCATGTAATAGCTAATGTTTATTGAGTGATTACTATGTGCTAGGGACTATATAGGTTCTTTATGCACATACATTTATACTATCCTTCAAACAACCCTGTGTGGTAGGTACCATTATTATGCTTATTTTTTACAGAAAAGGAGAGAGAAATTAAATGCCCAGGGTGGCACATTTAGTAGGGGATGGAGCTGAGATTCAAATTCTGTCTTTTCCAGAGTTTGGCCTAAGCGTCATGCTGTGCTGCCTCTCTGTGTAACTCTGATGGTTTCTGGGGTCACCTTACATCAGGTATGCTTTTTAGCTCAGAACCTCCATTCATACGCAGCTCTACAAATCAAGACATCTTGTCCCCAAGCCATTTAAGAGCTGCTTAGCATGTTGGGATCCAGTCTCTCCTTGCCTTTATCATCTCTACTGGCAGTCCTATCTGGTGCTGCCATGTCCCTTTTGGAAATAGCCACTCCCTACCTCAGCTCACCCAAGCCCTCTGACTAAGCATTGCGCCTAAAACGAATGTCAGTTTTTGTGCAATGAATTGTAAACGGGGGCTTCTCTGTCCAACGTTTTACAAGAGGTGCAGGAAGGCTGCAGGTACAGCTTTTCCACTTTAGACCTCCATTGCCACACCTTGGCGGGGGAGGTCAGGTCAAGAGTGTTAAAAACAGGGCCATTGGCATTCGATTCTGGACAGAAATCAATTATGGCATTAGGCTGAGCTGCTGGCCATGACTGAAGAAAGATACCGTCTGAGTTATTGAAATGGCAACTTGAAAGCTGTCGGACCCGTGCTATATTATCTTTTATTTTGCTTGGTGTACCCAATTCAGACCAAGCTTCTTGGGAGATGAATCCAGTTAACACTCAGTTAAGGAGAATTCTGGAAAGTGTACTTTATGTATCGCCTGCCATATGCGTGACTATAGCTGGTCCATTCTTGTCTGTTTATACTGGCTGTTTAAAAATCCTAAATATAAAGACATATAAATAATGAAATATTATTTGCTTAATTGTAAATTATATAGTTATGAATCAATTAAAATACAATAATAACGAAATACTAAAGTTAGTAAAACCCTTTTGGACACTATCATCAACATAATATGGTGACATGTTTGTCCGATGATTTATTTTATGAAACGTCAAAATAACTTTTGGCCTCAGGAAGTCATTCTAAATTTGTAACTTTTGTTTGAAAGTCATAATTTTGACGGCCGTATATGACTTAGAGCAGCTTCTGGCCAATAACCACAAGTCTCTCCCTACCCAAGTTGTGGCTACTTGAGCCAAAAACTTAAAGGAAATATCAATATTTGTCCGGAGAGTAAGGGATGGTCTATTTGTTATTTGCACAGTGGGCATATTTATTTTATTTTTATGTTTTCAATCAGGAGCATGAGAACTCTGGGCTTTATTTCTCCCTGCCCTCTTTGGGCTGTTCATTTGTGTGCTTGGCAGAAAGAAGAACTTGGAGAAAGTCGCTGCCCAAATGTGTGATTTCTTGGTCTGCCACGCTGGTCACCAAGCAGGTGCTCCCGGGACACTCATGGGCTGTCCAGGTGCTTGTCGGGGGACAGGAAGGTGCGCGCTCTGTCTAGACATTGCAGCAGCATCGGTGATCCAGCAGCCTGGGCCAGTCCGGATATTTCCAGTTCTCTGTGATGGTTGGCGGCTGTTGGTGATATGTGGGGCTGACAGTGACCCCTAAAATTTGGAGACGAGGGAAACAAGGGCACAGGCAGTGCTGTGTGGCCCGTAGAGCGCAGAGGAGGGTGGCCGTGGCTCTGGGGCACCTCCAGGAGCAGAGGTAGGGTTAGGCTTAGGGGCATCGTACCCTCTTCCAGTTCTTCTTGTCTGGATCCTTTGTGCTGTAGGGACAAGGGCGCTGAGTGGATACTGAAGGCCCTGGATTCTGTCCCTAGCTCGTCATGGGACAAACAGTTTCCTCATCTGTACAACGAGAGGGTGGAAGAAATGAATGACCCGTCAGGTCCCTTTGAAGACACACAGTTTATGTTCTATGATACCCACTTCTCTGTGTTTTTTCTCTCTCTTTTCTGTCACCACTTTGGGGACCAAACATCGGCGCTGTGTGTGAGTAGAAGTAGTGGGGGAAGGGTGGCAGTGGGGGGGGCAATTTCTCCCACTTTTGACCCACTCTTCCTCCTTTTTTCTCACTTTTTAAAAGAATTGAAGTATAGTTGGTGCTCAGTGTTATGCTAGTTTCAGGTGTACTTCATACTGATTTGACATTTGCATATATTATGAAACGATCACCACTATAGGTCTAGGAACCATCTGTCCCTGTACAAAATTATTATACTATTATTTACCGTAGTCCTTATGCTGTATGTCATATTCCTGTGGCTTATTTATTTTATAACTGGAGGTTTGTACCTCTGAATTCCCTTTACCTATTTCACAGCCTCCCCACCCCCTGCCCCCGAACCACCCGTTTGTTCTCTGTATCTATGAGTCTGGTTTCATTTTGTTTTGTTTTTCAGATTCCATACATAAGTGAAATGTGGTATTTGTCTTTCTCTGTCTGACTTACTTCCCTGAGCATAATACCCTCTAGATCCATCCATGTTGTTGCAAATGGCAAAATTTCAGTCTTGTGCGTGTGGCTGAGTGATACTGCATTACGTATATATATCACATCTTCTTTATCCATTCATCTATCATTGGACACTTACGTTGCTTCCATATCTTGACTATTGTAAATAATACTGTGGTGAACATTGGGATGCGTGTATCTTTTTGAATTAGTGTATTTGTTCTCTCTGGGTAAATACCCAGAAGTGAAATTCCTGGGTCATATGGTGGTTCTATTATTAATTTTTTTGGGGGAACCTCCATACTGTTCTCCATAGTGGCTGCACCAGTTTACATTCCCACTGACAGTGTGCCGGGCTCCCTCTTCTCCACACCCTCACCAACACTCATTATTTGTTGTCTTTTTGATGACAGCCATTCTGACAGGTGTGAGGTAGTTCTCCCTCCTTTCTTATCCTCTCCTTTTCCTCAAGGTGAAATGCTGCAGAAATCTCAGAACTTGGAGCACCCCTTGGTAATTTAAGAAGCTCATAATATGAATTATTGAACCAGGCGGGGCTCTTCTTCACTGACAGCTCTTAGGTAGATAACCTGTTGTGCTGTGGAGAGAAATGCCAGGTGCTTCAGGTGAACTTGGCTGGGAACGAGGTGACTCAGGGAGCAGGCTCCTGGGCAGGGAGTAGGGTGTGTGTGTGTGTGTGTGTGTGTGTGTGTGTGTGTGGCCTCATCTGAGCCCATGACACACCCAGACGGGACCTGGGCCAGCAGCCGTTAGGGTTGAGGTAAACATCTTGAGATGCTCTTGTCAACAGAGCCGCAGCCCTGTCCGCGTGTGGGCCTTGCAATAGCCCAGAGAGGGCTGGCGAACTTCCACTCAGAGGACTTAGTTTTGTCTCCAAAAGCTGAGCCGGATCCTTTCAGCTCTCCCCTACCGAAGCCTCTGGGGGAGGAAGGTAGTGCTATCCTGGCAACACCAGGCTCAGGGCGGTTACGAAACCCATTCCAGGCACCGGGAGAGGGCCAGGCCCTCCTGTGTTCTCTGCGGGCTGTGGGGAGGACGGCAGGGCAAGAGGCCCAGTCCTAGGGCTGGATTCCCTCCCTGCGGGCTGGAGAGAAGGGGGAGGAGGATGCCTGCTGGCTTCTCCTGGGGAGCTTCCCGGCTGGACCGCTTCCCCCAGGAACCCCCCCTGCCCCCCGCACATCAGAGCCCCTCTCTCCACATTCAGCCCTTGCCCCTCTCCTCCCTCATTCTCTTTCACTCCGGGCCATCTCATCCCCCCATGGCTCTGATGACCCCTAGCTTCCAGCCCAGGCCCCCCTGCTAAGCAGCGGACACACAGCCAGTGTCTCAAAGGTCAACATGGAGCAGAGGGGCTAAGAATGCAGGCCCTGAAAACCACACCATGTGGCTCTGATACAAGCTTTCAATCACTCCTTGCCTCAGTTTTCTCAGCTGTAAATGGGGATGATAACAGTACCTTCTCGAAGGGTCCATGTGAGGAGTAAATGAAGTAATTCACCTACAGCTCCTGCTT
Source organism: Delphinus delphis (assembly GCF_949987515.2). Taxonomy (NCBI): domain Eukaryota; kingdom Metazoa; phylum Chordata; class Mammalia; order Artiodactyla; family Delphinidae; genus Delphinus; species Delphinus delphis. The sequence goes on from NC_082694.2 coordinate 52,523,608, forward strand.
CAGTGCCCGGCACCTCTTATTCTGTTATTCCTCCTCTTTACGCCCCACCCCCTCAAGGACTGTCTCCCTCGTCCTGATGGATGGCTTCCTCGTCCTGATGGATGGCTTCGGGTTACCTGAAGCATCCCAGACTTGGCCTGTCCCTCCTGCATCCAGTCACCTCCAGGCCGCAGTGACTCACTTCCTCTCCGTTCCTGCTGTCACCGCGTTGGTTTTGGACCTCTTTACATCTCTCCTTTCTCTCCCACTAGGCTGCCGGCTGGGTCCCTTACCTCCGGTCTCACTTCTTCCAGTCTAGCAGCCTCATGGTACAACCCCCAGTCACTCTCTGTCAGCTCCAACACCAAGTCCACCCTCGAAGGTGTGCATGGCCCGGCAGCTTCTGGCCTTTGCCCACCTTCCTGGCTTCCTTTCAGCACATGCTCCTGGGTAGCAGCCGTGCCACACCCCAGCCCGTGCTTCCATGTCCCTGCCTCTGTTCCTGCGGGGCCCGCTTCCTGGAACACCTACTTGTGCCCTTCCTCTTCTGCGGAATGCCTGCTTTTCCATCAAGACAGTCATACTAATAAATACATTTACAGAACCTAATATCCGACACTGTTCTAAACATGCTTTACATGGATTAATTCATTTAATCTTTTCAACAACTTTGTGAAATAAGTACTATTTCCAGAATGAGGAAACAGAGGCAGAGGGAGGTTAGTAAATTGCCCGAGCTCATAGAACTAGTAACTGGGAGAACCTGGGTGCAAAGCCACGCAGCCAGCTCTAGAGCCTGTGCCTGATGGCTACACCACCTTCAAGACTCTCACGGCCCTGCCCTCCACGGCCTCTCCCAGCCCTGTTGGGCAACTACTGTTCCTTTGCGTTGTCACAGCGTTGTTCATGTTGCTTTCCCATGAGCCTCTGGAGAGCAAGGACCATGTTCTGTTCATTTCCACATCTCCATTGCCCACTGCGCTGGGCACTTGGTGGGTGCCCAGTACATATTACTAAATAAAAACCAAAAATCCACGGGTGAAGTATCACCTGCCTTCTTGTTTTCACCAAAGTTTGGCGAAACTCAGTTTCCAAGACATATCTGGGACTCGCCTCCTCCAAGCAGTCTCGCCTACCCTCACCCTCTTCTTTTGCTTGGAATATTCCTTTCCCCCCTCCTCCCAAGGCCCTGGTGTATGTGGTCAGCTCTTGGTGAGGTCTGCTGATGGCCCAGGAGCCACGGGGAGCCAGCGGACTTGGGAGAAACCCTGGTTCTCTTTGTTTTGGGAGAAGGAGACTTGGTGGACTTGGGTCAGATCATGCTGAGCTGGAGGGGGGGCAGGAGACACACAGACCAACAGTGGGTCCCGTTAGGACATCCCTCTGCCTCCACAGCCACCTTCTCCCCAGTTCAAATGACAGAGTAACAAGGAATCCAAAGGCAGAACTAGGGGCCAGCCTGTGTCCACACGGCTGTAATCGAGGTATCTATACACAGCATAAAGGAAGTGTCTTTCTCGCAAAGTATTCATTCTGAAACCAAAACTGTGAGTCAGGGGCCAGGAAGGGCATTTTGAAGCCAATGCACATTTCCCACAGCACCCAGAAGCTTTCCTCAATCTGAGAGCCTGTGTTTTGGTTGGGGGGGGGAGTGCTGACAGGATGGTGGTGGGACAGCAGGGCCCTGCCACTGAATGAGCTCCTTCTGTGTGCCAGGCACTGGGCTGGACACCCTTTACACTTAGTCCCGTGCCCTCCTCACTGAGACTCTAGGAGCTGGGTCATGCCCTGTGTGCAGAGGCAGAAACCAAGTCAGGGATTGGTTTGCCCACCCCCAAGTGTCCATCCCCTGGGACGTCTGGTGGCTCTGATGCCAATCACTCTAGATTTTGGACATGTCCCATCAGGTGGGATGCACACCCCAGCCTTTGTCCCCCAGCTCCTGGGGGGAAGTGAAATCAGTGAGCTTCTGCAGCGTGGGCTCTTCCTCCAGGAAGCCTCCCATCCTTAAACGTGTGTTGTTCCCAGATGCTTCCTGCAGCCTCTACCTCACGCTTCCCGTGGAAGCTGAAGCACAGAGAGGGTTGAATGTTGTCTCAGCCACCTAGGTAGAGCCGTGTAGGTGTGGATGCATCCAAGTGGCTGTGTCCAAATGTAAGGTCGCTGGTTATTTTTTGTTACCAAGTAATATGTCCCACAGGCCTCCCTCAGTTGCCTCTCCCCCACCTCATCTGTCCTTCTCCCTGTACCTCGATCCCCACCCCCATCCCTGACTTCCTCAACGTCCCTCAACCCCTGCTTAACCCTCAGATCTCAGATGATCCAGTAGGGGTCAGGGAGAGAATAGAGCATTTGTACATTACTTTGTAGTTTTTCAAAAGCAAAAAGTTTAGTGTGTGTGCGTGTTGCTGCATTGATTTGAGGTGGCATTAAAATGTCCCCAACAATGGGACTTCCCTGGTGGTGCAGTGGTTGAGAATCTGCCTGCCAGTGCAGGGGACACGGGTTCGAGCCCTGGTCCGGGAAGATCCCACATGCTGCAGAGCAATTAAGCCCATGCGCCACAACTACTGAGCCTGTGCTCTAGAGCCCACAAGCCACAGCTACTGAGCCTGCACTCTAGAGCCCGTGAGATGCAACTACTGAAGCCCACACGCCTAGAGCCGGTGCTGCACAACAAGAGAAGCCACCACAGTGAGAAGTCTGTACACTGCAGCAAAGAGTAGTCCCTGCTCACCGCAACTAGAAAAGCCCGTGTGCAGCAATGAAGACCCAACGCAGCCAAAAAAAAAAAAATGTCCCTGACAAGACTCTCTTGCAAAGTGTTGAAGCTTGGGGATTTCCCTGGGAGGTGCCCTTGCAGAGGGTGGGGCTTCCTGGTCACAGCCTCAGATCAGGCTGGCCCACAGGTTGGCTGGGAAGTCAGTGTTTTCGGCCCCTGGGCCCTGCAGGCTCCCTTGTTGACAATGGGAGGAGCACTAAGAAACCCATAAGACACAGGGACTTCCCTGGTGGTCCCGTGGTGAGGAATCCGCCTTCCAATACAGGGGACGGGTGTTCGATCCCTGGTCCGGGAACTAAGATCCCACATGCCACAGGGCAGCTAAGCCTGCGTGCCACAAACTGCGGAGCCCACATGCCCTGGATCCTGAGCGCTACAACTAGAGAGAGAAAAAACCCATGCGCCACAACTAGAGAGAAGCCCGCACGCCGCAACCAGAGAGAAGCCAGTGCACAATGAAAGATCCCACATGCCTCAATGAAGATCCCGTGTGCCACAACTAAGGCCTGACGCACCCAAAAATAAAATAAAATAAATAATAAATCTTAAAGAAAAAAAAAAAAGAAATCCATAGGGCACAGAGTGGGGCTCAGTGCACAGAGGGCAGGCCACCTGTGGGTCCCAGGTGGGACCCTCAGTGAGTTCAGCCAATCCTGGCAGTGGCTGCGGGGCCTAGAGGGAAAGCACTTAGTGAGCCGTGCAGGCTTTGCACCCAGGCCACTGAGCTCCAGCTTTGCCACTTACTGCCGGATTGACCTTGGACAGGCTCCTCAACTACGCTGAGGCACGTGTCCTCATTCATAAAAGGGGGATGATGATACCTTTCCCTTAAGTTTGCTGTGAGGGTTAAATACCAATATGTTGCTGCAGCTGTTTTGCCCTTCAATTCTCATAATTCTATTGGCCTATGTTATCTGCACACTTACCCTCACTTCCTGGTATTTCTTTGTCCTCCTTCACCCCTGCCCTAACAGGACTGGCCTGAGAACATAGCAAAGTAATAATAGTCTTGCTTATTTCCAAAAGGACTTTCTCTAGAGCCATGGTTGTTGCCTGGGGATAGGGATGGAAGAAGAGAGTGATTATAAAGGGCACAAGGGAGGACACTTTCGGGACAACGAAACATTGGCTATCTTGATTGTGGTGACGGGTTTGTAGGTGTATGTCAAAACTGATTCATTTGTATACTTTAAACAGGTGCAGTTTATTGTACTTCACTGATATAACAGTGAATTTGGGGAGATGATTAAAAAGATCTCAAATGAGCACAAAGGATGAAAATACGCTTTAATGCTACATTCACGTTTCATTAAACTACAACAGAACATTAAAAAAAAAAAAAGCTTCGTCAGGAGTCATCTCAATAGACCATCACAGTTTATCTGTGACCTGGGCCAGTATGAGCTAAACTCATAAGCATTGCAAGGGCTGTGCTTATGGTCATATTCCTCATGCCTAGCCCAGAGCATTGTGCCTAGTAGGCATGCAAAAAGATTGATGATTGAGTGGTTGGCTGAATGAATGAATGGCTGTGGAAACTAAGATTCGGTTAAAAGAAGTGACTGGACGTGGAATCAGCTCCTCTATTGATATTTCAAGACTACTTTGAAGCAGGAGAATGTTGTCGGTAGTTTCCTCCTGTGTCCCCTGCCTCCGGTCTGCCCAGGATGCCATGCAGGATCCTTGGTGATTGTCTTCCCTCCCTACCTTGTCACCTGCATCCTCCCCCAGAAAACCTGCTTTTCCTGTACACATTTCCTGGGGCCTTAGCTGCTATCTGACAACTTCATCTGCACACAGGCGGAAGGGTGACGTTGCCTCCCAGATCATGTATTTTCCATTCTGAAGGAATGTGGACGATGGATATCTTAGTATCCTCATCTGCATGGTGAGGAAGTGGGCCTGATGACCTCTGAAACCCTGCCCTTCTGTGGTGTGCTGTGGTGCTATCATTCCTGGATGCCATCGTGAGGCCAAGACCACGTTTGTTTGGATTGAGTTTACATCCTGACATGGTACAAAATTCAAAAGGTACAATAGGGTAATTCTCCCACCCTTGTGGTCCTGTCTCGTGTTGCCAGGTCACAGAGGTGACCACCCCTGCCAGTTCTTTATGTGTCTTCAAGGGACATTCCAGCATATGTAAATCTAGAATGAGGCCTGAGGACATGGGCCAGATTGGGTTGACATTTGTTTGTTTCTAATGCTGAAATGCTATTATTTAGATGCCCCGTAATTCAACCCCTGACCTTTAGGCTTAAAAGTAATGCTGCAATAAATATCCTTGTACATGTATCTTTGTACACATGTGGAAGTGTAACTGTAAACATACTAGAGGTAGAATTGCTGATTCAAAAAATAAATATGGCATTTCATTGTGTATAGATATGACCAAATTGCCTTTCAAAGATGCTTACAACTTATACTTCCATCCACAATACAGAGTGCTCATCTCTCCACATGCCTGCACCAATAATATTTACCCAAGTATTTTTTCCAGTTAATAAAATTTTATTGCGGTATAAAGTTAACGTAGAAAAGCACACAAATCATAACTGTGTAGTTAGGTTAATTTTCCCAAAATGAAGCTGCCTTCTAGGTCATAAATAGAATATTAAGAGCATCCCAGAAGCCCCACTCCTGTGCTTTTTTTTTTTCCCACTACTGTTCTGCCCAAAGGTGATCAATATCTGACTTTTAATACCATAGGTTAGTTTTGCCCAACCTGTGTTAGTACCAAACTTTTGGAATATATGGAATTGTATAGTTTGTAATCTGTTGCTTCTGGTTTTGAACACTCAGCATTTATGAAATTCATCCTTGTTCTTGCATGTAGCAGTAGTTCATTTTCATGGCTGCGTCATACTCCATATTTTAAATATACTACAACTTATTTGTCCATTCTACTAGTGACAGACATTTGGGCTATTTTTAGTCTGGGGCCATTGGAAATCATGCTGCTATGTATGTTCTTATACCTGTCTTGCAGGACAAATGAACTCATTTCTCTTGGGTATTTCTATGAGAATAGACTGGTAAGAGGGTATGCTTATGTTCAGCTCCCCTAAGTGGTTGAACCAATTCACCAACAGCCAGCCAAGAGAGCCATGTTGGACTTCAGCTCAGCTGAGCAAAGCAGTGTGTCTCTGCAGCTTAGTAATGCTAACTGAGATTTGGGAAAGGGTTTGTAAAGAAAGACCTTTTCATTTTGTTAGCACCTAGCTTATGCCTTAAAAAATGACAGAAAGTTAAATATACTAATAAATTTTTTTTTTTTTTTTTTTTTTACTACACTCCAAATTATTTACTTCCACCAGTGTTGTATGAGAGTTCCAGCTGCTTCATGTCCTCTCCAGGGCTTGGTGTTGACAGCTTTTTTCAACTTTAGCTATTCTGGTGGGTGTGTAAGTGGTTTCTCACTGTGGTTTTAATTTCATTCTCCTGAGTTTGAGCTCCATTTTATATTTTCATTGGCCATAAAAATGTTTGTGAAGTGTCTATTCAAGTCTTTTGTTCATTTTTCTATTGCTTTTAAAGTTGATTTGAGGAGTTCTTTATATATCCCAGACCTGAGTTTTGGGGTCAGATGTAAATATTGCAAATATTGTCTCCCATTCTGTGGATGGCCTTTTCATGTCAAAGAAGTCTTGCCTACTTTGAGGTCATGAAGATGTTCTCCTATATTACCTTCTAGAAGCTTTATTTGTCTTCCACATTTAGATCTCTATTCCACCTGGAAATTTTAAATTTGGTGTGAAGTAAGAGTTAAGAATATAATTTTCGCCCATATGGATATATTATTAACTTGGTACATTTGTTGAAAAGACCATCCTTTTCTCATTGCTCTGCAGTGTTACCTTTGTCATGGAGTGAGTGTCCAGACATGAGTGGGTCAATTTCTGGACTGTCTTTTCTGTTTTATTGGTCTATTTGTCTATCCTTACATAATACCACCCTGTCATAATTTTTTTGGTTTTAAAATAAGTTTTGATATCCAGTAGTATAAGTCTTCCAACTTTGTTCTTCAGTATTGTTTTTGAATACTCTTGGTCTTAACATTTCCATATAAATTTCAGAATATGTTTCTCAGACTACAGACACACATATACACGTAAACTAAATTCTAGTATTCTGATTCAGACTGCATTTAATATATAACTAAATTTGACAAAAATTGACATCTTAAATATATTGACTTTTCCAATCCATGAACATGGGATAGCCCTTAATTTATTTTAGTATTTTATTTTTCTCAATATTTTTTGACGTTTTATATTTAGCACTCGTACATCTTTTATATCTGTTCTTGGACATTTTATTTTTTATTGATTTAGTACATATTGTCATTTAAAAATGTAACTTTTTTTTGCTGCACTGGGTTCTTGTTGCTGCGTGTGGACTTTCTCTAGTTGTAGCAAGCGGGGACTGCTCTTTGTTGCAGTGTGCGGGCTTCTCATTGAGGTGACTTCTCATTGCAGGGCGTGGGCTCTAGGCACGCGGGCTTCAGTAGTTGCGACACACAGGCTCAGTAGTTGTGGCGCATAGGCTTAATTGCTCCGCAGCATGTGGGATCTTCCCGGACCAGGGATCAAACCTGTGTCCCCTGCATTGGCAGGCAGATCCTTAACCACTGCGCCACCAGGGAAGTTCCTAAAAATGTAACTTTTCAGTTAGTTGTTGATAAATAACAATAGTTGATTTTCGTATATTGTCTTTGAATTTAGTAATCTTGCTAAATTCACTAATAAACCATAATGGTTTATCTGAAGATCCATTTACATTTTAATATACACCATCATGTAGACTGTAAATAATGACAGAGTTTTGTTCTGGTTTTTCTTTCTGATCCTCATACTTTTATTTATTTTTATTGTTGATTACACTGGTTAGGTCCCCTAGTATAATGTTGAATAGAAGTGATGATAGTTGGCCTCTTTTATCTTGTTTCTCTCAGGGGGAAAGCTTTTACTATTAATTTCACCATTAAGTATAATGTTTGTAGTAAGTCTTTTAATTAAAACCCTTTATCATATTGAGGAAGTTACTCTTTATTCCTAGTATGCTGAATTCTTTTCTTTTCCTAATAATCATTTCAGATTTTATCAAATACCTTTTCTACATCTATTGAGTTTTTTCTTTATTCAGTTAAAATGTTAAGTTACATCAGTTTTTCAGTGTTAAATTAGTCTTGTGTTCCTGTAATAAACCCAGCTTGCTCACAGTGCAGTTTCCTTCCCATATATTACTGGGTTTGATTGGATAATATTTTGTTGAAGGTATTTGAATTGATGTTCATGAGAGAGAGTGGCCTTCTGTAAGTTGTCTTTTTTGTTAAATGTTTGTCAGGCTTTGGTATCAAGGGTATGTTGGCCTCAGAAATGAGTTCAAAGCATTCCCTCTATTTGCTAAATGTGTTTGAGAAAGGGTAATTTTTTAAAAAAATATATTTTTATTTGGTTGCGCTCGGTCTTAGTTGCGTCAGGCAGGCTCCTTAGTTGCGGCACATGGGCTCCTTAGTTGCAGCAGGTGGGCTCCTTAGTTGTGACATGCAAACTCTTAGTTGCGGCATGCATGTGGGATCTAGTTCCCTGACCAGGGATTGAAACCTGGCCCCCTGCATTGGGAGCGTGGAGTCTTAACCACTGCACCACCCAGGGAAGTCCCGAGAAAGGTTAATTTTCCTCAGACATCTGGGAGGATTTAATGGTGAAGCCATCTGGGACTGAAGTTTTCTTAGTGGGAAAGTTTTATTTAACGATTCAGTTTCTTTAATAAGTATGGAATTATTCGTATTTTCTATCACTTCTTGTGTCAATAATTTTGAATTTTCAAGAAGTTAGTCTATTTCATCTGATTTAATGGCAAAGTTTTTTCTAATACTCCTTTGTAATCTTTTATTTTCTGCTATTAGTAATTTATACCTACTATCTCTTTTTCCTGATACATCTTGCTAGGTGTTTATAAATTTTGTTAGTCTTTTCAAAGATTAATACAACCTTAGCTTTGTTGATTTTTCTGTTTTACACTTGTTTTCTATTTCATTAAGTTTTTCTCTCATGTTTTTTCTTTATTTCTTTTTTCTATTAGGCTTTAGTTTGCTGTTTGTTTCCTAAATTCTTGATATAAATACTTATATCATTGGTTTTCATCCCTTTTTCTTTTCTAATATAATCTAATAATGCTATGCATTTCCCTGTAAGCATGGCTTTAACTGAATCCCAGAAGCTTTGACACATTGCTTTTATTCATACTTAAAATATGGTCTAATTTCCAATGTGATTTTTTTGACCCATGGGTAATTCAGAAATGTATCGCTTAAAATTCAACATGTGATTCTTAAACTTGCATTCAGTTACTGATTTCTAGTTTAATTTCACTGTGGTCAGGGAATATACTCTGAGTCATTTTAACCTTTGAAATGTGTTAAGGCTTGCTTAGTACTAATACTGTGCCCTCTAGTACATGGCTAATTTTAGTAAATTAGCCATTTTAGTAATTTTAGGAAGCCTGTGTGTGCTTTAAAGAATGTCTGTTCTCTAGTTTTGGGGCACAGAGTTCTGCATATGTCAGTTAGGTCTTCTTAACTGTATATTTCAATCTTTTATACCTTTATCTACTTTATTTCTTATTGTGATATAATTCACATACCGTAATATTCACCCTTTTAAAGTGTACAATTCAGTGGTTTTCAGTATATTAACAAAATTATGCAACCATTGTCACCAATTTCAGAACGTTTCATCACCCCAAAAAGAAACCTTCCCCATTTTCCCCTTCTTCCAGCCCTTGGTAATCACTAATTTACTTTCTGTATCTATGGATTTACCTCTTCTGAACATTGCATATAAGTTGAATCAGATAATATATGGCCTTTCGCGTTTGGCATCTTTCACTCAGAATGGTGTTTCCATGCTGTAGCATGTATCAGTACTTCATTACTTTATATGGCTGAATAATACTGCATTATATACATACTGTTTACGTATTCATCAGTTGATAGACGTTTGGGTTGTTTCCACTTTTTGGCTGTTAGGAATAATGCTGCTATAAACATTTGTGTATAAGTTTTTCTGTAACCATATGTTTTCAGTTTTCTGAGGTATATACCTAGGACTGTAATTGCAGAGTCACATGGTAATTCTGTGTTTAAATTTTTGAGGAGCTGCCAGATTGTTTTGTGAAGGGCTGTATCATTTTACATTTCTACCAGAAATGTATGAGGGTTGCAGTTTCTCCACAGCTTCATCAACACTTGTTATTGTCTTTTAGATTTTAGCCATCCTAGTGGTGTATGAAGTGATATCTCATCATGGTTCTTATTTACATTTCCCTAATCACTAAAGACCTTGAGCATCTTTTTTATATGCTTATAGGTCGTTTGTATATCTTCTTTGGAGAAATGTATACAGTCTTTGGCCCATTTTAAATTGGGTTATTTTCCTTTTAATTATTGAATTGTAAATATGCTTTATATATGCTGAAATTAGTCCCTTATCAAATATATAATTTACAAATATTTTCTCCCATTTTGTGGGTTATCTTTACTTTTTTCCTGCTTGTTCTGTTAGTCACTGAGAGAGGTGTGTTGAAATCCCCAACTATGATGATAGATTTTCTACTTTTCCTTGTAGTGGTATCAATTTCTTAGGCCTATTAGGTGCATACAAATATAGAATTATCTTTCTGTTGCATTGACACTTTTATTATTATGAAATGTCCCTCTTCATTTTAGTAATGTTTCTTCCTTAAAGTCTACCTAGCTAATACTAGTATGCTACACCAGCTTTTTTTTAGTGTTTGCCCTTTTTTTTGTTGTTCCTTTGTATTCTCCTATCTGTATTCTTATTTAGAAGTCATGTGTCCTGTAAGCTGCTTATATATATATTTTAAACCCAGTCTGATATTTTTAATTTAATTGAAATGTTTAACCTACTTATATTTTACATCATTACTGATATATTTAGATTTAAATCTAGCATCTTTTTAAAAAATTGGAGTATAATTGCTTTACAGTGTTGTGTCAGTTTCTGCTGTACAATGAAGTGAATCAGCTATATGTATACATATATGTATATGTATATGTATATAGGTCCCCTCCCTCTTGGACCTCCCTCCCCCCTTTCCCATCCCACCCATCTAGGTCATCACAGAGCACCAAGCTGATCTATCATCTTATTTGTTTTCTATTTGTCCCACTTATCCTATGTTCATTTTTTCTATCCTTTTTTGTCTTCTTTTAGAATAATCTCATATTTTTTAAAGATTCCATTTCCCTGCTCTTTTAGCTTGTTAATTACACATTATTTTACAATACACATCCTTGACTTATTAAAGTCTAATATAAATTAGTACATGTACTACTTCCTAGACAATGCAGAAACTAAAAGTCATTTTACTCTGTTTACCCTTTCCCACCTCTTGTACTGTTGCTTTCATATACATTAGTTTCACATTTATTTAAAACCCCACAATATATTGTCATTGTTATTGTTTTAACAGTCAATATTCACTTAGATTTATTCATTTATCCTTTTCTTTGCTCTTTGTCTCTTCCTGTATTTCTTCGTTTTTACCTGGCATCATTTTTCAATTAGTTAAATTAAAAAAAATAGTCTTAGGCTTACAGAAAAATTGCAAAGATAGCACAGAGAATTACCATTTGCCCTGCACCTGCTTCCCCCTATTACTAACTTTCTTCTGCCCAGACAGGAGATAACACTTAAGGGGCAGCACCGGGATAACACTTAAGGGGCAGCACCAGTTTCCCTCTGCCCATCTTGGGTTTCATGGGGCCATCTGTGTCTGATGGCCAGCCTTTATTTACACAAAGACCTGAACAAAGATGTGAAATTATGATTTTTCTTTATCTTTGCCAGACAGCCTTCCCTGGCATTATCCTGTAAGTAGCTTTCTTGGGTGATCGGAGTAAAGATGTTATTTCCTGTTATACTGAGCAAGCAAGTGCTGACACGTCAAGAGAGGAGCGAGGTTTACTCTTGAGGATACTTGCATTGAGCTGAACCGTTTTTCTGAACCTACAGGCCTAGTTCTGTGCAGTGGGGCCACCCAGAAAAACTCTTCTCTAGATACTTGAAGGTGGTCTTTTGAGCTCCCCCAAATCTCTAGGATAAACTGTCCCAATTCTCCAGTCTATTGTTGTGCTATGCTGTGAGTCCCATCACCATTTTAGTTGTCCTTCTTTGAACAAATTCCTGTTGATCTATATCTCTGTTAGAGTGTGGTACTCAGAGAGGGACAGAATATATGGCGGTTGCTGCCTTCTCACGCTATTGTAGAACTATCAGCTCAGCAAGGTTGGTGCCTAACCCATGGGTCCTCGGTGAGTGGGGTGGTGGCATAGACCCCCCCACCCCCCACCCCTCGGCAGAGGCCACCCTGGTCAGCACAGCTGCCACTCCACATTTTAAGCTGCAGCAGGAGCAGATGCACAAGCCCTGGATTTCCCACACCGTCCCAGCCAACCTGCCCCGATCTGAGCCAGCTCTCTCGTCCAGATTTGAATCTTTAGTTGGAGTCCTGCCTTGGCCTTTAAGCAAGGCCCCCAAACGATGTCAATGTTCATGCTCAGCTGCCCTCGCCTCCACCAGGCTAATGAGGATGAGAAAACATCACTTTGTTTCAGGCCACTGGGTCCTCCAACCGCACTGTCTTCCTTTGTTCCTGCAAGTGCTGGGCCCACCCACAGGGTTTAAAACCAAGGTCCCCACAGGCAGAAAGGGAGGGGGCCGCCCCCTGCACCCTCACACCTGCCTTAGAAAGCAACAAGCCCACCTTACGTTGAATGAGTGCATCCGTACGATGGTCCCTGGGTGCTGCGGGAGATGAGGAGAGCCTAGCCACTTCCGCAGACATGGCAGAGAAGCTGTGTGCCTCCCTGCCCTGCCCCTGAGGCTACGGGAGGGGTCAGACCCCAGCCTGCTGGCTTGAACCCCTAAGAGGCCTTCAGGAGGATACACCATCTCTCCCACTCTCTTCCCCTCAGTCACCTGTGGCAGACCAAGGCCTCCAGGCCACGTGTTACCACCAGGCCCTTGTCCCCAGACCTGCTCATGCATCCTTCTCTCCATCTCCCATCCCTCTCCACCCTGAGATCCTGCCATGCACTCTCTGGAGCTCGGTCTGACGTCAGCCACCTCCTAGGTCCCCTGTCTTCTCTGAACATGTCATCACTTTCCTCTTTAACTGGAGCCTGGCTCTCGGCTGAGGGCCCCTGCCCCACCAACCCTCAGGAAGGGGCCGGATTCTCTCTCCTACAGGCAGGTGTCAGGCAGGGCCTGGAGGCAGAGGACTCCTCCTAGCTTCGCCATGCTGCTTCCAAACCCCTTCTCCTCCCTTTTCCCTCCCGCTCGCGGCACTGGACTTTTGCTTAGCCTCACGGCTCTCAACCTCGGCTTCCAGTGATTTCAATTCTCAGCTCATGTCTCTCCTTCACCTTTATGCTCCGTGTCACCGTAACATCCACCTCACAGCCCTGACAGCATCCTGTCTACCCTACTTCCTCAAACTTTCCCCTCAGTGTTATTTTAGCTGCCTCTGAAATCTCAAATTTTGCTTTTATTTTTAAAAAAGAAATTTACGTACAGTAAGATTCTTTTTCTGATGTGCAGTTCTGTGATTTTTGCCCATGTGTCAATTCTCACAACCACCACTACAGACAGGATATAGAACAATTCCGATATTCCAAAGATTCCCTCTGTTCTCCTTTTATATTCAAACTCCCCTAGGCCCTGGCAAGAAATGACCTGTTCTCTGTTCCTGTATTTTTTCTTTTCCAGAATGTCATATAAATGGAGTTACATAGAATGAACCTTTTGATACAGGCTTCTTTCACTCAACACAATACCTTTGCAATTCATCCATGTTGCCGCTTGAATCAAATTTGTTAACGTTCATTGCTGAGTGGTATTCCATCATATCAGTGAAATACAGGGTTGTTTTTTTTTTTAAATCCATACCTCCACTGAAGGACATTCAGGTTGTTTCCAGTTCTTGGTGATTAGAAATAATGCTGCTATAAATATCGGTGGGCAGATTTTGTGTGAATTAAAAAATTTCACTTTTTTAAGATAAATACCTAGGAGTAGTATTGTTGGGTCATATGTAAGTATAAATAAACGGCCATAGGGTGTCCGTGTTTCACATGTGGGGAGACAGGCAGAGAGAGGTGAGGCGGCCTGCCCTGGGCTAGTGCAGGGTTCAAGCTTAGCGGGGCCACCAACCCATTTCCCCATCTCCGGACCCAGCTCTCTCTTGCCGCCCACCTGGGTGCGGGCTGGGACGGGGGAGGGACACAGGGTGGAGGCGCTCACCTGGGGACAGGCCTGGCCGTAAGGTGGGGCCCCGGCGCATCAGGTACAGCATGCAGTGGGGCTGGCGCTCCTTGAAGGGCAGCTTCCCGGCGGTCACCATGGTGTAGAGGTTGACACCTCTGGGGGCATGGGCTTCCCAGGGCGTGCCCCCTCCCCACCCCGCCAGTCCCCTCCCCTCCCTAGGGGTCCTGGAGCCCGTGAGGTGGCGCTCACAGGCTCCACGGGTCAGCCTGCTCCCCGCTGTACTTCTCGCTCGTGAGGACCGCCAGGGCTGTGTAGGCCACAGAGCCGCAGAGGAAAAAAAAAAAAAAAGCTTCCCCTCCTCTGACAATGACGGCATGGTTCCCTCTTTCTACACCTCACTCTGACCCCTCTTTGCCCTCATTAAGACCTCTAATTCACTGAACCTACCTTTTTTTTCATTGGCCATCAACCTCTTCATATTTTTTCTTTCCTTCTCACACAGTTTCGTTTTCATGGTCCATCACAATAGTCATTCTCTTAGAAACATTCCTCTCTGCCGTCACAATAGAAACATTCCCTAATATAGCTCAGCTTCAAAAAAAATTTCCCCTAAAAAATCAGTAACTTTACAGTGGAAAAACCTGACAGACACTCCCTCAGCCAAGTGATAAAGATTAACATCCACAGGGATAAGCCACATTGACAGCATGCACCCTTGATACGAGGTGATGACAGTGGCACTTTACCTCTGGTCTTCCTCCCCCAAACCCATAGCCTCTGTCTAAGAAAACCATCAGAGAAATCCAAATCGAAGGATGCTGTTCTGTAAGAATATCCGACCAGCGCTCCTCAAAACTGTCGAAGTCATCAACAACACAGAAGGTGCGAATAACTGTTATGATGGACTATGAAAACTGTCACCGTTTAGGGAAGCCTAAGGAGACACGACAATTAGATGTAATGTGGTCTCTTGGATAGGATCCTGGAACAGAAAAAAAGATGTTAGGTAAAAACTAAAGAAGCCTGAATAAAGTACAGACTCTAGATAATAAAAGCATACCAATATGGGTTCCTTAGTTGTGACATACGTGCCGCAGTTAAGTTAGCAATAGAGGGAGCTCAGTGCAGGAACTCTAATATTTTTGCAACTTTTCTGTAAATCTATAATTATTCTAAAATAAAAGTTCGTTAAATGTTTTTTAAAAAAACTTCCCCTGACCCCTTCCTCCAGCTCTACTCCATTTCCCTGCTCCCCTTCATGGGGAGACTTTTTTTTTTTAATTTATTTTATTGAAGTATAGTTGATTTACAATGTTGTGTTAATTTCTGCTGTACAGCAAAGTGATTCAGTTATACAAATATATACATTCTTTTTCATATTCTTTTCCATTATGGTTTATTATAGGTTATTGAATATAGTTTTCTGTGCTAGACAGTAGGTCCTTGTTGCTTATCTATTTTATGTATAGTAGTGTGTATCTGTTAATCCCATACTCCGAATTTATTCCTCCCCTCCTTTCCCCTCTGGTAACCATAAATTTGTTTTCTATATCTGTGAATCTGTTTCTATTTCATAAATAAGTTCATTTATATATTTTTAAAATTCCACATATAAGTGATATCATATAATATTTGTCTTTCTCTGTCTGACTTACTTCACTTAGTATGGTAATCTCTAGGTCCATCCATGTTGCTGCAAATGGCATCATTTCATTCTTTTCACAGGGAAACTTCTTGAAGGAGTTGTGTATTGCTGTGGTCTCTGTGCCTTCACCCCAGCCTGCCCATGCCTCAATCCACTCCCATCACACCTCCGTCCTTAGCTCTCCACCACCAGCTCTCTAGTCAAGGTCAATGATGATCTCCATGTTGCCAAACCCCAGAGCCATTATTTCCTCCTCACTTTACCTGGCCTTTCAGTCTAGTATGTGATCCAGTTAACTATTCCTACTTCTTTTTTTTTTTTTTTTTTTTGTGCGGTACGCGGGCCTCTCGCTGTTGTAGCCTCTCCCGTTGCGGAGCACAGGCTCCGGACGCGCAGGCTCAGCGGCCATGGCTCACGGGCCCAGCCGCTCCGCAGCATGTGGGATCTTCCCGGACCGGGGCACGAACCCGCGTCCCCTGCAGGCGGACTCTCAAGCACTGCGCCACCAGGGAAGCCCAACTATTCCTACTTCTTAAAACATCCTCCTCTCTTGGCTTCTGGGATACTGAAATCCTGGGGTTTTTTTCCTACCTGTTGCTGTTCCCACCAGCCTCTTTGCTGGCTCCTCCTCTCTCTGACTTCTACCAGCGCTGCCATGGCCCAGGGCTCTATCTTAGGGCTCTACTGTTTGCCTGTGCTCTTACCTCCTAGGTATAGTTCATCCAATCTCAGGGATTTAAGTACAGTTTACCTACGGTCAATCCCCAAGTTAGTATCTCCAGCCTCGACCCTATGAGGTAGGCACTCTTATCATGGTCCTTTCACAGGAAAGCAGACACGGGCTATCAGACATGAAGGGGCTTCCCCCAGGTTACACAGCTAGAAGCAGCAGAGCCAGGATTTGAACCCTGGTCTGTCTGACTCCAGGCCTGTGCTGTGAGTGGCCAGGCTGCCCTGCCGCCCTCTCCTTCCATCCCAGCTCCTGACCCCGCCTGATCCCCAGGGTCTTCTGCACGTGCTGCTCATTCTGGCCTCATGCCTTTGTCCCCCTCGTCCATCCACATCTAGAATAACCCTCCCCCACACCGCCTCCCTCTGCATCCTCTTCCATCGCATGGCTGGTTGGGAGGATTTTCCACCCCTGAGGCCCAGGTTGATCTGTCCTGGCCTCCTCTGAACTTCCCCAGGACCTGGGGTCCACCCTAAAGCAACTGAGGGCTCATTTGTATCTATAAGGTTCCCGCTTTCTGAACCCAAGATGGGGGTCCTTGGCCCAAGTACAAGCGCACCTGGGTGACATTGAAACACGGTATCTGTGACTGGGACTGCCTGGGAAAATGTGGGCTGTGGGCCTCCAACACTGTACACCAGCTTGTACGGGCGTCTGAGTTATCCAGGGTGGTTTTTATTTGAGAAGTACTTCAAAACCCTTTTCTCCTGGGGCCTGGGAGGCCAAGGAAGAGTCAGTCTAGAAGTGAAGGGGTTGGTTTAGTTTTCACCGAGGTCACAGAGAGGCCAAGCAGTTCCCACGGGGGCCACTGATCAAAGGAATATTTTGAAGAAATGGGGTGACGCTGTGATCATGATCATTTTAGAAGAACTGAAAGTGCCCTGAGGGAAGAGACAAGGCCCAGGCCTGTGAGGTGGTGGTGGGAAGGGCCGTGTGTGGGAAGGGCCTGTGCACTGGCTGAGAAATCAAGACCTGATGTCATGGGCCAAGGACGTGGCCCCTTTCACTTATGGTGAGTTCGGCCTCAGTCCCCGTGATGCTGGCCTGGGTTTTGCTCCCAGCCCTGCCACTTTGTCTCCCTGGGCGTCAGTATTCTCATCTCTAGAATTAAGAGGTTGAAAAAATAAATGACGGGGTTGGGCTACGTCATTTCCGGGTCCTTTTCAGCATCTTGAGTCCATCTGGGAAAATACATCCAGTACTGTCTTACTGCGGACACTCCTGACTTGAGAGAAGAGCCCAGCTAACCTGGTCACTCTTATGCAGGCCTCCCGATAAAAGTTTTTTCACGTAGAGCAGAGGATGCGCAGGGGCCAGGAGAGCAGGGCTGTAGGTGGTTGAATCTTGTATGTTATGAAGGAAATGGTTCTGCATCGTATCTCCAGAAAAACCCACAGTTCACCCCCCTGCCCAATTTGAAATGTTCATCAGAGCCCATGCTTCAGGAGCGGGGAAATCTTGCCCTGCATGGATCAGAGGGAACTCCACCAGGTGGGGCTGTCTCCTTTCTCAGCTCTGGGTCTGAGTGTCCCCACCCCCTGCAAAAGACAGACTTCTCTTCTGGAGTCTGCCAAGCAAAGCAAGCTCTGGGAAGGTGCCGCGTCCCACCAAGGTTTGCCCACCTGGAGGAGAACGCATCCAGAGTCAGGAGGAACCCCAATGGCTGATCTATTGCTAATTCTACAGTGGCCGCTGCCGCTGCACACCCGGCCATGCAGGCACATACCTACTCCTAAGCCACCTGCATTTTATAAAAATCATTTTTTTAATTGAAGTATAGTTGATTTACACTGTTGTTAGTTCCAGGTGTACGGCAGAGTGGCCACCTGCATTTTGGAAAGTGAAATCTGAAATGAGGAGCTTTTAAATCAGTCTTCACTCGATTGCTAGAGACAAAACATAAAGGAAGCAGGGTGACTTGGGAGGGGCCCATGTCTTGTGCTTGAGTGCTTTGGAGGGGCTGAGTTCCTCTAATCCATCAGGGACAGTGGCCTCAGTGTCCCCCCCACCCCACCCCAGCTTGCTGCACTTAGAAGCAAGAGGAGCTTGGAGCTGCCCTGCACCCCCAAGGGCTGGAGGACACAATCCCAGCCTGCAGGTGGTTGTGCAATGGCCTCGCCTTAAGGACACCTCTTAAATTGTTGGGGGGGTCAGGATAGCACCCACCCAGGTCTGAGTCCTGAGCTTGCCAATGCTTTCAGGCAACTCTGCTCCTGAAGGACGAGCTAAAATATGTCATTCATGGAAGAGCTTCAGAAAAAGAAGAGATGATGTTTTCAGGAAGTCCAAGATGGCGGGAGGGCAGAGCCCAGAAAATCCAATCTGAAGATCCAGGCAGTTGGGAAGAGAAGAGATGAGTAAGCACAGAAACAGAGGGAGGTCTACAGGTTCACAGAATAACGACAGGAATGGTCTATTTGGAAATGAAAACAGAGCCCTGCCATGAACTCTACCTCCCAGCAGGCACGTCGGCATGAGAGGAGAAAGCACAGCCCACACTATGTTTACATTTCGTTCTTCTGTTAGCAGGGTGTGACTGGCCTGAGCCACTTAATATGGCCCTCAGTTTCATCTGTGAAATGGGTGCTCATGGATCGCTCAGCCCGAGGATCGAGTGAGCTAACAAGGTAAGTGTGAAACCACACCACGTGGACTGAACGCTTAGGGGAACTGTAAGTGTGTGACCCGGGAACGCTGATTCTAGGACTGACCATTTTGAGCAGAGGCCACTGCTGGGTCCCTCCCCCCATCCCACCATGGAGATGGCATCTCTTTCCAAGCAGGCCATGACTTGGAAAAGTAAAATTTGAATTAGGGAACCCATCACGCCCCTGTCCAGTTGGGGCTATTGCCGGGCTCTGGCTCCGTCTGAGGTTATCCTGGCCCTTCCCGTGCACATTCTAGCTGGGAGGGCCCGCGTGAGCCCTGCCGCCTCCAAACAGGTCTCCTCTGAGCCCCAGAGCTCAGGCGGCTCCTTTCCCCTGAGAGCCTTCATCCGAAGTGCGGCGTGTGAATACACGTAGGCAGCGGAGTTTTCAGGCTGCTTCCTATAATTTTCTGAAGACAGGAACCCTGACTTCTTTTCTCGGGCCCCTCACAGAACATAGAAAAAGAGGCCCCCAGAAATATGGACCATGCGTATTTGGTCCATGGACCAAATACGGACCATGGCTTCCTGGTCTTAGTTGCCGAGTTTTAACATTAGCCTTGTCTTCCTTTCTCCAGATTCCTATCAATCAGCTGGCCTCAGTCGCCTCACAAAGATCAGTGCCCATGTTCGTTTTCTGTAAACTGTTTAATAAATACATACTTCACTTTACATCAGTGTAGCCCATGATAAACCCACAGGAAACAAGAGCCACCAGCAGTGGTAGGATCAGAATACTTTAATAAGATAGCAGAGTGTCAAAATACATTTCCTTATAAAGTTAAGCTCCCGTATAGTAATAATGTTGTCAGTAGGAATTTGACATTTATAATAATGTTCACGAAATCATTATGTTGATAGATAAAGTTAATATGAAGTTTGGAATATTTTTCAGAGTGTTTTAGTAAAACTGCAAGGGTAAAATGCCCTTCATGCTGAGGCAAACACACAGAGAAAATCAAACACCGGCGCTTACATGTCAGTAACCCTTCAAGTTCTGCCGCCTGCCGTACGTGAGGCAGGGCTGTGGTGCTCAAGTAACATTTTTGGCAACACAGTGACTAGGTAATTTTTCTTTTGAGATTTAAATTTTATTTTGTTTGGGGCAGTAAGTCCATCCAGCCTTACCAGATTCTTGGCTTGCTGTGTTTTGCTTTGTGTGTTTCTAGAAACTTCTTCATTGTACCCATGACGGAAAAGTTTCACGTGATTGCTATTTCGAAAACAAATGGCATCGTCCCTCTTACCTGGTGAGTTACAAGACGCTCTGAGAACACTGTTTTCAGTGCTTCCTACCTATACACGTCACTTCTGGGGACAGACAGACCTCAAGGAGGGCCAGGGGGTCTGCCTGCTGCACCTCGGCCGTGTAGGGCGAGCTGATGGTGTGGCTGAGGAAGGGGCATGAGATGCGGCTGGTCAGGACCAGGAGCCCCCCTGTGTGCCCCCCTCAGTCCAGCTCCACGGGCTCCAAGGTGGTGAGCTGGGAGGATGTGGACTGGGTCCCTATACCATTTCTAAATCCTCACTTTCTTTCATGAATTCCCATCTAAACCATCTCATGGTAGTTCTGGAAATATCCAAGTGTGCCCCATGAAAGACCATTAGAGTCACATAGCTCAGTGCACTTGAAGGGCTGGCAATGAAACCTGAAGAAGAGTTTAAAGCGCTTCCCCTCCCTTAGATTTGTCCGTAGCCTCCACCCCTGACGTGCCGTCAGACCCTCTTGGCAGTAATAATAATACGTACATACATACAGAATACATACAGAACATGAGGAGAAGGCAGCTGGCGATGCTCCCACATAATGATTCCACTTTCTGGATTGTGTGTCACGCCTATGGCATGTCCCGAAAGCAAAAAGGCAACAGAGAGGGAGACCTTGAGCAGGGTTAGTACAGGCCCGTGGAGTTCTGTACAATTCTGCAGTGTCAGCAACACCATGAAAAAGAAGATTTAACAGCTTAAAAAAGATCTTAAAGTGATTTTGTGAGCAGGATTCCATTTCCGTTTCTAAGTTTTTAGATATTATAAAGTACCCATATATAAGATAAACACTTAACCCAGATATAAATTTTCTTTTTAAAAAACTCAGTTATGTTTTTGAATAATAATTTAAAAAACTCCACCAAATGCAGGGGGAAAACACCAGTTTAGGAAAAGCCATACTGTGTAACTTTCACAGATAACCACATACAACGGAGTTCACCCTTCACATTTTTTTTCCCCCCAAAAAATCGTATCAAAATTAGAGCAAAGAGTTGGCTAAAAAAAAAAAAAAAGACTGAAATTTACAATACAGTGATTAGTTTTACAAAAGAAAGGAGGAGGGCTGAGAGAGAGAGGCCACAAATCAAGCTGAGAGAGCAAAATTATTTTGTTTCTCTTTGGCAACAACAAAATCCTTTTAGTTAAATGAAGCCAAAGCTTTCCCTAAAGGAGAACAAACAAACATACACCAAACTTGTTAGTATGAATTGTGTGTGTGTGTGTGTGTGTGTGTGAGAGAGAGAGAGAAACCTGTGAATAATATAAATTAGAAGTAATTGAAGTTGGGGAAAGAACAATCTTATAAAATTTAAGAACATTTCCATTGACAGAACAAAACATAGCAGGTAAAACAATTGTATTTTAAAAATATGAATAATAAAGTGAGCATCTTCAGAAAAAGGCCACTACTTGGTGACCTGGGCAAGTTTGCCAGGTAAGTATATCTTGTAAAAAGTGTGTTGGTGTTAGAAATATCTAGTTGCAAAAACACAGACGGAGACCGTGAAGCTGGTGGGACGGCATGGGAAGGGGGTGCCTGTCAGTGGGTGGCCCTGGCTCAGGTGGCCTGGTCCAGGGCTCTGAGGAGGTCCCCTCCTTGGAGGAGCGTGGAGCTTCCTGGGACAGGAACGTTCACCTCACAGTCATATCTGGTCAATTCCGGCAGCAAGTAGGGCTCAAACGAGGGTCCGAGCAGCCGGCTTGTCATGCCTGAAAGAAGAGTTAGTGCCCTTATTTTCAAAACCCTAAATCAAACATCTGGAAAAGGGTCTATTCCATAAGAGGCCAGCATGGAGGAGACGTGTTGGGAAAGCAAGGGGCATTTCCAGTTTTCATGACTCGGGGGGCAGAGGTGGGGCAGCCCTCATTTCACTTTCTTCAATGTCGTCTGTCTTTCCCTAGTGACCCAGCCCATGCAGAGAGCAGGGACCCAGCAGAAAGCATGTCGTCTCCATCCCATCAGGTGAGAGGGGGCTGAGACCCCGGCGGGGAGAGTGTGCAGTGCAGACAGAGCAGGGAATGTTCGGGGGACAGGGAGGTTGGATGGAAGGAGAGCCCACGAAGGCCTCCTGGCCTGGGAGGTGGAGGCGTGAGCCAGCGCCTGGGCAAGGCTCGGGGTTGCCAACTGACCCATGCCCACTGTGCACTGGCAGCCGGAAGAAAGGCCGAACAGAGAGAGGGAGCTCTGAAGCAGCTGGTGCCTGCACGCACTTGCACACACACATTACATGCACGTACACAAAATGTACACACATGCATATATACATGTGTGCACACACACAGGTCCTTCAAGGGCCTGACTTCCAGTTTCAGGACCCCCACCCTTGGCTGCCCCTCTTTCTCTCATGCTGAGAAGGGGAGGCTCCCAGCACCCCACTTCCCAGGAAGAGCAGGCCCGGGTTCCTGGAGGCGGCTCCGGAAGCCCTTCGTCGGCCCCAGTAACGCGAGGCGCCGGCTCTCCCTTCCCCTGGCTTGGCTGCAGAACCTCATCCCCGGCCCCCCCATGCCTTCCTCCCCCGCTCGACCTCGCTCCCTCGTGGACGGGGCGGGTCTCACGCCTCTCTGCAGCACCGCAGTAGCAACGGATACTTGCTCACCAGCCCTTTCTAATCCCCCCTTCTTTTACCCTAAGAAACGACCTGAGTTTAAAAAGAATATTATTTTTCCCCTGAAAAGGATGAGTTTCCACTCAAGGAAACTGGGTGCACAGCAGGGACGATAATGCTGGCTCCCACTTCCTGCAAACACATCCACGGACTCTGCACTTTGCACGCGAGCCTCTTATTTAAATGTGTGGCCTGCTCCGTCCTCCAGCTGGTCACGAGCAGAATTCTTAGCCCAGGCCTGTCTCGTGACTCTAAAGCCCTGAAGCACTGAGCAGCAGTTTGCCCCGAACCATATTGCTGAGGAAATTTCTCTTTTTTAGGGCAGGGGTCCAACAATGTTTCACCCAAACTACAAGCAACCTTTCCGTGACAACATCTACATTTCACAAGATGGTAACAGACTAAGGTGGCCAGTCCTCCCAGAAAGCAAGGTCCAGTAGGGTGAGTCTTCCCAGACCAGCCTGGCCCCCCTCCCAGCAGCACGTCCTCAGCTCAGCTCCTGCCTGAGCTCAGAGTGATGCCCCCCGGTAGGCAGTAACGTGAAGAACTGAGCAAAAGGCAGGCATAGGCTCGGGGGCTCTTAAGGTGGAAGAGCCCCGGGTGGCACCTGGTTAGTGGAGGGTTCCTTCTCGAGCCCTGTGGACACGTGGCCTTCCAGCCCCTGCTGCAGTACTTGGGGGAAAAGAGGGCTCGCCCTTCTCAAGGCAGCTGCCTTTCATGAGCAGGTTCATCCTGGAGCTGAGCTGAGACCCACTGCCTTGTCCGTCCCCTGGCCCACACCCTCCCAAACCCAGCAGCCCCTGGAACAGTGCCCCCATTCCTGAGCGCACCCACCTGACACCTTGTGAGCCGCTGGTAGGCCGTAGTCCTGGTACTGGGGGGTGTAACAATGCGGGGGGAACCCACTCTTGGCGGGCTCCCCGGGGCTCACGGCAGATGGCAGCTGTGGCGGTGTTAAGTGTCTCAGGGGCTGGCTCCCGCCTCTCATGGGATTTCGGATGAACTCATCTGAAAGGCCAATGTCAGACAGTGGGGGGAGAGACCATGACGCCCCCAACGTCCCTCTTTCCTTCACACAAGGAGCCCAGAGATTTCTGACGGCGGCACCCGGGCCAGAGTGGAAAGCGGGGGGTGGGGAGGGGGGGGCGGAGACACCCTCCTGTCCTCGCAAGCCTCGGACGGGAGGGAGTGGGGAGCCCCGCCACCGGCACAACGCCTTCCCCCAGGCCTGTGCTCACCACTGGGGACGTCTGCGCTCATCAGAGGGCAGTTCCCACTGCCCCGGAGACTCTTCATCCTTTTCCACATCAAGTGTGAAGTGCTGCTGCCTGGTGGATCCCCCTGGGGGTGGAAGTGCAGAGGTTGAGGGGAGAGGCCAGAGACCCAGGTCCTCAAGCTGCGTCAGGCTGAGGTGGGCAGCGCTCTGCGTCAGCCTGGATCTCTGTGCTCAGCCCCCGCTCCCCGCCGGCCTCCCCAGGGGCGGCGCTCACCCCACTCATGTCTTGGAAGGCTTGCTCCTCGTATTCCAGCTGTCGCTTCAGCTTCAGCTTGTTGGAGAGGGCGACCATGGCCGGGCTCATCACATCTGGGCCCTGAGGCCCGAAGCCCTTTGCAGACCTGCCAAGCCCAAGAGATGGGCGTGAGGGAGTCTGGAGCCCCACACACCCAGGGCCCTCCCAGAACGAACACTCATGGCCGTGGCGGCTCCAAGACCCCAAATGCAGAGTCCTGAAGGAGGGGCGGTGGGCCTGAGGCCCGGGCTCTCCTTCCTTCCGCAGTGCCCTCTACCTCGCTCTACCTGGTGAGATGCTGAGGGTTCAGGGCACCTGCACCTCCCTCCACACGTGCCCGCCCGTACCCGGGCAGCCTCCAGTCCTGGTTTGCGGCCGCCCAGCTCCGTGACGGCAGTCTTTGGGAGGCAGTCTGCCCCATCGCCCCTGCCCTGCCTGGACCGCCCCCCACCGAGAACCAGGGAGGGGGCTCTGTAGAAGGCAAGGGCCCTGGGAGCTTGAGGTGAGTTCCCAGTGGGTGGAAGGGACTTGGGGGAGACGGGGAGGGTGTGCTGGACCCCGGCAGCCGAAGGCAGGGGGAAGGCACGGGCATCTTTTTGCTTTTCTCAACCAGGCTTCCACGGCCGAGCCAAGGACCCCTCCCTCCGTGTTGTGCGTGTGGGTATTGTGCGGCTCAGCTCACGAGCTCTGCATAAAACGAGGCACTCTGAGGGGTGGTCCGGAGAGCCACTGTGCTCAGGGCCCTGGACAAGCTCCTTCTCTCCCTGGCCGCAGGGCCCTCGGGGTGTCCTCCAGCCCAGATAAAACGTGTCCCACTCGAGGCCTCACATACCTAGGGGCGAGTCCCCTAAAGCCCGAGCTCTCAGAGTTCTGAGAAGGGCTGAGTGGAGTATCAGACCCCCGTGGAGTGGGAATTGGTGATGGGGCGGGGGGCCTTTCGGGGCACCTGGCTGTCCCCTCCCTGTACAGCACAGCCTTCGCGGAAGCAGCCAAGGGTCTCTGCCACTTACCTCTTCTTGAACACGGAGAGATGGGGTGCAGTGACGGGGGGCCCCAAGGGCGAGGCCCCCAAGGACTCCACGGGATCTTCGCCGGGCCACTTCGTGGGCCCCACGTGTAAGGGCGGATCAGGGGGCCACTGTGTGTTGGATCTGCCCCCCATGGAGGAGAGAGGGGTGCAGGTCTGGCCACAGCACTGTGGCAGGGACACCTTGCTCCCACCGTCAAAGAAGATGAAGGACACAGGCCGCTGCTCGGGCTCTATCTTCTTGCTTTCCAGCTGATACTTGTCCAGGAGGAAGGGGCTGTGAGCGGCCATCGGGGCCAGTGGCTGGAAGATGTTCGACATGGTACTGAAGGAGTGCTGGGGCGTGGACTGGGGTGTCTCCGGCAAGAGGCTCTCCTCGGGGCAGATGGGACTGAGCTGGAAGTCCTCCCCGTCCATGGGGATGTAGGGTGCCAGGGTCTCCAGGTCCAGCTCATTGAAGTCCGTCTGAGGGGAGACAGACCACAGGCAAAGCAGCTACGGCAGCTGGCGCTGCCTCCGGGATACTGTTCCATCCTAGCCCCTCGTCCTCCCCACCCCACCCCTGCCAGAGGCCTTCCTCCCGCAGCTTCCCGTGCATGTTCTCCCTTGGTCAGCCTGTGCCACCAATCCCCAGTCATTTGAGTCTCCACTCAGGCATCCTTCCACACCCCCCCGTGCCACGACCTCCACCCAGCCCCAAATGCTCTCCTGTCTCCCAGTCCGAGCCCAGCCTTCACTCCCACACGCTGGGCAGGCACCACCTCTTCCACGAAGCCATCCCTGCCCACTCCGGGGAGCACGATGGCTCCCAGGGGGCCGAGGGCAGCTTTGTCTTCATCACCTCACGTGCCCAGGGTGTATCGGTGGACTGCTCATAGGGTAACCGTGGCCCAGTGCTACCTGTGGGACCTTCATTCTGATCAACGAGAACTCAGACATGGACCCGCAAGTTCCCACTACCATGATGGGCACCGTAGGGAATTCTCACAAGCAGACGCAGAAAAATAAATGTTTCAGCCCTCACTGGGGGAGGCAGCTGATTACAACCACCTGAACTGTTAAAGAGCAGAAGCAGACAGTGATAAGCAAACACTAAGTAATGAATCTTATAGGAGTTCAGAGAAGAACGTGCAGGGGAGAAACGGAAAGTTTTGCAGAACAAAGATACAAACTGAGGAGGCAAGGCAGAAATCTGGATGCATAAATGGGGATGAATGATTTTCCTTTGGGTTTTGTGACCCACATACCCATCTACCCACACCCTAGCCTGTTTACACAGGTTTTACAAGACGTTTGGCCTTATGTAATAAGTTTCTGAAAAGTTACGTGTAAACAAAAAGTTGTCCGATGTCATTTTAAAATGCATTTAAAGTAAGTTATTTCAAAGAATCCTAAAATGGAAATGTTTGTAAAGGGAATAATTGTTCCCTACGCTCACAGAAGTCGTATACATCGGGGTATGCTTTTTAAATGCAGGGATCCTGAAAGAAAGGTTCAGTTGTAGTTTTCATGAGCATTAAGAAATATCCAAGCTAGGAGGACATAAATGTATCGAGAGTTAAAAGTAGAAGAGCTGGATTTGACACGGGTAAAGCAGAGGGCAGAAGTGAGAGAAGCAGACGACCACAGGCTCCGTTTCCCTGCACCCTCACCCAGTTGAGGGACTGTGGCCTGGGCCAAGCATTCCCACTAGCCTTTGCAACAAAGGGCTGAGGCTGCAAGAAGAGACTTCAGCCTTCGCCACCAGCAGCTGGTAGGCCTGGCCCGCCACTCCACTCTTCCCCACGGCCACCTACCTGGGTGCTGCACTGGTCTTTCGCCTCTGTATCCATGGCAAAGAGCTTTTCGATCGCTTCAATCTTCAGATCGTCATCCAGAGATGTGTAATAGTCTCCGGGGCTGCTGGGCTGGGGGGCCAGGAAGGAAGGTGACCAAGTCAAGGCTACGGCACTGGCTTCCCCAGAAGGCCAAGGTAGAAGGAGAAATATGTTTCTGGACCCACAGATTCAACTCTATTCCACGGAATAAGAATTTGTAAAGAAACCACGCCCTAGGAGCTGTGGGAGCCTCTCTGAGTTCAGTCTCCTCGTCATAAAATGAGGCTGTCTTGAACAGCAAACAGGATAGAGGCATGGCTGGCCGGGCTCTGCAAACTGTGGCTCTGTGCCCCCAGCAGGATGGTTACTGCCCTCCATGGGGACTGAGCTCGGGGCTCACAGCTGTGTGCCACTCGGCCCCTGTCTTCAAGGACCTGATCACATAGATGGGGGTGGATGGGCACTGAGAGCAAGCGCACAGCGCTAATGCGTGGCAAGTAAGTATCACAGCCCCCCAGGGGGCTCCTGCGTAGGAGGAGGGCAGGACTTGGGTCTGGCCTGTCCGCTCAGCCATCCGGCAGCAGCCAGAGGAGGAGCCCACCCTCTCCATGGCCTCAACCCCAGGGGGCGCTCACCGTGGAGCAGCTACTGCTGCTTCTGCTGCTGCTGGCGGCACTGGGGGTGGTGCTCCCCGGGGCGGCTGCCTGGGGCACGGTGAAGGCGGGCAGGCTCCCGGCCTCCGTGTGGGCGCCGTGGCTCCTGGGCTCTCCGGCCCACTGCTGGCCTGGTGGCAGGATGGCCTTACCATAGGCTGAGGACTCCTCAAAGTTCTGGCTCCCTGTGGAGACAAGGGCCTGGCTTGGTCCGCACCCCCGACTGCTGGGCTCACCCCAGGGCAGAGGAAGGACGAAGGATGCACAGGTGACCCTAAAGGGGCCTGCAGCGTGCCTGGGGCTCGGCCCCCGTGTGCTGAGGCTTCGCTGGGACAAAGGGGCCTTCAACTGGGGCTGGGGTTCAATGTACAGACCCCCTTTAATGGGAACACCCTGCTGAAGCCTTTAATTTTCAAAGACTAAATGTATTAGGAGCCACTCTTCCCTGAAGGGCAATCCAGAACGTAGAGGAGGAGGTTATGAAAACTGGGCAATTTGCCTCATTGCTGCCGCGAAACTGGGAAGCTGCGTGACTCCTTGTCCCAGGGCTGCTCTCTGTGATTCGCTGACATCACCGTTCCCCGGTGGCCTTTCACAGCACACCTAACGGGGCTGAGCCAGTCCAGAGCAAGCACAGGGTGGCGTAGCTGTTCCTTGAGCGGCCACAGCAGGGCTGGGGGGTGACCGTGGGTTGCAACATGGGGAAGAAGGGGCTTCCTGCGTTCAGAGCGCGGGGCAAGAGCTGACAGCTCCGCTGGGGCCACCAGGACTCACATCCCCGTGGGACAGGCAAACGTTGAAAGAAGTGCATTCGAGGGCTTACTCCCGGGCCTGAATCTTTTCTCAACCCACGTTTCTGGAAGGATTTCTCCCAACATTATTTCAACCTAGCAGGCCTCTGCCTAAACAAGCAATCTGTCCTTCAAGGTGCAGATGGAGATCTGCCCACCCTGTGGAAAGATGCCCGTGGCCTCGGAGCAGATCCCTCTCGTCTCAGGCTCCCCCCTCCCCACGGTGGAGAATCGACCAGAACACCCCCACCCCCCACCACCCGCCCCCGCTCAGCGCTTTACGAGGTCAGAAATAGGACGGGTCTTATGCTGCGGTGAGTGCACGTGCCCAGCATAGGGTCTGGCCACCAACGGATGATCAGCAAGACTCAGGGCAGGCACACGGCAGCTCTGCTTAAGGAAGAGCTGCGGCCAGGGAGGCCTCCCCCCGCCCCAAGAGGGTTCGACGGGCCCTGGCTCAGCGAAGCGGCACCCACCGAAATCCAGAGAAATGATGGCATCTCCTGCGGTGGGTGCGAGCTGCGCCAGCTCCTCGGGCTCCTCCTTCAGCTTGGTGAACAGGAAGTTGCTCTTCTCAGACACAGCCACCTTGCCGCTGTTGTCAAAGATGCTGTTCATGGTCATCAGGTGCGGCTTGAACGGGGACTCCGTCTGGTCCATGGAGAACACCACGTCGTTCTTCTCAATCTCACTGGTGGGACAAGAGCGAGCTTCAGACCGTCCATAGTTTCCAGCAAAACTCTTTTACTCTCCAGACACATGCAAGTCCTGATAGCTAAGCCTCTCAGACAGAAACACGGGTACGGACAGTGTGCTGGCATTCCGTAAAGAACCGTGCGCTGGAAGGTTGGAGTCGTGGAGCTAGCGACGCGGAGAGCACCGCTGAGTGTGTGTCTGTCTCGGATGCTGCGTTAATGTCGTGCGTGGGCTGCGTGGTGTGCATGAGACTTGAAGGCTTTTGCTTTTGTCGCACCCCGGCAAGGACTTTCTCTAGATTTCTTCCCAGGTGCTACCGAGCAAAGGTGTTACATCTTCTCCCAAAGAGTAACAGTGGTTCTCTTCCCTTGGTTCCCATTCAGAAAGCACTTAAGTGACGACTGTGTTCTAGCTGCCTCCCCACGTGGGTCAGAGGCATGACAGATGACAAAGGGGGAAGGGGCAGAACAAGCCTGTAAGGGGAAATCCCAGTGTTTCACTGTTCCCAGGACGCCCACTGCAAAAGAGCTCGCCGACGTGGTGCCAGGTCCTGAAAGGCTCGGCATTCCTGGGCTGCGTCCTCAGTCTCAGGAGCACCCTGCACCCCAGAGCCTGCTTCCCCTCCCCGCCGGCCCTCACGTGCTCACCTCAGGACGTAGTTCACACACATGATGCACTGGGGCTGCAGGTTGCGAGGGTTGTAGATGACCGTCCCCTGCGTCTCCAGCCACACGTAGCCCCCGTGCTTCGCAAGCATCCGGTACTGGCCACTCACCACCTGACCCTTGGTGCACACTAGGGGAGGAGAAATGGGACCTGAGGTCAGGAGGTGGGGGAGGAAGACCCCACGGGGAGGGCAGCGTGCAGGGGAAAGATGGGGGAGAATGAGCTGGATGGGAGCTTAGAGCATCTCGCCCAACTCTTCATGTTGAACATGAGGAAAGTAACCAGAGAGCTTAACTGACTTCCCTAGGCTGGCTGTGAGGGAGTGGCCATCGCCAAGCCCTTGGCAAGTTGGCTCACCCCTGGCTCAGCTGGGAGCAGAAACCAAGAGCAGCACCTGCCTTCCTTCCCCCCCAAGGGAAGCCTCTCCATGGGGTGCCCTGTGGATCCAAATGGGCACGCAGGGAACAGGCGAGCCCCCTCTGCCTCACACTACAGGCGGCAGGGTGCTTCCAAGCAGCGTGGAGAACGCCTGTCCTCGGGCAGCCACTGGTAGCAGGCCCACCGTCGGCACTCTGCTTGCGAATAAAGGCAGTTTAAAGAAACCCCCAGATATCCTCGATTGTTCCAGGTCATCCGTCAGACCTGCCGCCTTTGGGGCCACAGCAAGTCTGTGACCCACAGCAAAGGCAGCAGCAAGCCCCCCGCCAGCCTCTACACACAGCCTCGCCAAAGCCCCGGTAAGTCCTCCCAGCCGCCCAGAGGGGCTGCCTGCGCATGACTTCTTTCCTCTTCCAGAATGCTCTAAATGTTCATTTAATATTTGTTTTACTCTATAAAAACATCGGGGAAAGGGCCCGGCATCCCAGATTGCCCTCTTCCCCAGTCCAGAATGCTCTATCTGCTCCCATTAAAAAAAGAATCAACAAGTCCCTTTAAATGAAAGTTTACTAATGTTAGGCTTTCTGATAGCTTTCTGAACTGCCCATTTACTTTCCTTCTTGGGAATTCATTCTTCTGAATTCCAGTCTCAGAAACCCCCAAATCACAGAGAAAGAAGCATGCTGGCAGGATTAGGAAATCTTGGTTTCGGTTTTCCTCATCTGCAAAATGGGGTATTGATAATAATAACAGTAATGATAATAATTATTAGTACCCAGTGTCCCATAGCTGTTTGTACTGAGGACCAAATCTGCCTGCCTGGTTTATCAGGTCCAAAAATGTGGCTGAATGTCACCGACAAATGCTGTATAGGAGAAGCCCCTCTGCTCCAAAGTTACTAACATGTACAGTGCCCAGGCCCTGTCACGTCTACAGGACACATCTGTAGATAATGTCACAAGGGGCCCTGTGGGAGGACACGCAGACTCTCTAAACGTCACAAACCTCCCCACTTTTCCGTGTAGGCTCGGGAATCACTCCCCATTCACCACTCTGTGTGGTTGAGGAATGCAGCTCGGTTCGTACTAACCGTGCTTGTAATCCTTCACATTTAAGTTCTTCTTGGCACATTTCCTCCTGTTCAGAAATTAACAAGCACCTCCAAGCTACAGGAAGCACTGTAACCATACTGCACATAACTTACATGTGTATCCTGCTGTGCAGGGTTCAACACCATCTCATAAGATAAATTCATTTCTGCAAAGGAATTGGAACAGTGCCTGGCACACAAAGCGTCCACAGGATTAGTGTTAGCATCACCTCGTTCACTGGACAGTGATACCACGAGGTATCTATTATTATTCCTGTTTTCCATCTGAAGAAACTGAGGCTTAGAGTGATTTGCTCAAAGGCCCCCTCAGTGGAAACAGTCGACAGGCTTATAGTCCAAATTAAAGGGTCCTAAGTCTTTTTGGTTTTGTTTGCATTTAAAAAAAGTCAACTTTGGTGAGGTTTAATTTACCTTCAATAAAAAATGCACCCATTAAAAAAAAATGCACCCATTTTAAGCACAGATCAATGAGTTTTGCCGACTGTACAGACCCTTGTAACAAGTCACCACAATCAAAGGTATAGAACTTTCCATCATCCAACCTCCCTAATTTCTTATACCTCTTGACAGTCAATCCCCATTGCCACTGATCTGTTTTCTGTTGCTATACATAGAAAGGATCTTCTCTCCATTCACACGTAAGCGGGATCATACAAGAGCTCTTTCGTGTCTGCCTTCTTTTCACCCAGCATGTTTCCCAGAGCCCTCACGTTGTTGTAGGTATTCCTGGTTTGCTTTTCATTGCTAAGTAATATTCCACTGCATGGAGATACCATAACTAATTTATCCATTCACCTGTCAATGGATGTTTGCATTGTTTTCAGTTTTGGGTTATAATGAATAAAGGTGCTATAAACATTTGTGTACAAATCTTTGTATGGACATACAGTGTGAGTGCAGCTAGGGGTGCAATGGCTGGGTCATAGGGTAAGTACATGTTTCCTTTATAAGATACGGCCAAGTTATTTTCCAAAGTGGTCATATCATCATTGTCTAATCTTTTTAATAAAATCCTGTGCTGTAGGGAAGACAGATACCATCTTTTTTTAATATGAGGGGACTAAGGCCAGAGGGATTTTGACCTGCTTTACATCACACAGGACAACAGTCTGGGTTACTCGACAGCCTGTGGCCCGCAGTACAGTGCCCTCCTACTACATGCCCCCGGGCAACACTTCACTAGGAAGACTGAATTGGTGGTGGCTGCTGTCCTAAACCATCATGGACCCTTTGGCCAAAGAAATAACTCTGTCCTCCCTCATCTCCCTTTATCTACCCCATTGAGGCTCCTATGCCCAAGAGACATGATTCTTGCACAATTTCAAGTACCTGGAGTTAACTTATTCATTAACTCATTAACTTATTCTTAATGCAGACAAGATTCAGGGATCTTATTCTTTTTGATTAAACAGTGCAGTGAGCAAAGGTTTTTAACTGCATTTCTAGCGATTGCAGGCGAGGGCCTGCTCTGTCAGTAGAATATAATTACGCCAGCTTTCTAATCATCTGCTCATTAATGCCAGCCTTGGTGAGGGGCCTGCTACTTGGTAGATAGGCTTTTTATGGCCTTTAATCTTGTTTTCCTAAGAGCACATAATGTCCTCACACAACAAAGAGAAACCAACCCCCCTTCCCCCAAACCCTTACCTTCTGAGGGTAACAATGTATAAATTACTAACCCATTTGGAAATGATGGCTTTCAATGATTTAAATTTGGTTTGAGGTCTGAGCTTCCCCAGTAATTTCAACGGTAAACTTTCACAGGCTAAGACACACACGCGAGCATAAACTCGGGATGCTGGTGTGTGAACCTGGACGAGCCTCAAGCCTGGGCCTCCAATTATTCCACAGTATGAGTGTGGGTCTGTGGTGCAACTTTATCTGCATAAACCCAGCAAGAAAGACAGAGTCAGAGGGACAGAGAGAGAGAGAGAGAGAGAGAGATTGAGAAAGACTGAGAGACAGAAAAAGAGGGAAAGTGAAAGAGAAATAGATGCCTGTGTTTAGCTGGCATTAACCCAATTTCCAGCCCACGCACATCTCCCTTTGCTGGATTCAGGCTGGCTGAGCAGAGGCCTGAGCTCAGAGCTGCTTTACTTGGCTCCATCAGGGGAAGACGGGAACCTGTGATTTCCATTTGGGTTGTGAATTACCTTTAAGCGTGCCTAATGCTTAAAACCACAGATTCAATAAATCTGCACCATATTTCCCCTGGATTCAGCAGAAAACTACTATGACAATTTTTTACCCCAGCTCTTTTTTAAGGATCAAAGATGTTCTAAGAGAAGGAAAAAAAAAATCACTTTCATAGGCCTAGTGAGAAGCCATCATTTTTGTTCTCTTTGACAGTAGTTTCCTCTACTTTCCCACCCCAGAAGGTAAAGCACAATACTGTTCCGCAAGAATTTCCAGAAACTTTCGCTATTGTCCTCTACTTTGACTCACGCTTGGCTGAGAAGGAAGGCTAGGCTTTTCCCCAGTTTTACATCTAAAGGAGGGAAGCCCCAGAAAGCCAGGCACTGGGAATCTTTGGGTAAGCTGGGCCAGAGCCAGGTCCCTGGGTCCCAGTACCAGCATGACTTTGGGAGCTGAAACCACCATGGGCCAGAGAAGCATGGGGAATCCCAGAGTGGAGGCTGGAGCCACATCCTACAGTTTAAAGCTGGGGCAGGCTAGAGCTGGGCCACATCCATGGGCGCACAAAAGTACCTCCACCTCCCTCCCGCATCCCTGGGTCCCTGAACGGGGAAGCCGGATGGTTTGTTTTTTTGCTGGAGAACACAGTGAGAAACTTCTTTGAGATATCATTAGGGGCCCTGTTGCACTGTTGGATCAAACCCGAAAGCCATGAGGATGAAGCAAAGAAACCAATTAGAAAGAGAAGATCTCATTCCTTAAGAGAATATTAACTGTGCTTCTATGCAGCTTATGGCCTGCTGATCTGAACTTCAGGTGTCCTAACCTTGGGATAGATGGATGGATTTAGGAACAACGGACAAGTAACTGCACTTCCATTTTCTTCATTGCCACTCCAAGGCCACAGCTAATCCTTGGACTCCAAGACCAAAAGGGCCACTGGGAATCTTCTCAGACTTACCCATTTTAAATCCTTCTGTAATCCTCTCAGCACCCCGATCTGCACTGGGGGCACTTATTTTGAAGCATTCTTTCCCAAATATGTTTTTTTTTGCCCTTGGGTGTGTCATTCATTTAGTGCCTGTACTGTACCAAACACGATGCTAGATACTGAGGCGGAAGGTATGAACCACCATGCTCCCACGGAGCCCAAAGCCCTCCTTCTTCCGCAGAATGCGATCCCTTAGGGCAGGGATCAATCCTATCAATTTCTATTTCCCCCAGTAGGCCAGGTATAGGGCTATAGACCCATAGTCCTTGCATGTTGATGGGCTGTATGGATTCAAGAAAATTGTCTTGGATCACCTGCAAATGGGAAGCCTTAATTGGGAACATAGTCAACTGAAATGCACTAGAACTGCCCTGTCCAGTATGGTAGCCACTAGCCAAGCGTGACTACTTAAATTTAATTAAAACTAAATTTAAAAAATTCAGTTCCTCAGTTGCACCAGACATATTTAATATACAGCATAGCTCACATACGGATGACGCAGATGAAGAACATTTCCATTGTAGAAAGTTCTATCGGACAGCCCTGTTCTAGAATCCTTTCATAATTCAGGTTTTCTTTCAAGCTGCAAGGCACCATTTCCACACGCCGTTACTGGGTTGCCTGGACAGCCTTCCCCAACTGAGTTCTCTTGATTCAGCAAGCAAGCTCTTGGAAAACCAGGACCCGCCTCAACACGTCCATTAGGTTGGTATCATGCACCCTCTACCTCTGTTTAGACCAATGCTCCTCCATCCTTCAAGGTCCAACTCAAGCGCCCTGTCTTCTCTCTCTGAACTCTCTCAGCCCTCTTCTTTGAATGGATGTACATGTTCCTATAGCGCATAACCCAAGTTGATTCCATGCTGTCTCGTATTACACTCTACGGGGCTGTTGCATAAGGTTAAGCAGACTGTTCACTGCATAAGTGTGCTCAGTGAGGTGGTAAGTAGGGACTGAGATTCAGCCCACCTTCCACTCTCCAGGCTGTACGCCTTGGTGTGTTTGTGTGTCCCCTACCCAAAGTGCCCTTTTCCTGATTT
The DNA here is from genome assembly GCF_949987515.2 of Delphinus delphis. NCBI lineage: Eukaryota > Metazoa > Chordata > Mammalia > Artiodactyla > Delphinidae > Delphinus > Delphinus delphis. The sequence continues at coordinate 52,559,377 of NC_082694.2, forward strand.
GCATGAGCATGTCACACAGGACGGTGGCAGCCTTGGTTCTCTAACCATCCTGCGGGCATGAGTCTTGTCTGCCACACAAGATGATGGCTCTGTGAAGGAAGCAACTGGATCTTCTCCCTTCTCACCAGTCACACCCCACTCAAGGCCAGATTCCACAGACATATAGGGCACTCCTGGTACTTACAGTTCTGGTGACTTTTGGTCATGTTCTCTGAGTCCAGTGCATGGTAGAACTCGTAGGCTGAGCGGCCAAGCAGCTCTTCAGGGTGGTAACCAACCAGTTCTGTGATTCTAAATTTTTTTAAAAAGCAAGGGGGAAGAGAAAGACCATATGAATATGAGCAGGGGCTCAAGGACCTTTATGTAGAAGGTAATTCAAATGCACACATTCAATGAAACACACTCGGAACGTCCCGGTCGTACCATTCATCCAAGCAAAAGAAAAAACCAACAACAAACATGGTGGTCAACCTGCAACTCTGGGTCTACTGAACCTCCACTCTTCCTGCCCTTCCTGGATTGTGTCTGGGGAGGAAGGAAAAGCACCTGTTCAGGGGCTCCCTACCTCCCACCCCCAAATAGACACATGTGCCTTGCTCCAGTGACCACTGGAAGGGGCTCTCATTGCCCCCTACCCACAGTTTTTGCAGACAAGGGAGCAGAGATGCAGAGAGGGTAGACAGTTTGCTTGATGTCTACACAAGTGTCCGGGGACAGAGCAAGAACGAAAATGGGAACATCCTGACTATTCCAGATTATTCTAGTAGAGGGCGATATAAATGAAAAGTGAAAATTGTGTGGTGCCAAGTTGGGAAAAGCATGGAGGCGGCCTCTGCATGTGTGTTAACCATGGATCGAGGAGGGACCCAGGCAGGTAGAGCCCTGTCTGTGCTTAAACCTTCTCCCCTCGGGTCCTGTCTGGTGACCTCAGATACCTCCTAGACATCAGGTTTGCCTTCATGGGTTCTACTTGTTCTTGCTACCGCAAGGAAAGGAGGGAGGGCAGGAGGTGCCGAGAGGAACAGATACAGAATCATAGTCCTAGAAATGTGCCCCTTCGTTACACTCCGATAAATAGGCGGCTTCCGTGTAGGGTGTCTGCTTAGATGGGAAGTGGGCAGAGAAAAGGCAAATGTGGACGTGAAGAATCACTTAACTCTCTGAGGACCCTCTGCTCTGTGCTGGAACCTTTAAAATAAGCAAAGCCCTGCCCAAGAACCACCAGATTAGCTCTTTCCCACGTCATACCTAAACATTATTTCTCATCATCTTTGGTCTCTCACATTTTTTCTAACGGGCTCACTGTCTTGTTTACTTAGCCTATCACGAGCGAGAAGTGATGCTATATCCTCATCATTACAAGCTCTATTTTGGAATACGTGACTCCAGGGGCACAGCCCTGTCACCTGTCCACGCCGGAGAGGAACAGTGTGGAGAGGAAAGCAGAAGCCGTGGCTCCTTGGTCTCCTGTCTCTACTCCTCTCTCCCGCTCCATACGGGTTTTGCACAGGTCAGACGAAATCATCCTAAAATATTATTTCCATTCTGTCACCCCTCTACGTAAGCACCTCCAGCTTACCTAGGACCAACCACGTCCAGAGTAAATAAACTCCACCTAACTTCTAAGGCTCCAGGGTCTTGTCTCCATCTTCCAAGCAGTCTGATTTGCAGCTGATCGGCAGCATGGCAGGTCCCCCCTCCCCGGTAGACCCCTCTCCTCGCAGTTCCCACCCCTGGCAAACCCACGCTGGCCGCAGAGCCTTGAGGCCTTCTCTTCTCGGAGCCCTGACGATGACAGGGCCAGCTCAAGGTCCCGCCTTGTCCCTGGAGCTTTCTCCAGGTTTCCCCTTCTCATCAAGTCCTAACAGGCAAACACAATGTCACAAGGAGTAATGTATGCTTCTCTCCACATCCTAGGCTGCCAACCCCTGAGCTCAGGGACCACATTCTCCTTTGGCCTCCACTACCACGGGTGCTCAGTAAATGCTAGAGTAGCTGACCAATGGCCTGACAGTCTTTGGGGGCCTAAGGTACAATCAGAGCCCTGTCTAGCCCAGCACTGCTAAGGAACCTGGGCACTAATGGCCCACTTTTCTTCCTAGAGCATGGTCACCTGTCTCAGTGCATGACGGTGCACACACACAGCCTTCAGCGCAGCCCTCACGATGCTCAATCCATCCTTTCTCCATTCCGTAAGGTGTGTCTGGTGTTGAAGTGGGCAGAGAAGAGGCAAATTCTCTGCCTAGGTGAGACTTGGGGGTTAAAGCCTTTGTAAAACAACGGGCAACACAACTGAGCTGAGAAGCTTAGGTCTCAGTTGATTTAGCCCAGGGGAGATTTCTCCAGTGAGATTCCAGCAGCTCACCTGCACCAGCCAGTTGGTCTCAGACCAGGAGGATCTGTCCCCTCACTTGGCCCTGAGCAGAGAGGTCTCTGAACTCATCAGCAACAGACATGTTCCTCAGTGGCCTACCTCCAGGGCTGGCATTCATGGCGCCTTAGCCAAGGTGGAGATTCAGGGAGAACAAGCAGACGGCCGCACAGTGCAGGCCCTTCGTTTCCTACACCCACGTAGCTTTTCTGATGGGTCCCATGCCTTTCAGCCTTAGCCTGGGAACCAGAATTGCACCGGTGGGCTGTGCTGACAACGGGCTGGCCATTTACAGGCTCACCAATGTGCCAGATAAGCTACTTCTGTTCCCGAACTAGGTCTAGAGTTTCCTAGAGACCCTCAAAAATGAGGCTGGTTCTGGGAAAGATCTGACTCTACTCCATGAAGAGATTACACTTTCTTTCAAGATTAGAATCTTTTAAAATGCTCAGAGTAAATGTTTATTACAATCAGCCTCAAATAAAATATTTCTTAATCTAATTAACGTGCCATCCATTCAGAGGCACACAATGGGCATGTTTTGGAAGTGGACAAACAAACCTCAATTTCAGAATTGCCAGCCCTCTTCCCAGTAGCAGCCTTCATTTATCTTGTCAACTAAAATAAATATTTAACGTCTCCTCCTTCATGCCTTTCAACAGACAACTATAAAAACTGGGAAATACACACACCCCAAACACAATTGAAGAACATTCGACTGGTCAGACTTCACAAAACCAGGAAACCCCAACTCAAAGCTAATGGTCGTTGCCCTCAATCTGCAGGCGTGCCGACGCCAGCGGGGAGGCTAACGAACCCGGTTTGTTTATAGGGTTGGCCTCCACGGCACACAAGGGCCCTCCCTGCTCATTTCCCTCTGTCTCAGGGAAGCCTCGGGAGCTGGGCTGTGATAACACCATTTCATCTGCTCTCTTCACCAGGGGCAGGGGAACTTTTTTTCTTTCTTTCTTTCTAATTAAGGGGCCCTGACTCTCTGGAGAAAAAAAAAAAATCAGTTTGGGGTCACCCATAAATTTCAAAAGTCAGCTCAGTAGTGCTGTTCCCTTTGTAAAGGGGAAGAAAATATGAAGGGACTTAATTCAGCAGACTTCAGAAACGAGAAGCACAGAGGTCCCTGTTTAATAATAAAGTAGGAAAAGAACCAGATCAAGGATGAGGTGAGGAGAGAAATGTAGACATTGACAGGCAGCCCCAGGAGGCAGAGGCAGAAGGAAGAAAGAAAAAAAAGAAACTAGAGAACTTTCAGGTTAAAATCTGAAGTTACTGTTGCCCCAAGGAAATGTGTGGGTCAGACAGCTGGGCCCTGGATTTCAGAGTCAGGTCTGCCTCACAATGTAAAATGACAGTTACTGCTCGTCCATTGCTCTTTACCCTTAAAAATGTTGCAAGGCCCTTGTCAACATGGACTACCTGTGGCTGAGCGCTAGGGAGAAATGGGCTCTCCGGCTGGGCTGCAGTGTCAGTGCCGTGTGGCCTCCTGGGCAGAAGGAATGCAGCTCGGGCCTCAGCCGGCTCCATCACGCACCCGCCCACGAGGGACGAGGCAGCAAGCTCCCTACTTCACACGCCAAGCCTGGAGTCAGACAAGGTCTGGCTGCAGCTTTTACCCCTGTTCCCTACGAGTACAGGATTCACTCAGTCAACGATCGTGGAAGGTTAGAGAGCATTTAAACTATGTGAGAGGATAAAAGTTTAAAGTACTTCCTAACCACCTATTTGTTTTCCAAAGAACGCGTTTGCTAATAAAACCATCCTTTTATTAAGGTCTGTTTTCTTTCCTTCCGGCCTTCTGGCAATGCCCTCTCCTAGGCAACACTTGACTCGCCTCATTTAGGTTTCTGTATGTGCTTTTAGCTTTGAAACTGCATTTCCCCAATAATACCCAAACTATTCACTAACACAGATTTCAGTGACATTTGTTTCAATATATTTCTATCCAGATTTTCTTGGCTTTAAACAACAATACTTCTGCTTTGTGTTTTCCTCCAGCAGTACACAGTTAAGTGAATATCTATACAATCAGCTCCACAGTTAATGGATAATGAATTTCCACCCTATCAGTGTTATGTGTTACAGTTGGGGTGTATTCATAGTATACATAGGAGGGTAGCCCTGGCTCAATCCTGGACTGACCCTGAGTGCCACCAAATGCCACAGCTGCCTTTCATTACCTTGAAACCCACAAGCAAGAAGGGGAAATTTGCCTTGAATTGTAGCAGGAGAGAAGCAGATCGTGCAGGGGAATAATTTTTGAATTGTGAGGTCCATTACACTTTGAAATAAATTCCAAAAAGGATTTGTAGAGCTGCTTCTTCCAAGGAGAATTTCAAGCAGATTAGACAGGACGATATACAAGCATTTCTCATAAATATGTTCAAACTTTCTTAGGGCTGATTTCAGAACATCGTCGTTTGGAGGAGACACAGATGCACAAGGAGAGCATTTAAAGTTTCTTCTAGCTCAGGGATTTAAAGAAATATACTATACCATCTTACATAAGATAGGTAAAGAAAGACTACTGTGCATGTCTGCAAAAATATTTAGAATACACTAAATACGAAACTAAAAATGACATGTAATGTATCACAGTCTGAAAGACCACTTGGAATTAAAGATGCCACCTATCCTCTAAAAAAAAGTAAAATAATTTGTTAAATGTATCTCAGTACACAATGAAAGTATATAATCTTTTACTAGTAGTTTGCCCGAAGTCAGTCTATTTTCTTCTCAGACTTTAACACTATTGCTTTTCAGGTGTTTTGATGCGCGTGTGTTTTACAACTCATGGCTCTCTATAACTTTACTGACAGCCTCTTTACAGTCCTCAACTATCTCCTCCCTTTTGTCATCATCACGATTACCAACTTCTTTGTATAAAAAGAATTCATCACAGATTTGATCCACAGAATTTGAAATGCAGGCATCTTATCGAACTGTAACTCCTGAAATTATTACATCCTACACTGCCTTAACCCAATGACAAAACAGGGTTGCCCTCAAATTCTTTATCTGGGAAAATTACAGGACCCTCTTTGTTAATTTGAAAATTTTCCTGTTATAACTTTTCCCCCAGTGATACTTCTCTCATCCACATAATTTGCTTTTATAATTTATTTCTAACATACAGGAAGACTCATAAAACACACGAAGTCACAGTGGGATTATATGCATTATAGATTTGCCCCACTCTCCTTGATGGCTTGACTTCTTTCAGTTATTCTCTTTCTCCACTAGATGGCGCCTCCACGTGAATTTAAGAACCACTCCATTTTATTTTTTTTAATTTTTATTTTTATTTATTTTTTGGCTGCATTGGGTCTTCGTTGCTGCGTGCGGGCTTTCTCTATTTGCGATGAGTGGGGGCTACTCTTTGTTGTGGTGCGCGGGCTTCTCATTGCGGTGGCTTCTCTTGTTGCAGAGCATGGGCTCTAGGCACACAGGCTTCAGTTGTTGCAGCATGCGGGCTCAGTAGTTGCAGCACACGGGCCCTAGAGCGCGCGGGCTTCAGTAGTTGAGGCACATGGGCTCAGTAGTTGCAGTGCAGACTCAGTAGTTGTGGCTCGCAGGCTCTAGAGCGCAGGCTCAGTAGTTGCGGCACACGGGCTTGGTTGCTCTGCAGCATGTGGGATCTTCCTGGACCAGGGATTGAGCCTGTGTCCCCTGCATTGGTAGGCCGGTTCTTAACCACTGTGCCACCAGAGAAGCCCCAGAACCACCCCCATTTTAAAGTTAAACTGCTTGAGAACAATTTTTGTCTTCCTTTTGGGTGAATGGTTCATTAAGTTGCTCATGTCTCAAACTCTTGGAGATCAGGAATCATCTCTTTTCTTCTTTGATATAATTAGTCTCTGGCGCTGAGTTAGATATATAGCAGATGCTCAATAAATCACAGTTCATTAATTGGCTGCTCATTTTAGGAGACACAGTATAACACCTCTATTTGAATCGTAAATGGAGACGAGATCATCCACTACACTGATAATCAGGATACTCTTCTTTAAACCTGCTACTCAACTTTACTCCCCCTATCTAGAGCAATTGACTGTATATACACATAAGTGTGACTGACATAAAAATTGTTACAGAATCCACTTCTAACAATATTTGCTGTTTCAGATCATTAATACAGGACTTGACGTGGTCCTCTGACCCTTTGTTAAGAGAAGCAGGATGAATGCATTTTGAATCATCTGCATTCCTTCATTCAACTTCAGATGTTTCAGAATAACTTGTTTCAGGTTCAGTTGATTTGGGAAACCTGAGACTTACACACAAGATTACTCTTTTCTATTTTATTTGTCGCTCCCCCGTTTCCTCTCGGTTCTCCCCTTTTTCTCCACGATCCTTCTCTTTTTTTGTGTTTATGTCTATGGTCTCAATACATCTAAGAAAAAGTACCAAACAGCCTCAAAAGTGATTTTGTGGGTTCTACTTGCTGTACATTTTCATCAGATTCTTCCTAACTTTCCCATTGGGAAAATAATCCCCTTTATGGGAAATCACAGCCCCTCATGTGTGCCAGATGTCATTAAATCTAGTGAATTCCCTGATTAAAATGCAATGCCCCCCACCCCACCCCGCTATGATATGTAAGTGTTGGTTTTTGAAGCATTGATCTTGGAAGAGGTGTGTGTGTGTGTGTGTGTGTGAGAGAGAGAGAGAGAGAGAGAGAGAGAGAATGAATATGTGTATATCCTTCCCCATCCCAATAAAAAAAAGTGTAAACAAGACAAGCTACCAAAACCAAAAAATCCTAGGTCTTCATCAGGGCAATTGAGAAATAACACATAGGCATTAGGGACTTAAAATAGTCACTTTATAAACTGTCTAAGCCGTGTCTGTGCCCTTGTTAGCTAATCTGCTAATCCGTTAAACACAGCTTCTGTGTGGCACAGCAGCCTGTGTCTTTACATGCCTCTGCATCCACCTTTCCAGCACCTCTGGATTCAGAGTTTGGGCCATGTAATTAGGTTTCTTGAAAGGCAAGATTCTGCTCAAAGTGCACTGTGTCTAGCAAACCTTATAAGCAATATCACCCTCCACACCCTGAGTCACAAAGCCCTAAATCACAGGTTCCGTCGAGCCAGGATCGACTCTGCCTACCAGCCCTGAACCAAACTAAGAAGTCAGTGCAGGCCCCTCCCCTTTCTGGGAAGAGGGCCTTCTCCACTCTTAGGCCCCCAATTGCTCATGTTATTGTCCCCTCTTCCTTTTACCCAAAAGTTAGATGCTTTCAAGAAACGACCTGAAATTCATTCAAAACAAGATGATGAATGAGGGATAACTTCAAATTACCCTTTCCAGAGGATTTTTTTCCCTTCACATTAACAAGGATCAAAGTCTTAAGTTTAAAAAAAAAAATCCTTCTTTTCTGTTATCTAGGGATGAGGAGTTATTTTCTAGGACAGTAGGGTGTTCCCAGTGCTTCTGGGGTCACATGAGGGCTGTGCTTCACATGCAGCTTTCACTGTCTGCACTGCTCCAGCCGCTCTAAGGCTAAGGCATGCGGAGCACCGCACCACCCCACCCCACCCCACCACCCCAGCTCGAAGCTGGAGACACGCGGGCTACGCAGCAGGATTTCTCTTGTCTCAGAAGGTTACGGAGACGGATGCACATTACAAAACTGTATCTTCTGCCCAGGATGGTTCTTGGAATACAAAGACTACCTCTGAGAAAGAACCTTACACACAGCGTGGATTTCTCAGGTGCCTGCCTTTGGAATAATCTCTCTCTCTAATTATCCTTGTATCACAATAATGACAATAGGAACAGTCATGATAAACGCTGACTGTGTCAAAGTTTCAGGACACAAGTCTTCACACGTGACATTTTCTCCCTATGAGGTTAGAGCGCTTCTTTCTACATCTGGAACTACGCACTACCTCCAAGAGCCTTGAATCCAGCACTATGGGGACAGGGGTGAGTCAAGGACACTTGTACAAAAGTTCTTAAACCTGGAGTGGCACCAGCCAACACCAGGTCAGTCTAGAATCAGGGGAGAGAAACTCAGCTAAGCCTGGAAAGTAGGGCCGCAGCCATGAAGAAATCCAGACACCCATGGGACATGCAGCAGAAGAGAGAAAGGTGGGCAGGCCTGGGGGCCGCTGAGCAGGAGCTCTGTCCTGGGGCCTTTGCTTCCTGCTGGCTGGGAAGGTGAGGCAGTTTCCTGCTGGTGGTCTCTCCTTCTTCCAGGCCCCCAGCCTCTGCACGCCTCCAGAAGTGGTCTTGGCCCCTTGAGTTTAGTGGGGAGACTAGCTTTGGGGGAGGGCAAAAACAGGGAGCAAGACATCAGCAGGAACAAAAAGCCTCCCATCAGTGATGGGGTTTGTGGTTTTCAAAGCGCTTCCATAGCCATCATCTCATCGTACGCTGATCCTGTGAAACAGGTGCAGGCAGTATTCTCATCTGCATTATAGAGAGGGGGAAGCTGAGATCTCAGGGTTTCTGGAGAAACCCTAGAAGGGGATAGGGGACAGGTTGGAGCAGCAAAGAGCTGCCACAAAAACTATGACTCTGGACAAACATGGTGACTCTGGACACTGCTGAAATCTGGGGTCAGGTGGCGAGATCCCTGAAGGCCACCTCTGGTCATGCACTAGTCAGCAGACTGCAGTGGCAGCTCCTCGAGCCAGGCCTGCCCGGCCCAGCCCCTGCTCCTGGCCTGTCCTTCCCTCTCTGATGGCAGCCACTGCCCACGGCATCTATCCTTCCCTGTCTTCCTCCTTCCACCTCCCGATCCGCCCATGTTCCCAATGTCCAGGCACAGAGGGGAGGGCAGAGGACAGGCAGGGGGGAGTCAGAGCTGTCCCTCCCGCCCCTTCCACAACAACCCAAGCCTCTTCTCCACCTGTTTCGAGCCTCTCCTCAAGCTGAAACTAGAGTGACATGGATTACATGTGCTGTCTTAGGTGCTCTTTCAACTACTCTAATAAAGAAGCAATTTAGGGTGAGGACCACAGCTAACACCCAACACTTCCTATTGGATTGGAACTTAGGCCGTCTCACTGAACCAAGGCTCTTAACCACTGCGTTCTCTCATAAGAGAATCTCCAGTTAGGCCTGGCTTTGGGGGTTAGGGTCTGGCTTAGTTCCCTTCCTTGAAAAGCCTTCCAAAGTGGACTGGACAGTGGCTGGAATGGAGGTGACACAGGAGGCGCAAAGGCCGAGGAAAGAGCTCATTCATTGAGAAGAACACACAGGAGCCACGCGGCCGTAGGGCAGCTTCCAGGACAGAAACCAAATCTCCCAGCTGGCCTCTGAAGTGGGGCTGCTAATGGAGATCTCCAGACCCTCGTCTCCTGGGGAGGGAGAGTGGCCTGGAGATTTCCTAGGAGCCTGACACATATGTGGAGGAATATGTACACACCACCGCGATCCACCACGACAGCAGCGGCACCCCAGATCAGCTCTGCTGTGACAACAGGGGACAGTCCAATACGGTATGAGGAACCCCTTGGTGGCACTGATGGGATGAAACAGTGACCTGCACCCAGCAATACAACATTAATGCCGCAGACCCACACCCTGACCACAGGCGCGCGCACACACACACACACACACACGCGCGCGCGCGCGCGCGCGCGCACTCTGCCGGGCCCCACCTGTCGTCACAGTAGGTGAACTTCATGTCCATGCTGTGGCGGCTCAGGAAGGTCTTGCTGTCCAGGGGGATGTCCATGTGGGACGGGTGCTGGATGGGCTCACACATGATGATGAGGCAGGACAGCAGCGGCTCCTTGCAGCCGCAGAGACTGCTGTGAGGGGGGCAGTTGTTGTAGACCTTCACCTGGCCCGTGCAGTGCAGGACCTGGAGACCAGCCGCGGAGGGTCAGACGTGGAGCCGAGAGCCAGGGGCGGGGGCGGGGGGGGGGGGGGCGCACTCGGTACTCCAACCCAGGCCTGACGTCCTACCTTCCAGGTGGCTGACTTGAGGTTGACGGTGCGGCCTCTGTTGGTGACTGTGCACTTCATCCTCATGAAGAAGTCCCGCTCTGTGGACATGTCTTTGCTTTTCTTCCCAAAACCAGAGCCTGGATAGAGAAGGGGAGGGGAGCCAGCTGAAGTTTCGTGTTTGTATTCAGAGGGGGGGGCAGTTTTTCAGGGCAACACGTGTGTGTGTGTGTGTGTGTGTGTGTGTGTTCCCCGAGGAGCGGCTCTCTGAGCACGCGCAGCCTGCCCTGAATGCTCCGTGCCACCCTGGCTGTGGACCAAGGCTCGCTCATCTCCAGCCTGTCTCCCACTGCTGAAGGGTTGGGGCTGTTCCAGCGTGTTATCTCCCACTGCACCTCGCACTCCAGGGCGGCCAGGCGATGAGAGATCATCTGCCGTTATCTCAGCAAACGTCTCCAGGGGCAGGTCCAGGTTCCAGAGACGGAATTCCAAGGGACGGTCTGGGCGAGGCCACAATTACTCCACGGGGATAAGCCTCTCGGGTTGGACATGTCCCTTAGACACCCCTGTCTTTTCTTCATTCCTGTCCCTCCAGTGCCCTAGTTTCACCCTGCAATGGCTGCATTCAGGGTCCTACACCATTTGCTTTCTCCCTAAAGTGACATAGGTCAAGGTTCAAGAGAGACTGCTAGTCCTAATCTCCTGTGGGGAGCAAGTTCACCTTGAGGATTAACTCAACACAGATCATATCCTTTCTCAGCCAGAATTAAATAAATCACCAAGACAAACAAGATCGCTTCCTTCCTTATAGTCTCCAAATAGCCTGCCCTTCAGAACCTCTCCCACTTTTTGTTTAAAAAAAAAAAAAAAAGTGATGAATGCAGTAAGCACCAGCTGAGCCCCCCTGTCCACATCTAAATTCTGCCATCCTGGACCTTCCAAGGTACACTCCTGCCCCCTGCCCAGCATCTCAGAACAGACCAGAGCCTTGTTTCAAATAATCACTCCCCTCCCTCTGGCATGGCCACCAGCTTCTGAATCTGAACCCCCAGGGGGCTGTGACTTATTTGGGTGACACAGCCCCAAATCACTGTGTGTTGAATGAATTGTGGCACCTTTGAATTCATCTTCAACATCCCTAGGAGAGCCCACTAAGTAATAGACCAGGTGGTGCATCTTTTTTTTTTTTTAAAGAGAGAATATTCCTCATTCATGATTATAAAACCATCTCTCCCATACTCAATTATGTCTCTTCCTACAATTCTAATTCCCACGAGTGGGGTTTGCACATCATGAGACATTCCTGTATCTTGGGGCCTGGACGCAGCACGAGCACCAGCTCAGGTGCTGGGAAGTGGGCTGGAAGGACTCATTTGTGGCTGTGACATGGGTTAGGGCTGTGGCCTCCTGACCTGTTAACTTCTGAGTCTGCCCCATTCTGCCATTTGGTTAATCTTTCTAAATACAGCTCCAACCAGATTACTCCACCTCTGCCCCAAAACTTCCACCAGCTCCCCTCTGTCTACAAGGAAGAGGATCGAGGCCCAATTCCTGGCCTTCAAAGCCTTCCACACCAGCCTCACAGCCTTATCTTTCCCTGGGTGCTCGCACTAACCCTGTGCTTACAGATCGTTCAGGTCGGCACCTTCAAAGGCTTTGCTGATTCACTGATTTGGATCCCAAGTCCTCAACACAGAGACCAAGAGATCTAAAGTTCCACTCGGATCAACCGAGTAGAGTCCTGCTGAATCATGGCACCTGGGAGCTGGAAGGTCCTAGACTTTGCCTGGTCCAATACTGTCACTTTGAAAAGAAAGACTCCCAGAAACAGAGCAATGAAGTGACTCGGTTCAGATCACACGATCAGGTTGAGACTAGGGTCAGAGGTTGACCTAAGACTGAGCACCCAAGGGCCCAAGGGTTTCCAGAGCAGAGAAGAGAAATTAAGAGACTTTTTGGTTTTCTTGGGCTTCCAGCACCTGTTTTAGAAAGGGATTCAGAAGCTCTGGCAGCCCCTTCCTCACAGAACCGAACAAGAGTTTCTCAGCGGCACAGAGAAGACAGTGAACAGCCCACAGTGCTCCCCAGCCTGTGTACGCCCGGAGCCAGGTGGCCTTCGGGAGGGAGAGCAGAGGCGCTGGGCGGGGAGGCCGTGGTGGGGTGGGTAGAGGTGGTGGTAATCCTGCGCTTTGCAGGCTCGGTCTGTAACAAGGGTAGAAGTGGGCCAATGAGGTGTCTGCTTTTGCACCATGTGTGGTAATAAGAGCAAAACCTTGCAGGCTTGATAGCACTGCCTCTGTCATTCAGGTTGGACAAGCACACACTCCATGGCAGTGACAGGTGAGAGACAGAAAAGGGGATGTCTAGACTCGGGCACAATCTGCCCAGGGCAGAGATCGACTCTCAGGTTCAGAAGGGACCTTGAAAGCCATTAAATCCCCTTCTTCTCAAAGCTTCAGTCCACTTGACAATATGCCCATCTGTGCTTTTGCTTGACTGTCCCCCGTTACAAGAGATGAAGCGGCAGGCTCTGATTGTCACTGCAAAGCGCTTTCTGCATGTATAGGCCCTTCAATCCACTGGCATCTGCTGGAGGCCCCACAGGGAGGGTGCAGTGCACGAGACCTTATAAATCTCTTCTCCATCAAAAACTACCTGTCCCATTTCTTATCACCAGGAGGCCAGATTCCTTCCTTGGCTCCCAGGGTAGCTAGTCTCTAAAGGTGGCCCCAATGAGCCACATCTCCTAGTATTCAGGGCCTCCTGTAGTTCCCTCCCACAGTGAATGGGGCTGGCCTGTAACTCACTCTAACAGCAGGATGGGGCAGAGTGGTGCTGTACCAGTTTCAGGACTAAGCCTTCGGAGAGCCTGGCAGCTTCTACTTTTGCACTTTGGGGGAGCCCTGAGCTGCCGTGTAAGAAGTCTGGCTACCCTGGAGACCCCACGTGGAGAGGGAGAGGCTCCGATACCTCACAGAGTGAGAGGGAGGTCCAGCCGTGCCCGCATCCCAGCTGAGCCCCAGCCTCCAGCTACCGGCCCCAAGGTCCCAGGGGTGTGGGTGAACCCTCTGGTCATCCCACCAAGTCCAGCCTCCTGACATCACATGGAGCAAAACAACCATCCACAGAACCCGCAGAATCATGAGAGCTAATAAAAGTACTGTTTAAGCCACTATGTTTGGGGCAGTCTGTTACACAACTGTCCTAGGGACAACCACAATGGTTCCCATGAACGTTTTGGCACAGATGAGCTGATTGGTTTGGGTGGTGTCATTTGGCAGAGATGCTGGATGCTCAGGTGATGAAACCTTCTGGAGACAGTGTCCTAACCTGAAGGAGTGCCCTAGGAGTGTGACATCAGGCCCCAGGAAGAGCCAGCAGGAGATCCTTCTGAGTACTAGGTCCTTCCAGGGCCCTCGATCTCATCTCCTAGGCTCTGCTGGGTTTTTTATGGATGTCAGTGTTTTTAGATCATGATGGCCATGTTCCAACCGTCCTACATTTGCAGACAAAGGTAAGGCAGATCCCCTCCCAGGTGGTGTGAAAAGAAAAAAACGCAATGAAGAATACGTTACCATTTTTGAGACTCAGGTTCTCACGGATCTCCTCGTGGTCACAGGGATGAGTGAAGTCAAAGATACTGTGCCCTGTTAGCTCCACCTGTTTCAAAACAAGGTTGGGCTTCATTATTCCTAACACTGAAGAAGAAGTCTCCAAGAGGAAGCTGGGCCCCCTTTTCACACTTGGAGAGAGGGAGGAGGCTAAATCAGGTCTTCTCAAGTTCCACTCCACAGGTCCACAGACACACCAGTGTAACAGACTTCACGATGGATGTGGTTCACAAGGGTGGTTCTGTTAATCCAGTCGGCAGAGCTGTCCACCAGAGTGGCCATCAGCAATGCTAAGCCCAATGCCAGGGGTTCTCAGTGTGTTCCTGAGGTTTGAGGCTTGAAGTCAGAGAGAAGCAGGGTGGGCATATGCAAGGACAGGTCAGGAGGGAGGTGATCAGAACCTTCCGCTAATTTCTACCCCCAAGTGGAAACGCTTTCCCTCCCTTTCTGAAAGAGCCAGAGGAGGGTGTCACCTGTGTGAGTCCCATGAACTTGCTGATGTTTTCTGACAGAAAGATCATGTCGCCATCTTGGGTCACGACGGCAATGAAGCCCTCCAAGGCTTTCAGGTACAAGTTGTCCATCTGCTGGTCCGCCTCAGCTTCAGGCTCACTTTCAGAGCAAACTGGAAAGAGACAGGGTTGGACGGCTTGCATCAATGTGTTAAAGCAGATGTGACTGGCACGGACGGATGTCTGCCAGGGATGGCTCAAAGGCAGTACGTGGATTTTTCTGGAAACGCACACTGCCCACCATCCAAGTGTCCACCACAGGCTCAAGCAGCAGGCATCTGATGAACCCACTGCACAGAGGACACCCTGACAGGAGCTTTGCGGGCAGTACGGCTGTTGTGGCCGCATACTTGTGGTACCAGTGGCAGTGGCAGCAGTCGTGGTCACAGAGGCAAAGGCAGTTACAGGAGTAGTCAGCCCAATAATTTTCCCTAATGGATGTTGAACAAGGACAGCACATCAGGTACTGCACTGAGCATGCTATATAATCTTCAAGACACCTGTGGGGCAAGTACTATTTTTTTGTCTCATCTTACAGATGAGGCCTGGAGAGGTTAAGTCATCTGCCCAAGGTTATAGAGGTTGTGGCTAGTGGACTCAGGCAGCTGAATACAGAAGCCACACTCGTAACCACTCATAGGCTTTGGACTGTTCCTCCCGTTAGGCTATTATGACTCTGCGTAAGTAACAACCTTTTTGAATATTAGTCTCCTCATCAGCTAAATAGAGATAATAATTCCCATCTCTTTGAGTTGTAAGGATTAAATACGTATGTAAAATGCCTAAAACGTACCAACTATCATGATCCTCTCTCCCTTCTGCCCCTCTATGACACTGTCACCGCCTTCAGATTGCTCAAAACCTGGACGGGGGCTGCGTGGCACACAGAGACACAAATTAAGTAAAAACTTCAGGTTGACAGAATTGGGCACCCAAGAGGCATACAGACAGTAAGTGCTGAAGGGTTCATAGGAAGAGGGGGTCGCTTTGGGATGGTCAGAGACAACTGTTTAAAGAAGGGCATTTGAAGACACGCGTGAAAAACAGGGATCTCACTCTGTGAAATGAAAGGAGGGCTTTCTGGGCCTAGTGGGTTGGGCCGACGCTGGAAAGCATGGAGGTGGCAGAGCCTGGAGAAACCTCCCTCCAGGGACGGAGAACAGGTCCACCTGGCTGGAGAGGAGGGTCCATTTCCCAGACTTATCGACTGGCCTCACGACGTGGGTCCAGTGGCCTGGAGCAGTGGCATCTCAGACCACGGCTTTGGGGAGATTCATCTGGCAGTGGCATGCAAGGCGGTTTGGAGTGAGGACCAGAGGTGTGAAGCCACGTGAGGCAGCGGCTGCTGCTGTGCTGGTGGCAGGCTGCAGAGGTGGTCGCTAGGGGCAACCTGGGAAGGCGTCCACTCCCCAGCCAAGCGCTTTGAGGAACCCTGGCCTATGAAGTATACCTCTGCTGTGTGCAAAAGGCAGACTCAGCTCTTGTCCCAGCAAATGCAGCTCTCAGGCCCCAGACCCTTGGCTGTTATGGCTCAGACCACAGACTTTATTTCAGCCCTGCTTCTCCTAGCTCATTATTTAACTCCAAATATACATTCACTTATAAAAATCTGTATTCATCCAGTACAAACATCAAGCCCAGTATGCCTCCCTTAATTTACAGAACAAGAGGATGAGAGAATAATTTGTCACTTACAAACGTTAACATTCGCTTAACTAAAAAAAAGGAGTCTTTCAAGCTGAGACTGCTCTAGGGAATGTAAAATGCAATGCATTTATGGGCCACGTGGCAAGGGACACATGGATGCTGTGAAATGAGGTTCAAGGGTCTTTCTGGAAGGGCACTGGATTTATTTGGTTCTCTTTTCTCTTTTCCCTTGAGCTCCTAAATTTAAGCTCTGGGCCATATGCTGTTATTTCTCAAGAAGAACAAATCCAAATTAGAAGATGTTCCTACCAAGGGGCCCCAGTGGCACCACTGTGGACCATCCACCTTCAGGACACAGGGTCAGTGAATGTGCCGAGGTCACTCATGCTGCCCAGGGACAGGCGAGCCTTTAGAGCCAAGAGTTGGGCCATACAGAGTGAGTACTAGCCTAGTGACTTCCCTGTTTTGCTAAAATGGTAGAATGGAATGAGGGACATTCTTTCCTCTTCATAACCTGATTCAGGTGGCTAGCCTATGGGAGGGGAGACTGTCTGGGAATGGCCTTTTTACCACACACATACCCACACTTGATCCCTGCTTCGGGCGCCTGCCATCTAACTGGTTAACTGAACTGATGATAGTGAACCAAAGTTCCAGGTGTGGGTGGTGCCTTGGCCAACGTTCGTGCTCTGGGTTAACACCTATATTTAAACAAGGGCTGCAGGAGAGACCATGACTTGACTCAGTGCTTTCAAATTGGAGCGTGCACCGGAACCACCAAGAAAACTTGCTAAAACAAGGATTTCCAAGCCCAGGGCAAAGTAAGAATGTGGGGCCTCTTGTTGAAACATTAAACCATGCCCAGGACCCTCCTGTGCGGGACCGCACAGGTCACACAGAGTCACGGAGCCACCCTGGATGTGCCCCCTGCCCAGAGTTCCTGAGTCGGTAGGTCTCAGGCTGGGGGCTGAGAATGTGCTTTTCTAACAAGTTCTCATGTGATGTGGATGCTGGTGGCCCTAAGACCACAGGTGGAGAATCACTGCCTTAACTCAAGGTCCTACGAGCAACCCTAATGCCGGGAAAACCAAGTTTGGCAGGTGGTGACCTATTTGGGGGATGGGTGAGGAGAGGTTTTCAGCACTGTTAAAAATCACACCAGAGAGGTGAGCACCTTCTCCAGACAGCAGAGGCCAGCCCTGTGATTTCTGGCCTATTGAGATTTTCTTCTCTTCAATGTCTTTGATCTCAGTGGCAACACTGACTTCAAAATCTGGAGTAATCCCAAGACAACCCTATTTGGGTTAACTAGGCCCAGAGGAAATAGTTCTGCTTAAAATTTCCTGTTTTTTAACAGTTCCGACACAGTCAAACTGGTTTCCATCCGTGCCCAGTACACTTGCTTCCAGGAGGTGGCGAAATTGGCTGTAGCAGCTGGCCAGCTGGCCTCCAGGAGGGAGGGAGAGGGGTGCACAGGGCCCACGAATGGAAACAGAACATCTTGGAACTGAAGCCACCAGGGCTGGGGGGCCAGGAAGCCAGCAGGCCGGCCCCCAGGAACCCTGGGACAGCAAGGCCTCTTTCGTCTGTGGGAGGCTTTGCTGCCGCAGCACCTGCCTGTACTCCTGGGGGCTTCGGAAGGAACCTGGCCAGCGTGCTGTCAGCTTGGAGCTGAGGGTGGAAACTGCGGGGCCGGATGCAGCCCTTCACCCGAGGGGCCGGAGGCTCAGGCACATCATCCGGCTGAAGTCGGCTCTGCCTTCTCCTCTGCCCTTTCTCGGGAGCATCACATCTTCTGATGGGATCATTGATCTCTGACTCAGTGCTAAGCACACAGAAAATTCCCTCATTCACTACGCAGTTACTGCGCTCCTGCTACACGTCTGCCCCACGCTGGGCACGAAGCAGTCAGGTCATCTGTCAACAAGTGACGCTTACTAGATGCTCAGGCCTGTCCTGGGGAAAGTCGGGTGTAAGAGCATCCTTTCCCTCAAGGAATCCACAGACTGGTGGGGACGAGAAAGATGAACCGCCGTAAGGCTGCGCAACAATCCAGAAGAGACCGCCGGTGCCGAATAAAGAGGAACCCACGGTAGGCGCTCCACAAACCCTCGGCAGGGTCCTTTAAATTGCCTCGGGCTCCAGGTCTCAGTTACTTGCTTCCCAGGGCCCTTCAGGGTCTGACCCCAAAGCAGAGAGGTGGCTCATGCAGATCAGAGGCCCTCCGCAGAGATGCAGCATGCTGGGCCCAGGAGCACAACACGGTTCTTTAATGCTAAAAATAGCCCCGGTAAACAGGCTTTGATGACTCCCCACAGCCAGGATATGCGCGGGCTGAGGTTTCGGAGCACTTTTTCCGGAGCACCGCGCATTTCCTTCAGGCAGCACCACGCGGGGGGTGGAGGGGGGACGGGACCCGAGGGGCAGCAGGAGCTGGGCGTCTGGGGCGAGCGGGCAGGTGGCAGGGCAAACGCTCCTGACCGGGCCTCTGGGACCAGATCGTCCCAGGGCTGCTGGTCAGGGTGCATTTTTATTCCACCAGGGTTATTTTACCTCTGTTCCTAGTCTGGGAAGTCCCAGGAGTGTTTTGACTGGTCTTCAAACCACCCTGATGTGATCCTCCTGGCGCAGATGTGCTGTGCAGATGTGTCACCGGGTAGTTATCAACGAAAGGGCTTTCCTTTTACACCAATTCTTCCCTCCGGCCCACAGACCCACAACTACACCCAGCCCTGGCTGTGCTGACTGCAAAAGCAGACCCAGTCAAGCCATGAGGAAACTACTTTTTTTTTTTTTTTTTTTTTTTTGCGGTACGCGGGCCTCTCACTGCTGTGGCCTCTCCCGTTGCGGAGCACAGGCTCCGGACGCGCAGGCTCAGCGGCCATGGCTCACGGGCCCAGCCGCTCCGCGGCATGTGGGATCTTCCCGGACCGGGGCACGAACCCGTGTCCCCTGCATCGGCAGGCGGACTCTCAACCACTGCGCCACCAGGGAAGCCCGAGGAAACTATTTTCGAATCACTTACTGGGTCATTAGCCCCACCTTTAAACTCCACCATTGCCTGGTAGTAGGCTTGGGCTACCCTCACATCTTTGGCAGAAGGCACTGTGTTTTATCTGACCTTGCAGGCCTCCCAAAGGGCTTTGAAAGTCCACCATTAGAAATTCATTCCTTTATTCTGTGCATAACTTACTATCCTATCTCACTTCTCTGTGTTACCCTTCATAAGATGTTGTGCTGGGCTGGGGTCAGTACATACCTGCTGACTGACCAGAGTTTTTTGGTTTAAGTTAAGGGAATGATCTGAACAAAGCATCTCTAGAAGAGATTGTACGATTAGCTGCTCTCAGCCATTAACATTCTGGCATGAATCAGCCTCTCAGCTCTTCACCAAACAGGACAGAAAAAGGCCTTGGTTTGGAAGGTGAGTGGGGCAAGGGGGTGAGACAGGAAAAAAACAAAAAAGTAGAGGTGAAAGCCTGGGAAAAGAAGTCCGAACGGGGGGACCTAAGAGGGCACCAGAAACCATATCTGCCTCCACAATTTTCCCTCTGGTCTCACTCTCTCCTGCATGAAAAGGTCACGGCAAAAAACTAAAATCACTTGTCCCACATTTTAGTGTCTTTCCCTTAGTAGTCTAGAGACGAGGAAATCATAATCTCTTGTTAAGACTGATGTCTTCACTAAGCAAATGCCAGTGAATTAATAATAAACCTGACATTTGTCTTAGAAAGCTTGCTGCACACTGACCTCTAGCTCTCATGTAAAATGAATTTGATTTTACCTCCTATGAGTATGGGGGAAGCCAAAAATCAATTTTATAGTGAAAAGCCAGCTCTGCATAGCTACCACTGTTTAAGGCTCTCTGAATGCAGGAGTGAACCTCATCTGGTTACAGTTTGCGGAGCTCCTCTTGAAAGAGGATTTAAGACAATCAAGTGGTATTTCCACTGATGTTCCCGTCAGAGTGTGTTCTGTTCTCGGCCCAGCGTGGAAGCTAATATCATAAAGCTATTGTTTCAGTTTGCTTCCTGTGATACAAATCTCAATCGGCCGCCCAGACTCCCAGCCTGAATTTCTCAGCATTGAGGTTTCCTCTCCAACATTCCCACACAGAACAGCCTACTGTGAAAATCAAAGGGAAACGTGTTACTAAGTAAAGAAGAAACTTTTCTAAAGCAAAACCTGGTCTTTTTTAGCCTTTTGAACTCTGAAGTATGCAACCAGCTATTTCCTATCATAAAGTGAGCCAACATCGGCGCTCACCTTTGTTAGAAATGCTTCAATAATGGATCTGTGGTTTGTTTTGACTTGGGAAAGCTTGGCAACTCTGCATTTTGCTAGAAATTGCTAGAAGGTGGTAAGAGGACAGTAAGGGTTTACACTGGGTTTTCATTTACATCATTTTTCCCAGAAGACTACTCTTATTATAAATCAATTTGCTTGTTCATAGTAAGTTTTATCTCTTAAGCTATAACTTACTGAGAGCCCATATGTGGCAGGCAAGAGGAAAAGGGCTTTCATATCCAATGTCCACGGTAAGTACTGGTATCCTCTTTGTGCGGATGAGAAAGTAAAGCTCAAAGGTAGTCAAGAGGTTTTCACAAGGCTGCAGAGAAGGAAGGCAGCCCGACTGAGGTTCCAGGGCAGGTCCAACTGTCCACAAATCCTGTACTCCTTTTCGCTGCATTGCATGTTTTAAAGAAGCAAAATGTGATTTAAAAAGAACAAGATCCTGTCTCGCATACAATTCCTAAAAACGATAACAACAATTGGTCTAAAGAATGTGTGGCAGTGGCCTGGAAGAGAAGGCACAGAAAGCCATCCACCTCCTCCTCCCCCAGGTGATGCATGTTTTATGAGAACTGCTCCTTCAAGGACACCCAGACCAGATGGCCAAATGTGGACACTTTTTATCCTTTTCTGTAATTTCTTTCCTCGGGACTGAGAGGACCAGAGCTGACACGCTGAGGGCTCTGGTCAGTCCAGGGCCAAGCCCAGCCAGAGCACAGGCACTTTGCTTCCACACTTGCAACCGCCCTGGGAGGGGATGTGTTGATGTCTCGCTGTGGCCACTCTGGTCCTATCTCCCTGGGCATATCTGGCACACAGGGGGTTCACGCCAGCACACATGCAGGCAGATGTGCTCAGAGCCTCCAATATGTGTCCTGTCCAAGCCAACCCTGAACCACTGAGGGGGACGGTTATGCATGGGAGAGCTCGGAAACCAAGGCCGTGCACCAAGAGCAAGGGTAGAAACAGTCACTGAGTGTGTGAGGACCTCCTGCAGACCCCAATGCTCAGGGCCAGTCCCTGGTGCCTGTTTAACTTTGGTTCCTCCTCCAGGGGAGAACCCTCCCCTTCCCCCAGTCCTCAGCCCTCATGGACATCTCCGCCTGGCCAGGTTTGCAGAATGCTCCTGCCCTCCATGTCTCTCTTCCCATGGATTCAAAAGGACTGGAACTCCAGGCGCTAAATGTGTGACTTGGAGCAACCTTAACTTTGCTGTGCCTCACTTTTCATCATCTGTGAAATGAGGAGAAACATCCTACAAGTCCAAATTCAATCAGAGAGATGTCCCAGGATTAATGTATTACTCCTTTCGGGGCTCCCTGCTGGTGGAGGAACAGCGGGGGTGGTGGTGGAAGGAAGCAGCGACAAACCCAAAGAAATCGGTGTCTAAGAGGGGAATCCCAAGCATTGTAACAGGGAAGCTGAGATGCTTCTGGGTGTGGGGAAGGGGTCTCCGTTTAGTCATTAAGTCCTCCACTCCCTACTCTGTGCAGATGTAAAGATGATTCCAACACTACCGGACACTGCCCTCACCTGTCCTGGAGGACAAACTTCTTTAAAGGAGAAAAGTACACACGTGTCCTGCGATGGCATGTCCAAGCCTTTCTTATACTTCAGCCCATAGTTCCCTCTTCCTGTAGCATCTAGGGTGACAAGTCTGCCATTGCCTTGCCCTGTTTCTTTCAAAGTATTTATAGAGCAAGTCTCTGCCCTGGGTTCTCGCCCTCCCGTCTGCTCTTTCTCGAGACTCTTAGATTTGCAGTCCAGGGTTAGCCCTCCAACCCTTGGATCCACTGAGCTGTTGTCCTACTTTCTGAAAGTCTTCCCCCCATATCCTTCCTGTGCTCCAGGGCCCGGAATAGCACATGCCGGTCTGGCCTCCCTGCCTCACACTAGATTCCCTCTGCTCTGGGTTTCTTTCCCAGAATAGCCACTTCATAACAGGATGGCAGAGTCAACCCCACTCCAAGGCACGCGGCTCACTCGGGAACACTGAAAAGCCAGCACGAGAGGACCTTCCCTTGCCCCTCCTCCTCCACTCACCACCTTGGATGCTGCCACCTGCAGTGCCACAGCCAGGTGGGGTGCGGAGGGGCACTGCCTGCTGCCTGGTTTTGTTAAGAAACTGGCAGACTAGAAGGGCCTGTCGCATCAGACCTGACACTGGCAGAATCCCCAGGACACCTCTTTCTGGTCAGGACTAACAGGAAATGGTATTTTGAAGAAGGTGAGCTCTAAGGGGATAAAAAAAGTTTTGTGAACTTGAGACTTGCAGAGATTCTCAGGGGAGGTGAGAATTAGTTGGTTCTGAGGGGAGACTGTTACCTGTCAGGGGCTCCCCGGTGAGTAGCGTGGCTGGGTCTGGTGCTTTACAGACTTTCTCTCAGTTAATGCTTAAAGACACCCCATGCAGTAAGTATTTTAACCCCTTTTAACAGATGAGGAAACTAAGAGCAGAGACACTGCATACTTTGCCTGGCATCCTGACTAGTAAGAGGGAAAGGTCCTATGGGCGCACCTCCGCTCTGGAGAAAGTGGCCGCGGATAAGCACTAAGATGCTTCCTGAGGATTCACTCACCCTCGACTGGAGTGTGGGTCTGACAGCCAGAGCGCGGGAACTGGAAGCCAGCAAAAGCTGCCCTCACCCTCGCAGCCCTCTCTGTCCCCTCAGCTTCCAAGCACTCCCCTGGTCCTGCCCTTGCTCTTCAGCCCGTGGCTGTACTCACTGCAAAGGCCACTGCTGGAAAGATGTTCAACGAAAGAGAACGAAGAGCCAATGACGGCGTTTCTATGGGTGGAAGGTCTGCAGAGTGCGCGTTCCTGGGGAGGAAGACCTTCCCTCTGTGCCAGTGGCCTTCCAACTCTGGCCCAGTGGCACCTCCTGTGTGCGAGGGCACGTGGGGAAGGAGCCCGGGGGCCCGCAGCCTCACCTGAGGACAGGAGCTTGTGTGTACGCAGGAAGCTGATGGCCAGCCGCATGATGGAGGCCTTGTCCAGGTGGGAGCTCACGCTGTGAGGCAGGGGCAGCTCGTGGGCCAGCTCGTAGAAGACCTCCGTCTCCTTGCTCCGCCGGCACCTGGCAGCATCTCGGGACTTCTCCTTCCTCCTCTCCGAGCTACTCCTACATCGAGAGGCAGGGGTTAGTCTCTAGCACGTCACTTGTCATCCCATCACACCCCTGGTCACGACATCCCCGGGACTCCCCACCCACGGCACGGCCGGACCCTTCCGATGAGCTGACGCGGGCTCACGCCAGTCACCTGAGCCGCAGAGAGTCAGCTCTGTACTGTCAGTTCTGCCTTCACGCGTCTCGTGTCTTCTCGGCCGCCTTCCCCTCCTGCGCGCCATAGAGTCCACAACAGGGCTTCACGTGGGTGGGGTTTGAGCAAAGCCTTGCTGATTGAATCAATCCACTGGCAATGCCTGGGACCTGGTCCAGGGCTATCTGGGGACTGAGGTGAATGCCCAGGGATGGAGAGGGAAGGGTGAGGAAGCTGTGGCCAGTGGCCCAGATGGCTGTGTCAAAGCCTCTGGAGAACAAGATGAAGATCTGCTTCTGGATAAAATGCTCTCAGAGACAATGAAGCCCAGTATGGGACCTTAGATCCCATTTCGTATCAGAGAGTGATTTCCACCGTAAAAATCGAAAATGCCACTAGAGCCCAAGAACAGTCAGCCAGACACCCGTCAGTCTGATGTCCCGACGTGCACACCTGCTGAGGGTTAAAAAGGACTGAGCACAAACACGATTCCTCTTTAATCCTGCCAGCACAGGCTACCAGCAGGCCTCATTTTCCTTCTCCTTGCAGGACAGAGGGCCACTCACCAGCTCTGTACGTTTATATTATTTAACCTGATTAGCCTCAGTTTTCTCATCTGTAAAGTGGTAATACAGTACTTGCCCCACAGAGTTAATGTGAGGATTGAATATGATAACTTCTGTAAAATCTTTTTTTAATATAAATTTATTTATTTTTCATTTATTTTATTTTTGGCTGCGTTGGGTCTTCGTTGCTGTTCACGGGCTTTCTCTAGTTGCGGCGAGCGGGGGCTACTCTTCGTTGCGTTGCACGGGCTTCTCATCGCGGTGGCTTCTCTCGTTGGTGGAGCACGGGCTCTAGGTGCGTGGGCTTCAGTAGTTGTGGCACGCAGGCTCAGCAGTTGTGGCTTGCGGGCTCTAGAGCACAGGCTCAGTAGTTGTGGTGCATGGGTTTAGTTACACCGCGGCATGTGGGATCTTCCCAGACCAGGGCTCGAGGCCATGCCCCCCGCGTTGGCAGGCGGATTCTTAACCACTGTGCCACCAGGGAAGCCCCCAACTTCTGTAAAGTCTTTAGTGCCAGGCCTATCCCAATGGCAAGCAGTCAATTTTAGCTAATATCAATAACAAATATATTCATGAAAAGATCATCGTGAGAGTAAAAATGTTACAAAAGAGTACAGTATAATCCTATTTTCATGGCAATGTATTATACATAACACTTCCTATACTAATAACTGTTATTCTTACAGCTATCACGTATATGGTACTTACTATGTTCCAGGGACTGTCTTAAGCACTACTGCACTGGCTTCTTTAATTCTCACAACTACCCTTGGAAGTAGTTGTTATTATTACCCCTAATTTACAGATGAGGAAACAGGTCCCTAGAGACTAAGTACAGTCGTCCCCCTTTATCCACGGGGGACTCATTCCAAGCCTCCCAGTGGATTGCCTGACCCCGTAGATACTACCGAACCCTACCTGTACTATGTTTTTTCCTATACTTAATGGGCAGGTAGCGTATATAGCACAAATAGGCTGGACAAAGGGATGATTCATGTCCTGAATGGGATGGTGGGACACTTCATCATGTTATTCAGAACGGCATGAGACTTAAAACCTATGAATTGCCTATTTCTAGAATTTTCCATTTAATATATTCAGACTGGGGTTGACTGTGGGGAACTGAAACCATAGAAAGTGAAGCTGTGGATAAGGGGAGACTGCTGTAAGTCACCTGCAGCCTCTGCGCAGGTAAATGGGGAAGTGGGGCTTTGCACCGGGCAGCTGGGCCCCGGAATCCAGGCTCCTCTCCATCAATGATGTCTTGCCTCCCTAGGCTCAAAAATGTTACAGTGTCAGGTCAGTGAGGTTAGGAGGAATTTTTTTCTTAGTGCTTCTCTGTATTTTCTTATGTTTCTATAAAAAAAAACAAAAACCTGTATTTCTTGTTTAATAAACAAGTTTGTCTTTATTTTTTTAAAAAGGTGTCCAATGTAGTTCACGGCTCTCAAGGCCTCACCCAACCGGCTCCAGCTTGCTCTGTCTATCCTCTCTCCTGAAACTTCCAAAATCAGGGGCTGCTTCTCCTTTTGTTTGGCTGTACAGCCTGTTATCTGGACTGAAAATTCAGTATTTTGGGATTCCCGGAATGTTGACACGCCGCCTCTCAAACCGCCAAGATGTGGGGCAGAGGCACTGTTTTGACTTTACCACATGCTTCATTTTAGAAAAACAAAACAACCAGCTCCTTGGATGGATCAAGCCTCATAGACTCAGACTGCAGGAGGAAACTCCAACAGCTGTTAATGCGTCAGGAAGAACCTTCAGAAAAATTGTGAAACGAGTGAAATTGCTTTTCTTGTCCTATCTCCCTTTTCTGTTTCCTTCACCCAATGCACGTTTCCTCCTCTGCCCCTGACTTCCAGCTCTCAGAACTCTCGTCCCTGCACCCCATGCCTTCAGAACCTGCCCTTAGGATCACCCTGCTCTTCCTCCAGCCTGTAGTGGCAGTTTGTATACTAGTCCCCCTCATTTGCATTTTAATCCCGACCTCTGATTGTGGAGCGAAAACAGTTGTTCGAGGTTTGCACGCATCCTGGCCCAGGAAGGGAGGGTGGGAAGGGGACAGGATGCTACAACTGTACCCATCACACCTGCGTGTCATGAGAGCCAGCGTCTTCAGGACACTGGATTCCACTCTCCAGCACAACCGTCGTGCTCCCCAACAGAAGCATCATCAACACATGACCAGCCATTAGGAGTCTCTAGAGAAGGCCTCCTGGGTGAAAGAGATACCAGCACATTTACATCGATGTGACATTTACATCAGTGTCTGCATGCACAGCGCTTCCCTTTGCCATTGCCCCTTCTTTGAAGTGGAAGAGCAGACAGAGAGGAAGAGCCAGGGAAGGAAAAGGCCGTCTGGAGTCGGTGCTCTGTCTGCCAATGGCCTTTGAGATTTGGCTCCTACTACATTCCCTTGGCCACACAAATGTTTATTGACACCCACTTTTGTGTCGGGTGCTGCACTGAGAACCTTCCATGTATTACCTCATTATAATCCTCTTAACACAATTATGGTAGGTATTGTGAGCGTATTTACACACTTGGGAACTGAGGCTCAGACATCATCCGTAACTTCTCAAGGTCACAAAGCAAGTGCCTACATAAGCTCTTGGAGGGTGTACAGTCAGTGAGCAGACACTTAGATGTCCTGAGACATGTGGGTGCTCCCTGTACAGTCAGTGGGCAGACACTTAGATGTCCTGAGACATGTGGGTGCTCCCTGTCTAATTCCATCCTCACCCCCTGCATATGAGATGGGCAAGGCAGGCACTGCTGTTGTCCCCATTTCACAGATCTGGAAACTGAGGCTCGACCAGGTTAAGTTACTTACTTAGGGCAGTTCTGCTAATTAGCGGTAGAGCTAGGGCTAGAAGCCATCTCTTCTCAGGCCAATACATACTCTTTCTACTGCTTAACAGTTGGAGGTAGTGGCTTTAGCAAGAAATAAAGAAACAGCAACATCTTAACGTTTAGAAAAAGAAAGGTTGAGAATCACATGCAGTCTCTGGGTTTAAAAGTCTGAGCTCCACTTTAGCTACTTTGTTTTTGCAGTTGTGCTCTGGGACCAGCATGACTTTAATTGGATTATCTAGTTAACCTTGACACAGCCCAGAGATATCTGTCTAACGTTGACTCTGGGAAGAACAGACAAACATGTGTAATGCTGCCATATTGAATTAGCAACACGGAAGAACAAGAATAATTAATGCTAAGTGTAAAGGTGAGACCTGCCTTGGCCTAGCTGATGCACCCAGTTGACTTCCTCACCCCATCTACCCCAGGTTGGGCCTCTCAAGCCAACAGATCAGGGGACGGGAAGTTAGGAGGACTGGTGTTTTAACGTGCTGGCCATACACTATCTAGCTATCTGATGTTGAACAAGAAAATGCATTCTCGGTGCCCTGACTGCCTCATCTCTGAAATGGGAGCCAGCTCGTGTCTTCTTTGTCAAGATCAAACGAGATGAGGGTAGAAGGGTTGGAAGTACTAGAAAGCTCTCCACCAATGAAACCCTCAAGACAGATAGTAATGATCCCACTGCCAGGCTAATCTGAGCATTAGTCACGGTCAGACTTTGGCCCTACAGCTGCTCATTGCCAAGTCAATGCTGTCTCAGGGCTGCAGGTGTATTTGTCGGTCAGGCTGATTTTGATTAGTTTGTTGGGTCATGCAGCTGACCCTTCTTAGGTCAATGAGGCTTCATTGTGCCTTATTTTCTCTCCCTAGATGGGTGTTAGAATTCACTGCAATAGACCGGAATTTTTTTTTTAATGATAATTCTAGACATGGCATATTAGAATTCTCTGGGTTTTTTGTAAAAAGATATTTTATTTAAGTTTTCCGGATCATCAGAAAAGACTCAGAAATGTATTTCTTATTCCAGTTGCTCTTTCTACAAAGTCCCTGCTCCTGTCTTTCTTGGTGGTCCTCCTGAGACCACAGGGGGTTCCTGCACAATAACATGGTATACGGAACACACCACATGAATGTGGCCCTGGCTGACTGTGTCTCGCGTGGACCCAGAAGTGTTTACTGAGCTCCGTTCCGGACCTTGTGGAGGTGCACATTCCTTGTTCTCGAGGAGTACGCAGTCTGTTTGGGGAGCCAACAAGTTGAAACATGCCCATGAACCAGAGAAATAAACACAGGCAATAAGCGCGATAGGTGGTTAAGATAAGAAACAAGCTGATGTCAGCAAACAAGGTCAGGGCAGGCTACCCAGTGAGGCAGGAGTCCAGCTGATCCTAGAAGGACAAGTGGCAATACCTTACAGTGTCTGAGGGGTACAGAAAGCCCATTTTTTACACTTTATCTCATGTGAGCCTCACAAAACGCCTGAGAGAGAGAAACTCCTATCCCCATTTAATAGATGAAGAAGTGGAGATTTCGAGAGGTAGAGTGACTTGCTAAAAGACATTGTCTCAAACCTAGTTCTTCTGGGTCCAAGATCAAAGGTTCTCCCCTGGCAGCAAGGAAACTGCTATTTATTGTCTACCTTGCCACCAAATGGATGTCCATGTACACTACGGGAAGACGAGAAGGGTGACGATTTGGAAAAGATACAGCGACGTAAAGACTCCATGGTGGGGTAGCGGGGAGATGCTGCCCTTAGGTGAGCACCCACTCACCTCGGAAAAAGACCTGGCACCTTAGGTGTAGGATTAAGAGCCAATACCCGAGCTCAAATGGAGTGTGAGTAGGAAGAAGGGGAATCGGTGCAGGACGCAGCCTGCATCACGCACGGCTGGGCGTGCGGTGCAGTGCCATCCGAGGTGCCTCTACAGTGCTCCATAAAAAAGCTGCAGGTCCAGCCTGCACGAATGTCTCTCTCCAAGCTACAGGTGGAGGACAAGCGGTTTCTCTCATTCTGGGGGGACATTTCATATACACAAATTTATACGTATTCTCCCCAAGTTAAAAACTCAAATTCTGAAACACTTGATCCCAACTAAGGGAAAAAAACCACTTAGGGACCAGGCAGCCAACCAAAAGCTAAGACAAAACTGACGGTCCTACAGCTTCAGCGTGCACATGCTATAACTCAACCAGGGAAAAGCCGCTTTGCCCAGAGCTTCATTATCTTAAAAAGTTCTCCCTAACTTTGGGGTTATTGCTCTAAGCCTGGCTTAGAGATCCCTACTTAAGTCAGTAATGGAACCATTATCAGCTCTTGGTCAGCCTGGCTTGCGGCCCCCAAGCTGTCACCCACCGCACCAACGGGGCTGCTTGCTTAATGAGCCATAGTCTTCTGATCTTTAGCGTGATTAGGGCTCCCACGCCTAACGCCTGTGGGCCATCAGGGTATAAAAACAATACACCTGTTCCCTATAAGGTTCGAAGGCTTAGAAGCAGAATGGATTTCAGCAGGTTAAGGAGAAAGACTGAAGCTAATTAAACCAGCTTGGATCAGTCTATTGGCTGGTGGTGAAATTCTAAGCTGGTGCCAATTTGCAGAAGGCTGTAAATGAATGAAATGAAGGTCAAATGCAATGGGGAGGGGGCTTTTGAGACGCTTCACTGAGGCTGTGCCACTGCTGCAGGAGGGCTGCCTGAAGGAAGGAACGTGCCAGCTTCAGGTCCCAGAGATCAGGACCAGTGGCTGCCCTACACCTAGGGGTTGATTGCTTCATGGATTAAATTACAGAACAGGACTTCCCTGGCGGCGCAGTGGTTAAGAATCCACCTGCCAATGCAGGGGACGCAGATTCGAGCCCTGGTCTGGGAAGATCCCACATGCCGGGGAGCAACTAAGCCCGTGCACCACAACTACTGAGCCTGTGCTCTAGAGCCCGCAAGCCACAACTACTGAAGCCCGCATGCCTAGAGCCCGTGCTCTGCAACAAGAGAAGCCACTGCAAAGAGAAGCCCACACACCGCAAGGAGGAGTAGCCCCGGCTCGCCGCAACTAGAGAAAGCCTGCGCGTAGCAACAAAGACCCAACACAGTCAAAAATAAATAAATAAAATAAATAAATTTAAATAAATAAATAAATTAGAGCAGAACCAAAGCCGGTGCTTCTCAATCCTAGCTGCTCACAGCCATCATTAGAGAAGCCTCAAAAAACTGATGCCTGGGTTCTACACCTGCCCCCAGAGAGTCCTGTTTAATAGGCCTGCCGCGCAGCCTGTTAAGGGGTTTTGAAGCTTCCCATGTGATCCTCCTGTGCAGCCAGGGCTGGGGACCACTGTTGCAAAGCAGTCAGCTTTAAAATAAAAAGGCTGTTTTTGTGTGGGTTGTTTTGTTTTGTTTTGTTGGTGGAAGGAAAAGGAAACTGATATTTACTGATCACTGGGGCTAGGTGCAGTTCATAAACATTCTCATCTGATCCTCATCTCATCCTCATCTCATTGGTCAGATTTCTCATCTGACCAATGCAGTGGCATTGGTCCCAATTTTGCAGAGCAATGGATCTCAACTTTAGCCTGCAGAAGAATCACCTGGAGGGCTTCGTAAAAGGTTTCTGAGCCAGTGATCACCTGTCTTTGGAGGACTGAAACCCTGATCTACTTCTTAAACCTAACCACACCTCTCCCCCTACCATGCACTGTGGCCACACTCAGCTAATTTGGAGTCACCATCATAAACCAAACAGTTATTTATCTAGGAGCTCATGTGGCCATCACTGTCCCAGAGGCTATGACTGACAGAAAGAGGGAGGTGAAAATAAGGAGACAGGCTTGAAGCGAGGCCACATAAAAGGCAACAGCCCCTCAAAATAGCCACCTCGGGAGAAGGTACAAACTTTATTCTGGTGAAATGGCCACTGCTCTAAGTATTTTGGGAGGTCCTTTAGAAAGAACCTCAGAGTCACACAAGAAAATCAATCATAATACTTCATAGAGCATACATCTTTTTTTTTTTTTTCCCCCCGGCACGCGGGCTTCTCACTGTTGTGGCCTCTCCTGTTGCGGAGCGCAGACTCCGGACACGCAGGCTCAGCGGCCATGGCTCACGGGCCCAGCTGCTCCGTGGCATGTGGGATCTTCCCGGACAGGGGCACGAACCCATGTCCCCTGCATCGGCAGGCAGACTCTCAACCACTGCGCCACCAGGGAAGCCCGAACATACATCCTTTTAAACCCCAAATGACATTATCCTGTGTAGCCACCAGACTTGGCTGTGGATGGGTCTCAGTTGTTTGAAAGAATAAAATATGCCCTCAAAGATAAGGCCTTGCCACAATTGAAAGTACTGAAAAGAATGGTCTTTGGCTCTGAAGGCAATTCCAAAGGAGTGGCAAGATATTTTAAAAGACGGTGGTGGTGGCCAACTTTCTGGGATATTCTGATGTTTGCCGAAGACAGTAGTGATGCGTAAGGGAATCTATTATATAGATTATATATTATATAGGAGAGGAAAGGGCATCAAAGTTAGCCAGTCAAAATGGAAGAAATTACATTAGCAAATTCAGGCGAAACTGGGCAGATCAGACAGAACTCCACAAGGGGGAAAGGCATCAATACACTTCAAGACACATGCCTCTGTGAGAGGCCTGGTCTCTGCGCTGAAAGAGAGCACAGCCCAACTGAGAGATAAGACTAATACTCCAGACTAGTGTATCAAAAGCCCTAAAAGCAGGGATACAAAGAAGAGGTCAGGGCTGGAGTGGCTAAAACAAGAACAGGTATTTTCACTCAGCCCTGCCCTGAAGGAGGAATCCTGGGAAGTGTCTCATTTCTCAACCTCCCCACCTCCCCTCCCCTGGGGCTACGCCCCCAGCTCCCTGACCCACTCTGGTGGTCTGTGCCCCTGAAGACAGGGCCTGGACTGCATTCAGAGCTGACAGTAATGTCTGGGGCCCACCCAACATGGCCCTCTAATGGTCAAATCTGCTCGGGGCCCACTGGAGATGCTTATCTGGTGGCCTTCTGGGCCCCAGGCAGCCTTGGGGAAGAGAGCAGCAGACCCAATTACCAAGCAGCCCCATAGGTATAGCCCATCTGGGGCTCCAGATGACCCAGCTCCTTACGTCATCTGAGGACATGTGCAGTCTCCAGCCCAGCTGGGAAGAGCGCGCATGCACAGGAGTGACAGTGGCGATCTGTGCCTGTGCTGGCTTCACCAAGCCCACACCGTAGCGGGCTTCCCTATCCAACATATTAGTGAGGAATACGGCCTTACATTTGTATCACTCATTACACCTTACAAAGCACTTTGTATGTTAATCTGTAAATCTCGCCCAGCGAGATACAAAGAGCGGGCACCGTTATTCCCATTCTAGAGATGAGGAAAACTGAGGCTCAGAAAGGTAATGGGAATGTGTGGAGCTGGAACCAAACCCCTGAGCTCTGACTTTTTCAAGGACATGTGAACAGAGAGCCCATTGGCAAGCAGCACTAGCTGTGTCACACAATTGGAAATAGACCTTCATTATGCATTACCATCTCATAACCTAGTTTAAGGTATCACTTTTTAAAAAGGCTTTGGTGGAATAAGGGTAATGCATATTTAGTGCAGGCAATTTTGAAAATACAGAGAGGTATAAAGAAAAGAACTGAGCTCTCACTGGATTTATGCTCGTTACTTAACATTTTATCGCATTTTACAGAACTCTTTAGAAATATTCCTAACAGCCAGCAATATCATATTGTATGGGTGGATCACAATGCGCTCGACAGATGTTCAGAAATGA
This sequence comes from Delphinus delphis, assembly GCF_949987515.2. NCBI lineage: Eukaryota > Metazoa > Chordata > Mammalia > Artiodactyla > Delphinidae > Delphinus > Delphinus delphis. The sequence goes on from NC_082694.2 coordinate 52,592,190, forward strand.
TTTCTAATTTCCAGCTGTTATAGATAACACTAATGAGAACTACCTTTGTATCAGGTGTTGCTGTTTAATTTATTTTTATAACACAAGATGACATATCCGGCTTGCCGCCAGCTCCCCATGGCTTCCTCACCGTGATCGCCTCTGAAAGTTGAGGAGACGAACTTGGTAACAGCATCTTCAGGATCATGGCCACCATTACTGAATGTGGAGCCCCAGAGGAAGTGCTGCAGAGGGAGATACCCGGGGAAGGAAAAGCGGGGTGTGCGCACTGTCTCAGCAACGTTCCCTGCCCTCTGACCGGCTCTCTCGGGCTTCCTCTTCCCCTCATGCAGTGTCCAGGTTAAAACGTCTGAAGAGAGAGGACCAACTGTCCTGAACCTGGAGAATCCAGTTCTGCGAAGATGGCCACTCTTGTGGGTCAGCAGGACCTCATGCCCCAGTGTAAAAATAAGGTTTTCTTTCCGCCTACCCCGATCTCAGCATGTCTAGTGCACTGATAGAGAAGACTCCCCATGAAGACGGGAGGAAGGCGTGCGTCCACAAGGAGCGTTTGCCTGGCTCCCCACTGTCCTCTCCGGCCTCTGATGCCCGCTACTGCCCGAGCCCCTCCACTGTGCAGACTCCAGCTGAGGGACTAATTAACCTCAGCAAGCCGAAGGGCTGCTGCTGCTACAGCTAAGAACCACACGCAGCGCTTGTCGTCGGATAAAGGACTCTCACCACACTGCCTCTGACTTAATCCTGGAACAACCTGGGGAGGAAGGAGTGTATCATCCCTATTTCACACATGACGAAACAGACTCCAAGGACATGTTAGTGACATGCCTGGTGTCCCCCAGTGATGGACCTAGCACTCAAACCTGCCATTTGACCCTAAATCCTATACTCTTGATGGCAATCAGGCAACCTTCCCCAAAATGCCCATAAGCAGATCCCTTTCGCAAGTTCACAAGGTTCAGCTGAGCCGGGTGTATCGGGGGTGAAACCCTCTAAGGATGCTTAATTTGATGAGCTCCTGGTCTGGGAAGCAGCAGAGGGGACATCCTGGTCACCCTCTTGTTCTAGGTCAGATCCACGATGACAAACCAGGCCCAGCGGGATCATTTGTCTCTGCTTGGAGATGTCTGTCTCACAAAGGAAAAAAGTTCCTACTTTGCTCTCAGCATCTACAGACACCACAGGTTACAGGTTGTTCTCAGCATCTACAGACACCACAGGTTACAGGTTTCACTCTCGCTATAGACTCTTTTCCTTGGTCCGCTTCCTTGGACGTGAGGCTGTTTCCCCACACCCAAGCTGGTACGCGATCTGATTTAGGGTTTTCCTTAAGGCTTCTATCCATCAGCAGCCTACTTCCTCTGGATCCCACAAGCTTCCAACAGCACAGTCTAGGGTTTGGCTCAAGCCATTCTGCCTATGCAGCCATCCTGTTCCTACAACACTGCCTTCAGCTAAGAGAACTGACAAAGAAATTGCACAGAAGGATAAAGAAAAAAGTGCCCTGCCCCAGATGTAAAATGGATTTCCCAGCATGAGGCAAGCACTTTCTCTAGAGGGAGTGGGGAGCAGCTTACCGTCCCCTTGGTGGCTAACACCTAGCGCCTGCTCTTCCCCTCGCCACACCTTTCCTGGAGGACACACTCTTCATCCCTAGACCTAACTGCACTCATCTTCCAGGACCTCCCACCGCCCATTTTCTCCAGGAAGCCCTCACCTGCGCTGACCTCTCCGCATCCCAGTTCAGAGACTCTGTGCTGCACCATCCGGCCCTGCGTTGTTCTCCACTCACTTCACTTCTGTAGCTTTTGTCCCCCTAACTAGACCACCTATTCTGGAGGGAAAGGACCCCATTATCTGTTCTTCTGGAGTCCTCTAAAGCATAATTAGTACAAAGTGGTACAAATTGGAGACATTAGATAAAAACCACTTAAATGATTTCTGTTCTGTGAACTCTTCAAAGTCGCTTGCTGTTCTAGATCATTCATAAAAATCTAGTACTTCCCTTGTGGCTCAGTGGTTAAGAATCTGCCTGCCAATGCAAGGGACACGGGTTCGAGCCCTGGTCCGGGAAGATCCCACGTGCCGCGGAGCAACTAAGCCCGTGCTCCACAACTACTGAGCCTGCCTGCCACAAGTACTGAAGCCCGTGCACTTAGAGCCTGTGCTCCACAACAAGAGAAGCCACCACAATGAGAAGCCCGCACACAGCAACGAAGACCCAATGCAGCCAAAAAATAAATTAATCAATTACAAAAAAAACAAATAAACAATGGAAGACATAAAAATTCTAATCCAATTCCTAATTAGAAAAAAAGATTTCCATCTGGGAAGAGCCGTAGTTCAGAGACACTCAAAGATGTTTGTGTGTGTGTGTTTCCCCAGCTCTTTGAATCAAAGTTGGGGTCTGAACTAGCGCTGCTGACAGTTGCCAGTGGGGTCACACAGTCTAGAACGTCTCAAACTTGACTCTGCCCACGAATCACCCCAGGATCCTGTTACAATGCAGTTTCTCACTTAGTAGGTCTGGGCTGGGGCCTCAGGTTCTGCATTTCTAACCTCAGGTTCTGCTCCTAGATGATGCTGATTCTACTGGTCTGTGTCCACAGTGTAAATAGAAAGAGACCCGGGGACACATGAGATCTGGAGACCAAGGACATGAGGGAGATACCAGCGTCTGGCTGGGTCAGTGCTACTCGGATGCTGTCCTTATCCATCCACAGCCACCCAAAGTCTGACAAGGCAGGTCTCCTCTTCTGCCAGGAAGCATCTTACTTTTTATATTTCTTTATGGGATTTCACTAAGTCCTACTTTGGTGCCCCTCTCTCCCTTCACATCTTCCCCACCGCTATCATCTCACCCCTTCTTATCTCTTAAAACTCCATGCCTTGGGGCCAGTTCCAGCCCTACTTCCCCCAGCCACTTCCCTGGCCACCTTCACTCCCTTCTCCAAGGGGCTTCCTGCCCAAATTTCTCACTGGCCCTCATTAAAGGGTCTTGCTGGCTTTTCTATGCAAACCTCCTGCTGCTATAACTAGACTGTAAGGACCTTGGTGCCTTGGTGGGTGGGGCACAGACACACATCTTCTACTTCTGTGCATCCTTCATGGGACCTTGGACCAGGGCAGACAAACTAAGTGAATATTTGCTGCTTGACTGTAAGGACAATTCAAGTGTGCCCTTTACTCTTCTCCTTTCCCTCTCCGGGAGGAAAGAAAATGTGATCCCTGGTGCCTTGGCCTCCATCCCCAGCCCTGGAGACATTAGATAAAAGTCTTGCTCCTCTCCCGGGAGCTGCAGCTGGGTCAGCTGAGACTGTGTTTCGTTCTCTGCAGCTCCTCTCCCCTTCAGGGAAGAGTTAAAGCGCTGGGAAGTCTGCTTCCCACTTGGAAATCTCCATTTCCTCACGCAGCGTGAACAAGAGAACATCTATGGACAGAGGCCGAGTGAGCCAACTGCACAGGGAGTGAACTCACTCTGAATGGGGCTGTTCTAACGCCCGCCAAGTCAAGTCATTAAGATGCCGTCCCTGAGGTGCAGCCCCCAGCGTCACCTCGAGATAGCCCCTCAAATCTTGTCGGCAGAGAGGATGAATGGTGAGTCCAGAGCCTGGTGAAAGCAGGCTCTTTCATGAGCGGGGGTGAGGGGGACAGGACCCCTGCGCTGGCACCCTCATGGGGGCCGGGGTGCTGCAGAGGAGGCAAAGCAGAAGGCCTCCTGTCTCCCACTCCCTCCCCGCCACACCACACGGAAGTAAAATTAACCCCATGCTTTACACCGAGTTGCCCAAACAATTGCTCCTCAAAAGGCAACCAAGGACTGGGGTGGGGGGTGGGGGCGGGGGGGGGAGTAATAACATTAGAGAAAATATGTGCAGTGCCAAAAATAATCACTGTGTCATGAGAAAACAGAACTGGGCTGCCTCAGGGGCCAGCGCTGGGTATATTCAGGAAGGAGGGGGCAGCAATTCCCCTGGCAGTGTCGTCAGACATTCTGGCTGAAAAAAACTTAAAAAGCCAAAACTGGAATAGACAGTTGTCAGAGGGAACTCTTCTCAAGTACTGAACATGATTTTAAGGGTCAGTTCTCTCTTCTTCATTTTAGACACTTTAATTTCAAAGGAAACAACATCTGTTTAGTCTTTTCATCAGGACTGATGCCTGATCATATGTTAATAGTGAAACACCCATAGGATCTGCCTTACTAATCCCAATTGGATGCCAGAACTTCTGGTGCCTGGTCTTTAGAGCATTTCAAAGCAGCAAGAGAAGGGTGGGATCTGAACGGGCTCTCTCATTCCTCCCCCCATCCCATAACCCCTTCTAGCCTCCCTGTCTACAGAATGAAGAAAGTGAGCAAAGGCAAAATAAAAGGAGAGAGAAAGGAACCCAGAGAGAACTCAGAGACCCTTTCTCTCCTTTAGAACCACAATTTTCAGCCTGTTTATATGGTCACAGGTTAAGCCTTTGCTTTGTCCCATTTCTGCCCTGTCATACTACGATGTGAAGTGAGATGTTCACACACATTTAACAAGCTACACTCCATCTTTTGGTAGAGAAGTCATCAAAAACCATGGGAAATGCCAAGAAGTCTTCCCCATATTACTATCATGCTCTCAAATGATAATATTGAGCAATCTGGGAAACAGGGTTGTGGCTTTTTTTCCCCCAGCAATAGCTTTTTCTCTCCACTCATTCAACAAATATTTGTGAATCTCTTTTCACGTGCTGGGGCTGTGAGCAATAGAGCGAAAGATGGAACGACCACTCCTGACCTCAGGGCGCTTGCAGAGAAGTGAAGAGTCGAGTCCCAAAGGCCTGGCCCAGTGGTCAGTGGATGCCACGGGAGTTTGAGCAAAGAGAGTCTGCAAGGCTGGACAACATGGGGGGAACGCGGCACCGGAGGGGGCATTCGAAGGAGGGGCAGTTACGGGGGCGGGGGGGGGGCAATCACGAGGGCAGGAGGAATGAGAACAAAGACACTGCTGGGGAGTGAGCAGGGGTGCCGGTGTTCAAGAGACGGGCTGGAGGGGAGGGTGCAAGATGGGAAAAGTCAGAGTGGGGAGAATGCCTTCACTCAACACACATGGCTGAGTGACCACAAGATGCCAAGCACAGAGGAGGGCTGTCAACAACAAGAGAACTGGGAACTAAAGCGATGATCAGGTAACTGCCTACCCCACTGACTAGTTAGCGGCCGAGGTACCAGGTGGTGGGCAGCGCAGAACCCAGCCTGGATCCCTCTTCTGCTGGCTGTGTTTTTGCCACATGGGACAGCGAATGTGAGAACCGCTCTTCCTTGGGAGAAAAGCCAGGGGAAACAAGTCCCTTTGTTAAGAGCTCTAAATATGGCAGCAACCCTTGGGCCACCACAAGCTGGAGCCTCGGCTCAGCCCGCAGAGACGTCAGCAAGGCATTCTTGCTGAATAGTAACTCAAACGCTACCCATGGGATGAAAACAAAACTGGACCAAGGGTGCACGCCTCCTCTGGCTCCAGGGGTGTTGCATTTATTTTCAGACTTTAGCCCCCGTCCCCTAGCTGTTTCCCCTTGCCCCTCACCTCCTTGACCACTAATCAAGAAGAATACACTTCCAATCAGACCTCAGAGAGAGGAACAGCACACCAGCGCAGCCCCCTTTTCCCCCGAACCATTTCAGCATGTCATCCCCCTATTGAAAAAAGAGGAGTGGCTCCCTACTGCCCTCACGATGAAGTTCAAGCTCTAGATACCCCTCAAGGTCTACCAGCCCCGGCTTTGCTTTCCAACCCTAGTTGCCACACGTCTGCAGCACACCCCGTGCTCCAGCCAGACAACACTCTGCACCACCACCCATAACTCAGCTCCCCACCTGCCACCCAGCTATTTTTTTCCCATCTGAAATGTGATCCTTCCTTTCCTACATTCCAAATCCTATACTTTCAGAACCAACATAGGCCCACCACCATCAGAGGTTTTCCTGATCACACTACCCAGCCCACGCTGATCTCCCCCTCTCACCCCTGCCCTGAACGCCTGGAGAACTGAGCTGTTTCACTTAACTGCAAGGTAGCGTCACCTTAGTATTCCTCATCTCAAGGATCTTCTCTGAGGGCAGAGGCAAAATTTCAAGCCGCTTATGTATGACAGAGGCTGGCACTGCATCTTACCCCAAAGATAACAATTTCGTCTAGCTCTTTCAGATACACACGGCGAGCTGGATGAAGGCTAAACCAGCCGTGATCCCCCAGCAGTGGGATTAGGATTGCAGAGTTATAATGCTTTGCTGCTTTCTGGGTAGAAAGTGGGTTAATAAAGAGGTGTGATGGTGGCTGCATTCATCACTAGGTTACCTAATATCCGATGACTCCTCGCTGTTCCCGGGAAACAGATCCCCATACCCTAAGGAGGTTTTCATATGAAGCTGCTGGCTGTGCCTGCTGTCCACATCACAGGGGGTGTTCAGTGAGCCAGATGCCAGTCAGCTTTCACTGACATTGGTGAACAAGTGCGGACAGCGGTGGCCCCCTCCTTCCCTACTCCCCCTTCCCCTCCTCTCCCTCCTCTTCCCTACCCTCCAGATGAGATCAGGGAGGTTTCTGCCTCTGACCCCACCTCCCTGACACAACAGAACCGTCTGTTGCCCAATACCACCCATTGCCCAAAGCCCTCATGTCATATGTGTAGATGACCTTCTGGGAGTTAGATTTCTGGTAAGGAGGATGCCAGGGCTTGGCCAGGGTTCCACCCCTTCGGTGATGTAACATGGAGGTGAGAAAATGGGCCAACCCAAGAAAAGAAAAAGAAAGAAAGCTACCAAACACAAAAATCCTAAGGGAAAAGAACCAAACAATTTAAAAACCCAATACAATCCTAAAGGTAAGCAAGTAGGGTTGGAGAATAACCCACACTTTGGAATAAACCATTAGCTAAAACGTCAATGTTTAAAAATCTAGTCCCCTAACCTCAACCCCACCCCCTAACACACACACACACACACACACACACACACACACACACACACACACACACACACACACACACACACACACACACACACCAGACCAGGAGGGGGTTAACAGAACCCAGCTGCTCCCCTTATCTGACTAACCTGCTAATGGCAAATCTCTGGTACTGAGATTCTATCAGTGATTGCTGCAAATCACTTTTATTAGAGATAATGTCATTTTTACTTCATTATCCAGCCCAGCAGTCAAAGAGAAAATAAGTCGATATTATTTCTGTGAAACACCAGTTCTGTCCATTAATGCTGACAGGTGACAGGGAACTGAAGCTCTTGCCTACACTTTTCAGGAGATTTTGGTCAAAAGACTGGGAGGTTAACCCTCAGAAGCCTGGGCCAAGCAGAGCGCCCTCAGCAGCCCTTTCCCCACAGACTCTAAAGTGAAGCCTGGTTTCTGTGTTTGGGACGCTGGCCCCCTGACTGCTCGGGAAAGGGCCGGGGGCTGCACAGCCCTATAACATCCAGGCAGGCGAGTGGGGCAGCGCTGCTAATTCCGCTCTGCAGAAAGCAATAATTAACATGTGAGTCAGCAGCACAGAAAGACTTTAAGCCCAGGGGAAAAACAGCCCCAAAGTCCCTGTAGCCTCAAAGGCCACAGTGGGTTTGATTAAACCATTTAGAAGATTAGCCCCCATGTGGGGAGACCTGAGTGGAGGGGCGCTGTGTAACCCTGGTGGTGGTTCTCATGACTTGTGTCTCAGCTGTGCCTGGGACACTGCAAATCCCGCTGCCGGTGCGAAGGAGGATAAGGTTCATTTCTCCAGAATCAACTAAGAAATGCTCTTTTCTGTGTTCCTGCTTGGTTGTTTCTAATTATTTAAAAAATGCCAGATGCAGCTCTGGTTTCATTGGAGTGACTTCTGATCGCCTTCGAGATTGTGACAAACCCATCTGTCCTGTACACACTACATCCCCCAACTTTGCGGCATGTAGAAGAAAGTCCTAAAGCAACCAGTGTTTTAAAAAGGCACCATCACTGAGCTCAAAGAGCAAGTACTCCTCTGCATTTTAGCTTTTTGGCAAGAAGTTCGGCTCTTTGGAATTTAAATCCCATCTGGCATTTATGTTTGGTGAAATTTTGCTTTCATTAAGTCAACATTTATTGAGTGTCCACTCGGCACTGGGGGATACAGAAGGAAAGACAGGTCCCTGCCCACAATGAGATGACAGCCTAGTGAGGGGGATGGACAAGCAGGCCAGGGCATGGGTCAGATGGACCACCTGGGCTTGGGAGCTCAGACGCTTCCTCTGTGACCCAGGGCAAGTCACTTAGGTTTCTCTAAACCTCAGTGTCCTGTAAAACAGCTCCTCTCAAAGTCCCTGCCTCCTGGGCTCTTGTGTGGAGTAAGTGCTACACACACGCAGTGTGCTTAGAATCATGCCTGACGTGTAAGATTGAAACTGTTGCTGCAGAAGTCAGTAACCAGAGCTCTGGGAGCACAGCGGGTGCCCTGACCAAGGCGAGGAGAAACAGAGACTACAGAGGGCTTCTCAGGGAGATATTAAGGACAACAGGAGTGAGCCAGGACAAAGGGGGTGAAGGGGTTCCCGAGAAGATGGTGCAGAATCAGGCCTGGTGAGGCCTGGTAAAGAGGCGCTCAGCTCAGGTGTTAGGAGCATGGGCCTTAACCAATCAGGGCCGACCCAGAACAACGGGTGGGACTGTCCCTCCCGAGGTGTCCCAGGGTGCCCTCAGCCAGAAGCAGAAGCCTGGGTTAGCTGAACCATGGGGCAACCCTGTTGTGGCATTTCTTCTATTTTTGCATTCCTTGTGCTTTGACAATGAGATGATTGTGTGGATATTACAGGAGGTGATTATCTCCATGGGCACTGAGCCTGTTTTGGCGCAAAGACCTTCCCTAGCCAGAGCCAAGGCTTCCGAGGTCACAGCTAAGTTGCCGATTCTAGAGAACCTCCAACAAACCCCAAGGCCACCAAGGGAACTTGCTCTTTGCAGGATGGCTTATTTTAAAAGATAAGCTGCACTAAGCGGGTGCAGGACAGGAGGGAGCCTGTTCATGGGGTATTTTCAATTCAGGGTCTGTGTACTAAACTTCCCCGTGTGCAGGGACTGGGGGCTGGGATGCAGAGAAAGGCAGCCTCTGCCACGAAGCAGTAACAGCTCCGCAACAGACATCCACGTTGCTGGGCTCTGCTTATAAAGCCCTGGTACTGTAGACCTCTGTGGGACTAGGGGTGCCTGGTGCAGTTCATGCCATCACAGGGATGGGAGAGCACGGAGCTTACTGGTCATGATTAAAAGCATGAAGATGGAAACTTGGAGGAAAAGTTTCAAGAAAAAGTAAACAATTAAAATATCTTCTGCTTGTTACAACAAACCCAGGGCAGCACAAATGTTCTGGGACCTCAAGCAGAATATGTTCTGCAGTTACACATTCCTAATTGGATATGTCCTTCTGTGAAGGACGCACCTTGATGTCTATAGATGAACTTCTTAGCTTATGAGGGAATAGCTAGGGAAATTAAAATGTCTAATAGTCCATGTGAGGCAGGCAGAGACTATAGAGATAGCCAGTGGTGTTTTATCCTTAGGAAAGTTTTTTTTTTTTTTTAACAGAACTCTTATTATTTTCTTAGAAACTGAAATAGAGATGAGCACAGGCCAACGAACAAGCAAGGTGTCCAGAAAAAAAGCTCGTCTTAGTGGGAGCCCTCCTCGGCCCTATCACCTTTTAGCTACTGGGTTCCCTGAACATCTCCCTGTTCTGTTCCAGGGCTCCCCTTACCGCACCCTAGGACAGCCTACATGCTCCTCTCCCCCCGGACAAGGACCCAGAGAGTAGGGGCTGAGACCTAGGAAAGTAGGAGCATTCTGGAAACAGCGCCTCCCGTCCTGTTGTTGCCTAGCACCCAGATGACAAGCCCCAAACCAGCGTCAGGAGTGTAGGTCTCCGCTTTTGGACATGGTCTAATCATCAGGAAGGATTTCTGGAACTGCCCTTATTAAGGAAAAGAAATGTAATATGTAACTTGACTTTAAAAATCCAGGAAGCCCTAACACTCTATCAAGTTCTTAAGACATTTTCTCTGCTCCGTAATCCTTGGCCAAGTTCAAAGGTGAGCACTTTCCCAGAGGCTCATTAGGAATAATGTTTATTTCATACATTTGGAGGTTGCAAAGTTTGATTCCATCTTGCTTATCTGGGAAAAAATAACTTTTTTATGAAAGTAAAGGAGCGGAAAAGGGAGAATGAGAGAGGGTACCATTTGGGAGAGAAGAAAGGTGCTTGGAAAACTGGCCTAGAAAGCAGACCCGAGTTCCGAACCGTTTTCATCTCCGATTTTCTCCAAAGGGCTGTAACAGCAAGCCACTGCACCCGTCACCCTTCTGAACCTCCATGACCCCATCTGTCCTCCCTACCTTGGTGGGCGCCTGTGTGGAGGCAAATACGATACGTACTCATGCCTTCACAGAGGGTGCTGACATGTATCACAGGATTTCTGGGTGCCCTGCTCTGACGGAAATTTGGCTGAGAGCTCTGTGAGGGTTTGCGGTCTGCTCATCTGAAGCCAGGAGGTCATGAACCGGCCTATCAAGCCAGGCCATTGCTGACCGCTTGGGTGATGAGCAGAAATTCTCAGTGACTGGTTGAGGCCAGGGAGATCATGCTTGTGCCTCATCTGTCCTCTCTACCTCGCTTCCTTCCCCCACACCTAACTGGCTTTGCCGCCTCCCGTGTTTGTTTAGCGAGGAGTAGTTGTGTGTGGGGGACACTGGTGGGGGAAATGGACATACCTGGTGCCTCTACCCACCTTATCTGCCAACTTGACCTGGCCTCCACTCATTCTCCAAGGCCCACTCAAGCCCCCGGTTCACCCCTTCCAGGAGGTGTCCCCAGTTTGCTAGACGGGGTAAACTTACTGTCTATACCAGTCTTTTGGCACGCATCAATCTGCCAACTATTGTTAAGCGTCTTGTCACCTGTGTAGGCCAGGGTCACTAATGGTCTAATCCGCACATCTACCTTGAGAAACTGAGATAGTAGGGCTGCAGGAGGCAGGTTTCTCAAAACCTAAGTGCAAACACTGCTGGAGAGAGAGGGCCTAGAGTCCCTAAGGGGGAGGGTCCTTAGGAGCAGAACTCATCCTTGATAAGGAGGCATGAGGAATACTAAGCTCTACCAAAGCTGTGGCTGGAGGGCTCTGCAGGGCCACCTCTGTGTGCTGCCCTCTAGAGGAGGGGCTGAGAACACCGCCGGATGCCCAGGCTGTTCAAATCTGAGGCGTGCAAGTGAACTAACACTATAGGTTCTACCAGAATGACCATCCAGGAATACATGGAAAACCAGGGTGTGCCTCTTTATAGTTTCAGACCATATTATTGCTTTAAGCAAGGAGTTTTACAGATCTTACTCCGTCTAAATCCTAAATAGATAACTGTTGTTTTTCTACAGTTTAACCTTTTTTTTTTAAAAATTAATTTATTTTTGGCTGTGTTGGGTCTTCATTGCTTCGCAGGCTTTCTCTAGTTGCGGCTAGCCTCTTTGTTGTGGTGCGCGGGCTTCTCATTGCAATGGCTTCTCTTGTTGTGGAGCACGGGCTCTAGACGCGCGGGCTTCAGTAGTTGTGGAGCACGGGCTTAGCTGGTCTGTGGCATGTGGGATCTTCCCGGATCAGGGCTCGAACCCATGTCCCCTGCATTGGCAGGCGGATTCTTAACGACTGCACCACCAGGGAAGCCCCTACAGTTCAACTTTAACTTAAATATTAATGCAATGTTCCAAGCTTCAGAATTCTGGGATTTGGTGAACAAGGCTGAGCTCTTGTCTACAGCCTTTGTAGCTCTATATATCGGACCGATGGCTGCTGTCAAATCTCTTGACTATTCTGGTCCACTCTAAGCTCTCTACTTCTATTCTCTCATACCCATAAGACCAAGTTTCTAATTTCTAATATTCTCTAATTCTCCAAAACTATCCTGAATATTAATGTCCTCTCCTCATGTAGATTATAGCTTCTTGAGGGCTGGGAGCACATATTCCACCTCTTCTCTTTCCCACCGCGCTTAGCACAGTACTGGGTACACAGCAGGCACTTAATGTACACACAATTGCAGAATAGAATTTTAGAATAAATAAAGTATTAGCATTTATCCAGTCCAACCCAGTCCCTTTAATGTACAGATGAGGAAACTGAGGCCTGGAGGTTGTCAGTCACTAACTTAAGGTCAGCACAGGCCCTCCTTTCTAGTCTTAGAGCTAAGACCAACGTTATGAGCATTAAAACATACCCTCTGACAGTACTATAATGACCCCCACTTTGCAGTTGAGGGAACAGAGGTACAGAGTGTTTAGGAACTTATCCCAGATGCCTCAACAAATAAGGGCAGATCCAGGGCTTGAACGCAGGCTATCTGGCTCCAGGGCTATGCTCAACACCACTCTATCCCGCTTCTCCTCTGCAGAAGCCCTGAAACCACATGCCCCGCTTCCCCGTCATGGCATTCATCATCTCCTGCCTTGGCTGCGATCGCCTCTATGCTTGTCCTCCCCTTACCCAGCCCCCACTAAACTGTAGCTCCTATGGGCAGAAACAGAAATGCCTCATTTTCTCTTGACGCTCTGGGGTCTCCAGCCCAGTGCCTTTGCTACAGTGGGTGTTTGTTGAATAAAACTCCAAGAAAATACAAATAAAGTATGGTAGGCTAGACAAGGCAATCGATTTCTTCCTCCTAAAGTGCTATGCAGAACTTTAATACTTGTTTGCTTCATGAAGGAGATAGGAATCCATTAGGAGTGCAAATGCCTTTGCCAGGGCCTCTCCACCCTGGCCAAACGTTGCCCAACTCTTGCACAACCATGAAGTCCTGTGGGAGGTTCATTCCCCCCCAGGCAGGTGACCCAGCCACTCCTTTCCACAGCCTATTCATGGTTTTTATTCCCTTATTCTTTCACTCTGTACAGAAGACTTCATCCTGGTCCACATACCTAAGTCTTATTTCCCTTGATATTAGGTAGCTGGGACTGCAAGCCAATGTGAAAAGCAGATTTGCCACTCCCCCGGCTTCTCCCAGGAGCTGCTGGTGGGAGTCCCAGCAATGACTACTAGTTTCAAGTGTATCCCAAACCCACCAAGGAGAGGAAACTGGGCTATCCCAAGGGACAACTGAAGCCTGGAGGGAGCTAGCCCAATCCCAGCAGTGCAGAATCATTTCCATTTCACATGGAATGTCACTCTTTTCTCAAATATTCAAAATAGCATCCATGCTATTCCAAGGCTGCCCCTTATGAAGACTAACTGGGCCCCATAATTATAGTTTTCTTTGCTGGAAATAATCACTACAGCTCAGCTATTTTCTCTCTTCAGGATTTAAATGGGGTGGAGGTGAGGGGCTTTTATTAACCTTATACATAGCTGTTTTCTGTTTCTTCTATATTTGGTGTCCTCGTCTTAAAGGTCAAAGGCCCTAACACAAATTCTGAAAACGATCATGCTAATAAAGTTGTAAGTTTTTCTCCCATGCAGCAGCTATGGTTAACTGTAAATAAAACATTCTGGAAGTGAAGGTGCACATCCTGATGGAGTTTTTCTGTAACCGATGGCAGAAGAGAGAAGATGGTTATGGAATCTTCCTCCAACGCCTGCCTGATACCACTGGTCCACAGGCCAGAACTCTCTTGCTGAGCAATAGAAAGGCTGACCAGTGACGGCACAGTTACCCCCTACTGATCTGATTCACCTGGATTCTTAGATAAACTGGCAGGAGGTCACCACCCGAGTGAATCACATCATCCTTCACCTGCCTATGGGACATTCTTACGTTGAGACTATTCGGGCTTTTACCATGAAGCAAGCACACCCTCGGTGCCTCTTCCAGTGCCTCACCCCAAGGAAACACCCACATCAGCAGAATTTCTCTTTATGCTCTGTCTTATATGCTCCTCTCCCATCTCCAACGGATGGGGCAAAACAGAACCCTCGCCCTCAAATAACTGTCTAAAAATGTCAAGAAACATTAATATTCTAATATAACACAATGCTTATTTTAAAACCCTTTATCATTTAAGACTCTGACTTAGAACATCCAGAAGCACTGCCCACTGGAGAGCACTGGGTCAAACAGGTCTAAGGAAGCCTTCTTCTCTGTGCTTTCTGGTAGGGAAGTAGGGTCTTCCCAGGGGCCTGTCCTTAGGGGGCTTCTCTGCTCCATCTGGAAAGGTCCACTTGACCCTAAGGGTTAACTGGATCTTTTGTCTTCTCTTTCAATGTTATATGAGCTACAGAACATACCTAAACGATTAAACAACTTCTCTCTGTCAATGGGGAATTCCCCAATCCAACACTATAGCTAAAGTCTCTACCCACACTAGGCAGGACAGATGTATGGCTCATACAGACTGCAAGACTGGTTCCAGCTAAATACATTCCCAGGGCAGAGCAGAAACATTAATGGGTTTTGGATTTCCCTACCCTTGCCATTTAACAAAACAGGCTCCAAATGGAGGACTCTGCCTCAAATGTAAAGCCTTTTATAAGGTGCAGTTAGTTTCCCACTTACGTACCTGGATTTAATACATGGCTTTAAAATTTACCCTGGAAAAAATCTTGTCATCCAGAAGCTGCCCAAAGATGACCATTTTTCATTCTAACCAGGCTCAGTCTTGCCCACCACAAGGCATCATCACAACCAAAGTGGTCACAGATGATGCCACTCCTTTTTTGAGCACAATATCTATATGCTACTCCCAAACCAAGGTGGATTTCTCAAGGCATGTAGACTATTCAGCCAGAACAGGGGACATCATGGAGGAACCTCTTTTTTTCCTCTGGAGGCCCTATGTTCAAGTTTTTTAACCATTCAATAACCTGTACTTACTAATCTATTTCATTTGACCTGCATGGCCATGGTCATGGCTTTCAGTGGCCAGTTGAGTCGTCCTTGTGCGTCTGCATGAGACTGACTTCCAATCCCATAAATGGCTTCATCAAAGACCCATAGAGCATCCTGGAAAGTTTTCTTGTCTCTGGACATATTGTTGGAGGAAATATTCCTTCCTCCTTTTGCCAGTTGGGCTACACAGGAAGTCTCATTAAAAAAGAAAAAAAAAGAGCATGACTATAAGCATGCTCATATAGCAACACAGGCCATCAGGAATGTGCAGAGAGAGTTCAGTTTCCTATACAAAGGTGGGGATGCTAAATACCATAAAGTCTTTCCTCTCAGAACAATCCAGAAGGCAAAACCCAGGAAGGCCTTCAAGGCAATAAATATAAATGCTCCCTGTCATTGTGTCCTGGTTTGGCCAGAGACAGTCCTGGACCAGTTTGTTCTCAGGGTGATTTTTCCCCACCTCCAACATACACCTTCCCTATTCATGCACTTTTCAACCCTGGCACAGATGACCTCATCTCTAATCTTCCTCTCAACCCCATCATGTGCGCAATTCAGATCTGAAATACAAATCACTTAGAAAAATACATGCACACAAACACCCAGACACCTGCTCCCTCTCGTTTCAGATACATAGGGTAGATGTACACACAAGCACGCCTTACATGTATGCATATGAACATTAATTACACTGTTTCTTTTTCCCAAGGTTTTTAAAAAAAGATCTGTAGTATTTTCAGATGATGAATATTTGTTGAGTATCTACTAACATAGGCCTTGCTAAGTACTTTTATACGTCTAGAGCGGGCCACTCTAGACGTATAAAAACTTAATTCATCCTGCCCTTGCTTTTAAAAAACAGCAGGTGAGACAAGAGATCTCCCTGTACACACACTAGCAACAGACTAAATATTTGTTGTTAGTGGTGATGAGGGTCAGACATTGTGTGGGCTAGCAGAAACATGAAAGATAGTGATGAATTATTCTAGAAGACAGGAGAATCACACCTGACACAATCAGCTTCCATGGGTCACTCACATACGTAGTTTAGAAGACTCTTGACCTCTGTAAAACTCTGCTTTGTTGTCCATTAACTCCCTTTGGAAAATATATAAACAAGTGTCCAAGGGATATAACAATGGTGATGCCTCATATAATTCACAATTTTTAGAGGAAAAAATTAATTATTCCCTTGACCAGTTTAATCAGTTTTCTACCAATCACTCATTTCAAATCTGTGGATGACTTTGGGAGTCAGAGAAGCTATGTAAATTCAAGGTGTTATCCTGTTCAATCTTACTTATTTCTGCTGTCCGTTTGTTAAAAGACTTCATCAGGCGAGGACACAGTTGTCTCTGGCACCTACTTTATCTTTCTTAAGTATTTATTGAGCACTATTTTCTACTCATCACTGAACTTACTGCCAAATAATGGAATAACTAATTTTTAGAATAACATGTAGTAGATATAAATTAGAAAAATAATGGCAGCTTAAAAAAAAATCGCCTTATTAACATCATCTAGATTTAGAACTTCTTAAGGGTAAGGGCCCCTAGTCCTGCCCTGCCTGGGTGCTGAATGAAGAATCTAGCTGATGACCCCCGAGGTCCCAGCACAGTTTGGGACAGCTATGCTTCCCATAGCTCCCAATCCACCAACCGCTTCCTTCCTAAGCAGAGCAGACTTGAGCTCAGGTTAGGGCTCTTTTTAGATGTTAATAGATTGCTTTTTGGTAATGTCTCTATTTTAGGGAGGATGTATTTGTTGGTACAATAACTATTTCAGCTCCCACTGATTGGTAGGTATGGCTATCAGGAGCAGTGTAGGAAGGATTCCAAGGCCACCTCTGGGTTCAGAGGTCCTGTGATCGATTAATACTGCCTGTCCCCAGGGGTGGATTAGATGAGGGATGCTCAAGGGCTGTGCATCTACCACTCCTGATATAATGGGAAGAGCAGAGGCTTTGGAGTGAGAGCCCCCAGCTTCAAATCTGGGCTTTGGCGCTCTGTCTATAGGATCTGAGAAAAGTCACTTTGCCTTGCTACAACTCAGCTCTTCATCTGTAAATGGGAATAATTTCTACTTCATAGGGTCCATGTAAAGCGGTTGTTCTCAAAGTGTGGTCCTCAGGCCAGCAGCATCAACGTCACCTGGAAACTTGCTGGAAAGGCAAAATCTTAGGCCCCACCCCAGACCTTCTGAATAAGAAATTCTGGGCATGAGGCCCAGCAATCTGAGTTTTAATGAGCCCCCACGTGGTTCCGATGTCTGCTAAAGTTTGGAAGACCTACTGTAGAATCCCATACTAAATGATAAGACTTATAGTACTTATTTTAAGGACAGAAGTCAGGTCTTTCACCTGCTACACACTGTCCAGCAAAGTGCCAGGCTGACCACAGGCGCTCAACAAATTCTAATTTCTTTCCCTTTCTTGTCAAAATATAAGCTGCCGGGGGCTTCCCTGGTGGCGCAGTGGTTGAGAGTCCTCCTGCCGATGCAGGGGACGCGGGTTCGTGCCCCGGTCTGGGAAGATCCCACATGCCGTGGAGCGGCTGGGCCCGTGAGCCATGGCCGCTGAGCCTGCGCGCCCGGAGCCTGTGCTCTGCAGCGGGAGAGGCCACAGCAGTGAGAGGCCCGCATACCACACACACACACACACACACACACACACACACACACACACACACACACAAATATATACATATATATATATATATATATGAGCTGCCAGCACAAGAACCTATGGGGTGGGGAAGAGCAGGCTGTGCATGTTGTTTCAGGTGGAGAAATTAGACAGTGGCGTGGTTCAAAGACCTAAGCAAGCCTGTGGCAAGATGTCTGGGGGATTTCCTCCCCACAGAGAGGAAGGAGGATGGGCTCAGGTCCCTGGAGCTGATGACAGCAATGATCTTCTCAGGGATGAGGGCTACTTATGCCTACACAACACGCCAAAGCAGGAAGGATCATACACAGCAGGCTTGTCTTAGTTAAACCTCATCCAAAGAGGTGCCGTTCCTTCAGTCCCAAAGCCCTTTTTTACCGAAGTATAAGTGACTTACAATTTTCTATTAGTTTCAGGTGTCAAAGACCTCTACTTTAAAATTGTTTCACTTGTTCCACAGTACAGACTTTGACAACAGGTCTACTGAGGTGGCAGTACATAATCATCGCACGGTACTCCCCTCCCCCCAGCCCTCAGCCCCAGCAAACATCACTGCACTGACAGTTTCATGTGCCTCACAGGTATCAACAATGGTGCAATGACTTCCATCCCCACAGGCCATCACGCATGTGGCAATGTATTTATAAAGACAAATAAACTGCAAATCATTAGGGAAATGCAAATTACAACCACAGTGAAACACCACTTCACATCCACTAGGATGGCTTTCATGTGAAAACAACAATAACTAAAACAGAAAAAATGGCAAGGATGTGAAGAAATTGGAACCCTGGTGGGAAGGTAAAATGGTACAGCTGTTGTGGAAGACACTAAGGCAGTTCTGTAAAAAATTAAACATAAAATTGGGACTCCCCTGGTGGTCCAGTGGCTAGGACTCTGTGCTCCCAGTGCAGGGGGCCTGGGTTTGATCCCTGGTCAGGGAACTGAATCCCTCATGCTGCAACTAGGAGTTCGCATGCCGCAGCTAACAGTTTGCATGCTGCAACTAAAGAGCCCACATGCCGTGACGAAGATCCCGCATGCAGCATCGAGGAACCTGCATGCAGCAGCTAAGACTCGGTGCAGGTAATAAGTAAGTAAATAAGTAAATAAATAAATAAATAAAATTACCACACGATCCAGCAATTCCACTCTTAGGTGTATACCCAAAACAACTAAAAGCAGGGACTCAATCAGATATTTGTATGCCCACGTTCCTAGCAGCATTATTCACAACAGCTGAAGGCAGAAACAAACCAAATTCCATTTACGGAAGAATAAACCAAATGTGGTATATACATACAATGTAATATTATTCAGCCTTTAAAAGGAATGAGTACCATTTTCGGAAGCAGCAGCATAGCACAGGGAGATCAGCTCGGTGCTTTGCAAATGACCTAGAGGGGTGGGATAGGAAGGATGGGAGGGAGGCTCAAGAGGGAGGGGATACTGGGACACATGTATGCATATGGCTGATTTGCTTTGTCGTGCAACAGAAACTAACACGGTATTGTGAAGCAATTATACTCTAATAAAGATCTATTTTAAAAAAAGGAATGAAATTCTGACACATGCTACAACACGAATGAAACTTGAAAACACTATGAAAAGTGAAATAAGCAAGACAAAAAAGGACAAATATTGTATGATTCCACTTACGAGGTACCTAAAATGGTCAAATTCATAGAGAAGAATAGAATAGTGGTTACTAGCAGCTTGGGAGAGGGAGAAATGGGAGTTATTTTTTAATGGATATAGACTTTCCAATTTGGGACGATGGAAAATTTCTTGAGATGGATAGTGGTATTGGCTGTGCAACAGTGGGAGTATACTTAATGCCACTGAATTAACACTTAAAAATGGTTAAAATGGTAAATTTTACGTTTTATATATACTTTACCACGATAAACAAAAGAGTAGTTAACCACTCTCACCCCACCATGGCCACAAAAGGAAATAGATAGCACAATATAAACCTTCTACATCTACAGTACTACTAAATTCTCACCAAAGTAAATGTCCTGAATAAAAAGGACTCTAAAACCTCTGCATGCTTGAAAATCTAAACTGATTATGGCAGCAACACCCTTTCGAGACAAACAGTATTCTCAATTTACTTTGGCTTGCCACGTTATGAGCGCATCTGATGTGAAAAGGAGACAGCTGAAAATGGAGATTTGGCTGTGACTCTCCGATGTGTTCACTCAGAGGCTTCAAAATCCCCATCCTTCTTCCCGTTAATGAAGGTTTGCTTCGACCTTTCCATTAGCCCACAAACTACTATTAAAAAAGCCATTTATCAGATTAACACTGAGTACTGCAAAAGTCATCTGCAAGCGGCGTGCACTTTTCCACGTAGGGGTTGCCATGCCAACGGCTGCTCCATGTTCATTGTACAGGAGTATCAACTTCAACAAAGTCCTGTTTCATAATTCTGAGGACCAATTCCATCTTACTGACCCTCCGCACTTCCCAAATGTGCACACACGACAAAGACCCCACCAAAATCAGGTAATGACCAAGAAAGGGAGCAATTAAAAAACTGACTTGCTAAATGTCCACGTACCGAAAATGTTGCAGGGCAGACGAACATTATATTATTTCCTCTCTCTAACTCTTATCCCCATCCCAAAGAAGTACAATCAAAGAATTTGATGTAATAACAGTTTGGCCAGTAATTCTCAAAAAAGGAATCCTGGGTGAATAAATTGAAGGAGAGACTATAATTACACAAATTGTTGTAACAGATTGTTTGCCTGGAGAGCACACAACTAGAAACAAAATGGGGTAAGATACTTGGATTTTATTGGTGCTAAATTTTGTTGCAAATTTTTGTTTTAAACAATGCCTGCAAAGTTTTAAGTAAATATATTTAAACTGACTAGCAGTATCAAGTGTTTTGATTTAGAAGAAATGTCTGAAACAGAGAGCTCTAGGAAACAATTTGTCTTGACTCAAAAGTAAACCTAACAAGCAATTTCCAACCACAGACAATGAGCCCAGCCTCATACTAAAAACTCCTGATTAAATCAAAGAAATATCCAATCCGGTTTAAAAATGATTCATAGGAAACAAACAAATGCTGTGTAGACAACAGATTCCCAAACGAACAGGAGTCATCGTTATGCTGAAGTTTGCTGTAAATATAATGCCACACTTCCAACCAGGATCAGCAAAGGAAGAGAAAAAGCTCATTACAACTCTTAAACATATACAGCTTTCAGGTATGGGATAGAAATGTATTAATAGCATCCACCTCAGCTAAAAAAAATTTTTGTTTTTATCTTCTGTCACAACTCTGAATGATACCGTATATGCATTAAAGTTTTCAATATCATGAATACACTA
The DNA here is from genome assembly GCF_949987515.2 of Delphinus delphis. Taxonomy (NCBI): domain Eukaryota; kingdom Metazoa; phylum Chordata; class Mammalia; order Artiodactyla; family Delphinidae; genus Delphinus; species Delphinus delphis. The sequence continues at coordinate 52,613,052 of NC_082694.2, forward strand.
TTGTGTAAAGAAGGAAGGGTGCCTTTTACAATATACAGATTGTGTCACAGAACTTGGGGAGGGTGATAAACAATTAAAACTTTAAATGATGCTTGTTTGAAATCTTGGGCACAGGAACGACATCACTGAAGAAAAACTTGTTCTTCTAGCTAGTGGCTCCTGGCTCAGATCAGACACACGGGCCACACTGGGAGATGATCTTACCCAAAGTGACACCCAGCCCTGACAGCCCTCATCGTCGCTGCCTCTTCTATGTAATCTCGTGAATTACTCTAAGCCTAGAGAAAGGCCTACATGGATACAAAAACTTTTATTTTGTAGTTATTTCTGGGACACCAGAGCTGACACATTGGTCAGGCGTATACAAGAGATGCTGCTTTCTTAGTCTGTGAACATCTCTGGGCTGGTTAGAGCTTGTTTTCTGAACCAGGATGTGTCGATGAATCGGAATTGTGTTATGATACATCTGTAAGTGGCCCTAAATACAGCTGTATTAAATCTATATACCGTGATAGCAAGAGAGAATATTGATAAGCTGCTGTATGAAAAATGCATTTTCCACAACAGTATATAGTATGATTATACTCTGCAATTACATGTCCATATTTACTCTACAGAAGAAAGTATGTTCACCAAAGTGTTAACAGTGGTTATCTCTGGATGGTGGAATTGTGGTGATTTTTAGTTTTATCTTGATGCCTTTCTGTACCATGACTTTTTTTTTTTTCAGGAACATGTATACTTTTTATAATCAGAAGAAAACAACTACTTTAAAAATAATTTTAGGGCTTCCCTGGTGGCGCAGTGGTTGAGGGTCCGCCTGCCGATGCGGGTTCATGCCCTGGTCTGGGAAGATCCCACATGCCGCGGAGCGGCTGGGCCCGTGAGCCATGGCCGCTGAGCCTGCGTGTCCGGAGCCTGTGCTCTGCAACGGGAGAGGCCACAACAGTGAGAGGCCCGCGTACCGCAAAAATAATAATAATAATAATTTTACAGGAGAGACAACTTATAGGGTCTGGGGGTGTGTGTGTACACACACATACTCTTGCATAGTCTCCCTAACTACCCTTATGCTAAAATCTCCCTCCAAGCAATTTGGGGAGCACTGCCCTCCTCCCTCAGGCCCAGGCATCCCTGGGTGACGTTTGCACATCCCTATCCTCCCTCCACATCCTGCTCTCCGTCCAGCAGCGTCAGGGAGCTGCCCCCGCACTGGGGGCAGCCATTCAAGAAGCAAGGAAATATTATGCAAGAGCACAGGAAGTCAGAGGAGACAGGATTCTGGGCAGGCCTGGCAAGGAGTCTGTGTGAACTCCAGTGAACAAGTGGACTTTGCTCAGCAGGGCTGAAGCCAGCAGAAAGCCTCCAGGGCGGCAAGGGAGAGCCGTCCACCTCAGGTCTCTGGCCAGTGGGCGGCCATCCAGAACTTGATGTACCTGATGTAAGGCAGATAAACCCAAGTCCCAATATTTCTACTTTTTTGGCCCAAGTTCAAGGTGACTCCCCAGCACTCACGCACCATGACTCACCTCTGTCCCACATCGCTTTCCTCCTCCCCCCAAACACAACATGACTCCATTCAGCAATTTCCAGGCCTGTTCCTCTCAAGGCCACCAGCTTTCTAACTCAGTTCTCTCTCTCACTGCCTCAGACTGAAGGACTCAGTACTTTCAGCTAGCTTGTGTCCATCATCTCATGTCAGTATCAACCCTGAGCACCCCGGATATGTTTATTTATATGCACACACACACACACACTTACATGTGAATCACAGAAGTAATAACCCCTTCTTTTGCAGTAGTTTATATTTTCCAAGCCCCAATCCAACTGGCAGGGCAGGGATTACAACAGCCATCTGACAGTTATAGAAACCGAAGCTCAGAGGGAGTGCATGACGGCTGCAGCATGATGCTATCAGAGTGGGGAGCCAGGTCTCCTGGTTAAGGATGCTCTCACTCACCCGAGAAGCCTGCCTCCTTCTTCCCTGGCATTAGGAGATGAGACGCGGCCCTGCCTGGTAGCAACTGCTCCCTTTTGTAGAAACTGCTGGGCAGCACACATTCTGTCCCACCTCAACCCACTTTCTCCTTAACGGGGGGTGGGGAGGGGGTCCTGCTGCTGTCAGTGAAGTGGGTCCAGCCCCTGCTCTCTGGCATCATGCCATGTCCAGTAATGACTCGCAAGTCTCTGCCCCTCTCCACTTTAACAGAACCTCCTCTTGGAGAGGGGGAAATTACAGGGGAATTGGAGACGCTTTTTCCAAATCTCCACTGATCACCTTTAACCTCCCATCTTCCTTCCCTAAGGAAGCACCTGGAAACAGGAGTCGGGACCAGGTTCCACCTGGACTTCATTTCACAATGGAACTGGTTCCCACCTACTAGCTCATTTTAAAGATGGAGAAATTGAGGCCCAGAGGTCACCCAGCTGGTTAGCACTCCTGTCTCCTTTCCACCAGGCCACAGGAATTCTGCTAGACATACAACAGGACATTTCCCAAGCAGAAAGGCCCTAGATGTAAGTAGTGGGATGGACAGGACTGGGCAGAAATAGGACTGAGGTCCCCCCACTCCTCTCTTTTGCCTCTGTCAGGAGCAGGCAGTGGTATTTTAACACACAGAACCACCAGCCACGTAGGGAACAACTCCCACCCAGTCACTGCCCCTGGCCCGACAATTGCTAATTGTGGTGAGGACCGACAGTGGCATTCTCCTGGGACTCTGCTGTGTATTTCCAGTCGCCACCAACACACAATGGCCCCTACTCCTCTGGCGTAAACATTGCCAAATAAGACAAACAATAACATCACCACGACAGAAAAATAACGTGCCCAGAGAGACAGCACCAGCCAGTGGAGAGAGGCTGGGGTCAGGGCTCTGCTAACATGGACTCTTCTGCTCTCTGACTTTGCGATCACATTTTTGTGCCCCGCTTGTTTCATCTATATGGTGAGAATGACAACTACTTTAACCTACGTCATGAGCTTTGGGAAAAAATTAAGCACTGAGTGAACAAACGCAAGAAATGATAACGCCAGGTTGAGGACAAAGACCCGGCAACCCTGGAATAATTATTTCACTTAACAAATATTTAAGGAGCACCTCATAGGTGCCCAGCACTGCCCCAAACGCTGCGGGTATGGTGGCAAGCAAGGCAGCACGGCCCCCGCCCTCAGGGAGCTTACAAACTAGGAGGCAGCAACAGATAATAAGCAGACAGGTGAATGACAGCATGTGGGGAATGCTGTCTTTCAAAAAAAAAAAAAAAAAAAATATGGAGAAGAGGGTTGGAGGGCTGGAGGTTAACTGAGGGAGGTGGGGATAGACTTCTCTGAAGAGGTGATATTTAAGCTGAGCCCTAAGGCCCCAGCAGCTGTCCAGCCTCGAGATGGGGCTGAGGGAAGGGCCAGCTCAGGCACAAGAGATGTCAGGGATGCTGCAGGTGACAGATCTGAGGCCAGAATGGAGTGACCTGCCAAGTTTCACGGTCACTATGCGGCAGAGCCAAGCTCTTCACACCCAAAGTCTCTTCCCACTACCAGCAAGACCAGGAAGCCCAGGCATCTCGAGGCCTCAGTGTGCCCCTCATTTCTACATCTCCCAACAAGCTGCCTGACCTTTTGAACACCTTAGTCCCTTTGGGGGCCCATAGTTAGTTAGGTTTTGCTTGTGAGAAGCAGAGCAACAAGTGGGACCCGAGCAGAGGTGGTGCAGATACAGCTCTTTAGGTCTAGAGATCTGGGGGTGCTGAATCGAAGGGCAAATCCCCACTTGTAACAGGATGGCAGCAGCCATGGACCCTCATCTCCACAGGTGAGGGGGAGAACAGGCCAGGCATGGAAAGGGGCACATCCACAGTCAGACCATTTTTCAGGAGTCCTGGAAGTTTCCTTGGTCTCTTGGTGTTATCAGATTTCCTCCCATCTCAGGAGATGGGAGAAATACAACTCAAACTTGAAAATCATGATTGGCAAGAGCACATAACCCTGGGGGCAGTTGGGGGTAGCGGCAGTTAAAGGCTGGAGAGCTAGCATCTCCTTTCAGCGTCTGCTAAGATTCCCTCCCAATTGCAGTCAAATCGCTCCAACAGGTAGTGACGTGCCAAATGGTTATGTTGCTGTTCTTGTTAATAACGCTGCCTTAATGGTCTGTACTTTATACTCTTCAAAGGTCTTTCTATTGAGATAATGGTTGCAAAAAATATTTTCAAAGTGCAATACGCTCTTAAAATGCATGGTTTTACTGAAACTCTAGCTCATATCAAACTTATAATAACAGTACTCATAGAAAGCAGTTAGTGTATCTAACCCCCATTGAGGAATAGGAAACAGAGAGAGGTTAAGTTACCTTTCTAGATCACACAAGTCTGAAAAAGATCTAGAACAGTCTCTCAGAGCCCTAGAGATTTTTGAGAGCTCCTCTGAACCTCCTATGGAGGCTGGCTTTGCCAGGGACACAAAAGAAGTAAAAAGTGGCCCTAGGGGCATTTACAATCTGTTTGGCAAAACAAAGGGTAAGAAATATGGAATGCTGTGGTCGTCCCCTGACACTAATTTTGGAGGCAAAGGAATTCAAGTGGGTGAAAGTTTGTCCCTTTCCAAAATAAACATGTACTCTGCCTTGGCCCAGAAAATCTAACTCCAGGAGAACTGTGACGTCATTACCCTTGTAACATTTGGAGCCATACAAGGAGCTACAGGTGGCCCAGCGTCCCAAGGCTTATGTTGATCTGAGTGTGGAAAATGGTTCAAGTTGTGCTCAAATGAATGGCTCAGGAAAGAATGAATCACCCTTCATGGTCATCTGAGACGCCTTTCTGCCCGGGTGCTCTGGTCACCAGGATTTCTCAAGGCCCAACGCTGGCCAGTGGCTTCTGTGACCACACCACCACCAAGTGTGCCCAGGTCCCATCACCGAACTGACTCAGGTGGGGCAAACACTTTGCTAGGAGTTTCGCAAAATTGTTATTTTCAAAAGTACTTTTCCTTTGGAAAGGAAGAGAAAAGAAAACAAAAAACAGAGAGCAATAGACATGGTAAGTTCACAGGTTTCCTACCCTAATGGTGTCGTCACAGATTAGCTGGGTTAGATCACCCTCCTCTCCCTTCCGGGGGCCTATCTGGAGCTGTGGGCAGGTGGATGCTCGACTGGAATTCTAGCTCTAGCTAGATTAAGGTAAACACCACTTCCTGGCCTACGGGGTTTCTCAGGACATCCCTGAGGCCACTTCCCAGGGACTGCCCAAGGCCCCAGGCAGCCCCTGTGTCTGGGCTGGCTGCACTGAGCTCTGTGGCTCTCCACCACCTGCAGTCCCGGGGGAGGAAGCCCCCATCCACCTGGCTGCAGAGGGCCCTTCCTGGGCTCAGGCCCAGATTTCAGCAGCCTGCACAGAGTAGGTGTTAAATGCGAGCACATCACTGAAGAAAGCAATCCTCCCTGGGAGGGGGAGCAATTTCCCAGTTCGACAACCATTTACGAATTACTGAGGGGCTGGAAAAGGAAGAAGAGACGGGACACACAACTGCCACAATGACATTAAATTCCAAGACAAGAGCTATCAACAGTAGCGGCCCCCCTCGAAGTACCGTTGGACAGGGTGCACTAAAGTGACTTGCTTGGCCTCTGCTGGGCCCTGGTGTGGGAACTTCTTCAGGGATTCAGGATCTCTGCCAAGGCCCTGCTCGCAAGTGTCCAGCCATGACCTCAAATGCTTCTAAATACCTCCAGGAGAAACGTTATACCTGCTGTGGGTATAACTACCCTACCAGGTGACTCCAGAAAGATGGTTCCTTTTATCTCTGGCTACATCTGTCCGAGAACACCAGAGCTCGGGCTTTAGGGAATGGTGTAGCCACACAACAGGAAAGGAGAAGGCCAGGGAACAGCTCAGCTGCCACTTCACGCAGGGGATGCAATTCCCAGTGATCAGTAGAGGCTGACAAAAAGCATGGCCATCTCTCTCCCTACAAATAGTGGAGCGTTGAAGGGCCTGTCCTAGCTTTCTATAATGATCAGACTCAAAAACTTAGAATCTACAATGACAAAGGGCAAGAAACGATAGAACAAAAGCCCCTATCACGTTATTAAGGAGACAGAGGCTTCACCATCAAAATCAGGACGTGGAATGAGCATCACTGCACCCGTCCACAGAACCCGATGGAAGCTATTTTAGAACACAGTAAGCTGTCCCCTTCCAGCCTCCTACTCTGGACACTGGGAGGCATTTATTACCCTGAGGTGTAGTACAGTCCAAAAAGAAATATATTCTAGAGCAATTTGGGCACATTTGCGGATGACTTATTTCCTAAGCAATACAGAGGAACATTCTTAGCCTTATGAAGGACAACCATGGCACCGTCCAACCACCCTGTGGTGCTTACACAGAGCCAGCTGGAAGATAACAGATGTGCCCTGAGCAGCTCCCAGTCCAAATAACTCCCAAGAGAAGCAGGCACTGCTCCTGTGGCCACAAGGCAGCCCTAAGATTCCATCACATCATGACTCAAAGAGGAATCATGATGTCCTCAACTTCCCAACACCACCCTGGGCTTGGTCCCCCATCTCCCATCTTTTAACACAGCTCCAGATTCAGCTCTGGAAGGAGCCGGCTTCCCAGCACTGGCCTGTACACCACCCTCATTATTCCTACCCCCTCATTTTACTCCAGCTGTTCACCCCCGCTGGAATGCCGCAAACCCATCCGCCTATCCAAATTCCACCTAATCCTCAAGACCTACCTCTTACTGCTCCTCCATTAAACCTCCCTCTAATCTATGCTGATCAGTTCCTTTCCCGAAACTATTCACAACACACAAGATCTGTTTACCCTTATTCACACTCAATTACTATCCATCTTCCACAGTTTGCTCAATGTTTTATCTGAGCTAGTTCTGACCTAACAAGATGGCAACATCGTAAAGGTGGGGCTAAGACAACCATTAACATAAACCATCTTGCCTTGTTTTAAACAGATCATTTTAGGAACTCCTTGACTCACCAACTAGACTCTAAGCCTCCTGAGTGCAGGGGACTAGACTCTAATGCCTCTTTGTAACCTCACTACATGGCATGGCGCCTGAACTTAGTAGGTAACCTAGAATGTTTGTACATGGTGATGACAGTATCCACGCAAACTTCACTACATGTATGGTGGGTGACCAAGGAGGATGGGTAAGTTGATCTGAGCAAAGGTTTCTGCCTAAATCTCTAACCCACTGCACTAAGCCCAAAGTTCATGACATAGATCGAATGACTGAGTCTACAAACAATTACCGGGCACCAAATGTGGGCCTCTGTTCTGAGTGCTGTGAGAAGAAAGAACAAAAAAGATAACTGGGTTTCTGCTCCTGAAGGGCTTACCACCTATGTGGTGATCAGGGACAGACACACACACACACACACACACACACACACACACACACACACACACTGAAAAGCAAATTTTAAGAGCATCATACAAGTAATAAGACACAGACTGAAGACCATATAAATGCAGGGGTAACCAATGTGCTGCGAATCAGGAAGGCCCCGTAGGGAAGATGATTTCTAACCTGAGAGTGGGTACTCCCCTACACACACTTTCCCACCTGGCTTTTTTAAACTTTAACCTAGAGCAAGTAAGTACTTTGTTGTTTGGCTGGTACTTGCCTTGGAGCGTTGGGCAATCTTGAAGTGAAGCACTGACTTCACAATACTAGCCTAATGTTTGCATTCGATGTAAAATCATGTATCAATCAGACCTGCCTATGGTCTTGTGGGTATTTTTTTCTTTTTCCTCTCTCTCTTTTTTTTTAAAAGGAAAATAAGGGCTTCCCTGGTGGCGCAGTGGTTGGGAGTCCGCCTGCCGATGCAGGCGACACGGGTTCATGCCCCGGTCCGGGAAGATCCCACATGCCGCGGAGCGGCTGGGCCCGTGAGCCATGGCCGCTGAGCCCGCGCGTCCGGAGCCTGTGCTCCGCAACGGGAGAGGCCACAACAGTGAGAGGCCCGCGTGCCGCAAAAAAAAAAAAAAAAAAGAAAAAGAAAATAAATAAAGGGCTGAAATCTACATGAAAAAGAAAAGGAGATCCCAAGAGCCAGGCTTTCCAAGTGAACCAAGAAACATTAAGCAATTGTATGATTTTTTTTAAATTAAGCATGATTTTGGGGACTCAAAATATGCGCGGTGTTTACAAGGCACATTAGAAAAGTAGACATCCTTGCCCTTGAGCAACATGTAATGTTGCTGGAAAGACAAGAACACATGAAATGTCATTAGATAACAAAGAAATATAATCAGGCGGGCTCTCTCGCGTAAGTCGCCAAGAGCTAGAAAGGAGTGGAGGGGGAGGTGCTGGTGTGGGAACTACTGCAGAAGGTTCTGTAGGACCTGGGGGACTCGGGCTCATGCTAGGAAAGCGGGAGATACTCGAGTACAAAGAGAAGTCAGGAGAGCATCCTAGATGGAGGGACTGGGCTGAGGGAGCAGAGGTGGGAAGGAGACCTGTGACGTGGAGTGAACCAGCCCTTGCGGCAGAGCGAGGAGACTGGCACATCTGGGGTTCAGGAAGCACACTGGGTGATGTTGAATGGGGTGAGAGGGCTGGAGTGGGGTCCCTTCTTGTCAATGAGATGAATTCCCACAGCTGTGTAGGCTGCCCTTGGGAAGAAAGCCTGACCAAGGATCCATGTCCTCATTCAGGTTTTGAATGTGTCTAGCTAATCCTTGCAGATCTTCAAGAGAAACACTCAAATCCATGAAAGGAACCCCTTCCCCACCCTGAAGACTCACTGTGCTCCAAGGACACGACAACCCTGCCTAAAATAGGGGCAGTATCAGCGCCATGCGAACCTGTTCTGAGAGGCTAGGAGAGCTATTTTAGCAGCCAGGCTGCCTCCCAGCCAGTCCGATAGCAGGGAAATGCATGGGGGTGCTAATTTCCAGAGAGTATCAGAAAGCACCAGAAAGTGGGGCAGCCACACAGTGGACCAGCATTTCCCCCTGACTTCCTGACCACCCCAAAGAACCTCACCAAATGGGAGGGGCTGTGTCAGCTGCGCCAGGACATGCAGAGCGAAGGCAAGGAAGCCAAAAAATTGCGAAGGGGCTGTGGCTCCTATGCCCCACTACCACTAATTCCCCTAAAGCCCTGGTACAGGAGAAAAGACAGACTCCGGTGGCACGGCGATATAGTTACCTTTAGAGAAGCTCCCTTGTCACCAGCAAAATGTGACCTTCATACTTTTCTTATCTTAATATCTGGATAAACATTTGTTGTGCAATCACACAAATAAAGGTTCTAAGGGTGAAATGTGGTGTGTCCAGTAACACCGCGCAGCTCTGAACCCGGGCACCAGAAAGTCCTTTTGGCTCTGGAGATGACTTCTCTCTCTCTCTTTACCCTGGGCACCAAAATTAGCTTCATCAACCTCAGCCAGTGCTGCAGTGAAGGCTGCCATGCTAAAATAGTATCTGAGAACTCTTGGAAACACAGGAGAGAAACACAAGGTTACGGTGGTTTACAAACACTGAAGAAAGCAATTTCACTGGAGTGCTTCTTAAATCAAATAGAGAGGGAAGGAGCGTTATTGGGGTTTAGCCTGGAATCTTCACAGAGTGCATGATATTCTTCTAGCTCCCTGAATTCTCCACATGGCATATTTTATATACCGTGATATACTCAATTAAACATGAGTATTTTCATTCAGAAAAATAGTGTAGAGGTTATATGTTCATCAAAGAGTGGTTATCAAATGATCTGTGTTTTACTTGCACGGTCCTATTATTTCTAGAACACTCTGTAGAAACATCACAGAGTCCCAGTTCCCCATATATTTGACCATCCAGAATTGATTTTTTCAATTTTGTTTTGAAGTTCTGAAGAATGGGCCCTCGAACAGCTCCTCACAGGCACAATTTTCTGCTGCTTCCACGTGGAATTCATAAACAGAGACAGCAGCTGATTTTGTGTGCACACAAAAAGCCATTCCTTCCTGCAACTGTGAATGACGTATTTTCCAGGACGATCTTTCTCAATACTCCAAAGTGCTTCAGCAACAGGAAGCTGTAAAGGTAGGAAGGAGGCCTGTAGATATTCGCTGTAATTACTCATTAGTAATGAGAGTAGTTAGCATTGAAGTTTGAGTCACCCCCTTCGTGCTCATGCTCTTTCATTAGCTTATAACAGGTGCCCAAGAGGACACCCGGGTCCAGTTGTAGCTTTCACTGCAGGTGACATGGTTTGCTTCTTTTCACAGCTCAATTTCTCAAACATAAAATTAGGATAATGTGTTACCCTTCCTTCCCCCTGCCCTCTACCCAGAGGCAGTCAGGACAAATCTTATTCCAAGTGGTAACAATATGAAAAATTTGTATCAAGGGTAAAATACACATATTTGTTAATATAAATACAGCATCAAGAGACAGAGAGAGAGACAGACAGACAGACAGAGAGAGAGAACTGTACGACTAGATACCCAGCACAGTGATTTAAATGATTATTACCAAAAAAAAAAAAAACATACACTTTAACCAATGTATTTTTAAAGGATTTATAAAATGCTTCTGAACACAGATTGAGGCCATGTGTCCCCTCATTCATAGTGAGCCACTGACTCCCCACACTCATAGGTCAAGAGCAGGGAGACTCAGACTGAAAATGAGACCAAAAGAGTCAACTAAAGCTGTTACAGAATTGATGAACTTCTAAAAAGACTATCATATCAGCTGTACCCCCAGCATCTGTGGGCAGCCAACATCGCAATGGGGGTTAGTTAACCTCCAACATTACAAGTGTGAGTACAGAAAATGGAGTCATTTTCCCACTCGTGTGCTTTATTATACAGCTTCATCCAATAAAATCACTCATCTGTTATGATTCCTAGCACTAACCTCTCAGGTTTGAATTTTTTATTTGAAGGTACCATGGATATGGGATGCAGAAAGTCACTGGAGGAATATAAGAAGAGATTTCTAACAATCCACTTCCTTGGATTTGTAAAATTGGGAAAACGCCAGATGGGGGCATGGCAAATCAATATATATTTTTTAATGGGGTAATTTTCCTTACTGACAAACCACCTTTTCTGAAATATCTTTCCACATGAGAAAAGGACCTGCTTCCCAGAGTCATTATCTCACATAGAAGTTACTTGTAACTTTAAAACTAAAGAATTTTTCCAAGTGAAGGGAGGAAAATGTGCCTCCTGGGAACATGTAAAGGCTCTGATGGTCATGTCATATTATAAGTTTGCTGATGTACAACTGGCCCCTGGAAACAGTCTAAGGAGGTCAAGCAAACTGGTACTCTTGAGAATACAGGAGAAAACAAGACCACTTAGAGGTAGATAACATTCTGGTCCATTCCACACACCTGTCTTCTTGGCTCCAGAGAGCTCACAGGGCCCCGTCACTCTTCTTGATCTCACACTTGCAGATCAGTTCTGTGGCTTTCCATAGCGGGACTGACCATTGGTGACAAACTGCACCAACCTCTACTTGAAAATCACAGATACTGGCACGCCATGCATGGCCACCACACACACAGTGATATGCAATTGCCAATATGGCTTGCTTCTCTCTCTGTTATATGTTCACGCAATTGTGTTCTACAGCACTGGGAAAACTCAACAAGCCCTTTGAGGTTCACAGTGCAGAGGCCAATGGTGTGACGGCTGTGAAAGCTTGGGGCTCATCAGAGAAGGGCTCTATAAAAACGCACCATACTATTATTGCAATGATCATAGCTATTCTTTATTTTCCCGTCCATTCTCTCCTTCCTGTGCTCACAATGTCAAAAGATCAAAAGGGCCAGAGGCAGTCTTATGCAACTTGATTTGGAGATGGCTCTCCAGAAGCCACAGAGGAAGAGCTTCCAACAGGTTCTTCTGCACAATGGAGTCTGAAGGTTACAGGAATTACTTAAGTCTTGCCACCTGTTAAGAGTGGGAGGTGGAAAGCTTTGAACTTCTTGGGGGCAGTAGAGAACCATCTCCTGCCAGAATGGAGGAAAACCCATGAAAAATTAGAGTTTCCAGGGCTTCCAAGTCTACCGTTCATATCTTCAATCCCTGTCTGCGTGTGAGGTTCCATACAAGTGATGAATCGCAAAAGAGAAAAGTAATTATAATAATTGTAAATACAACAGCAAAAGCAGTTATCATTTATAGAGTACTTTCCATGGGTTGGGCATGGTACTAGATACTTTATAGATATCTTAGGTAAGGTAAGGCAGTGTGGATCACTAGTTAAGAGTACTGGCTCTGGGGAAATCAGCTCGGTGCTTTGTGTCCACCTAGAGGGGTGGGATAGGGAGGGTGTGAGGGAGACGCAAGAGGGAGGGGATATGGGGATATATGTATATGCATAGCCGATTCACTTTGTTATACAGCAGAAACTAACACAACAATGTAAAGCAATTATACTCCAATAAAGATGTTAAAAAATAAATAAATAAAAGTTTAAAAAAGCATACTAACAACAACAAAAAAAAGAGTACAGGCTCTGGAGGCATTCTGCCCCATTCGAATCCCAGTTCCACCCATACTACCTATTTGACCTTTGGCAATTCACCTTTCTATACTTTGGCTTTCCCATCAGTGAAATGGGGATAATAACAGGGCTTATCTCACGGGTTGTTATGAGGATTAAAAGAGTTCACCCATGGAAAGCTCTGAGGACAGTGCTTACACAAATAAGACTAAGTGTTTGAATTTTTTGTTTCGTCCTATTGCAGATATAAGGACACACACATTCCTAGTACCTAAAAAGACCTCCAATAACTGTTTGAGGATGATAGAAAACATGAGGATAATATTTCATGGCCATTTTAAGAAGCAGTAACAAAATGAACCACACCATACATATATACAACGGAATATTAGTCATTAAAAAGGAACAAAAGTGTGCAATTTGCAGAGACATGGATGGACCCAGAGGCTGTCATACACAGTGAAGTCAGAAGAAAAAAATGAATATCGTATAATATCGCTTATATGTGAAATCTAGAAAGATGATACAGATGAACTTATTTGCAAAGCAGAAGTAGAGACACACACATAGAGAATGGATGTATGGATACTGGGGGAGGGGGTGGAGGAAGGGAGGGGTGGGATGAACTGGGAGATTGAGATTGACATATATACACTACTATGTATAAAACAGGTAACTAATGAGAACCTACTGTACAGCACAGGGAACTCTACTCAGTGCTCTGTGATGACCTAAATGGGAAGGAAATCCAGAAAAGAGGGGATATATGTATAGCTGATTCACTTTGCTGTACAGCAGAAGCTAACACAACATTGTACAGCAACTGTACTCCAATAAAAATTTTTAAAAATTACTAAAAAGAATGAACCACACCAGAACTAAGCCTGTGCAGGGCACACAGTTCCCCTTCCTCCCATTACTGAGGGTAGACATGTGGGTGGACAGACAGGTGGGTACAGGTAAGGTTAAGCTGCACTACAGAATCTTTACTAGATGTACACACCAACCTCCTCCCCCATCTCCAAGACAGGGAGAGACACTGGCAGTGAAATGTAGGACCCCTCTGAGACCTGAACAGTAAGATCCTAAAAGGTAAGGCACTCACCAAATCAGACATCCGAGAGCAAGGGCTTGGCTTCTCCAGATCACAGAACTTCTGAAAGCCTATTAGAGCTGAACTGACTTCCCGTGGAGAAAAATATGCTTTTATCCATAACACCAGCAGCCAATTTCAGAGGCTCCTGGACCACCCCTCTGAATCCCATTCACAAAGCCCAGATGAAGAAACTCCCTGTCCCTTCTTGGTCTTCCTAGAATCATAGCTATCTCCACGATTATCCTCAGTGGGACCAGAATCTCTATCCCTAGCCTCCCTCCGTGCCCCTCACCAAAGCAAGTGTACAAAGAAGAGTAAACATTCAACTCTGGGGGCTCTTCCGTCTATGGTGTCAGAGAACACCACAGGGATACCCTTGAACCCCCCCACTTTTCATTACTCTCATTACCCTCAACACTGACTCCCTCTGTTTGACCTCCCTCAGAGCCAGTCTTCATGCTGGTGATCTAGGCCTACCCTGTGTGATTCCAGGGAAAACCAGGAACCCATTCTCCCACTCCCCAACACACAATACTTTTCAATAATTGTCTGTGCTTAAATGTATAGTTATTGACTGAAATGCTATTAAGAACTTCTTGGACTTCCCTGGTAGCGCAGTGGTTGAGAGTCCACCTGCCGATGCGGTGGACGCGGGTTCATGCCCTCGTCCGGGAAGATCCCACGTGTCGCGGAGCGGCTGGGCCCGTGAGCCATGGCCGCTGAGCCTGCACGTCCGGAGCCTGTGCTCCGCAACGGGAGAGGCCACAACAGTGAGAGGCCCGCGTACTGCAAAAAAAAGAACTTCTTATCTTTAGCTTCAAAAGATTTGATCTCAACAGAAAAGTGACAGGTAAGCTGCCAGCTACTGTGTTTTTAGTTAAGCTTCCTTGTGTGTCCTTCCCCTCCCCACAAACAAACTAAGCAACTTGAAGACCAGGACCACATTCCCTTATTTCTTAGTATCTCTTTAGCATTTTATCCAAAGACGGAGTAGGTGTTCAATACACATTTGTTGTCTTTATTGGTTTACATCGTGAATAGCAGAGCTGGTTTTCATCACGAAACTAGACATTGGTACTGGGGAGGGTGGGGGTAAAGGGTACTGGGGACCCTGAGAGCAAACATTGCTAACTTTACAATATTGGCAAAAGCCCTACCTGCTATGAACTATCAATGATGGTCAGTACCAAATACAATAGGGAAGATTCATTAGGCTAAAATGAAGACACATGTTGGTATGGGACAGAACTGAGGAAAATACAAAAAAAATAAGCCAATACCACTGGAGAGATTTCCTGAGAAGTAGAAAAGCCTAAATCTTGAGATAATTAATGACAGCAAATATTTTCAAATGTATTGGGCTGAAATCCTGGAGCACTAAGAATTATCTAATTGGTTCCTTCTATTTGTAAACATTTTACAGAATAGATTCCTAGAAAGTTGAGGATCACCCTACACACACACGCACACGCACACACACAAAGAGACACAGACTGACTTACATTCAAAGTGAATTAAACAGTTTTGTTCTCATGGTTTTCACTCCTAGTGAAAATGCCAACTTATTCAATACAGGAATCAATCTATCAATAGTAGCTGCTTGAATGTCTCTGCTGACAGGTAGTTCTCTGCCTCATAAAGCAATTTGCTCCACTGGAGAATAGTCCCTGCATAAAATAATTGTAAGCTTCCCATCAGCAATGCTGAAAAAAACCTGTAGTCATAGCATTCTTTTGAACTTAATGAAAGCTGTGTGAATTAAATTTTATTCACCTGAACCTATAACGTGTTACATCAATTCCTTATCACACCTGCATTCTGGTAATGCAATTGGAAAGAGACATCAAATGTTGAAGGAATGTTTATAGTATATTTAAATTGAGGAAAACTGTCCAGCAATATTTTTGCCTTCCAAATAGAAAAAAAGGTGGGCTTTGATTTTATTTTAGCAGAGGAACCACTACATCCAGTTGGCAGGGGGAGACAGAGATAGAAAACTTCTGATCTGCTACCCCTGATCTTCCTCCCGCCGAAGGCCCCACACTAAGCAATTGAAGCTTTCTGGAAAGCAGCTCTGAGCTGGGTCTGGCTTTGGGAATGGACTTTGATCCCTGATTATCCAAAGATCCAACTTATATTTACCCAAACCACTCTCCAATCCCCATGTACCTAAGAACTTCCAGACTATTTTCTCTTCCAGGGAAGGGGCTCAGAAATTGTTTTTATCAGGAAGTGAGTAGCCCAGACACTTTCTAGCTCTTCACAGAACCAGGAACCCTGATTAATGAGACCTTCACTTCACTCCTGACAGATGAGTGCAGAAAGTGAGTGAGTGCAGCACCCTTAGCAAGCTTGTTTCTGGCCATCTCTGATGTCACTAGGAATGCCCACCACGGCTAAAAGAGCACACTCTGAAACTCAGTTGGCCAGCCAACGTTTAGAAAGCAAACTCTTTTTTATTAAACATTAACATCTCCATCGATGCATGAACTTTCTCGAACAAAATAATCCTGTCAACTTCTTGCAAGACTGTTGTTAGAAGGAACATTGCTAAGGTTCCATGAATCTGGAATTTTGGGGAAGAAATGGCTCTGCGGAACCAGAAGAATCACATCTTAAGAACCTATACACAGAATCCTAATCTGAAAGCCCCCATAGCAGGTGTCACACCGAACTTGTGAGGCACTCTGGCAAAGCTAAGGACCGCCACTTACGTGACACACCAACTTTCAATGCATTGGTTCACATATTTGAATTTCACCTTGGTCCTGCAAGGAGCATGCCCCCAGAAAACAGAGCCAGACTAGAAAAGTAAATACGTCTCAAAACAATTAGCCCAACATGAATTGGACAACCTTTCTTAGGACTCCGGTTGGTGAGGGACACACTGTTTGCCCTGCCAGTCTGCGACATAAAACCAAAGGCAAGGCGCAGAAAGTAGACACGCGGGGCCACCGCCTCTAGCCTCCTAGGCATCTCACAGGCAATCCCCACAGTGGTTCTTAAACCTGCCGCTCTAGTGAATAATTCGCAGTCTGATTACCCAACTTTTTCCTGCTCCGATTCTGGCTCCCTCTATCTCTAACGAAAGAGGCACTACAGCCAGGTATGTCGAAATAGTTCTGCCCCTACTCCCAAGTTTCTTGCGACGATTAACATACATAATAGCACAGGACCCGCGCAAAGCCGCGCGGGAGAAGCTGACACTTCACACATCTGTCAAGATTACCATCAGGCCCCACCTCCGCGATTGCAACATTCACCGATAGGCATCACCCTTGTAAAATGTACAATAAGTTCCTTCGCCGGCTCCAGAGCCCAGCGCGCGCAGAGGAGCTGACTATAATTTTGTCTTCTGATCGTTCAATCATTATTATTGGCAGGCTATACTGGCTTAACAAAATGCGTTGGAATCTTCAAGTCCCTTCCCTGCTTCGCTGCCCTTCAAAGACACAGGACTCCTGGGCTGCTCCGAGGCCCCCGGGGGCGAGCGACGGCTGCAGTCTCAGAGCCCAGAACGGCCAGGGCAAGGCTCCCTCAGCCGTCTCAAGCCTGGGGGCGCCACCGTGACGCGGGAGGGGAGCCGCGGCCGCAACCCGGGAGCCGGGCTCAATCCCCTCCCCCCAGCGATCCGGGAGCGAAGGGCCCGGGCGCTCGGCCAGAACGGGCTCGATTCGCTCCTGTTTATCAAATCCTTATCGGTGCCCCGAGGTGGGAACCGCCGCTTTCGACCAGAGGATACACGGTTTCTGGCTCCGGTCCCACAGTGGAAGTCGGAGCAAGAGTAAATCGACCCAAGCACTGAGCTCTTCGGGCTCCCCGGCTCGAGGCCGGTCACCCCCGCCCATCGCGGCTGGGTCCCCATCCCCGAACCACCGCACAGCCTTCCAGCAGCTGATCTCCCGCGGCTCAGGCCCTTCAGCCGGCCGCGCGTTCGATTACAGTTCTCCGCACACCAGCCCCGCCAGCCGCCGTCGAATACGGGGCTGAAAGCTCCAGCCCGCGGGGCAGCACGAATGGAGGTTGGGAGGAGAGGGGGGGTCAGGCGGCTAGCCACGCACGACTGCGGGAGGCAAGGCGGTTCCCACGTCTGCACGCCACGCCGTGCGCTCTCACCCTCGCCGGGAGAGGGCAGTGAGGTTGCCTCTCCGCTAGTGCCGAGAGGCTGGCGAGGGCAGGCGGGCAGATCGTGGCTGCCCTTCTCTGTCCTCTTGGGAGAGAGACACCGGGACCTGCCGGGAGCGCCCGGTGTCGCCATCCCCTCCCCACACACCAAGACACCTGCCTCCGCGAGGCAGCCCGGCCCACTACCCACTCTCCCGCCGAGGCAAGGTGAGGGATCAGGAAAGGGGCTTCTCCCATCTTCCGTGGGGTCTGGAACCCTGGAGTGGGGCCCTTTGCTGCGTCCTGGCCGCTCTGCCGGGGCCCTTACCAGCGCCGCGCTCCGCCTCCGGCCCCTCGCCAGTCTGGGGAGCAGCACGGGCAGAGCTCGTTTGGAAGAACCCCAAGGGTCCCGAGGAAAAGAGAGGAGTGAGTGCTACCCCTCATGCGAGCCGTGAGAAAGTCGAAAGTTGACCTGAGCCGAGTCAACCAAGAAACATTTCAACATGCTGGCCGCGGGGGGTTGGTGCGGGGGTGGGTTTGGGGGGATGGATTTTGGAAGGTACCCCGGGAGCACCTCCGACCTCTAGGGCCATCTCCCTCGGCCTCTTGGCTTCGCTGCCCGCGCTGATTCCCGACTCCTTCGGGCCACAGAACTCTCAACCGCGAAACCGCAGCCGCGCGTCCCCAGACGGGGCACCTACCCTCCCCTGCCAAACTTTCCAAATCTATCCCCCGGCCTCAAAGACCGCTCCACGCTCCTCTCCCAGCGGTTCGCGGTCGCGCCGGTCCCGCGAAGCCCCGCCACTCCCACCCCCACCCTGAACCAGCTCCGGACGCCCGTTTACCTTTTTTTCTCCTTGTCAGCTGTCATTGTCGCGGGGGCCCTTTGAGACGCCGAGCACCTGAGCTCCAGGGCCGGTGCGGGCTGCCGCCGCTACCTTCGCTGTGGCCCTAGCCCACTCCCGGAGGCCCGCGCCCGTGTTAAAGGTCCCGAGTGCTCGCAGGTCCCGAGCGCCCGCACAGCCAGGTGGAAGTTTGCGGGCGGCTGGCTAGGTGCGGGGGAGGGGGGTGGAGAAAGGTGACGGGGAGGAACCTGCACGCGGAGGCGGGGTCGGGGAAAGGAGTGGGAGGAGGCTGTCACACGCAAAAGAAGGGCAGCGAGAAGGGGGCCGAGGTTCCCTTTTCCTTCGAAAAGGAGTCAGGAGTCACTCTTCTGGGTTTTCAAAAAAGAAGAAGTGGCTCAAACGACGGGAGTTGGCAGAGTCCGGGGCCGGGAGGACGCGGAGGCTGAGATGACCATACAGTCTCAGGACACTGCCGAGGATTGTACGGCCGCCTCAGGAAAGCTGGGGCGGGAGGCGACGGGCGCCGGAGCTGTGCGGCGGACCGCTCGCGAATGTCGGGCTCGCGGGGCCGCCAGCCCACTTTAAAAACTCCGGCGGCCCGCGGCGGGGGGTGGGGCGGGCGCGAGGGGCGCGGGCGCAGCGGGCGGGGGCGGGCTCGCGCTAGAGGGCCCCGCCCCGCCCCGCCCGCGCCGCGCGCCCGGGCAGCCCACGGCGTCCCGGCCAATAGGGAAGCGCGGCCGCAGCCTCTGCCCTGACCCCGGCCCGCCCCACTGCCCCCGCGCTCCGCTCGGCTGCGGCCCGCCCGCCCCGCTTCCGCCCTCTGCGGTTCCAGAAGTTGTTTATGAGGTCTGCGGGGTGGCGGGGAGCTAGGAGGGATTCCGCACTGGGGAGGCGCACCTTAAGTGGGGCTAGGCGGCAGCGAGGAGTCAGTCTCCGGGAGTGCTGCAGGAGCGGGAGTGCTCCCGTGCGCTGGCGTCCTCCCACCTCTGCCCTGGGATCAGGGCACAACCGCGAGCGCCGAGGGTCCCGCGCTTCGCAGAGCCGCTCGGCGGTGCCGCGCTCCCGCGTCCTTCGCCCCGCTGCGTGTCCCCATGGGCCCGGTGACGGTAATTCCGAGGGCCCCAGCGCTGCGCTCTCGGCCTGGGCGATGAGCTTTTTTTTTCCGGCAGAACGCAGCTGGCTTTGCCGTCCGAAAAGAGAGAGGCTGGGAGACCGAGCCTCTGCGCCTTTGGGTCCGCGGGAAACAGTGCAGTGAAATTGAGCTAGTGCTGTCTCTGCTCTTCTCTTCCTTCAGCTGGCACGTCGGTTGCTTGCGGGGTTGTGCTGAGAGCTAGCGGGGATGCGGGAGAGGAGGTCCTTCGAGCGGTCTGGTTTGCCGCATCCCGCTCCCAACACCTGGCCACCACCGTGCGGGTCCGGGCCGGTTCAGAATTGGAGAAGGCAGTCTGGCTTTACAATGTGATCTTGGGATAAAAGTTGACAGCGTGTCCTCAAATCGCAGAATTTCAGGGCTGCCCAGTGTATTTCTACGGTCCGATTGAAGCGCTGTTAAGGGACTGCAGGTGCTGGGTGTGGGGAGATAGTAGAGATCCAGGGGCAGGCCGTTAGCCCAGGGATTTTTCCAGCTGCTAATCTTTAAGCGCTGTCATGGACCCGCGCCCGCTAGGGAGCCTCTGCTCTGACCTTCGCTGAGCTGCTCTCCCAAGAATCTCACCCTATTCCCTACCTACATGGCACCGATCCAGCAGGGATATTTCTGGAAGGGACCGGGGGCTCTTAATCTTTGAAGCTCATTTGAGAAGGTCCCTGCAGGCTTCACAGGTATGAGTTGAAGAGAAGAGAAAGCATGGGTGGCACCCTGAGACGCTAAGCCTTGCTGTTCCTTTTCCCCCCTTAGTTTCCCCACATTTTATATAAAAATAATCTGCATAATGAACCTTCAGGACTGTTATACTAAGTGAAATAAGCCAGTCACAAAAACACAAACACCGTGTGATTCCATTCTTGAAGTTTCTAAACTAGTCAGATTCATAGAAAACAAAACTAGAAGAGGGTGAGGTGAGGGATTCGTGTTTAATAGGCATAGAGTTTGTGTTCTGCAAGATGAGAAAGTTCTAGACAATGAACAATGTGAACATATTTAACAATACTGAACTGTACACTTAAAATGGTCAAGGGGGTAAATTTATGCTTTTTTTAACCATAATACAAAAATAAATGTCAAGAAAAAGTAATACACATAAGAAGAATTTTTTTGGTATAAGTCTGTGTCACCACCGAAATACAAAATAAACGTGTTTTTCCCTTGCATCCTGTAAGAGGGGTGGAGATATTTTTCAGGAGTTTTTGGAAGCCATTGGAAAGCAGAATAAGGATAGGCGAAAAAAGCAGCGGAGAACTGAGGAACCAGGCACATTTTCTCATTTTCCTAGGGTGGCTGAGTACTGTGCACACAGACTTTGAAACCAAATATCAGGCCTAACAGTTAAGAAATTCAAACAAAAATTGCAAATCCCTCTAGGGAACCATTTCTTGGTGCTGGTGGGTTTCAGGAATGAGTTGATTTTGTATCGGGCTTCTCCAGCCAGCCAATCCTAATGGACACAATTCCTAATGGAATTGTCTTAACGCAGAATTCAAATTTGTGAGACACAGTTCTCTCTTAATTAGCAATAAGCTTACTCACCTCCCTTGGGACTGGAGTGGGAGAAGAAACAGGTGCTTTGATGGCTTTCAGGTGCCGAAAACCATGCACTGCCAGAGCAAGGAGAAACCTCTGAGTCCTCAGCTGTGCTTGCCAGTCACAAATCAACACCTCCAAACCAAAGAGAACATTTCAGCAAGGTTGAGCTTATGAAATTAACTTCTTAGGTGTTAAAAAAGAAAGTGGCAAGGTAAAGTGTCAGTCAAGAACACATCAACCCTATTAACATAGATCCTTCTCATGGCCAGCCTACCCATGTTTCTAATTGGGACTTTTGCCCTCTAAGCGAAAGGTCCCAAGCTAAACTAAACAACCACGCAGACTTTGTGGAAATCCCAGTGAGTAACTTTGAAGAATCTGGGATTTTGGCAGTGAGAGGTTCGCTAAAAGCCTATATAATTCTCGGAAGGATTGGAGCCAGCAGAGCTGAGGGGCCCAATGACCTCTTAAGATTTCTTCTAGAATTCAGTTCAACAACCTTTGCAGGAAGGAGCTAAGAGTGTAACCCAGATGCAGGCTTGTGGCTAGAGCGTCCCATTTTACTTTTTAAAGCCCATGGAGAACCAAAGGAGAAAAGCTTTAAAAGATGATGGCAGGGAGAGATGGATCCCAGGATTTAGTGTCTCTAGAGACCTTGATGTTTTGGCCACAGAGGGCAGCAGAGGGCACTGCTAGGCAAAGCACCCAAGCTGCTTAAAATGGGAGCAAACTGCCCATCTCCCAGCAAATCTTCCTACCTTCTCCCAACTATAGACCGAACTGCTTGGTGACAAAGGCTGTGGCAGCAGGGAAACACCCATCTTGTTTTAACAAGGAACAAGACTGGGTCTGTAGCTTCCTCTCCTCTATAGAGCACACCCCTAGGAGGATGGGATAGACACAATGAGTTAAGTTACAAACTTGATAGATATCAGGCACCTGGGATGCAGTGTGCAGATGGAAGAAATAAGACCTCAGTAATCCGTTAAAGTAACAGTATGGTCCAGGATGTGGTTGGAAATTATGTTGGAATGGTAGGATCTCCCAGGAGAAGAGATATTGGAAGGCTGGGCTATTTCTTTAGTATTTTACAACTTTCAGTGCATTATCATAGATCAGGGCTGAAACTCAGGTGAGGCAAGAGAGGCTCTCAGAGTCATGCAAGACCCCGCACTAGTCTTGGTGCTACCAGGTATGTTATCTCAAGGATTACCCATCTGGCCCTCATCTGGCCAATTAGTTGTTTGGGGGCTGGGAGAGCCTGCAGGCTTGGGAGCAGAGATGGGAGGAAGGGCAATCACAGAGGCCATGGCTCTTTCTCTGTTGAAATAACACTTGAAATAACAAGTAACACTTGCATGTTACTCCCTCCAAACAAACCAACTCTTTTTTTTTTTTTTTTTTTTTTATGGTACGCAGGCCTCTCACCATTGTGGCCTCTCCCGTTGCGGAGCACAGGCTCCGGACGCGCAGGCTCAGCGGCCATGGCTCACAGGCCTAGCCGCTCCGCGGCATGTGGGATCTTTTCGGACCGGGGCACGAACCCGTGTCCCCTGCATCGGCAGGCGGACTCTCAACCACTGCGCCACCAGGGAAGCCCCAAACCAACTCTTAAGTTGTGACTTTACAAAAATCTATCCTCACGCTTCCCGTCACTGAACTCCAGCACCAGAAAACCATACCCTACCCCTCCCGTGTCTGGCTTCAGGCCAAAGCTATGGGATAGTTCACACAGACATATGCCATATCTAACATTAAATGTTGTGACTTTTGACACCCCCAATCCAGAATCTGTCATCTTTCAAAAAGAGTTCTGTGGTTTTTATGGAGGAAAGGGTCAAGCTTTTTTTCCTACTTGTATTCCTAAGTGCTTATTGATAAGAAGGATCCAGTTTTAAAGAACCACAGATTCCCCAACGTCTCAAGACTGGATAATCAATGCCTTAGAGACTAATGGCTTCCATTTCTAGGTCTAGGGATGAGGTTTTTGCCCATGAAAGGTCCTGTCTGTCTATCATGCTGTCCTTAAACTAGTAGCAAAGGAGTCATTGGTCCATGGCTACCGTGTATCCTGCTTCAGGGCATCAAGCTGGTGGAAGAGGAAGAGCCAGTGGCTCCCTTCCCTCCAGGAGCAGACAGTCTATTTGTGCACACCCTGCATTTCCAGATAATGAGACACACGTTTACTCACTTTTCAAGGCTTCTGAAATCAATAAGAATCTTTTAATGTAGTAACGATTCCCGTTTTCTCCCCAGAACTATTTTTAAATTGATATATACAATTTATATATTCTTAAATTTTTTTTAATACAAGAATTGAGAGAAAAATCATAGAGGCTGAACAATAAGTGCTGTAAGAATTTGGTGATGGAGGGTGGGAGGGTGGAGAGACCGAGTGAAAAAGTCGAAAAAGCTAGAGTCGCAGCCATGGAAGCAGCTAGGGCCCAGAGAAGCCCCACCTAGGCTGGCCCATCTGCCAGGCTGGTGGGTGCCATTGCCAGGGTGGTAAACTCACACACACGTGGGAGGAACAGCCGATAGAAAGGACACACCAGCCCCACCTTAGAGACAAAAAGGCACAAGCAGAAATGAAGGTGCTACTGTCACTAAAAATGATGATATTGGTCGCCAAACAGCACTACCCTGGAGCCTGCAGAACTAAGAATGACACAGAGTGGGGATCAGAGACACCCTCCTCACTCCTGTAGTGTGGCCTTGGCCTATCACCGGGTGTTAAAATGGGACTTTTTCTAGCTCAGTTTCAACTGAGGTCCCAAGACAAGAGGAACCAACTCCCCTTCCTTCCAAAATACAGAACGGGAGAAAGCTTTCTGAAGATGGTTTTGCGTGCTTTAGCCGACGCTGACCTCAAGGGAGTGCCTGGATTGATATGGGTGAGGAGACGTTGGGTCTTGAGGGTAGAGTTGTCAACGTCATGGAATTCCCCCTTCCCGTACCACGGAGGAAAGGAGGACCCTCCTGACCACTCTCTCCAGGTCTAGTGACTGGGGCTTCCTGGGGACCATGTACTGAGGTTGATACCTGTCCCCTAGAGCTTGAGGGACACAGGGGATTGCCCATGGGTGAGAGGCTGGCCGAAGTGGCCTGTTGCAGCCAGGAGGAGGGCCGGGTTCGAAAGTTCCTCCCTCTCACCTACATCATGGCGACGGTGCATGTTGCAGTTTGGATTCCCTGGAAGCCAGCGTGAGGGGGAGGTGAGCATAGAGGGAGGTTTACTAAGGAGTGGTCTTGGAATCAGCACCTGTGGGAGGAAAGGGAAGGAAGCAGAACTGGGCAGAGGGAGAAGTGGAGCCTCAACAAAGAACTCATCCAATCCGCCCCCCACCCTGCCCCAGGAACCTCTGAAGCTGGAATGGCCCTTCAGAGTTGCCCCACGGTGAGGTGGAGGGGCCAGGACTTTATACCTCTGCACTGATCAGCTGTTGGTGCTGGCTGCCCTTGGGGAAGAGGTATGACCTTGGGCAACGGCACCTGGGGGAGTATGCCCTTCTTTTCTGAAGGGGGATCTGGGCAGCCATCACTAGGGGATCTGGGCAGCCGTCACTAGGTCTATTACCTTGCCCACTGTTTACAGATTGGATGTGGAATCCACAGCTTAACCATCTAGGATTTTAAAGAGGGTACTGTCCAAATGCACTTCTTCAAGGAGATCTCAGCAGAAGAAAGTGGAAGTACCACTGAGGAAGAAACTCTGGGAAGATCACAAGTGGCCAGCTGCAGGAGCCATGAGGGCTGCAATTAGAGGGGACCGTTGGGGAATATCCAACAAACACACAAAGATAACGAAAGGGGGAACAGCTGCCACAGGGAATTACACCCATGTTAGTTAAAAAAAAAAAAAAGACTTTTCCTCCCTCCTATACTAGAGAGACAAAGGTAAGGTAGTAGGGGGATGGGAGTAAATGTGCCAGGTGAGGAATATCTTAGTATCCTCAGTACCTAGCAGGGCACCTGGCATAAAATGGGCACTCAGTAAATGCTGACCAAATGAATACATGAATGTATGAACGGACAAACAAATGAATCTATTAAGTCAAGATTCTACGTTGCAAGCAACAGACACCATCTATCCTCCGTCCACACAGGCTTCCAGGCTGAAGGAGGTCTGAGCTGAGGAGGACAGAGCTTTAACTTGGGATGAAGCTTGGAGTTTTTATTATTACACTGGACTCAGACTATTATTTTGTACGAGCAAAGGAATTTCCATTTTTACTGCTTAAGAGTGACTGGAAAAGTCTTCGGACCTAAAGGAGGTTTTACTCAAAATAGGAACTAAATAGTCCATCAGAAGTTTAATGGAAGAAAATAATAATGTTACCTTGTAATTGTACCATACAAATCCCACTTGTGGGGTACCCTGGTGGCGCAGTGGTTGAGAGTCCGCCTGCCGATACAGGGGACACGGGTTCGTGCCCCGGTTTGGGAGGATCCCACATGCCGCGGAGCAGTTGGGCCCGTGAGCCATGGTCACTGAGCCTGCGTGTCCAGAGACTGTGCTCCGCAACGGGAGAGGCCAAAACAGCGAGAGGCCCGTGTACCACCCCCCCAAAAAAAATCCCACTTGTTCAACATAACTGTTTTAGGGGTCTTTGGGTCCCTTCAAAGCTGTGCATGTGGATGACATCAAAAGCCACAGTAATATTGGAGACTCATTGGAAGAGAGTCAAGAGGTGGCCCAGAAAAAGAAAGTGGGCCCAGGAGGCAGTGGCAAAGGTACTGACCCAATTTTGAAGGAGGACTTAACTATGGAAATCACAGGAAGTGCTGTAGAAGGCTAGGAAGAAAATGGCAGCAACAGAGAGAACTTGTGGAAAATGCTCCAGGGACCCCCAGAAATAAGTGATAGGGAGGCTGCAAGAGGGAGGGACATCTTAAAGCAAGAGTCAGCCAAACGGGGCAAACAGAGGCCAGGGTTAGCCAAATGCACCACACATTTTCTTAATTCATTCATGGTAATGGACATTCTTCTTTCTTCTTAGCCCCTTGGCATCTAAACCTTAGCATCTTTCTATGTTTGGGGAGTTCCTCATTTACCTTGTGAAGCAAAGCCTGCTTTTCACTATAGAAAGTAAAAATGCCAGATGCCCTAGGCCTCCCTGGAACTCAGGATATGGACATGAGACTCAGGTTCTTTGAATCAGACACATCTGCCCAGACTTTGAATCTAGTGGTTGAGGGAAGCGGGCACCTTGCAAACTGGGTGCCACCTCGGTGACAGCATCTTGACGCCAGCAGTGCTGGCATCGGCACCCAGAGTCATGAGTTCGTGCAAACTACAGGCATCTGCAGCGGCAGCTATGGTTCCAGTTTGAGGCTTTGTTTCTGGTTGCTGTACCTCTGTGGCTGGCTCTCCAACCCTCCCAGAGATTTTGTGAGGTACCCAGAACTTTTTAATGAACCATTTCTCCTCAAATTAACTAGAGATCATTTCTGTTACTTGCAGCTAAAAATCTTGGCTGATGTACTCATTCGTTCATTCACTTATTCATTCATATGCAGTATTTACTTGATCAGCATCTCCTGACTGTTCAGTGTGTGCCAGGCACCCTGCTAGGCATTGGTAATACCAAGAGCAAAGAGACATATTCCACTCCTCAAGGAACCGACAGTCTGGTATGAGTTTCTTGAACAACTAATTTTCTATCTCTGGGCCTCAGTTTCCTTTTCTTTAAAGTGAGAGGGGGGCTTCCCTGGTGGCTCAGTGGTTAAGAATCCACCTGCTAATGCAGGGGACACAGGTTCGAGCCCTGGTCTGGGAAGATCCCACATGCCGCAAAGCAACTAAGCCCGTGCACCACAGCTACTGAGCCTGTGTTCTACAGCCCACGAACCACAACTATTGAGCCTGTGTGCCACAACTACTGAAGCCCACGTGCCTAGAGCCTGTGCTCCGCACCAAGAGAAGCCACTGCAGTGAGAAGCCCGCGCACCTCAACGCAGAGTAGCCCCCGCTCGCCTCAACTAGAGAAAGCCCGTGCGCAGCAACGAAGACCCAATGCAGCCCCCCAAAAAAAGCATAAATAAAATAAGTTAATAAAGTGAGAGGGTTGGATCTTTAGAATTCTTTAAGCTCTGCCATTTGATAGTCTACGCATCACTGAATTACATGGTGGTCTCTGCCCCGTTAGCCTAGGCTGGCAGAGAAGTGAGGCCATCTCTGGGCTGCTTAGGGTTAGGCCATAGACTGTATCCTCAGGGCTTCCATTTCCTACATGGGAAGATAACCATTCTGGGCATCTTGTCTAGGCAGATGCTCTGCTAAAATGTGAGTTAGCAGGAGTTGGTCTCCAGCATCTTCCTGCCTCACATTCTCTTGATCTCCTTGTTCTCCTGCCATCCTCAGAGCACTCCTGTGGCAGACAACGGAGCACCAGCAATGTCTATGAGGGGGCTTAGACACAGATCATAGTTACATCTGGCCCACTCTCCAGGTTTAAATCTTAGAAAAGGAAAATGGGAGCAAAGGGCCTCACAACCTCAGAAATGGCTTTCCTTCCAAGTCATTACCATGTGTTCCCAGCAAACCCCCTGCAGATCCAAGAAGTAGTTAGAGATAGCAAGAGACAACCGAGGCTTTGGAGCTAAGCTAATTGAGAAGGATAGTTACATGGTATTTAAGGGACCTGGACGCTGCAGAAGTTTGATTTTGAAATATATGAATACACAAAGAATGAGGGAAATTTTTGCCCCCTTAGGATTTCCAGTGGCTGTGCAAAGGCCTTTTCTATCTGCACGATTCTGGGGTCTGGAGTTGGGTCCTTCTGTAGTGTTGGTGTTAGAGGGGAGAACTTCAGGGGCACCTTCTAAAGCACACATTAACACGCCCCCCAAATACACCCGCACGTACACACATATACATGCACGTGTACCTCCCCAGGTGCCAAGCCGAGAAATAAGTTCCCCATACAAACCTCATTTTAAACGTTTCATTTCTCTCTAGTGCATACCTCTGTCTTTGCCCTTTGAAGAAAACCAGGGATGCAATGCTGAGAATGTGCCTGTAAATACTTAAGATTTTAAACTCTGAGGATTTTCTCTTGGTCTCACTCAGAAAATTGTAGTCTCTGATGCTTGAATGCTGGGGTCGCAAGCCTTGCTGTGGTCAACGTGCTCAATGATCTACCCCAATAGAAGGAAGAGGAGGCACAGCTGTTTTAAAGCTTTTGGACAATGCGGCTTGGCAGGCCCTATCTTAATTGTTATTTTTATATCATAGCAGATTAGCCTTCTTAATTATTCTGTCTTAGGCTAAATTAAAGAAGTTTCTGATCAGATAGCAATTTATGATAGAGATGCCTTCTGACCTAGAAAAATGCTGATGGTAAAAAGCTCTAAGTAAATGACTCCAAGGCAGAGAGCCCAGAGTTCATTGTGTACGAGAGCATTACAAAGAGAAGCTCATCTGCCTGAGGTTTAATAATTAAGGCCAGAATTAGAAATGTACTGGAAAGACCCATAGACAATTCCGCACTGACTTTACCTGTTTAGAGTGGAAAGCGTTTTAGAAGTTTTAAAACGTAATAAAATGATAGTGTTCACAAAATGCAAGTTGCCAAATTCCCTCTTCAAATTCCATTGCACTTGAGGCATCATCCTCGTTGGCTGTGTGTATTCTAACCTTTGTTTAATTAATTAATCTCATTCATTCATTCATTCTTCCATTCTTCAGCATTCATTGAGCATCCAGCTCATACTCATCGATGTGCTTGAAACCTAGCTTAGAATGATGAATAAAACACAGCCCTCCCCTCTAAAGCTCACAGTCTACTGCTGGAGACCAACTTGTAAACAGATGAAATACCACACCTAAGAAGTTAAAATCCTGTTTTTCTGGGAGTTCAGAATGGGGAATGATCCTGTCTGCCTGGTTGGGGGTGAGGGATGTTAAGGAGAGCTTCCAGAGAAGGTGACATTTTGGCTGGATCTTAAAGGGTGACGAGGAATTTGCTAGAAAGAGAAGTGGCAGGAGAGCATTCTGAGCTGAGGGTAGGGACTGAGTCCTCTCTACAACTCTCAAAGCAAAGGGCAGGGCATATGGAAGCAACACAAAAGACCCCTTGAGGAGGTTTAGTTATTCTTGTTCATCTGAGATGATCAGCTATTACTGGTTTTGTAGAGCACTTAGAACACATGAATTAGTGCCTCATAAGGCCTTTGGAGGATGACAGTGACATGTGTGCTGGTGAGGAATGGGATGGGACCCTCACCTTTTAGCCATAACATGCCAGTTTTCCCACCACACGTTTGTTCCCAATAATTAGGTAGCCATCATGGCGTAATGACATCAACGTACGGTGGTATTTCTCTGCAAACTCTAGGAGCATCTGTGGAACGGAGTGTGGATGCCTTGACCTGGGCAGCCCTTGGCTCAGGTTACTAGGTAACTTCTTCCAGTGCTTCGGAAGAACAGTTTATCTTTCTTGTTCAGCCCAATTTTTTACAAAACCTTCATGCCCTCTTTATACTGAAATTTTGCACAATAGGCATTAGCATCAGACAAAAATTCCTGTGGATTCTAGAATCTCCTGAGTATGCCTCTCTAAACAAGGAGCCAATTATTACAGCCCTGATGTGGGAGGGGACCCTGGTCTGTATGTGTATCCCTGGAAGTACGGACAGGTGGCTGTGGAGGCCGTAGCATCTTGGGGATGTTAAATAGGGTCAAAGGCAAATCGAACTCTTCCCCACAGTACAACTCGACTTATTTAGGTGGAAGCAGCATGAAGAGATCCCTGGAGCTGGGAAGAGTGGATTTAGAGGGAATCCCTGGGCCCTGCAAGTTTCCACTAAATTTCTTGCCCTGGGCAATCCCATCCCCCACCTGCCCTCTGTGCCTGTTCCTTTCCTTCTTCTCCTTTCCTCTCCTTCCTTTCTCTTTCCTGATGAATATATCTTTTTTCTCCAGAAGATTCTATGGAGTTTAAGAGAAGGTGTCAGGACAAATGGACCCCAAACTGAATCACTTTGCTATACACTTGAAACTAACACAACATTGTAAATTAACTATACCTCAATCAAACAGAAAACAACCTAAATAGATAACTAATTAGAACCTACCATACAGCACAGGGAACTCTACTCAATACTCTGTAATGACCTCTATGGGAAAAGAATCTTAAAAAGAGTGGCTATAGGTATATGTATGACTGATGCACTTTTCTGTACCACAGAAACTAACACAATATTGTAAATCAACTATACTCCAATAAAAATTTTTAAAAAAAGAAAAGATATATGCACCCCAATGTTCATTGCAGCACTATTTACAATAGCTAAGACATGGAAGCAACCTAAATGTCCATCCACAGATGATTGGATAAAGAATATGTGGTATATTTATACAACGGAATATTACTCAGCCATAAAAAGAATGAATTAATGCCATCTGCAGCAACATGGATGGACTTGGAGATTATCATATTAAGTGAAGTAAACCAGACAAAGACAAATACCATATGATATCACTTATATGTGGAATCTAAAAAAAAGATACAAATGAACTTATATACAAAACAGAAATAGACCCACAGACATAGAAAACAAACTTTTGGTTACCAAAGGGGAAGTGGGGGAGGGACAAATTAGTAGTCTGGGATGAACAAATCCACACTACTGTATGTAAAATAGATAACCGACAAGGACCTACTGTATAGCACAGGGAACTATACACAATATTTTACAGTAACCTATAGGGGAAAAGAATCTGAAAAAATAGATACTTATGTAGGTATAACTGAACCACTTTGCTGTACACCTGAAACTAATACAACGTGTAAATCAACTATACTTCAATTAAAAATAAGAAATGCTGTCTTTGCTTTGCATGATAGTGTGAGACTGTAAAGATTGATCATGCAACCTGAAATCAAGCAAAAAGAAATCTTAATAATTAATGGAAAAATTATGATCATTCCATCACCTTTAAAATTTTTTGTCAAAACATTCGAAACCCTTTTACTGTCAGTTGTAAGTATATAGGGAAATAAAAAATAGTAAAACTAATATTAATTTAGCACATTGTCACTTAAAACAATAGAATCATCCAGAATTAAAGTGTTCTAATTCTTTGTAAAAACAAAAAACAATAACCTCAATCTTGCACACTAGGACACTACAAATTCTGTACATTTAAAAACTTAGTTTTCCAAATATCATATAGTAATGCATATATGTGGAACCTAGAAAAATGGTACAGATGAGCCGGTTTGCAGGGCAGAAATAGAGACACAGATGTAGAGAACAAACGTATGGACACCAAGGGGGGAAAGTGGCGGGGGGTGGAGGTGGTGGTGGGATGAATTGGGAGATTGGGATTGACATATATACGCCAATATGTATAAAATAGATAACTAATAAGAACCTGCTGTATAAAAAATAGATAAAATAAAATTCAAAAATAAACCACTTAGTTTTTATTTGATATAGTTTAAAATCAGATTATTTTAAATCAGTTGAGTCAGGAAAACCCCTCTCCCCTGCTCTCTGCCATTGCTAAATTAGCCTCCTTCAAGAGGGGAGGGCCCACTTCCGTCCTCCCCGTCCACTAGCAGAGGGCTGCTTAGGTAAACGCCCTCCCCTCCTCCGGAGCAGATGGGCAGGGACAAGGTAAGCCTCTGGTTACATTTTTAAAATAGTGTTGAGAGAGAGGGAGGGAAGCCGGCAGGGAGGCCCACCTGACAGGAAGGGCAGGTTCTTCTGCCTCCCGTCTCAGCTGAGCCTCACACCCCGTCACCTTGTCACGCTGGGGAACCATCAGCCCAGCCCCGCACATTCGAGGGCACTAAGCTCTCCCCACACAGCCTTTCTGTGAGAATCTGTCCTTCCCACTGGGTTTCTCTGTTCCTCAGGGACCTCCCCTCACACAGAAAGAAATCCCTTCTCCTAGCTCAGTTCCTGCATCCAGGCCCCGGGCAGCCTCGGTCACTCAGCCAGTGCCGAGGATGGCTCTGTGGGGAAAATGGAACTGGACCCAGGTCCAGGGTCTGGGCCTGGGTCACTTGAGCAAGGTGGAGAGGTGGGTGCTGGGCCCCCCCAATGGCCCTTTGTTGGCCTTCTTCTATGCCCCAGAGGGAACCCAGGCCCTGGAAGGGAAGCAATCCAGCCCTCTGTCTTCCCGACAGTGGCAGCTGAGCCCATGACACCGCCCTCTTCCATCCATCTGACCTGCCTCACCCTCAGCCCCTGGTCAGCTCCTTCCTCAGCGGCCGGCACTGCCCCTCCACTGGGCACGGACGTGGCTGTGTCTTGCTCTTGAATTATTCTCAGGCTTGCACACCTTCTGCCTCCCCTGCTAGACCTCTCATCCAGGCCCTCAGTTAACGTTTGCTGGCTGATTATTTGTCTCTTGATGGATTGAATGACAAACCAGTCCCAAGAGGTCTGAGCTTGTCCTCGATCATCTCTGGCCTGAGGGGTTCCCAGGATGTCTGGAGTGCTGGCCTTCGTGGAAAGAATGATGGAGAGGTACATTGAATGCTTTAGGACCGTAAGCCTGAGGACTGGGGCGCACAAGGCCTTGGAATCAGGCTGACCGGGGCGGACTTCCAGCTCTGCAACTCACCTGATAGCCTTGGACAAATTTATTACCTTTTCTGAATATCAGTTTCCTCATCTGTAAAATGGGGATGATGATACTCACTTGGAAGGATGCTTGAGGATTCAGTGAACTTTAATGCATATACAACGCTTAGGCACAAAAGTCACCTAACTATCACCCAAAGTGTATGTGCAGGTGGAGTCTGGCTTCTTGCATTTGTTTGTTTGTTTTTCTCTTTGTGCACGTGTGTGTGTGTGTGTGTGTGTTTAAATGCCCTTTCATTCAAACTCAGCCTGCAGGGCTGGGCAAAGGGTGACATGCTTGAGGAGCACTAAGATTTTTCCCAGTGTGTCACAGGTCCTTTCCCAATCCACTAACAACAGAGGTAATTTCTCAGCAGCAGCAGCAACAACATTACTAACACTCTGACCTTTCCCCAGGGGTTTCTGTTGATGTTACTTCCCCCTGTGAGGAAGCCAGCACCAGATTCTTATCCCTCTTCTCCTTAAGGGGAAAGTGCTTTGGAGGAAAACTGAAGCAACTCAGCAGCACGACAGCTGCAAGCTGGTCATACGTCCCAGGTGTCGCTCCCGTTTCCGTGCACAGGGGCTGCCTCAGCAGTGGGGAGGGTCACCAGCAGTGGGGAGAGTGGTGACCAGTAACTTCCCATTAAAAGCGGTCTGATCAGGTCATGGCCTGGGAATGGAGGGAAAGGATCTGGCTGGCATTGGGGTTACTCAGTTGAGTTTGACCCCATGGACCAAATTAACTAACCAGCCCCTGTGCCAGTGAAGTCTCAGAAGCCACTGTGTTCAGGGAGAAAATGAACTCAAGTTACTATTATATAGACCTCACCTAATCAGTTGAATTTAGTGAGTGTCTAATATACCGAGGGGCCAAGAAGATACCACAGGCTTTGCTTTCGTGGAGCCCTTTGTTCCTTAAAAGTAACTTTTTAAATGATCTAGCACCATCTCCATGTCACCATGACACAAATAGCATAGATACCACCATTGGCATTTTACAGACAGATAGCACGGGAGAGAGACTAAGTGAAGTAGCCAACATCACGCACAGCATGTCGAGGAATCCAGGGCTCCTATCTCTTGTCCCTTTGTTTCTTTTTGTTTGGTTTTCTCTTGTCACTGCTCCAGGCTGTTCTTCACACAGCAGCCGGAGTCATCTTTTAGATCTCAAAGGAGACCATTCACTCCCTTGTTTCCACCCTCCCATGGCTTCCATTAGAAGTAGAATACAACCCAGGAGCCTTACTTCTCTGCTGCTGGGTTGTATTCTCCAAGCTCCTTTCTTGTCCACCTCTCATGCCATGCTGCCTTCCTTCCGCCCATCCCCAGACCTCTGCCCATGCTATCCCTTCTCCCCCGTGGTTCTTCACAACCTGCCTCCTCGTCGTCAATCACAGGATCTTCCCAGACTTCCAGGCCACTCTGACCTACGGGCCTGGTTTTACTCTCTGGAACTGTTTTTTTCTTGTCTCCCACCATCAGAATATTGGCCTGCTGGGGTCAGGGACTTTGTGACTTTGTCTTGTTCACGCTGCCCTCCCAGCACCTAGAATGGGGCCTGATATGCAGCAGGTAATAAAGGTTTTTTGAATCCATGGATGCTATACTGCATTTATAAAAGAAAGAGAGAAAAAGTCCTGGAGAGAAGAAGTTCTGGGAGAAAGAGGTTATTAACTATAGGAAAGGATATGCCTTGAATAACGTGAATTACTGCCGTGAGAGACGGCAGGAGCCCTGCTGGATCAGCCCATCCCCACCCAGTCTAATGTCCTCTCCCACCCTACAGATCTGCCCAACAAACAAAATCCAGCAGTAACTCTAAGCAGACTCTAAATCGGCCTTAACCCCAGGCCTACCTGGTAGAAGTAACATCTCTAAATTCACAACCACGCCCCCCAGTCATCACCTGAACTTACTACTCTGATTGCAATGTGAACCCATAACCACAGTCTCCTCTACTTGATGGGCCCATTATAGAACCAGCTAACTCCACACCCATTCCAGTTCTGCCGTAAGTAACCCTAACTAACTATGCCTCAGTTCCATGACTGTATGCTGCCATGCAGGTGTGAACTCAAATCAGAGACACCGAAAGCTGGGAAAGCCCTCAGGGATCATCTAATTTCTTCCCTTTGTGGTTAATATTACAATTAATAAGTACCATCATTTATTTTCTATTTGTCCCCTTGGTTCCTTGTTCCTTTTTCTTGCCCTCTTTTAGGTCAACCACTTATTACTTGGTATTCAATTTTACTTTCTTTTTTGGCTTTTTAGCTAAACCTCTTTATTTTATTCTTGAAGTATTTGATCTAGGGATTACAATATGCATCCTTAATTTATTACATATAAGAACTTAAACCAGTATAATCCCCTTTTACTATTCCCCCATCCTTTGTTCTACTGTTTTCACATGCTTTATTTCTTGACGACGTTATAAGTCCCATGATACATTCTTGTTTTGCTTTAGACAATTGTCTTTTCAAGAAATTAAGAACTGAAAGATTATTCTGTTAAAGTTACCCATATACTTATAATTTCTGGTGCTCTTCATCCTTTTCTGTAGATCCTGCAGAACTTTACAATTCTCTCCCCACCGCCATGGATACGGTGGCCTCTCTACCCTTCCATCCCCCCTTTCACAAAGGCTTCAAAATCTTCAAGTTTCCTTCCAGTTCCCAGAGTGCGGTTGACTGCCAAGGTAAAATTTTAAGCATTTCCAAACTCCCTAAGGATGGGTCCAGATGGAGCTATGAGAGAGGAGTGGGCAAGTAACAAGGGGTTCCCCCCCTTCCTCCTTCCTATACCACCTCCCCCTTCCCTGCTTCTAACCTCGCTCTAAAGGGCATCTGTCTGATCCCAGAATGCAAGATTCAACTACTACATTTATCTATTGCTTTTACATCTGTTCTTCCCTGGGGGAGGGAGGAAAGCAGATACCCTTTTGGCAGAGTCTGGATCCCCTTCAGTCACCCACAGGCTCTTAGGGAGCTCCGTCTCCGTGCAGGCCCTGTGCCAGGTGAACAGAAAGGCAGAGGTGGTGAGGGCTGCGTGGAAGACAAGGCGCTACTACACTGGTTGGGAGACCATGTGCACCCGTCCTCAGGAGACCAGTAGTCCGATCTTCTCTGTTTTTCCTTCTTCTCCCTCCTCTTCCCCTTTCTTTCCCTGCCAATCAGCAAGGATTGGTAGAAATGTCGGTTGGAATAAATGTAACTGGGTAAGAAGAGAGAATCAAAGAAGTCCTCAGATTCTGGACTCTACTGAGGATGTTGCCTCCAAGGCCCCTCCCATCTCTAAATATCATTGCAAGAGATAATAAGGAGTTTCTCAAAGCCTTGGGAACACACAGGTGAGGACAAACCAAAGGCTGTGCTGATGAGCAAGGATTTGGAGACGATACGGGTAAACGCTGGAGTGAGTCCTCTGAAGGGTTATGAAGGGATAAGGGATGCTAGGAGCATGTTCTTCTAAGCTTGGAGGCCATGAATGGAGAGGTGCACAGCTGGCACCAGGCCAAGCCCCTTCCTGGCTTCCAAGTCCCCCAGCACTTTGTTCCTCCTTCTCCTCCATATGTGTTCCCAACCCCTCCAACAGCTGACTTCTACTCATCCCACAGAACATACTCAATACCACCACTAAGGTTTCCACAGTTACTGTTACCATTTCCTCTCCTCTTATTTTTTTTCTGATCGAGAGTTCTGAAGTCAGTAAGACCTGTGTTCAAATCCCAACTAGACCACTGCCAGTTGGGTGACCTTGGATAATTCACTTTCCTCATTGAATTTGGGTTTACTCATCTGTAAACATGGACATATTTTCTTCTTTATTTGGAAAATTCTTTATGAATGAATATAATAGGCATAAAATTCGTATCCTTAAAATATAAAGATTTCATCTAAAACAACAAGAAATACACAAAGACAAAAACAATAAGTGAATGGGGTCATGAACAGATAATTCCAAAAAATGAACTGTGAGTAGCTAATAAACATTTCAAAACATGTTTAATATCATTAATCATAAAAGTGAAAATTAAAGAAGTGAAGCACATTTTGCTTATGAAAAGCTACTGCAGTTTTAATCTAAAATAATATTTCACGGATGGACATGTGAAAATGGACAATCTCTGCTTGGTTGTTAGGAATGCTTTTTGGGACACAATTTGGCAATAGGTACCAGTGGCTTTGACCAGGCTGATACACTTTGACCTAGTAATTTCACTTCTAGAAATCTGTTTGAAGGATATAATCAGAGATGAGGTCAAAGGTGAATATTCACAGATGTTCAGATATTCATACCAGAGTTATTAATAGGAAGTTTTTGAAAACAGAAATCTAAATGGCCATGAGTAAAAGAATGCTTAAATTTTTATGCTGCCTCCTTAAAGTGGAATTGTGCAACTATTAAAAATAATATTTTCAAAGATAGTTAATAATATAATGATTATAATACAATGCTTGCTCATAAGTAAGATATAGCATTGCATAAACTGTGTAATACCAGTTTTATGCAGCTATATTTATTTACACTTATATTGTACGTCATTGGAAAAAAGACAGAGAAACAATCACATCAAAATGTTGTAATAGTAATTTGAAAGGTTGTGCATGATGTGATTGTCTTTCTTTATGTGATCTATATTTTTCCACAATAAACAACTGTTACTTTTAAAATCAGAAAATAAAACTGTTATTTAAAATCACAATTACACAGTTTGACTCAATAACTTCTCTTCTTCAAATCTATCCTAAAAAAAGAATCAGAAATTCAGAGAAAGATGTTGGTACAAAGATGTTATTGAACTATTAGTTATAATTTCAAAAGATAGAAAAACAGATGTCCAGCAGTTGGGGAAGAGTTAAAAAGCTAGTTGTATATCCATATAATGGGGCATCGTGAAGACACTATAGATGCTTTTTTAGAATTTTAATATTTATGAAAATATTTCTGTTATACAGGTCAATAAAAAAATAGAAAATTGTATATATCATGTTATATCACATGTTTAAAATGAATTTTAAAAACTGTAATATACACACATAAATGTTAATCATCTGTTGTTGCGTGACAGATGATTTTTTTCTTGTACTTTTTTATTATTTTCATATACCATGTCTATAATGAACACTAATTACTTTATGACCAGAAAAGAAAAAAAAACAAAACAAAACAGGAAAAAGAACAATGGAGAAAGGGTGTGAGAGGAAATAAACTCCTGTGTTGGGGAATGCAGCTAATGACTATCTCACAAGATTGCTGGGAAGATTAGATGAGGTAACAGATGTGAATGTGACTAGCACAGTGCCTGGCACACAATAGGTGTTGAATCAATACAGATTCATCCCTTCCTCTCCCCCTATCCCCACACCCATCTTTCCCATTCTGCACTCTATGCGCCATTGGCAGCCTGTCCTGCTCTCCTTCACTCAAGTAACATTTGTCTCCCCCGTGTTCTGTTGGCCCAGCTCCAGGCAAGGAGCTCCAGGCAGCCTTGCTGACCAGAGACAGAGGAACAAGGATGACACCTGCTTCCCTCTGCCCACACAACCCACACATGAGGTCTCTTCTCAGGGATGACATCTAGGGAGGTCAGGTTTGCATGGAGTAAAGGTGTGAGAGCTGAGTTTCCTTGTAAATGGATAGTTCTTTCTCCTCTTTCTACTCCCCAGTCTAGAACTGGCAGGCAGAACACCCGGGCAAAGAAGGTAGGGGAAAAGGGTACTGGTTGAATGCCTCCAAGAAAGGTTCCCATGCCAACCATTCCTCCTTCGCCGATAATGCTGTTCTGTCATTAGACCTAAATGATGGTTCAGTAGTGCTCTTTCCGGGCACCTCTTGCAATGCAGATTCCCTTTGGGGGACAAATATATTAAGTCTCTAATCCCCTAATATGCATGTATTTATCAGCTCCCCTTCAGAAGGCACATGTGTGACAGCCTCAACGTATGGCGGCTGAGCGGGGAACTACCAAGGACAGGCATGTGTGGGGATGGGGGTCTGGAAACTTTCCATCAGCAAACCTGTAACGAGTCTCCCGCCATGTGCCGGGCGCTACTATATCATAGAAGATACAGACTGACAAAGGCAAGGTCTGGTCTTCAAGTCTCTTACTCTAAAAGTGAAGAAGGAAGACAAATTTGTGGAAAATAACAGCAAAAACACATGGTCGGAATAGAACTGCATGACTGATGGGACCTTCAAAGCTCTCAAGGTCGACTGTCTAAGTGATTACTAAGTGATTGTTATAGGTAGTAAGCATAAGTGATACAGGGCTCAGAGCTGGGTTGAGCCAGGACTGTCTAAGCAGGCTTCACATACGGAAAGATTTGTTAGCACTGGATGGGTGGAGAGGCTGGGCCTTCAAGACAAGTGAGGCACAGAGCTAGGCAGTTACTTGAGAGGAGGGGCGGCGAGCAGACTGTTGCAGGAGGTCGGTGAAGGGGAGGTGGAAGAAAAAGTGTGCACAAGTGAGTTGGGGTCAATTTTCAGAGGACCCAGGACACCAGGTTTGGGTGTCCGGACTTTGTCCTTGGACAGTGAGAGGTGACTTGGAAAACAGAAGTTTCTGAAGATGATTCTAACACTGGTGGGAGAGGGTAGGAACTGATAGGAGGTGGAGACAAGGAGATGAGCCAGGAGACATTCCAGGCCCAAGTGTGAAGACAGGGGAGTGGATTAGGACTGTGGACGTGGGAGGGAGAAGAGAAGGCCAGGGACATCCAAGGGAAGACTGGCAGGCCTTGGGGGCTGAGAAGTGGCTGGACAGCCAGTCCGCTGTACCCTTTGTAAGTGCCGCTGCCCCAGGAGGACTCAGAGTCCCCAGGGGCTGGAGAGGAAGCACACTTTTGACCAGGGTTTCCAGGAGTTGTGTAGCCAGCCATAGACTGGCACCCAGGGCAGGGGTGGAGTCGGGGAGAGGGGCGGCCTCTCCTATTCTCTCGGACAACAATACTCCTCAGCCAGCCATTTTCTGTGGTTGAAATGAGGGCCCTTCTCCTGCCAGTCCCTCACCCACAGGAAATCTGAGTCCCTGGAGCCCACAGCTGTGAATACAGTCTGTTAAATATCCAAGGGTATATTTAACTTAGGCCCCGTGGGACCCTCTCAGGGGACCAAGGCAGCCAAGCACTGCTCAGTCAGTCAACACGGCTTTATGAGCACCTACTCCGTGCCAGGCAGGTGCTGAAGGCTGAGGACGCAGGGCCATAACTGCAATGCAGCCAGACACCTGCTAGTCAAGGTCTGTGCCAGGTGTCACACAGCAGAGGATGGGGCTGGAACATTCAAGGGGAAGTGGGGAAAAAAAAGGCTCTATGGAGGAGGTGAGGTTGAATAGAATCTTGAAGGAAGAATAAGGGCTTGTCAGGTGGACACAGGTAGGAGGAGAGTGGATCACATTCCAGGAGATGCCACATGCCCAGGCCTGAAGTGGCACGGTGAACCCGGGGAACCACCAGTCCTGGGTCAAGCTGCAGGGGCGGAAATGGGACTGGAGAGAGGAACAAGGTCCAGATACGGAGGATACCTGTGGGCATCCCAAGGCGAGTAAGTGTTATTCTGCAGATCCTGGGGCGCCACTGGAGCACAGACATGGCCACTTGCTCTTGGACCTGCCTCTGGGAGACTGTTTTCCCTCCAGCTGAGCTCTGGTAGTCCAGGTGAGGCACAGGTGGATGAGGGAGAAAACCATCTCTGTACAACTCCCCCTCCACCAGGCAGACTCCCACTTCAGGGCTTCACACTGCCTGTTTCCTCCACCTAGAATGCTCTTCCTCCAGATCGCCGCCCCTCCCCCCATCATTGATTTCCTCACCCCTTCTACTCTTTCTTTCCAGAGCCCTTATCATCTCTTGCATAATATACTTCCTTATCACATCCATTATTCATTGTCTGTCTGTTTGCTAGAATGCAAGCTCCAGGAGGTAAAGATCTTTACTTTGTTCCCAGTCTGCATCCCAGTACCTAGAACCGTGCCGGGCACACACAGCCGCTCAATAGGCGGAAGCAGTGAAGGAGCGAATGAATGAATGAAAGCAGAAACTGTCTTTGTAATCCCGACGTCCAACACAGAGCGTGGCACTAAGAGGAGCTGTGATGATTAGGAGAAAGATGGAAGGAAGGAAGGGGCCAAGGAGTGAGTGCACCCGGGTTTCCACGGCAAACCCCAAGGCCTGGTTTGGACCCCAGCGTGGCGCCGCACCGGACACCCCCATCCGCCCAGCGGGACACTTGGCAGGGCCCGGGGCGAACGTGCCACTCGGAGAATCAAGGCTTCCTCGGCGGGGCCGCCCTGCCAGGCTGCCCAGTCTTGCATCCCAGAAAAGCCCCTCCACCCCCCCGAACGCTGGCCCGGCGGGTCCCAGCACGGGCACAAAGGCTCGCAGCAAGGCCGCGGCAGCGGAAGCCTGGGCGGGGTTTTAGAGGAAGCAGCCTCACCTCGGGGCCCCGTCCCGATCCCGCCCCGAGAAAGAGAAAGAACTTGGGGTCGACTGCACCCGCCACCCACCCAAGCAGCTGGGCGGGCAGGCCACGCCTCCACGGCGCTGCCGCTCTCTCTCAGACGCCAGGGACCCCTTAAATAGGGCCCCTAGCCCTGGAAATAGCACGATGTCCCGGTGCCCTTTTGTAATTTTAGAGCTACATTATTTTTATTTAGATAAACAGAAAGCTACACAAACTAAACAAAAATGTAAGAATAGGCTTGGGGCACGGATAGAAGAGCACTTGCCTCTATCTGAAACGTTTATTCCTTACAGAAAAATAAATGATTGGAAGCAAAGGTGAAAAAAATCTTAGCTTCAATTAAATTAGGCGGTGAAAATGTGGGTGCTGGTTGCATTATTCTTTTTACTTCTCTGTAACTTTAAAATATCTCAAGATTCAAAATCAAACAAACATAAAGAGGAGCAACAAGATTCATATTTTCTTTTTCAGGATGATTATTTGGAGGTTTGCTGAATTACTGAGTATCCTGGATTCCAGCCTCGGCACTGCTGTTTCACCAGTTGGGAGATCAAGGCACCCATGACAGCTCTGTGGGAAGACGAGATCTGTGTGTGTGTGTGTGGGGGGGGGGGGGTTAAGGTGTGGGTAGGGTGGGAGGCCAAGGCACTTTCTTAGGATCTTTCAAGTCTCCCCGCACAGGGAACCAACTTCTCTTCCCACTGAAAGGGCAGGCCTACTTCCTTGGCTTCCTGCATGTTTTATTTTCTGCATCTGAGCTAGAGGTCAATTGTTGCCACATGAATTAGAGGGTGGAGGAGTTTGCTGAACAGAAAATGACACCTCAGAGGTGGACTCCCGCAGGAGGGGTGCAGCCAATGTCATCACTCAGGTCTATTTCTGTCACTGCAATCTCTGAGTGGGGAATTTACGAGGATGCTCATGGACTCCTCGGATAAGGTGAAACCCAGCACCCCTAAATAGCACCCTCCAGTTCCCAGGAAAATACGTGAAAATTTTGCAGATTCCTATTCATCCACAATCCATGGAAAGTTTACAAACCACAGAAAGTTTTCTTCCTGTGTTTTTGAGGAGATAAGGGAGAAATCTTTTCTTTCCTTTTTATAATGTTCTGAGCATCTCACAGGGTCTCAAGGTTGGTGTAAACTCAACCCCCATCTCTTGAATCTCCATGAAATCAATGACTCTCTGGTGATGTCTTAGTCAGTTTGGGCTGCTGTAACACAAACCCATAGACAGTATGGCTTAAGCAACAGAAATTTATCTCTCGTATTTCTGGAGGCTGGGCAGTCTAAGATCAAGGTGCTGGCTGATTCAGTTCTTGGTGGGTGCCCGTTTCCTGGCCTGTAAATGGCCACCCTCTCGCTTCATGGCAGAGAGAGGAAGCTCTGGTGTCTCTTCCTCTTCTTATGGCACTAATCCTATCATGGGAGCTCTACCCTCTCTAAACCTAATTACCTCCCAAAGGCCCCACCTCCTAATATCATCACATTAAAGTCAGGGCTTCGACATATGCATTTGGGGGGACATAACCATTCAGTCCACAACAGGTGGGAAGTGACTTGGTAGCCGACCCTCATGGGTACATAAACACCCCCTCTGACTGATGCATACGCAGCCTCCCTTTGAACTTGCCCAGTGGCTGGAAGCTCACTACCTGAGTCCACCGGACACAGTTCTGCTCTTTGGGGTGTACTATATTTGGCCTTTATCCACAAGGCATCCCTTCCCATATTTATAGACTGCGTGTTACTTTCTCTAGGCTAAATGCCCTGGCTCCTCCCATTGGGTCTCCCACTCTCTGATTGAACAGGTCTGTGCAATGTGAATGATGCTTCCAGAGTACTCTGAAATTCCCAAAGATTGTTAAGTGATCAATCCACTAGCCATGGAAATGATGGCTTGAGGTTCACTGGGCTATAAAATAACCCAGAGCTGTTTACTTCCTGGTCAGCTGGGTCATGGAGTTGGTTGAAGATAGAGTGAGACCTCCTAGAATTATTTAACTTGGGCCCCACATTGGGTTCAGAAATTTCAGCACTTCTTTACAGGAATATTCATCCAACTACTGCTCCATGAAAGTTGTCAACTGTCAACTCCTCAGGGCAATAGAAGGCTAAGGAATCCTCCACAATGAATTCAGAAAATGGACAATTTAGTCTGACCTAAATCCTTAAAATACATGTATCTTTTAGGTTCAGGTGGCCCTCCATACGTCACCATTTTAGGGATTGGGCACAGAATTCAGCTGAAGTGAATGTTTGCTGTGAACTGGAGGTATTGGCCAGTACTCCTGATCTCCAGGGAATTGGGCCAGAGCAGAGAGCTACATTGGGGTGGGCAGGGCAGGGGGAAACTGCAATTATGGAGGAAGAATAGGTGCTGGGACGCCCTGACTTTCTTCCTGAAACACCTCATCATCCTTCCTGCCTCACCTAGAATCTAGGCCAGCTCCCTGGTGGCTCTTCACCGTTTCCCCTCCCCTGCCCCCAACTTTAGAGATTTCCTTCAGAAGGCTGTGGGTACAGTGAGCGAGGGCCTGAGTCAGCAGCCATAGTTTTTAATCTGGGTTGCCTGCCGACTCAGCTTTAAGCTGGATAATTACACTGGGCAGGGCACAGTGTCTAATTCAACATTTCGCAGCTTCTGGGACCCAGCCAGGCATCTATACATGTCAGGAGGCCCTAGGGACATAGAACAACAGGGAAGGGATTTAAAGACCCAAACAGCTACTCTTTAAAATGGGGTGCTAGGCTCTGGGCACCCAGCTTACCATATGCCTCTAGGGCATGAGACACTTTTGAAAAGGCCTGGGTGGTTTCTTTCTGGGCCTGATGGGGCTCGAGGAGGTCCATAGACAACACCCGTGTTTTCCCCACCCAAGTTCTGAAATACAGACTCAGCAGATAGAGGGGGAAATGTCAGCTCCATTACCTGCCCTCCTGAATTCTTTTCTCCATTCACACAGTTCCCCTCCGTGGGGAGGGATGATGGGTGGGGAGCAAGCAGCCAGGAAGGTACAGAGAACTAGTCATTTATTTCCAAGGAAAGAGGGTTGAGAGGCGGGGTAAAGCATTTTGGTTAGGAATTGGCTGGGGAAGTTGGAAAGGAGTTGAGGGAGGCCATTAAGTCTCCTGGGCAGGGCAGGGACAGAGCATTTGATTTAATTCCGCCAAATTTTCTGAGCATCCGCTTGTAACAAGTGCAAAAACAGAGGAGCGACCAACATTTCCTCAGGGGGACATTC
The DNA here is from genome assembly GCF_949987515.2 of Delphinus delphis. Taxonomy (NCBI): domain Eukaryota; kingdom Metazoa; phylum Chordata; class Mammalia; order Artiodactyla; family Delphinidae; genus Delphinus; species Delphinus delphis. The sequence continues at coordinate 52,657,541 of NC_082694.2, forward strand.
TAAAGAAGGTGAGCAGATAAAGTGTGGCCCTGATCAAAGGAAAAGCAAGGAAGCATAAAAAAAAAAAAACCCACATGGCATAAATGACATCCTATCCAGAGGCAGGGGACTGCGCTAGTTAGAGCACACCTTAAAATCCCAAATGAACCGTGGAGGTGTTTATGTTTGGAGAAATAATTCCCCAGGGAGAGAAAAAAACAATCCCAGAAAAGTCCCAAGTCGAGCAGTTTGCCTGACTTACACCTCTGCACCGGCCACAGCTGCTTTCTGCCAGGCTGGAACTCTGCTTGTGCTACGCTGTTGCTGGCATTCTAAGATAATCTTCTCCCCAAGTGACCCTGCAGCAGTTCTGGGGGCCTTACATCAGCCTCCAAGGAGCCAAGGTTGTTTTACCTACCCCTTTGTAAAACTGTTCCACACGCGAGATCTTGAAACCAAATGGCAGGTCAGGGTTAGAGAAATTTCTCAACGTATTATTAGTCTTCCCCCGTGAGTATTAGAATTGTCTGCCCTTTGGGGCAACAAGTGCTTTCACCCTTGAGAAGGGACTGACCTTTTCCAGCAGCTTCTCTCCATCACAACAGTCCCACCTGCCTGACAGCGTGACTGACCAGATCTCCCAGGTCCTGACAGCTGCTCTGAGCTACCACTGCTGCCACCGTGCCCAGGCAAACCAAGGTGCTGGCTTCTGTACCCAGAAGATGATTCTGCCTGGCTCTGCAAAGGCATTACCTTACCAGCACTCACAGGCCAATTACGGTCCACCCTGATTTAATAAGACATTAATGCTAAACAATAACAAAGGATTAATTTAGGCAAATAGAGAAGCCCACAAGCTTCAATGCTCCGTGTGTCAGATTGATTTGGCCCCTTTGGGGCCAGGGCTGCGTCCCGCAGGCCACAGGGTTGGTAGAGGGAGTTGTATCTTTTAAGGATGACTTCTGAGGGGAGGTGTGTACGGATTGTTACATCTGCCCAGGGATTTGTCTGGTAGAGTAAGTCTGAAGCTGGACCTGAGGCGGTTTCAGCCAGGGGCGTGTGGGGCAGGGCCAGAGGCCTGACCTCTCCCGGGCTTAGTTTCCATTTCTGGTCTTTGGGCAGCAAGACATACCAGAGAGTGTCATGCAAATGAATATGACCTTCGGGCCACAGGGAGTAAAGGGTGCTAATCTTTCCTAGAATCTTCTACACTACTTATCAGAGTATTCAGCTCTTAGAAACCACTCAGCAAAACAAATATTTGTTAAACAAATGAATGAATCTGTCTCCTCCCTGCCAGAAATCCCCCAACCGAAAAGGGAAGCAAGTTTTGGGTGAGTCACAAATATTCCAATTGTATCCAAGACCTTCCATTTCCATATTGTCTCTGGTTCTAGGAATTTGCTGAGAAACAGCACAGCAAGGCTTTGCTTTATAATGAAACAATGCTCCCAAAAAGTTGCGTGTAAATCAGATTTTTGGAAAAGAATTAGTATTTTAAATGCACAATGGGAATTGGTTATTTTAGGAATGCTGTGAATTTGTATAGAAAGTGAGTAATTTGTTAAATTAGCATAAGGTGAAATCAAGCTAAATCACAGAAATTAGGCACACACGTGGATACACACTCACTACACACTCCCACATCTCTCTTTGTTGCTAAGGGAGCAATCTTAAATAAAGATTACATTACTTTATTCAAAAAGAAAAAAAAGAGAAGAAAAATCAGTGGTACTACTGCCCTTGAAAATGCAACCAAGTGATAGGGATTCTCCTTATCTTCCAGGATTACTGCCACTGATTCCCAGTAGGGGAAGAGGGGGAAGTAGGCTGGTGCATCGCCAATCACCAGTCGGCTGATTAGATTCTGGGAAGCCAGTGAGTCACACTGTGGCCCCTGTGGGCAACCCATATGTGTCCTCATCAATGACCATGAATCTGCTCTCAGAAGGAGAGGGTGGGACCCTTGAAGCCCTAGGGGCAGACCCAGTCTGGAGCATGGGAATGGAATAGGAAATGAACAGACATGGAGAGGACCAACTCCAAACCCCAGACAAACTCCACTAATTGGGCTTTGCAGCCTCAACCGCAGGAGGTAGAGGCATTGAGGGTTCTTTCGGAGGGCAGTGTGTGCGGGGTGTGGATGGAGGTGGGGATGGAGTTCCCTCCAGCCCCCAGATTTCTTCCTCTAGTGGTGAGGGAAGTGCTGGGGGGCTCGGTGCGTGTGGTAGACTAAATTACTCTTTCCCAATAGTTAATGTTCTCCCTGCAGGAGGATTTTAAGTCACGATGGGCCATCCCACATGCTTTAGACAATGAAATATGAGCGGAAGTGACCTGGGTCATTTCCAGGCAAAGGCTGTAAGACCTAGCACCCATGGTCACCACAGTGTTCCTGGTAGTGACGGCGGTATCATCCTGGATCCCAGAGGGACCATGACACAGAGAAAAGCCCAAGCCAGCCTGTGCTAGACGTGCAGAATAAGCAAGAAATAAACATCTGATGTCTTAAACCACTGAGATTTGGGGATTATTTATTACCATGGCATAACGTTGCCTATACAGATGGGCGCATGTATAGATACAGATGGGTGAGCATGTAGCCTGTAGGAAGATCCCACAGAACCAAGGAACATACATAATTGGGCCGACCCCTCAGGGAGGTGGGGAAGGAAGATGGAGGGCGAGTGTGCAACTCCCAGGTTACTCCTGAGCCCTGAGGAACCAGACCTCAGAGATCTGAGGGCAGGCTTGTCTTGTCTCTGGGAGATTAAGATAACTTTCAATGGAACCTTGTTAATAGTTTTCCCCAAGCGAACAGAATTTTCGTTTTTGCACTCTAACCTTTCCCAGCTGTCCATCCATATCTGTGGATTAAGCATGAACTAATACCCAGTCCCGGGGCTCTGCCTCTCAAAACAAGCTGTGTTCCAGATGCAGATCACATGAAGCCCCGTTGGGAAGAAAAGCCTAACATGCAAGAAATATGTAGAAGCAAGAAAGTGCAGAACCGAATGATAAACGCTGCAGTCCTTGTTTTGGTTTTAATTATGGTAAAAATATACACTACATAAAATGTACCACCTTAACCATTTTTTCAGTGTACAGTTCAGTGGCATTAAGTTCATTCAGGTTTTTGTGCAACCACCACCATCATCATCATCACAACCATCACCTCCAGAATGCTTTTCATTTTGCATAACTGAACCTCTGAACCCATTAAACACGAACTCCCCATCCCCCTCCTTCCACCCCCCAGCAACCACCATTCTGCTTTCTGTCTCTGTGACTTTTGACCACTCGAGGTGTCTGCCATCTTTTTTGCTCAGGTTGAAGGACAGTGGTCTCCAAATCTTTTTAACCATAAACTCCCATCAGGTAAATAAGTTGGCACACACACCACCAATGTATCTATCATCATTAATTTATAAATTAATACATTTATATCATTCTACTAATGCATTAGATGTATTTTTTGGGGGCGGTTGTGTTTTTTAATTTTTTAATAGCTCTTTATTGGAGTATAATTACTTCACAATACTGTTAGTTTCTTTTGCACAACAAAGCGAATCAGCCATATGCATACATGTCCCCACATCCCCTCCATCTTGAGCCTCCCTCCCATCCTCCCTGTCTCACCCCTCTAGGTGGACACAAAGCACCGAGCTGATCTCCCTGTGCTATGCTGCTGCTTCCCACCAGCCAACTATTTTACATTCGGTAGTGTATATATGTTGATGCTACTCTCACTTCCCCCCCAGCTTCGCCCTCCCACCCCATGTCCTCAAGTCCATTTTCTATGTCTATCTCTTTATTCCTGCCCTGCAACTAGGTTCATCAGTACCATTTTTTGTTTTTTTTTTAGATTTCATATATATGCGTTAGCATACGGTATTTGTTTTTCTCTTTCTGACTTACTTTACTCTGTGTGACAGACTCTAGGTCCATCCACCTCACTAGAAATAACTCGATTTTGTTTCTTTTTATGGCTGAGTAATATTCCATTGTATTTATGTGCCTAAACATATAGAGAGCAGAAAAGCTTTCAGTCCTTCTTTTTTTGTTTGTTTGTTTTGTTTTGTTTTTTGCGGTATGCAGGCCTCTCACTGTTGTGGCCTCTCCCATTGTGGAGCACAGGCTCCAGACGCGCAGGCTCAGCGGCCATGGCTCACGGGCCCAGCCGCTCCGCGGCATGTGGGATCTTCCTGGACCGGGGCATGAACCTGCGTCCCCTGTATCGGCAGGTGGACTCTCAACCACTGTGCCACCAGGGAAGCCCCCAGTCCTTCTTTATAAGAAAACATTTACACGATCTGGGTGCCAGGTGTGTTTATTTCTGTAGCTATCTATCTGTACACATATTAAAAAAAAAAAGCCACAAGTGCCCATCAACAAATAAATGGATCAACAAAATGTGATATATACATACAATGGAACATGATTCAGCCTTGAAAAGGAATGAAATTCTGATAAATGCTACAACATGGATGAACCTAGAAAGCAATATGCTAAGTGAAGTAAACAAGACCCAGAAGAACAAATACTGTATGATTCCACCTACACGAGGTACCTAGAACAGTCATATCCATAGAGACAGAAAGTATAATGGAGGTTAACAGCGACTGGAGGGAGGGGGTGATGGAGAATTATTTCATGGTTACAGCGTTTCTGTTTGGGTTGAAGAAAAGTTCTGGAAATGGAGAGTGGTCATGGTTGCACAACATTACGCATGTAGTTAATGTCACTGAATTTTACACTTAAAAAAGATTAAAATGGTAAATGTTATGTGTACCATACCACAAGAACAAACAAACGTGAGTTTGCGCTGATACCTCTGAATCCAGTCCAACACCACAGAGTTCATTTGGGCCTTTACTCTCCCTTGTTTGTAACTTCTTTCTCTGACAGCGAGAACACAGGCTTTCCTTATCTATAACGTGTTTACTTATTTGTTCACCCCAAGTATCTCCACTTTCAGAATTGCTAATGCAGACCCCTGTGAGAAACAAATTGACTCACCACATTATCTGTGTGGTTTATTTTTTCCTTAGCCTTATGATATCCAGTCAAAGTACTGTTTTCCAGAATTATGTGGGTTAGTTCTTTTCTTCTCCACCCCCCTTCCGTGTGGTGATCTTAATCATTTGTAATACAGTTCCATTCAAGTATTACAATTTGTATTTCATTTTGAGTTCACCCCACGTCCTGGTTGGTTTTTTCCTTAATTTACATACTGTAAAATTCACTTTTTATAACATTCTCTGCTGTGGGTTTTGAAAAATGCATAGAGTAGTGTATCCGCCACCACAAACACACGATACAGAACAGTCTCATCACCTCCAAGTTCCCTCATCAACTCCTGTCATCAGCTCCTCCTAAGCTCTGGCAACCACTGATCTGTTCTCTGCCCCTACCATTTTGACTTTTCTGGAATGTCCTAGAAACAGACTCATATGATATGGAGCCTCTTAGCTCTGGATTCTTTCACTTACAAAATACATTTAAGGCTCATGCATGTCATCGTGTGAGTCAATACTTTGTTCCTTCTGTTGCTGAGTAGTACTCCATCTATATTATGGATGTACCATAGTTTGTTCATTCACCAGGACATCTGGGTTGTTTCCAGTTTGGGGCAACTATGAATCAAGCTGCGGTAAGCACCTACACACAGGTTTTCATGTGAACATAGGTTTTTGTTTCTCCTGAATAAATACCTAGGAAAAGAGTACCCGGATCATAGAAGCGTACGGTTAACTTTATACAAGACTGCCAAACTGTTTTCCGAAGTGGCTGCGCCATCTGCATTCTCACCAGAAACATGAGGGTTCCAATTGCTCCAAACTCTTACCAGCACTTAGCATTATTAGGGCTTATGGGTATTTACATTTTTTGTTTTTCTCTTGTTTTATTCTAATGTGTGGTGGTATCAGAACGGTTTTAATTTAATGGTACTGAATTGAACTTTAGCAGTGAGGAATATGGGGCCAGGCAGAGACCAGCCCACTGCATTCTGAATCTCAGCTTCTGGGGCCCCCTACTCAAAGTTCTTCAGGTAAACAGGAAGACAGCAACAAGCCTAAGAAACAGTATTGTGTCTTTACCAATCCTTGCCTGATTCTCACAACTAACTCCCATCTATAAGGTGCTTGTACATTTCACACTCATGATTTTTAATCTTCATAACCATGCTTTTAGGTAAATAATCATTAGGATTGCTCTCACTTTACAAATGAGAAACTGACTTGGAGGTTAAATAACTTGGCCAAGATTACCCAGTTACAAGCAGCAGAACAAGGGCTCATGTCTGGATCAGCTCATTCTAGACCTTGGGCTTTTACCATTATCTGTGCAGGATGGAAGGGGGGTACCATTGTTTTCACAACTCAATTAATCATGATTTTATTTTCACAGACAAATATATCCACGTATTCTATAAATATTTACTGAGTCTCTACTATGGGGAGGCAAGCCACTCCTAGGTGAGGTGAGGGTTCAATGATTAATAACATGTAGGTTTTGCCCTGATGGACCTACCCAAACACATATAATATAAATTTGATGACTCTCAAATTTAAGTCTTTGGCCTGGGCCACTTCCCAAAACTGCACTCACATAACCAACTGCCTACCTGACATCCCCACCTGGATGCCTAATAGAAATCTCAAACTCAAAGTGTCGAAAGCCAACCTCCTCTTCCCCAACTCTTACCAGACCTCATTTCATGATGACCCCACCCTTCCAGTTGCTCAGTCCTAAAGGGTTGGAGTCATCCTCGACTTCATTCTTTTTTTAACATCCATGTTCAAAGACTTGTGGGCTTTGCTTTGGAACATAGCCAGAAGCTGACCTTGTCTCACCAGCTACAACACAACTACTTTGGTCCAAACTGCTGTCATCTCTCCCCCTGCCCCCTACAGCCTCTCCTGAGCACAAGTGACCCTGTTAAAATGGAGTCGATCAAGCCACTCACCCTCTAAGAAAAATAAAAGCCAATGTTCCTACGATGGCCTCTGGGGCACTGCACGATGAGGTTCCCTACGGCTGCTCTGACCTCATCTCCCACTAACCCACCCCACTTCACTCCACTCCAGCCACACTGGCCCCCACTGCTCCCGCTGGCCTTTCTTGCTTTGGAGGCTTTGCACGTGTAGTTGCCTTTGCCTGGACCACTCTTTCTCCAGATGGCCAAGTGGCTCACTCTGCAACCTCCTCAGGGCTTTCTCAAACCCATCCTCAGTGAGGCCCCCCAACCCAGCCCCCGTCCTCCGTACATACACACTTTTGCTCCCCTTTCCAACTTTGCATTTCTCCATCGTACTCATCACCATCTGACATGTTATAAAAATAGGATGTTTTCTTTCTTTCCTTACGTGCCTGTCTTTTCCCACCAGAATGTAAGCCATATAAGGCTTATATTCTATACCTGTTTTGTTCATAATGTATCCCTAGCCCGTGCCTGCCACATGGCATGTCCTCAATAAATAAACACTTGTCACATGAAGGAAATAACTAATACAAGAAGAAAGAGAGTTTTGTCACACATGAGGAGCAGAACAGGTGATTTAGGGTTGCCTCAGAGAAGAGATCCCATCAGAGTGGGTCAGGTGGAGAAGGGGGAATGGTAATTATTTGAGGAGTAAAGGACTTATTTTGTAATTTTGCATGCATACCGACACAGCCTACATTTTTCTACTACATCTTCCCAATTCTTTGCTTGTGGTTTTTTTTTTTTTTTTTTTTTTTTTTTTGTGGTACGCGGGCCTCTCACTGTTGTGGCCTCTCCCGTTGCGGAGCACAGGCTCCGGACGCACAGGCTCAGTGGCCATGGCTCATGGGCCCAGCCGCTCCGCGGCATGTGGGATCTTCCCGGACCGGGGCACGAACCCGTGTCCCCTGCATCAGCAGGCGGACTCTCAACCACTGTGCCACCAGGGAAGCCCCCTTTGCTTGTTTTGAAGCATTTAAGATTAGGATTTAGACACTTACATGTGGAATCTAAAATACAACACAAATGAACATATCTATGAAACAGAAACGGACTCACAGACATAGGGAACAGACTTGTGGTTGGGAAGGGCAGTGGGGGATGGAAGTATTGGGAGTTTGGGATTAGCAGGTGCAAACTATTATATATAGGATGGATAAACAACAAGGAAGGTCCTACTGTAGAGCACAGGGAATTATATTCAATATCCTGTGATAAACCATAATCGAAAAGAATATGAAGAATAATATATATATGTATAACTGAATCACTTTGCTATACAGCAGAAATTAACACAACATTGTAAGTCAACTATATTTCAATAAAATTTTTAGAGAAGATTAGGATTTAGAAAAAGTAACTTAAAAGTAAAATCACTCTTATCACAAGTGTGTGCTTACCTACATGCAAAAAAGTGTTCTTAAAAACGCTCATTTCAAACAACCACCATCTAATGCTCTATCCCCCTTCTCTGATGCTGCAGGAAGCCCCATGTGCTCAGGGGGCGGGGGCTGGGGGAGGGGGCTGGGTTAGGAGAGCCTCTTTCAGCACCCTCAGTGCCTGGTGCTACGCCCGAGCCCCACGCCGACCACTCATTTTCTCATCTGTGTCTCACCTCTTTTCTTGTCGCTGGAGTGCTTTGCGGGCTTGAGAGTCTTTCTGCCTGTCCACGTCTTTCCCACACCAAAGAAATTTCAAACAAACTCGAAGAGTGAAATTGACGGCTTTAAGGTGAAGCTTTTTTCATTCCGCCCAGTGAATCCAAGAGTGGTGGCTGCAGAGGCCCCTCCTATCAGGCCACAGGGCAGGTGAGGGGCTTCTTAATGGCCTGATTACAGACCATAAGGAACCCACTCTATGCTGCTCAGCTGGCTCCCAGGTCAGCAGGTGTTAGAGGAGAGAAGCTGCCCAAACCAGAGGCTTCTCTGCACAGCAGGGTGGAAGGCCTCTCTGCCCTTCAGCCCCAAATCAAGAACCTTCCTCTCTACCCTCTGCTGTGTAGAGCGTGGCTGCTGGTTCCTTCCTGCCTCCTTCCTTCCCCAACTCAGGCAGGACCCACCTACATCCTTGAGTCACTCACTCATTCAGTCAACAAACATGTAATATGCTCCCACTTGGTGCCTGGTCCATGGCAGAGTCATGGGCTGGAAAGACAGGTAGGCCCACTCCTGCTCCTGTGGAAGCCTGAGGCTCAAGTGTCCTGGCCTCATCTGTACATGTTTTGGGGCTACAGCCTTCAAGGAAAGCCATTCCTGAAAGTTTCAGGAACTCCAGGATGGAACAAAGAAAAGTTTGAAGGAGAGACAATGGCAAAAAAAAAAAAAAGAACTAGATGATCTTGGAGTGCGGACAATGTCTCTAGGGGGAAAAAATTACAAAATATTCCCTAAATAGTAAATAAATAAATCTCAGTACTCCTATTTTCCAAAACCTTCCTACCTATTATTCTCTCATCACAACATCTCTGTGAAGTAGGCGAGGCAGGGACAATTACCTGCAATTGATCGATGAGGCATGTGAGGGCTCAGAGGGGTTAAATGCCTCACCCAACCTTGCAGAGTGAGTCAGTGGTGAAGCTGAGACCAGCATCGGGATTTTCTTTCTCTTCTACCAGGGTCAAGGACATTATCCTATTATGATGATGTCATATGAAGCATGTATATGTGTCCCCTAATTAGACTCATCTTAGCCAATTAAGTGTCATAATCTTCTGCGAGGACAGGAGGTGCTGCTCTTGCCCCAGCCTGCTTTGATCTGTGATTGGTTGGACAGGATGATGGGCACCATGGTGATGGGTTGGCTACCAATAGCCCATAGGCTTCGGAGCAATATCTTTTATTAGGAGTGGTCATTATGGATGTTGGTGTGGTTGAGATTCCTATAATCTCAACCTGTTGAGGTTTTAGTTGGGTGCCTGCTGTCAAGGCTACATGCCCTTATTTCTCTGGAAATAACATAAAGTCAGAAGCCTATGGTCTCTGCTCTCATGAAAACCCCTCATTTGGTGAGGAGAGGGCCCTGAGAGGGCCCCCAGTCTGAGGAGGCTCAGCCCCCATCCTCCATGAATCATCTGTCTGGGATGAGGGCCATGATCATGCTGTTAGGGGCCTCCTGGTTTGATTGGCTGTGTTGGCAACCCAACCTGCTGTGTAGGTTTCTGAGGGCTTTGGTCCAGAACCCCTTCCTTCCCCATGTACACCTTGGTGTGCAAATTCCCCAGCATCAAGGCTTTCCTGGTCAATGTCAGGGAGCGTAAGAGCCTAGGCATGTGTCCTTGGAGTGGGGAGACCCTTTAAAGTAGAAGGAAGCCACTCAGCAGCACAAATTGCTGCCCTGTTGAGAATATGGGCTTAGTGTGACCAGATTTGATAGTTCTTTAAAAGAAACTGGAAGTAAAAATTTTAAGTGAAATTCCTCAATTTTTAAGTACTGGCTCAATTTTTTAAAACACACTGCAAAGTTCACTTGTACCTTTTTACGGGCTAGATTAAATGATTTTTTAATTTTTATTTTTCCCAACTTTACTATGTTGAAAAATTTTAAATCCAGGAAAGTCGAGAGAAGAGTAAGATGAATACCCATATTCCAGCTTCACCTAGACCCACCTGTTGCTAGCATTTTACATTTGTTTTATTTCGCTCTCTTTCTCTTTACATACATACACGCTTTCTTTTTTGCTAGATGTTTGAGAATAAGTTGCAAACATATGATCCTTCATCCCTAAATACTATAGCAGGTATATCCTAAGAACAGGCTATATTCTTATGCAAACATAATGTGATCATCACATTCAAGGAATTACACATGATATAATAGTATCTAACATATGGTCCATATTCAAACTTCCCCAAATAATATCCTTTGTGACTCTTTTTTAAAAAATCCATGATCTAATCCAGACTCAGACACATCTTTAGTGTCCTTTATTCGATGGGTCCCCTGCCTTCTTTGTCCATGACAGGGCAGTGTAGAAGGGTCCCAGGTCTGTTGTTTGGAGACGGTCTCTGGGTTTGCCTGATTATATGTCTTTATGAGTAGAAGGTCAGATATTTTGGGTAAAAATACTGCATGGATGACACTGTGTCCTTCTCAGTACATCACATCAGAAGGCACGTGATGTCAGTTTGTCCCATGCTTAGTGATGCCAAGCTTGACCACGCTGGTAAGGTGGTTTCAACCAGGTTTCTCCATTGTAAAGTTACCTTTTTCCCGTTGTAACTAATAAGCAATATGTGGAGTGATATTTTGAGACTGCCATCTTTGGTTTATTTAGCATCTTTGCAGGTGTTTTGGGAACACAGAAAGAGACAATGGTACAGCCTGGGTTCTCAACACTAGTCTGAGGCCAGCAGCTTTGGAATTCTTGGGGAACCCTGCAAGCTGCTGGCCTCTGGGCCTGAGGGTTGTCTGTAATTATTGGAACTGGGGACTATATTTTTCACAAAAAGCAGAGCACTGTCAGTCCAAAACACACATGCAAACTAGCATAAGCTTGAATGCAGCTACTTTCTCCCACTTGGCCTTGGTTTCCTCAACTGTACAATAAATAGGTTGTATTACATTATTTCCAAAAGTCCATTTCAGCTGTGATACTTTTAGTTTTTAAATTAGTGAGCATCTACTGTGTGCCATGAGCTTTCCCCTATTGTATCTCATTTAAGTCATCAAGAGCTCAGTTTTTTACATGTGAGGATTCTGAGGCTGAACAAGGGTAAGTAACCTCCCTACAGTCACAAGCCTAGTCAGTGGGTAAATCAGGCTTTGAATCATGACATTTCTGAGGACAAGGATAGTGAGCTTTAATCCATACAGGTGGAAAGAAGATTAGTGGTTGTAGAGGTTGGGAAGAGGCAGGGATGGGAAGTGACTGAGTAATGGGTACAAGGTGATGAGAATATTCTGGAATTAGATAGTGGTGATGGTTGCAAAACATTGTGCATGTACTAAAAGCCACTGAATCCCACACTTTAAAGTGGTTAAAATGGTGACTTTTATGTTAACGCAAATTTTCCTTCAATCATTAAAGAAAAAGAGAAGAAAAAATCGTGTGCTTTTCTCTATACTATGTTGACTTCCTGGTCAAAATCCAACTAAAACCTATCAGAAATGTGAGCAGATCTCTGGCCGGTTGCTAGTCTCATTATTCTTCATTAAAATGAAAACTTGGAAATAACCTAAACATCCAACAATAGGAAATCAGTTAAATAAATTATGAGACAGCCAATGAGGGAACGTTATGGAGCCATTCCAAATTATGTCTTAAAAGAATTTTTGATGACATAGAAATGTGCTCATGATATAATGTTAAGGAAAGAGAACAGGATGCAACACTATATATAATTACACACGGTGCACGTGTGTGTTCTTAAAAAAGAGTTCTCTATGGATATATGCCAAACTCTTAACATTGGATAGCTCTGGATGGACTCTGGGATTATGGGTTATGTGTTTTCTTCTCTATACTTTGTTGCACGTTCCAAGTTTTCTCTAGTAAGCATTTGTGACTTTTATAATTAAAAAAAAGTACAGTAAAAGTTATTAAAACAAATTTAGCAAGTTTTCCCTGTACTCTCTCTGGCTCTGGGCATAGTTCCCAGGACCTCTGCTCTCCCCCGCACCCTGTCCAGATAAATAACAAGCAGATAAATATTTCAAAAGGTCTTGATCTCAGATGCTGCCCGATTCCAGCAGCAAATTAAAGGGACACTGCCCCGCTCCCAGGCCCAGAGCTAGTTATGGCCCCGGAATGCCCTGTTTTTCTGGTTGGAAGGCCTAGAGCGCCTCTCAGGAATCCAGATGGTCTTATAGGGGGCAGCTACTATCTGGAGAGATAGAATGGGGCATGGAGGCAGAAGGCCCCCAGCTCACGTTGAAGGCAAGGGATGTCCTGCCTAAAGGCTAACTAACGCTAGATTGTTATCAGTCATTGACACCTCAGTGTGACTGAGCTTGCCAGTTTCCTGAGAATAGGTGGATAAGAAGAGACGAAAAAACCCCAAGAAAAATGACAAAACCCAAGTTAAATTTCTTTAGCTTCTTGGACACTGACTCTGAGCAATGACTTTTATAAATATACATAATGAGCAAGGATTGAGGTCATTTCAGGGGCAGAGACACTTAGCTCTAGTTGCTCACAGAAACAGCTGGGAAGCTTTTTAAAAAGGGCAATGCCCAGCACCCTCCCCCCATCCCCAAGATTCTGATATGATGGGTCTCAGGTGGGATTGGGTCATCAGGATTTTCTTAAACTCCTCTAAGACTCCTGCCAGGCTTGAGAAGCACGGGATTTAGGGATCTTTTTCCAATGGCTGTTTGCTGTCAAAAATAATTTAAAGAGTGCTGCTAATAAAAGTATTCACAAGCACCTGACAATAAGTGATGCCTTCTCTTCTGAGGAGTAATTCAAGAAGGGGAAAAAAACCAAACACCTGTCTCACACTAGGGCATCATTGGGATTCACAGCCTTAGACTCAATCATTCTGCTGTTAGGAAGAAAGCCAAAGGATATGATCAGAGATGCAAAGAAAGATTTATTTGAAAAGATGTTATCTGTAACATAAACATTTGGAGACAACGTTATCATCGGTTGTTTTTGATTCCCTGAAACCCGGTACAAGTTGAGGTTGGTCAAGAAGTTAATCAGGCAAATAATTTTAAACTTAAAACTGAATTTTTAGACTTGGCATGAGGATGGGTCTCTACCTCTCGGTATGTTAGGTTCTCTATTTGCAAAGAGAGGAGACATGTTTAGGCTCTTCAAAAAACCTAATAGGAAACAACCTCAAATGTACTAAACAGCCAAGTCTCAGGGAGCCTGAACCATCTGCTGGAAAATATTTCATTGTTTAGGATACAACACAGCTGTAGTGACATGGTCACTTAGCCATCTCCTTAGCAAGCACGCTGAAGCTCCTTCTGTCAAACTCCATCATTACGGTGACTGGGCCATTCTCTGTTCTCTGGCTGTACTGAATTTCTGAGACTTGCCAGGGCAGATTCCCAGGAAGGCATCTAATTGGTTCTAATCCTTTTTTAACTCATCAATTCAACAAATATTTATTAAATATATATTTTGTACCAGGCTCTTTCTAGGCACCAGAGATATAACCGTAGGCAAAATACACAAAGTCCCCATGTTCAAGGTGTTTCCATGTTAGTGAAAGAAGACAAAAAAATTACACACACACACACACACACACACACACACACACACACGTAACAGACACATATATATGTGTCGAATGTCAGGCGGTGCTATGTGCAGAGAAGAATAAAGCACTGTAAAGGGAGAGAGAGTGAGAGAAGGTGCCCTGCTTCACAGAGCAGTAAGGGAGGACTTTTCTGACAAGGTGAACTTCAAGGTGAGATCTGAAGACAGCAAGGGAGTGAAGCAAGAAGACAGCCGGGGAAGAGCTTTACAGGCAATGGGAAGAGCAGGTATTGATCCCTGGGCTGAGGAGGCAGGGAAGTGTGTTTGCTGTATTGGAGGAGCAAAGAGGCCACTGTGACTGCAGCACGTCAAAGGGGTGAAGGAGAGGCTGATGGAGGAGGTTGGAGACCCCATTATGGGTGGTCTTGTGGGTTACTGAAGGGGTTTGCCCAACCCTCCCCCCACCCCCGCCCAAGGTGAAGTGGCAGCCCCTGTGTTTAGAGCACAGATGTGATTTACTTTTCTCCCCAAATTTAATAGACTACTTCTTAGAGCAGTGTTAGGTTTACGGGAAAATTGATCGCCAATTACAGGGTTCCTACATATCCCTTTCCCAAATTTCCCCTATTGTTTACAGTTTATATTACTGTGGTACATTTGTGACCATTGATGAATCAGTATTGATACATCATTATTAACTCAAGTCCATAGTTTATAGTAGGGCTCACTCTTCCCATTTTGACAAATGTATAACATGATCTACATATTATCAAAGGATCTCTCTGGCTGCTGTGAATGGAGGAAGGGGACGGGGACGGGGGGTGGGGGGAGCAAGGAGAGCAGTAGGGAGGCTGTGGCGGGTCTCTGAGTGACCTGGGTCAGGGTGGTAGCTGTGGCGTTGGTATAAAGTGGTCAGGCTGACAAGAGGTGCTGATGAATTACATGCACAGAAAGAGAGAGGACTCAAGGGTGACTGCAAGGCTTTAACTTGAGCAATTGAAAGAATAAGGTGGCTAAGGCAGAAAAATAAGAGAGGGCATGGGGAATGTCAGGAGTGTGGTTTTCAACATATTTAGTTTGAGATGCCATCCAAGTGGATATTTTGGATGGGAACTGAATACATGAGTGGCATTTAGGGGAAAGGTCTGGACTGAAGTATACATTTGGGATGATCAGCTTATTCATGGTTGTTGATGGGACTGAATGAGCTCAGCTGGAGAGCAGGTATAGACGGCGAAGAGAAAGCACTGAGGGTTAAGCCCTGGGATCTTTCAACATTCAAAGATCAAGAAAATGAAGCAGATCTTACAAAAGAAATCAAGAAGGAGCTGCCAGTGAAGTTGGAGGAGAACCAAGAAAGAGTGGTTTTGGACATCAAAAGAAGAAATACCTCAAGGAAGAATGATCAACTGTGTCATATGCTGTTGGGACGTAGAGGAAGATAGGGATGAGAATTGACCATCAGATTTGCAACACAGTGGCCATTGGTGGCTCCTTCCAGAGTGGAAGGATGGGAGCAGAAGCCTAACTGGAATGAGTTTAAGAAATAAGGAGAGGAATTTATTCCCAGGTATTTTATTATTTTTGATGTGATTTTAAATGGGATTGTTTTCTGCTTTCTCTTTCTGGTAGTTCATTATTAGTGTATAGAAAAGCAATAGGTTTAGGTATATTAATCTTGTTCCTGCAACTTTTTTGAATTCATTTATTAGTTCTAAGTTTTTTTTTTTTAAACATCTTTATTGGAGTATAATTGCTTTACAATGGTGTGTTAGTTACTGCTGTATAACAAAGTGAATCAGTTATACATATACATACATCCCCATATCTCCTCCCTCTTGCGTCTCCCTCCCACCCTCCCTATCCCACCCCTCTAGGTGGACACAAAGCACCGAGCTAATCTCCCTGTGTTATGTGGCTGCTTCCCACTAGCTATCTATTTTACATTTGGTAGTGTATATATGTCCTTGGCACTCTCTCACTTCATCCCAGCTTACCCTTCCCCATCCCTGTGTCCTCAAGTCCATTCTCTATGTCTGCATCTTTATTCATGTCCTGCCCCTAGGTTCTTCAGAACCTTTTTTTTTTTTTTTTTTTAGATTCCATATATATGTGTTAGCATACAGTATTTGTTTTTCTCTTTCTGACGTACTTCACTCTGTATGACAGTCTCTAGGTCCATCCACCTCACCGCAAATAACTCAATTTCGTTTCTTTTTATGGCTGAGTAATATTCTATTGTATATATGTGCCACATCTTCTTTATCCCTTCATCTGTCGATGGACACTTAGGTTGCTTCGGTGTCCTGGTTTTTGTAAGTAGAGCTGCAATGATCATTGTGGTACATGACTCTTTCTGAATTATGGTTTTCTCAGGGTATATGCCCAGTAGTGGGATTGCTGAGGGTTATATTATATTCTGAGGGTTGTCTTTTTGTCTTGTTTATCATTTCCTTTGCTGTGCAAAAGCTTTTATGTTTCATTAGGTCCCATTTGTTTATTTTTGTTTTTATTTCCATTTCTCTAGGAGGTGGGTCAAAAAGGATCTTGCTGTGATTTATGTCATGGAGTGTTTTGCCTATGTTTTCCTCTAAGAGTTTTACAGTGTCGGGCCTTACATTTACCTCGTTAATCCTTTTGCGTTTATTTTTCTTTATGGTGTTAGGAAGTGTTCTAATTTCATTATTTTACATGTAGCTGTCCAGTTTTCCCAGCAGCACTTACTGAAGAGGCTGTCTTTTCTCCATTGTATATTCTTGCCTCCTTTATCAAAGATAAGGTGACCATATGTGTGTGGGCTTATCTCTGGGCTTTCTATCCTGTTCCATTGATCTGTATTTCTGTTTTTGTGCCACTACCATACTGTCTTGATTACTGTAGCTTTGTAGTATAGTCTGAAGTCAGGGAGCCTGATTCCTGCAGCTCTGTTTTTCTTTCTCAAGATTGCTTTGGCTATTCGGGGTCTTTTGTGTTTCTATACAAATTGTGCCATTTTTTGTTCAAGTTCTGTGAAAAACGCCATTGGTAGTTTGATAGGGATTGCACTGAATCTGTAGATTGCTTTGGGTAGTATAGTCATTTTCACAATGTTGATTCTTCCAATCCAAGAACATGGTATATCTCTCCATCTGTTTGTATCATCTTTCATTTCTTTCATCAGTGTCTTATAGTTTTCTGCATATACATCTTTTGTCTCCTTAGGTAGGTTTATTCCTAGGTATTTTATTCTTTTTGTTGCAATGGTAAATGGGAGTGCTTCCTTAATTTCTCTTTCAGATTTTTCATCATTATTGTGTAGGAATGATTTGGATTCCTTTTATTTCTTGTTCTTCTCTGATTGCTGTGGCTAAAACTTCCAAAACTATATTGAATAAGAGTGGTGAGAGTGGGCAACCTTGTCTTGTTCCTGATCTTAGTGGAAATGGTTTCAGTTTTTCACCATTGAGAACGATGTTGGCTGTGGGTTTGTCATATGGCCTTTATTATGTTGAGGTAAGTTCCCTCTATGCCTATTTCTGGAGGGTTTTTATCATAAATGGGTGTTGAATTTTGCCAGATGCTTTTTCTCCATCTATTGAGGTGATCATATGGTTTTTCCTCTTCAATCTGTTAATATGGTGTATCACATTGATTGATCTGTGTACATTGAAGAATCCTTGCATTCCTGGGATAAACCCCACTCGATCATGGTGTATGATCCTTTTAATGTGCTGTTGGATTCTGTTTGCTAGTATTTTGTTGAGGATTTTGCATCAATGTTCAACAGTGATATTGGCCTGTAGTTTTCTTTTTCTGTGACATCTTTGTCTGGTTTTGGTATCAGGGTGTTGGTGGCCTCATAGAATGAGCTGGGGGGTATTCTTCCCTCTGCTATGTTTTGAAAGAGTTTGAGAAAGATAGGTGTTAGTTCTTCTCTAAATGTTTGATAGAATTCACCTGTGAAGCCATATGGTCCTGGGCTTTTGTTTGCTGCAGGATTTTTAATCACAGTCTAAATTTCAGTGCTTGTGATTGGTCTGTTTATGTTTTCTATTTCTTCCTGGTTCGGTCTTGGAAGGTTGTGCTTTTCTAAGAATTTGTCCATGTCTTCCAGGTTGTCCATTTTATTGGCATATAGTTGCTTGTAGTAATCTCTCATGATCCTTTGTATTTCTGCAGTGTCAGTTGTCATTTCTCCTTTTTTCATTTCTAATTCTATTGATTTGAGTCTTCTCCCTTTTTGTCTTGATGAGTCTGGCTAATGGTTTATCAATTTTGTTTATCTTCTCAAAGAACCAGCTTTTAGTTTTATTGATCTTTGCTATCGTTTCCTTCATTTCTTTTTCATTTATTTCTGATTTGACCTTTATGATTTCTTTCCTTCTGCTAACTTTGGGGGTTTTTTTGTTCTTCTTTCTCTAATTGCTTTAGGTGTAAGGTTAGGTTGTTTATTTGAGATGTGTCTTGTTTCTTGAGGTAGGACTGTATTTCTGTGAACTTCCCTCTTAGAACTGCTTTGCTGCATCCCACAGGTTTTGGGTCATCGTGTTTTCATTGTCATTTGTTTCTAGGTATTTTTTGATTTCCTCTTTGATTTTTCAGTGATCTCTTGGTTATTTAGTAGTGTGTTGTTTAGCCTCTATGTGATTGTATGTTTTCCAGATTTTTTCCTGTAATTGATATCTAGTCTCATAGTGTCATGGTTGGAAAAGATACTTGATATGATTTCAATTTTCTTTAATTTACCAAGGCTTGATTTGTGACCCATGATATGATCTATCCTGGAGAATGTTGCATGAGTACTTGAGAAGAAAGTGTATTCTGTTGTTTTTGGATGGAATGTCCTATAATTATCAATTAAGTCCATCTTGTTTAATGTATCATTTAAAGCTTGTGTTTCCTTATTTATTTTCATTTTGAATGATCTGTCCATTGGTGAAATTGGGGTGTTAAAGTCCCCTACAATGACTGTGTTGCTGTTGATTTCCCCTTTTATGGCTGTTAGCTTTTGCCTTATGTATTGAGGTGCTCCTATGTTGGATGCATAAATATTTACAATTGTTATATCTTCTTCTTGGATTGATCCCTTGATCATTATGGAGTGTACTTCTTTGTCTCTTGTAATAGTCTTTATTTTAACATCTATTTTATCTGAAATGACAATTGCTACTCCAGCTTTCTTTTGATTTCCATTTGCATGGACTATCTTTTTCCATCCTTTCACTTTCAGTCTGTGTGTGTCCCTCGGTCTGAAGTGGGTCTCTTGTAGACAGCATGTATACAGGTTTTGTTTTTGTATCCATTCAGCCAGTCTATGTCTTTTGGTTGGAATATTTAATCCATTTACATTTAAGGTAGTTATCAGTATGTATGCTCCTTTTACCCTTTTCTTAATTGTTTTGGGTTTGTTATTGTACGTCTTTTCCTTCTCTTGTGTTTCCTGCCTAGAGAACTTCCTTTTGTATTTACCAGCATTTTGTATAGCTGGTTTGGTGGTGCTGAATTCTCTTAGCTTTTGCTTGTCTGTAAAGGTTTTAATTTCTCTGTCGAATCTGAATGAGATCCTTGCTGGGTAGAGTAATCTTGGTTGTAGGTTTTTCCCTTTCATCACTTTAAATGTGTCCTGCCACTCCTTTCTGGCTTGCAGAGTTTCTGCTGAAACATCAGCTGTTAACCTTATGGGGATTCCCTTGTATGTTATGTGTTGCTTTTCCCTTGCTGCTTTTAATATTTTTTCCTTGTATTTAATTTTTGATAATTTGATTAATATGTGTCTCGGCGTGTTTCTCCTTGGATTTATTCTGTATGGGACTCTGCACTTCTTGGACTTTATTGACTATTTCCTTACCCACATTAGGAAAGTTTTCAACTATAATCTCCTCAAATATTTTCTCAGTCCCTTTCTTTTTCTCTTCTTCTTCTGGGACCCCTATAATTCGAATGTTGGTGAGTTTAATGTTGTCCCAGAGGTCTCTGAGACTGTCCTCCATTCTTTTCATTCTTTTTTCTTTATTCTGCTCTGTGGTAGTTATTTCCACTATTTTACCTTCCAGGTCACTTATCCATTATTCTGCCTCAGTTATTCTGCTATTGATTCCTTCTAGAGAATTTTTAATTTCATTTATTGTGTTGTTCATCATTGTTTGTTTGCTCTTTAGTCCTTCTAGGTCCTTGTTAAGCGTTTCTTGTATTTTCTCCATTCTATTTCCAAGATTTTGGATCATCTTTACTATCATTACTCTGAATTCTTTTTCAGGTAGACTGTCTATTTCCTCTTCATTTGTTTGGTCTGGTGGGTTTTTATCTTGCTCCTTCATCTGCTGTGTGTTTCTCTGTCTTCTCATTTTGCTTAACTTACTGTGTTTGGGGTCTCCTGTTTGTAGGCTGCAGGTTCGTAGTTCCCGTTGTTTTTGGTGTCTGTCCCCAGTGGCTAAGGTTGGTTCAGTGGGTTGTGTAGGCTTCCTGGTGGAGGGGACTGATGCCTGTGTTCTGGTGGATGAGGCTGGATCTTGTCTTTCTGATGGGCAGGACCACATCCAGTGGTGTGTTTTGGGGTGTCTGTGGCCTTATTATGATTTTAGGCAGCCTCTCTGCTAAAGGGTGCGGTTGTATTACTGTCTTGCTAGTTTTTTGGCATAGGGTGTCCAGCACTATAGCATGCTGGTTGTTGCATGGAGCTGGGTCTTAGCGTTGAGATGGAGATCTCTGGGAGAGCTTTTGTCGTTTGATATTACGTGGAGCTGGGAGGTCTCTGGTGGACCAATGTCCTGAACTTGGCTCTCCCACCTCAGAGGCTCAGGCCTGACACCTGGCCAGAGCACCAAAACCCTGTCAGCCACATGGCTCATAAGAAAAGGGAGAAAAAAAAAAAAAAAGAAGAAAAGAAAGAAAGAAAAAAGTAAAATAAAATAAAGTTATTAAAATAAAAAAGTATTTAAAATAAAAGTAATAAAAAGAAAGAAAGAAGAGAGCAACCAAACCTAAAAACAAATCCACCAATGATAACAAGTGCTACAAACTATACAAAAAGAACCAAAACCAAACCAAAACAAACAACAACAACAACAAAAGACAGACAGACAGAACCCTAGATAGAACCTTGGGACAAATCCCAAGTCTACAGTTGCTCCCAAAGTCCACTGCCTGAGTTTTGGGATGATTCGTTGTCTATTCAGCTATTCCAGAGGTGCGGCATATATCAAGTTGATTGTGGAGATTTAATCCGCTGCCCCTGAGGCTGCTGGGAGAGATTTCCCTTTCTCTTCTTTGTTTGCACAGCTCCTGGGGTTCAGCTTTGGATTTGGCCCAGCCTCTGCGTGTAGGTCGCCTGAGGGCGTCTGTTCTTCGCCCAGACATGACGGGGTTAAAGGAGCAGCTGATTTGGGGGCTCTGGCTCTCTCAGGCCAGGGGGAGGGAGGGGTATGGAATGTGGGGCGAGCCTGCGGTGGCAGAGGCCAGCATGACGTTGCACCAGCCTGAGGCACGCCGTGTGTTTTCCCGAGGAAGTTGTCCCTGGATCACGGGACCCTGGCAGTGGCGGGCTGCACAGGCTCCCGGGAGGGGAGGTGTGGATAGTGCCTTGTGCTTGCACACAGGCTTCTTGGTGGCTGCAGCAGCAGGCTTAGCATTTCATGCCCGTCCCTGGGGTCCACGCTGATATCCGGCTTGCACCCATCTCTGGAGCTCGTTTAGGTGGTACTCTTAATCCCCTCTCCTCGCGCACCCTGAAACAATGGTCTCTTGCCTCTTAGGCAGTTTCAGACTTTTTCCAGGACTCCCTCCCGGCTAGCTGTGGCGCACTATCCCCCTTCAGGCTGTGTTCACGCAACACAGCCCCAGTCCTCTCCCTGGGATCTGACCTCCGAAGCCTGAGCCTCAGCTCCCAAACCCGCCCGCCCCGGCGGGTGAGCAGACAAGCCTCTTGGGCTGGTGAGTGCTGGTTGGCACCGATCCTCTGTGCAGGAATCACTCCACTTTGCCCTCTGCACTGCTGTTGCTGCACTCTCCTCCGTTGCTCTGAAGCTTCCCCACTCCGCCACCCGCGGTCTCCGCCCGCGAAGGGGCTTCTAGCGTGTGGAAACCTTTCCTCCTTCACGGTTCCCTCCCGCTGGTGCAGGTCCCATCCCTGTTCTTTTGTCTCTGTTTTTTCTTTTTTCTTTTGCCCTACACAGGTACGTGGGGAGTTTCTTGCCTTTTGGGAGGTCTGAGGTCTTCTGCCAGCATTCAGTAGGTGTTCTGTAGGAGTTGTTCCACATGTAGATGTATTTCTGATGTATTTGTGGGGAGGAAGGTGATCTCCATGTACTCTTCTGCCATCTTGAAGGTTCCCCCCTCTAACAGATTTTTTTATGGAAACTTTAGGGTTTTCTATATATAGTATCATATCATCTGCAAATAGTTACAGTTTTACTTCTTCCTTTCCAATTTGGATGCCTTTCATTTCTTTTTATTATTTGATTCTTTTTTTCCTTTTTTTTTTTTTTTTTCTTTTTTTAAGAGACGGGGTCTCGCTATGTTGCCCAGGCTGGAGTGCAGTGGCTATTCACAGGCGCAATCCCACTACTGATCAGCACGTGAGTTTTTTGACCTGCTCCGTTTCCGACCTGGGCCGGTTCACCCCTCCTTAGGCAACCTGGTGGTCCCCCGCTCCTGGGAGGTCACCATATTGACGCCGAACTTAGTGCGGACACCCGATCGGCATAGCGCACTACAGCCCAGAACTCCTGGGCTCAAGTGATCCTCCTGCCTCAGCCTCCCGAGTAGCTGGGACTACAGGCACGCGCCACCGCGCCCGGCTCTCATCTGATTCTTGTGGCTAGGATTTCCAATGTTATTAAACAGAAATGGCAAGAGTGGGCATGTTTGTTTTGTTCCTGATTTTGAAGGAAAAGCTTTCAGCTTCTCACCATTGAGTATGAGGTTAGCTGTGGGTTTGTCATAAATGGCCTTTATTATGTTGAGATATGTACTCTCTATACCCACTTTGATGAGAGGAGAAGATCTCCTCCTCACAGGAGACAGCAAGTTTAGACAACTCTTTCAAGGTGTTTTGAAATAAAGTGGAATGGAAGAATGAGGCCATGGCTGAACAGGGTTGTGAGGTGCAGGGAAGATTTTAAAGATGAAGGATAGACCTGCGTGTGTCGTGGACCACTCAGTCAGCATCCAGTAGATCACACCACTGTGGGGCAGAAATTTCGTACTTACTACTTTGCCAGCCTGTAGGGCCGCCTACGCTTACTTCTTGTCCTTTTGGTTATAGCCAAAAGGAATGTCACATGGCACCAATCCTGAAGACCCTGTAGATGGGGGTCTCTCAGGGTGAAAACCCAGGCTTCCCTGTAGGGGACAGTATTTCTGACCAGCACCTTGTATGGCTAGTCTGGAATGATCTCTTTCTTTAAAGGAAATGATATATTTTTAAATTAATATAAGCAAAACGCCTTTTGTGTCCTTTCTTCTGGGGTATTATCGTCTCCTCTTCATAGCTGTATAGCAATATCAGTATTGATCATAGTGCCTTGCTCTGTATATACTTCCAAGTCCCTTCACAGTCATATGCCATTCAAATCTCTCAACCTCCTTGAGGTTACAAGGGTAAATATTATTTTCCTCATTTTACAGCTGAAGCCCAGACACGTTAGAGACTTGACCAAAGTCACAGAGGAAGCTGGTATTAGGGCTCAGATGTCCTGATTCAAGGCCAATGATCTTGATCTTGTTGGGTTGCCTGTGTGGCCAGCCTACTCCAAAGTCTGAGGTGTAAAAGAAGGTGTTTTGTCTACACTGAGGTTCCTGACAGAGTCTGGGCCTCCAGAACCCTGTGTATGATCCATACATGGTGGTGTGACAGATGTCGTTCGGGGTCAAATCAGTCATCATCAGGAAGCTTCAGCCCAGGCAGAAGACCCTGTCCAGAGAGCAGTCAGACCAACACATCACCTGCCCCATGGGAACTCGGAGGCTAGAGAGTACAGTGACAGCCAGCCCAGTGCCTCCATTCCCAATCCACTTGCCTCTTTTCACAAATTCTCCTCACTCTTACTGTGGAGTTTCTCAAAGTTTTGATAGCAGTGGTGGTGAGACCTTGACCAGTTTTTGGTTCTTTAGGCCCTGTCACTATCTCAGGCCTTGAATCCCACCCTAGGGAGGTTTTCTCCCTCACAGGGGTCCAACCTCCTTAACACTCTATGCTGGATGCAGTCCAGCCTCTGGTGTTGCCTTCACTCTTCCTCTCCTTCCTAGGCCTTTCCAGCTTGCTTCCCAGGACTCTGGGAACTCAGGACCTGCCTTATGCCCTGAGACCCTCCTGCACTAGCAAAGGGCAGCTGCTTTTTCTCTTGGGGGAAATCAGCGCTCAAAAGGGAAAAGCTCAGAAAGGGCATCCTTTCTAACGAGGGCACTTTGGCTAGCTCCCGGGGGCTCTCTGGGGGCAGAGGGCCTTCACTGTAGGCTTGCATACTCTCTCTCTCCTCATACCTCGTGTACTGAGCTCTCCTTTCCAGGCACCCAGTCGTCCTTTCTGAGCTCACTGTCTCTCTCTCCCCTTTCTCAACCTTTTCCTGGCACATCACCAATCAAACTAACTGAGTCACTCGGAAAATGTGAGAAATCACTTCATAAAGAACTGCCCTGGGGAAATGGACAGGTAAAAAGGCTTTAAATGATTTAATCTCATGCTTAATTTAAGAAGAACTATGCCCACAGTATCTCCACTAGTAAGGAAGATAGATGGCAGATAAGTGGATGAGCTGAGCAAGCCGTCAGCACTGGGCATGTAATCTCCACGAGCCCGAGTTTCCCTCTTGGGATGCAAATGGGGCCATGCCAAGGGAGGCGGCTCTCTGCCTGGCCCTGTGGAGAGGAGGAGGGACTGGGAATCAAGCCAACCTGATGTCATAGAGAACTGTGTGACTTTGGGTAAATTCCTTGTCTTCTCTGAGTTACATCTAGGAAATGGGGGTGACAATACATGTTTAGCTTTATCCATTCCACATATTTTATATACACACACACACACACACACACACACACACATACATACTAAGTGCCAGGCACCATGCTAAATTTGGGGGATACCCAATAGGACCCGTATGGCAGGAACACCACCGGGAAAGGCGAAATGGCGAGCAGACAGCCATGGTAGGGCACGAGCAGGTTCACAGAGGGGCTGGTCAACTTTCACCATCAAGAGCCAAGAGGTGCTGTTGGCATTTGATGTCACTGTGGTCAGGAATTCTGGAAAATCAGAATCCTACGCTGCTGATCATTTCTTCTCTCTTCCTCTCAGCCCCAGAAAGTTCCCAATGGAAGGAACAGGAGCCAAACTGGAATCAAAATGACAATTACTAGCTGTACCAGTGCAGATCTTGAACAAAAGCTGGGCTGAAGCATGAAGCTTAGACTCTAAGCTGAAAAAGTCTTCCTGCTTCCCTCTAGGCCCAAATCCAAAGCTTTTAAGCTCACCAACTTCTGTCTTCTTCTGGGGCTGTATGGAGGAAATCAAGGACAAAGGGGAGTACATCGGCCAGGTTTGTGGAGTAAGATAGGGCCAAATCTACTAAGCCAACCTGCCTACCCAGCTGGATGGAGAAAGACAAGCGGTGCACACGACCACGAATGCACAGCACCTCCGCCCGCTTCTCTCTGCTGCTAAATCAGCAGTTCTCCACTTTAGGCGTTCAGGTTACTAACGCTCCTCAGAGGAGAGCTAGAAAGAGGGTACACATGGAGGTTATAATTAATTCTCCTTCCTCCTAAACGAGTCAAGTTGGGAATCCAGGAGCCCAATGGGAAACCACTGAACGCTGTTTAGCCAGCTGAGTGACAAAGTAAGAACTGCATCTCTAAGCAGCACCACTGCTGGCTCTCTTCCTCCAGGATCAGCCCAGGGGAACTGTGAGATAGAAAACAGTGAGAACCCCGGGGATGATAGGAGCTATTTTTATTTGTTGTGTCTGGTGGTGACTTTGGCCTGAGGCTACAAGCACTCTGGCTTC
This sequence comes from Delphinus delphis, assembly GCF_949987515.2. Lineage (NCBI taxonomy): Eukaryota > Metazoa > Chordata > Mammalia > Artiodactyla > Delphinidae > Delphinus > Delphinus delphis. Next base: position 52,683,633 of record NC_082694.2, read on the forward strand.
TAGCATTCCCTGGGAGGATCAAACAGAACGGGAAGTGTTGGCAGTCTGCTCTTGCTTCTCTACCACCGTTTCCTTGAGTCAGACAGGGCCTTTCCCTATCCTGGTGCCACAGAGGTGAAATCAGGGCAGTGCAGGAGCCCTGAGCTTGAGAGGAGCTGACAAAACCAGGTGGGGAACAACGGGCCTCCTTTCTTAACCCGTCTCCTTGCAACCCCCAGTGCTGGTGAATTACTTTCTAAGGAGTGTCTCTTCCTAATGCACTTCTCTGTCTGGGGCTGGAAGGGAGAGTGAAGACCAGACTTGATCTGAGAGTTTTTTGGAGAATGAGCAGTGATTGACTGTGTTTTATGGGTTGGAGATGAAGCTGCATTATGACTTCAGTGTGTCCCGGGCATCCTTCCTTCATTAAAATATAGTAAATATTATTTGATGACCATATTACTATAAAGATTAATATAATCCAGACTTGATTCATTATTATGTAGTCATTATTATTATATTCATTTTTTTCCTTACATTAAAATAAATTAGAAATAACATATTTTTGTGGGCCACTAAAAGTATCACGGACCCTGGGCACCTGGCCTGCTATAGTTATGGATAGGGAATTGTGGTTTCCTGGTGCCTGAGGCTCTCTCTACCTTAAGGTTTATTCATTAGCCATCCCTTGAACCTTTTGGAATCTTCCTGGACTAGGGTCTGGCCCACCCCCATAATTATTGCCTGACATAGAAGCCAATACCTCTAGGAGAAAATGAACCCCAGCCAAAACAGCTGGCCATTCAAAGATCTCATAAAAAAAGAACCAAGTAGAAATATTAGTCATGAACATACAACGTTTAAAATAAAGAACAGAATAGATGGATAAATAGCAGGATGGTTACAACTGAGAAATGAATTCAAAACCAGAAAATGAAATTGAAAAAAAAAAAAGCCCAAACAGAAAAAGGAAAGAAATAGAAAATATGCAGAAAAAGTTAGGAGATAAAAATTTTAGAGGTGGAAATGCTAAGATCTGAATAATAGAAGATATCAGAAAGAGAGAGGAATAAAGAGGGATAAGAGAAAATACTTTATAAAATAATAGAGATATACAACTTGAAGTTTAAAACAACAAAAGAACTGAGAAACATCAGATTAAAAGGACCTAGAGAGGGCCAAACAGGAAAAAATTGGAAAAGCTTAAACCTATCCAAGTGCAGGAAGATTTAAGGTTATTAAAGACAAAAATTACAAAAGCCTAGAAAGTTGATCGAGGTGCCTGGATATAAAAGCAATACTCAAAAATCAGTTACACTTCTATATACTAACAGCAAATAACTAGAAAATGCAACTGAAGGGAAGGTATCATTTACAATAGCATTAAAGAATATCGAACATGCAGGAATAAATCTTAAAAAAATACTGTGTACTTATTTGTCAAAATAAAGATTCTCACATAATGCTGGTTTTAAGAAAAAGATATTGATGACCAGGGGAATATTATTAAGAGATATTTAAAAAGCATAAATAAATAGAAAAAAATACTACGTTTATTGACAGGAAAGCTGATTATCATGAAGATGTCAATTCTTCCCAATGTGACGTATAAATTAAATATAATTTCACTGAAAATCCATTAAGAAATTTTTATGGAACTTGAGAAAATAATTCTATTTGGAATTTATTTGAAAAACTATAGGGCCAAGAATAGCCAGGGCATTTTTTGAAGAAGATAATCAAGGAGGGAATTACCTTACTGGATATCAGGACTTATTTTGAAGCTGTTGTGGTTAGGACAGTGCACTTCGCCTGTGGTCCAGGGTTGGAGAGACTGACCAACGTGATAGAACAGAGAACTCAGAAACAGATCCATGCAGCGTGGGACTCTGGTATATGATAGATGTCATACATTCAACCGACAGGGAAAGAGGGCTCGTAAATAAATGAAACTGGAAAGAAATGTATTCTAATTGGAATAGATTAAATCCAATCCCTTCTTTATAATTCATGTGGATTGAGGACTGAAGTGCCAAAAACAAAACTTTAATATGTTTAGCAGAAAATATATGAGTATGTTTTATACCTTGGAGTAGGGAAGGATTCTTAAAACACAAAAAGCATTGGCTAAAATATGAAAGATGAATAAATTTGATTATATTAGAATTAAGAACTTCTGTTTTTCAAGAGAACACCTAAAAAGAGTGAAAAAACAAGTTGTATGCTGGGAGAGGATATTTGTCATATACACAACTGACAAGGATTAGTGTTAAGAATATAAGCCTGTGTGCCTAGAGCCCATGCTCTGCAACAAGAGAAGCCACCGCAATGAGAAACCCGCGTACCGCAACAAAGAGTAGCCCCCGCTACTCTTTGAGAAAGCCCATGCACAGCAACAAAGACCCAATGCAGCCAAAAAAAAAAAAAAAGAATATATTCATATATATAACACAATCATTTAAAATAAGATGTTGGACCCAGTCAACCCTACAGAAAGTTGGACAAGAGACATGAACAGGGATTTCATAGAAAGGAAACATAAATGGTCAATAAACATATAAAGGGATGTTCAACATCACTGGTGATTGGGAAAACACAAATCAAGATCATAATGAAACACCGTTTTGAACCTAATCAACCGGCAACATTTTTTCAAAAGTCTGACAATACCACTTTTGGAGGATGTGTATCCACAGGCACATGCTTGTACATTGCTGGTGGGAGTTTACACTGGTGAAAACATTTTGAAAAAACAGTCTTACTCATTATTTCCTCAAGTTGAAAATTAACATAACCTATGCCCTAGATTTTCACTCACTCACAAATACTCAGGAAACATGTGCAAGAGTATTCATAGCAGCCCTATTCACAATAGCAAAAACTTGGAAACAACCCAAACGTCCCTCTACAGAGAGCGGAAGATTATGTTGTGGTATATTCTCACATAGGGGTTGAAATAAAGAAACTTATGATAGACAACGATATGAATAAAAGTCAGCAACATGATACCAAGTGAAAGAAGTGAGTCCCCCCAAATTGCATGCATTGTGACTTTTCAGAAAGCTACAATTTTTTAAAACAGCATTTTAGGAATTATGTAGATACAGCAAGACTCTTATAAAGGAGTACAAAGATATGAAGAATGCAGGATTCAGGACTATTATTTAATGTGGGGGGAAGGAAAGAAAGGTTATTTGTTAAAAGCAACCATATCATTAGACGTAAATTCATAGAGACAGAAGTAGATTCAGTGCTCGCTAGGGACCTGGGGGGAAGGGGAGGGATGAGGGTTATTGCTAATGCATATAGGATTTCTTTTTTTGGTGATGAAATGTTCTGGAATTAGAGAGTGGTGATAGTTGCACAACTTTGTGAATATATAAAATCCATGGAATTGAATACTTTAAAAGGTGAATATTATAACATGTGAATTATATCTCAATTAAAAAACAGGGAAAATCTTATAAAACTACAGTAATCAATATAGTGTGTATTGGTTTAAAGATAGACAAATAAATCAATGAATGGTATAGAGTCCAGAAATAAAAATAAATCCACAGATATGTGGCCAATTGATTTTTGACAAAGGTGGAAAAAGAATAGTGTTCAACAAATGGTGTTGGAGAAACTGCATATATGCATACAAAACAAAACTTTGACCAGTACCTTGAACGAAATACAAAAGTTAACTCAAAATGGATCATAGACCTCGATGTAAAACCTGAAATTATTATGAAAGTTCTAGAAGAAAACATAGGAGAAAATCTTTATGATCTTGGTGTAGGCAAAGATCTTTTAGATACAACACTAAAAACATGCTCCCTTTTGTTTAAAAAAAAAAACTATTTTAAAGGGGGAGGAGAATAAACTGGACTTCAACAAAATTAAGAACTTCTCTTTAAAAGACATTTAAGAGTATGAAAAGATAAGCCACAGACTGGGAGAAACTATTTGCAAATCACACTTCTGAGATGGGACTTTTTTCCAGAATCTATGCAGAAATCTCAACACTCTGTAAGAAGTAAACAAAGAACTCAATAAAAAAAAATGGGCAAAACATTTCAACAGACACTCTACCAAAGACAATATATAGATAGCAAATAAGCATATGAAAATGTTACACTTCATTAGTCATTAGTGAAATGCAAATTAAAACCACAATGAAATGCCACTACTAATTTCAGTGTGCCTAAAATTAAAAAGACTGATCATATCAAGTGTTGGTGATGATGTAGAATAACCAACTCTCATATACTGCTGGCAGGAATGTAAATTAGTAACACCACTTTGCAAAAGAGTGTGGCCGTTTTCTAAAGTGTTAAACACATCCTACCATATAACTCAGTCATTCCATTACTAGATATTTACCCAAGAGAAATGAAATCAGATGTATATACAAACACTTTTACATGAATGTTCATAGCAGCCTCATTTGTAATAGCCCCAGACTGGAAACAATGCAAATGTACATCAACAGGTGAATGGATAAACAAATTATAACATATCCCTACAATGGAATACTACTCAGCAATAAAAAGGAATGAACTATTGATACACACAGCAACATAGACGGATTTCAAAATAACTAGGCTGAGTGAAAAAATCCAACAAAGAGGAGTATATACTTTATGGTTTCATTCACATAATATTCTAGGAAATGTAAACTATGTTATAATGACAGGAAGAAGATCAGTCATTGCCTGGGGATGGGGTAAGGCTGCCTGGGGATGGGGTAAGGTGGGTAAGAGGTAAGGAATAGATTACAAAGGGGCACAAGGAAACTTTTGGTCATGAAGGATGTGCTCATTAGCTTGATTGTGGTGATGGTACCATGGGTGTAAACATATGTCAAAACTTATTGAATTGTGCACTTTACATATGTGCAGTTTATCGTATGTTATATATGCCTCAATAAACCTGATAAAAATATTTGCCTGGTTTCATAATTGTTCACAGTCAGCAGCTGGATGATGGGTGTATAAGGGCTCATTATACCATTCTCTTTGCTTTTGCAAATGTTTTACGTTTTCCTTGTTAGAAAGAAAAAATGTCCATAACTGTGATGGCTTTAAAATATTTTCACAAATTCTCTGATACTTCTCCCTTCGATAGGTGAAGTCTAATTCCTCTCCCCCTTAAATGTGGGCTGTACCTATTGATTGGCTTCTAATGAATAGGAACAGAGGATGTGATGGTGTGTAACATCAGAGACTAGGTCATCAATGGCAGTGCAGCTTCCTCCTTGTGCTGTCCTTCTTGGCCCACTCCCTTTGGGGGAAGCCAACCACCACATTATGAGGACACTCAAAGACGCACATGGTAAGGAACTGAGGCCTCAGGCTAATAGCCAGTGCAGAACGGAGTCCTCCTGCCAATAGTCATGGCAGTGAACTTAGAAGTGGATCCTCTAGCCCAATCAAGCCCTCAGATTACAGTGCAGCCCATGCCAACTTCATGAGAACTCAGAGCCAGAACCACTCAGCTAAGCCACTCTAGAACTTAAGCCACTATGTTTTGGTATTGTTTGTTAGGTAGCAATAGATAACTAATATACTAACATAAAAAAATCAAAAGATAAGCAGAAAAATCACCCATATGAAACACGATTGGGTTTGGATTCCTTTTATTTCTTTTTCTTCTCTGATTGCTGTGGCTAAAACTTCCAAAACTATGTTGAATAAGAGTGGTGAGAGTGGGCAACCTTGTCTTGTTCCTGATCTTAGTGGGAATGGTTTCAGTTTTTCACCATTGAGGATGATGTTGGCTGTGGGTTTGTCATATATGGCCTTTATTATGTTGAGGAAAGTTCCCTCTATGCCTACTTTCTGCAGGGTTTTTATCATAAATGGGTGTTGAATTTTGTCGAAAGCTTTCTCTGCATCTATTGAGATGATCATGTGGTTTTCTCCTTCAGTTTGTTAATATGGTGTATCACGTTGACTGATCTGCGTATACTGAAGAATCCTTGCATTCCTGGAATAAACCCCACTTGATCATGGTGTATGATCCTTTTAATGTGCTGTTGGATTCTGTTTGCTAGTATTTTGTTGAGGATTTTTGCATCAATGTTCATCAGTGATATTGGTCTGTAGTTTTCTTTCTTTGTGACATCTTTGTCTGGTTTTGGTATCAGGGTGATGGTGGCCTCGTAGAATGAGTTATTTTGGAAGAGTTTGAGAAGGATAGGTGTTAGCTCTTCTCTAAATGTTTGATAGAATTCGCCTGTGAAGCCATCTGGTCCTGGGCTTTTGTTTGTTGGAAGATTTTTAATCACAGTTTCAATTTCAGTGCTTGTGACTGATCTGTTCATATTTTCTATTTCTTCCTGGTTCAGTCTCGGCACGTTGTGCATTTCTAAGAATTTGTCCATTTCTGCCAGATTGTCCATTTTATTGGCATAGAGTTGCTTGTAGTAATCTCTCATGATCCTTCGTATTTCTGCAGTGTCAGTTGTTACTTCTCCTTTTTTCATTTCTAATTCTATTGATTTGAGTCTTCTCCCTTTTTTTCTTGATGAGTCTGGCTAATGGTTTATCAATTTTGTTTATCTTCTCAAAGAACCAGCTTTTAGTTTTATTGATCTTTGCTATCATTTCCTTCATTTCTTTTTCATTTATTTCTGATCTGATCTTTAAGCTGTCACTGTTTGCAGATGACATGATACTATATATAGAGAATCCTAAAGATGCTACCAGAAAACTACTAGAGCTAATGAATGAATTTGGTAAAGTAGCAGGATACAAAATTAATGCACAGAAATCTCTTGCATTCCTATACACTAATGATGAAAAATCTGAAAGTGAAATTAAGAAAACACTCCCATTTACCACTGCAACAAAAAGAATAAAATATCTAGGAATAAACCTACCTAAGGAGACAAAAGACCTGTATGCAGAAAATTATAAGACACTGATGAAAGAAATTAAAGATGATACAAATAGATGGAGAGATATACCATGTTCTTGGATTAGAAGAATCAACATTGTGAAAATGACTCTACTACCCAAAGCAATCTACAGATTCAATGCAATCCCTATCAAACAACCACTGGCATTTTTCACAGAACTAGAACAAAAAATTTCACAATTTGTATGGAAACACAAAAGACCCCGAATAGCCAAAGCAATCTTGAGAACGAAAAATGGAGCTGGAGGAATCAGACTCCCTGACTTCAGACTATACTACAAAGCTACAGTAATCAAGACAGTATGGTACTGGCACAAAAATAGAAATATAGATCAATGGAACAGGATAGAAGGCCCAGAGATAAACCCACGCACATATGATCACCTTATCTTTGATAAAGGGGGCAAGGATATACAGTGGAGAAAAGACAGCCTCTTCAATCAGTGGTGCTGGGAAAGCTGGACAGGTACATGTAAAAGTATGAGATTAGAAGACTCCCTAACAACATACACAAAAATAAGCTCAAAATGGATTAAAGATCTAAATGTAAGGCCAGAAACTATCAAACTCTCAGAGGAAAACATAGGCAGAACACTCTATGACATGATCTTTTTTGACCCACCTCCTAGAGAAATGGAAATAAAAACAAAAATAAACAAATGGGACCTAATGAAACTTAAAAACTTCTGCACAGCAAAGGAAACCATAAACAAGACCAAAAGAGAACCCTCAGAATGGGAGAAAATATTTGCAAATGAAGCAACTGACAAAGGATTAATCTCCAAAATTTACAAGCAGCTCATGCAGCTCAATAACAAAAAAACAAACAACCCAATCCAAAAATGGGCAGAAGACCTAAAGAGACATTTCTCCAAAGAAGATATACAGATTGCCAACAAACACATGAAAGGATCCTCAACATCACTAATCATTAGAGAAATGCAAATCAAAACTACAATGACATATCATCTCACACCAGTCAGAATGGCCATCATCAAAAAATCTAGAAACAATAAATGCTGGAGAGGGTGTGGAGAAAAGGGAACACTCTTGCACTGTTGGTGGGAATGTGAATTGGTTCAGCCACTATGGAGAACAGTATGGAGGTTCCTTAAAAAACTACAACTAGAACTACCATATGACCCAGCAATCCCACTACTGGATATATACCCTGAGCAAACCATAATTCAAAAAGAGTCATGTACCAATATGTTCATTGCAGCTCTATTTACAATAGCCAGGACATGGAAGCAACCTAAGTGTCCATCGACAGATGAATGGATAAAGAAGACGTGGCACATATATACAATGGAATATTACTCACCCATAAAAAGAAACGAAATTGAGTTAATTGTAGTGAGGTGGATGGACCTAGAGTCTGTCATACAGAGTGAAGTAAGTCAGAAAGAGAAAAACAAATACCGTATGCTAACACATATATATGGAATCTAAGAAAAACAAACAAACAAATAAAGGTCATTAAGAACCTAGGGGTAAGACGGGAATAAAGACACAGACCTAGTAGAGAATGGACTTGAGGATATGGGGAGGGGGAAGGGTAAGCTGTGACATAGTGAGAGAGTGGCATGGACTTATAAATACTACCAAATGTAAAATACATAGCTAGTATTTTATGTGGGAAGCAGCCACATAGCGCAGGGAGATCAGCTCAGTGCTTTGTGACCACCTAGAGGGGTGGGATAGGGAGGGTGGGAGGGAGATGCAAGAGGGAAGAGATATGGGAACATACGTATATGTATAACTGATTCACTTTGTTATGCAGCAGAAACTAACACACCTCGTAAAGCAATTATACTCCAATAAATATGTTAAAAAAAACCATGACTGGACATCTTAACCAACCAAACGTTCTATTCTAGTGCCAGCCTCTACAGCAAGTGTCTCCTGCCTAATCCAGACCTCAGTGGTGCCCCTTTGACAAGCTGCTGCAGCCCCTGCTGTCTGGCCCATGAAGTTAGTCCACACGGCCCTGGACTGTGCCAAGGCACAATCTTGCCTCCCCAGAGCCAATGTCCGTGTCTCCAGGGAGGCCTGACCATTCCAAAGGCCCTGCTTCCCTTATGACACACAACACTGGGCAGAGCTCATGGAAATAAATTTTTTTTTTTTTTTTTTTTGCTGCGGTACACGGGCCTCTCACTGTTGTGGCCTCTCCCGTTATGGAGCATAGGCTCTGGACGCGCAGGCTCAGCGGCCATGGCTCACGGGCCCAGCTGCTCCGCGGCATGTGGGATCCTCCTGGACCGGGGCATGAACCCGTGTCCCCTGCATCGTCAGGTGGACTCTCAACCACTGCACCACCAGGGAAGTCCCGTAAATAAATATTTTTTGATAGATAGAACACAGGGAATCCAAACAGTACTGTTCCCCCTCCACTTCATTCAAATTAGAGAACGAATAGACATTCCCTTTGAGAATACTCTCTCTCTCTAAAGAATGATGAAACAAAAAGTCAACAACCTTCAGAGGTTAGAATTTTCATCGCTGTTTTACAGATGAAGGAACGGAGCCTCAGAGAAGCGAAGTAACTATCCCACGTTTGCACATCTAGAAAATGTCAGTATCAACACTGGAGTCAAGCCTGGGCACTGGTGGCTTCTCCACGCTGTTGGGGGAGGTGAAGCCCACCAGTTACGGACTAGTGTGTGCGGTATCATCCCCCTGGTCGTGTTGCTCCTCTCCACCAAGGGTAACCTACCCGATCCTCTGAGCCTCTCCCTGCCGAACTGCCATCCCCACTTCCTCTCACTGCGCTGCCTTCCGGGACCCCTCTGACCCATCACGCTCTTCCCTCCTGAACGTAATACAGCACTGCTGGTATCCAGCGCTGCTTTCTGAAGGTAACATCCCTTTCCTTGTGTGAGCAGACTGGCTATAGGTAGCCCCTCCACCCATGGAGCAGGAAATGCATCTCGGAGATGTACCCCCAGTGGCAAGTGCTCACTGTGCCCTTGGTTATTGGATGAAACTGTGGAGAATATGGTCCCACAGCCCCCCTCTTAGACGGTAGCACTCTGATTTCACATAAGTGGAGACGTCACAGCCCAGACCCCGTGGCTGCAGTCAGGCACCTCCAAGGCGGCTGCCAGGTCCAGACCATCCGGCTAGGCTGCCCGCAGGGCGTCGGTTCCACCTAGTCCATGCCTCTGTGGGGATGGGATTTCTGAACATACTGGAAGGACCACATAGTTTTGCACCAGAGCTGCAGAGGCAGGGTGGAAGGCCCCCCTCCTACCGGCTTCCTCCCCACCCAGGCCTGCAAAGCCCAGGGCCCTGGGGAGTCAGGGGTGGGGGATTAGCCAGAATGCAGGCTCGAGGGGGAGCGAGGGAGGTGCCGTCTCTGCCGCTGTCCTCAGGGCTGCAGGAGCCCTTTGGGATCCCCGGCCAGAGGCACAGACTGCCCAGGGCTTCTCCTTCCAAACCAAGAAACTCTCCTACAAGGGACACAGCTCCTCCAGGTCACACAAAGGAGGAAACCACACAACGCCGTCACTGTGACCTTGTGGCCCAGAGACAGGCAGGGGGGTCACTCACCATCAGCAGCAGCAGCATCACCTTGTAGGTGGGAGGGGCTGGAGAAACAAAGGCATAAAAGGACACAGTCACTACCCTCAGAAACATAATCTAGTCAGGGAGGTAGGTACAATGTTAAAAAAAAAAAAAGAAAAGTATATATTTTTAAGACAACAGCTAAGGGTATAAATTCAGATGGCCACTGTGCCCACTGGGACACCAGGAGCTCAGAGCAGGGAGAGTGACTGGGCTGCAGAGGTCAGAGGCTGACCTGAGGTTAGGAGCACGGGAGCCTGAGGCGCAGGCAGCTAGTGAGGCAGTGTGACCTTGGGCAGGTTCGTGGACATTTCTGAACTTTGGCTTCCTTGTCTCAAAAACTGGGATGTTAATAATGCCTACTTCATTACACCGCTGTGAGACTTCAGTGAGATCGTGTGTATGATAAGCATCTAAACAGCAAGGTCCACGATGTGTGCAATCCACCCTTCTACCACATTGGTGCCAGGTGAGTGCTCTACAGTGGGTCGCTGCTGCCACTACCTATAGCACAGGTGGCCCTCGGTCTTGAAGGATGGGGGAGCACGCCATGAGACTGGGCTGAGCAAAGATGCAGAGGCAGGACGTATCTAGCACAGAACAAACAAGTCCATCATGTTCCACATGGGTAAGTCTTCAGGAGGGGTTAGGGATCTGCCCGGGGTCTCCCAGAGATTCCCAGGCAGAGGGAGCCTAGGCCCTCCATGTAACAGCTGTGCCCTTTTCCCTGGCCCATGCTGGTACCAGAGGGCCCCAGTCCTTCCTTCCAGAGAAGGGAAAAGCAGAAGCAGAAGGTTAGGAGGAAGGCTGGGCCCAGCATTGGTCCACTGACTCCTGAGGCTAAGCTCCACCCTGCTCTGCTGAGGAAAGACTTCACAGAGCCTGGGGTCCAGTTGGGGAAGATGAACAATTAGGTAAGCAGAGAAAGCCAACCGAGAGATGTGCAGGATGGTGAGGAAACAGCCGTCAGGGCCGCGGGTGCACACGTATACAGGCTGATACCCACACATATGTATTCCCCCCCACTCCCAGACATGGCACAGAGAGGTCCACCAGAGCAGGGACACGTGCACAGAGGGACACACTGGCATCATGTGTGCACACAAGCAGTACGGAGATGCACACATCTTCAAGATGCTCCTTGAAGGAGCTTGAGTGCTACCTTCAAGGGTAAGAAGGGCTTTCCTGGGCTGCCGTCTTGAGATGTGTGTCTTGTTCAATGCCCAAGGGTGGCTGGCTTAACCAAGGGAGGCGGCATGGGGCTGAAGTCCAGCCCCTATCCTTGCTTCCCAAGCTGTGGACCTTAATTTAGGGCTGTGTCCACCAGGAAGAAAAGGCTCCTTTTTCCTTGTGTGAAAGCATCACTTTGGGCTTCCCTGGTGGCGCAGTGGTTGAGAGTCCGCCTGCCGATGCAGGGGACGCGGGTTCGTGCCCCAGTGCGGGAGGATCCCACATGCCGCGGAGCGGCTGGGCCCGTGAGCCATGGCCGCTGAGCCTGCGCGTCTGGAGCCTGTGCTCCGCAGCGAGAGAGGCCGCAGCGGTGAGAGGCCCGTGTACCGCAAAAAAAAAAGCGCATCACTTATTCAGCAAGCCATACAGCCCTGGGGCTGCATCTCCTGCCAAGGGTAGCTTTTTCCTATTTGTGCAGATTCCCAGCGCGCCAGTACTGCTTCTGCACCTGCCTTGTTCACAGCTGAGTTCCCAGCATCCAGCGTGATGCCTGGCAGGTAACAGGTGTTCAATAAATACTTGTTGAATGAACAAAAGGTGCATTCAGAGGGTAGACCCAAGTGCACACACAGGGGCACACACACAACACACACACACAGACGTACAAACAGGGATCCTCAGAGAAGCAGGAACAGAGGAGAGTTGCAGGCAGAAGAGCGCTGACGGGGGGAAGCATGGGCAGAACCTGACTATTCAGAGAAGGCGGGGAGGGCAGTCAGGGAGTGGGGATATTGGGACAACAGGAGGAGAGGCCCAGAGTGGGCTATGCACCCCAAATCCAGGAAGCTGCAGGAAAAATCCCTTGCTTGTGTGTCATGCTTTACAGTGCGTAGATGACTTTCGCAGCTCACTTCACATTTGAGAGAATGAAGCCCGAGGGGAAGGAACAAGCCTGAAGTCAGAGTCTCTCCTGTCTGCGCCCAGTAAGTGTGGATGACTGTACCAGAAAGGCCTCCGTGTGCCAGGCGTGGAGGACCTTGAGCACCAGGCTAAGACGTTTGCACTGAGGAATAAGGAGCCATGGGTAGCTCTGGAGCCCTGTGGCCACCACGCCCACAATTCACAACATAATCCTTGTGCCTCCAGAGGCCTAGAGGCTAAGGTACCCCATTCCCATGTAACAGACAATAAATCCTAGATAGCTTTTTAAAAAATAGATGCTCTGTGACATGGATGTACACACATGAGCCCGCACAGAGGGGCGCATACACAGAGACCCCCAGAAAACGGTGCTGTTGACCAGAACCTCCTCTGCCATCACAGAGAGGCCTCTGCCTGCACCCTAGAGCACAGACAGGTGCTCACAGGCAGGCCACAGACAGCACAGCAGGGGGCCCTTTGGTTTGGGTGGATGGGGGCATAGGGGTGGATTGACCGTTTGTCCTTCTGTCTCAGAGGGGTCCATGAGAAGCTTACAAGGCGGTCAGCGAGCCAGACCCTTGGCCCTGAGCTCTCTTGGGCGAGGCCAGGCCCTTCCCTGCAGCACAATGTGTCTCAATCCCTTGGGTTGAACTTCAGCTTCTGCTTTGCCAAGTCCTTTCCCGGTCTTGGTATCATCCGAGCCTCGGCCCAGCCCTGAGAGGCAGTAATATTATCTCCCCTGGAAGCGGAGAAGACAGACCTGGCCTGACCAAGGGCAAGCGGTGAGCTAGCAGGCCTGTACCCCTGAGCTAAGCTCCCCGGTGCAAGGCCTTGCTCTTGAAGGGCTCTGCCAGACCCTCTGCTCTCCTGTCGCCCAAACCCCTCCAGTGACAAGCCTCACAGAAATGCTACAAGGATGTGGGGTGAGGTCTGTGGTGGGTGGAGGATTTGCAGGAGAAAGACCCAGACACAGGGGTCTCTGCGGGAGCTGAGAAGAGCAGAAAGGAGGGAGCTCAGACGCCCTCTCTCCATCCCTCCTTTCTACTCCTCCATCCCCTAGGACTCACATGCTTAGGACTGGGAAGGGACTGTGGTGACCTGCCCCCCTCAGGCCTCAGCACTTTGGGGTGCCCTGCAGGGTGGAAAGCTGATTAGCACCCACATGCACATCGTTTGTATAAGGCCAGTAGTCAACTTGATGTTGGCTATACTCCAGCAGGCGAGACTGAAGTTAGACGTGAAGAAGGACTTTCTGTCTCTGAAGCGGAAATAGTCTGTGGGTCCAAGGAGAAGAGGCAGGAGTCGTGATTCTGAAATTTACTAGGACAGACCAACTAGGGTTGGGGTGGGAGGTGAGGCCTGTGGGCTGTCAGCTAATTCTCTGGCCCTCAAAACTTGCTGATAGAAATGATAACAAGCACCATTTGCATTGCACATCTCTGTTCACAAGCTACTGTCAGCTACAGCTCATTTCTGTCAATTAATGGATCCATCTGGGAGAAAGAATGGTATAGAGGATCGAGAGACTGAGCCGTGAGTGGCTGCCTACAGGCAAATGTAACTCCATCATGTTCTCATTGTTTGGCTTGGGGCCAGTCTTTTAATTCCTCTGAGCCCCAGTTTTCCCGTTTGTAGAATAGGGATAAAAAGTAGTACCCACCCCCGGGACTTGAGGGTTAAAGGAAGTTGTTAGCATGATGCCTGGCCCCCAGGGGAGTTCAGTACATGCATCAATCAATTAACTGATTGATGCCCTCTCTCCAAATAGAACGTTGGCTGCAAAATTGGCTTCAGTCCTCCCAGAGTCCTCCTCGGGGCCAAGGGTGACCGTTACCATCCCCAGGGCAGAGCTACAGATCCCAAGACTCCAAAAGAGCGAGTGACTGTCCCGATCGCATCGCGTAAACCCAGGGCCCTCGCCCATACCCTCTGTTCTTTCCCTGCACTGTTTGTTGATCCTGCTGTCCTGTCATGCAGCACCTGGGGCAGGTGTGGAGTGGGGATGCTGGGAAGGAGGGTGGGAGGAGGCCCTTAGCTTCAGAACTGGGTGCTGCTCGGCAGTTACTATACTCACACAGCACAAAGTCTGGTCACATCTCCTCTGATGCAGATTTAAAAGCGGATCTATGGTTACATAAATGAGAAGGGGGTTGAAAGGGGCGTGAGGGAACTTTCTGGGGATGTCGGGGAGATACTGGACCATTTGGGTGGTAGCTGCGCCCAAATTGTCAAAAATGGTCAAACTGAGATGTGCATTTTATTGTATGTTAATTTATCAAATGGTACCAAGTTTTGATATGGGGGCTCTTTGAGCTCAAAAGGGGTTCAACTTGCTCTGCAGTGGGCATAGGGACCCCCGCTGGAGTAGAGATGTCACCCGCATCTGCTGGCAGAATGCACACACAAGCACACACGAACACACACAAACCCAGATGCGGGAAAGTGATGGGGAAAGGGCTGGGAAGCGTAGGACACTAGAAGCTGGCCTCCCAAGGTCTGCTCCAGGCTCCTGTTTGCCCCGTAGAGCCCAGCACCGTTGAGGGCACCAGAAGCATGTGGGGTGGGAGTGGGGGCGGAGAAGAACATGCCCTGAGCTGCAGCTGGAGTGAACTGGCCGTCACTCCAACTTCACTGCCCCCCGGCCATTTTCTGGGCCTCCCCTTCCTGGGAGCCCTCCAGAAACCCTGCTGGGCTGAATCGGCTCTCTGTCTAGGACCAGGGCATTCATCCACGAATTGAGATGCTGGAGCTGAGTCAGAGGACAGGGGAAGCTTCAAGGACGTGAGGGCGAGCACGCTGGTGCTGCCCACGCCTCCCAGCCCGCCCAGGCCCCAGCAGCGGTCCAGCCACATCCCGGGCTGCCCTGGCAGGCCCTCCATGCAGAGCCCATGACCACACAGGCTCCTGGGTGGCCCATGCTGCCCTCACCACAGCCTGCCCGCTGGGACAGAGGGAAGGACCCTGGGCCCGGCTAAGGAGGAGCTGGTGCAGGGTGAGATGCTGCCGGTGGGGGTGGGCTGTGGGGGTGTGGGGATTGAGCTCTCAGGGTTTTAACATCTGTTTTTGGCATTTAAAAAAATTTATAAGATGCATCATGGAGAAAAAAAAATTGGGGAATCATCTGCTATGCTGGCTTATCCAGACCGTTTATTCACTTATTTTTCCAACAAAGTATTTAACTGGAAGCTTATTCTATGTAATGTTCTGTACTAAGCACTTAGACTCTATACAAAGATGGATAATAGAATCTTCATTTTCATGGTGTTTACAACCAATTAGGGAGACAGACAGGTAACAACTCACAATTGTGAAAGAAAAGGAAATCAGTGCTAACAAGATGTTACAAGCAACTAGCAACAGGGGTCCAGTATTGGGTCAATTCAAGCTGGAGGACTTCAGAGAAGGCTGAGAAGGGAAAGAAAGTCTGGGTAGTGTGGACCGGAGCCGTGAAAGCTGAGTGTACCCCGTGAGGGGCCCAGCGTGAGCAGAGATGAGGAAGGCTGGAAGGGTGCACTGGGATCTCAAATAGCTGAACCTCTACAGATGGTGGGTCTGGCTGATGAATGGGGACCTCAGGAGGTCCACCAGTCCACTCCAGGATGAGGAGATCAGCTTACCTTGGGACCCCCATCTCCCTGTTCATAGTTGGTTGGATCAGGCTAGGTAGCTGCTCCAAGTCTTGTCCATGAGATGGGCTGGCAAGAACTCTCTGCCCAGGGAATACTGGGACTGATTGGGTCAATAGATCCTTTCCCTGTGCCAGGGGGTGGGAGTGTTAAAGTAGCGACAAGAAAAAGGAAAGGTTATTGGTTTGCGGTGAGAGTGAAAGGAAGAAGGCCACGAGGGAGGAGAAGGAGGGCGAGTCCTTCTGTAGCAAGAGCTGAGCTCAAGTGCTGAGAAGGCCATGAGGTGGCCAGGCTCTGAGCCCCTAAACTGTACTCCAGCCTCAGGAACCCTGACCCTGTGTCCACCTTGGTCTTTCTTGGTGGCTTTCCCTGGCTTCTGCCAGGTCTAGCCACGTGGTTGACGTTTGCGTTGCCCGATTTCCCTGTGCTCCTACCCACCTCCCCATCCCTGTTGCAGGAGGCCACCTGACTTTACAACAAACACCGTAATGAAACAAGCACCTTGGAGAGCAGGCTGAGAAGCTGGAGTTCTAGTCTGTGGGCAGCGAGGCACTTAGAATATATTCTGAGCTGTTTAGGAAGCAGTTTGGAGAGTGGGATAGAGCAGGCCAGGGCTGGAGGAGGGGACAGCAGTCCGGAGGCTCTCTCTGGGCACAGCAGAGAGGACCTGAAGGGGAACGGGGCGGTGGCTGTGGGGTAGAGCCCCGTGCACGGACTTCACAGAGACTTATGGAGGTGAAATCGATCAGATCTGGTGATAGGTAGATGGGGTTTGGGGGTGAGAGGAAACAGTCAAAGACCCCTGGGTATAGAAACCATGAGGGGGAATGGGTTTGGGAGAGAGACTGGGTTGAGTGGCAGGACGTTTTGTGACATTCAGACGGAGCTCAGGAGGGAGATCTGCATCAGGACATGGAAAGATGGCAGGTGTGACGAGCATATTTTCAACCAGGAAGCACGACCAACCTCTCAGGTGGGCTGAGATGAAGCCGTAAGCTGAGTGACGCTGTTTGGAACTCTGCCCCTCCTCCTGGGTCTAGATAAGGAGTTCCCAAAGGGTAGAGGCACAAAGGCATCCAAATGTGATTGAGATGACCCAATAAAAGAGTGGGCAACAGACTCGAACAGGAACTTCACAAAAGAGGACATCCCAGCCAGCCACAAAAAACACATGAAATGCGCTCACCAGGCCCACCTCTAACATTTACGGGACCCAGAGCTCGTAAGTCTAGTAACAGCCCAATTAACATAAATTTCAATATTTCAGTTATAAACTGAGTCAACAAACTATTAAGTGAAATATATTTTATCCTTCTAACTCCACAAATGCACATTCACAGTGACCTGGAAGACTAGGTTCAAACTGAGAACTTTCAGATTCCTGGGAGGTCATGCCCGAATGTGGTGGTCAGAGGCCCCAGTCCCAGGCCCTCAGTCCACTCTCGTCTTCTTGCTACTCCCAGCAACATCCTGAATTGCAGAGGACCTCACACTCATCTGGGGACACTCCAACCTACATGTCCAATGTCCACCCACAGCCAGCAAACTTGTGCCCTGCAGCCAACCTTGAGACTAGAGATAGTGTCCATGCCTGGTACAGTCCCCCCTGGGAAAACAGGCCTGGGGAAGTGGCCCGTGCAGGTTCTGGAACCTGGTCTGGGGACACGGGGGCAAGAAATTCGAGTCCTAAGTACCGGCTTTATCCCTAACTGGATAACTTAACCTGTCTGGTCATTATAAGGACTCAATAAAACCTCCTCTACTAGGTTGCTATGAGGTAAGAACATTATGTAACTCTAAATCCTCATTCAAATGTTAGTCCAATAAATTTAACGGTGCTAGACTGGGCACTAACCTGACAGCTTGGCCCGGGCCTGTGGGGTGTCACCCGGCATGGTGACAAGCTGAGAGGGGGCAGGGCTCCAGCCAAACGCCTCTTGCAGCCCCACTGGGGAAGGGAAGCAGGCAGCTAACCGGCACCCGCCACAGCCTGAGGGCCAGATGGGCAGGAGCCTCCGTGCCCCCTGCCCCCCCCGGCCCCAGGCCGATGCACGGCCTTGGCTAGGAGGCCTGACTGGACTTGGAGCTCTGGCCCTGGCCATGTGTTTGGTAACAGGATTCTGGCCCCCGCAGCGTATCTGCCAACTGGGCTGGCTCACAGCTTGGGGAGGGCGGCGTGTGTGCCAGAAGCGAGGAGACCTATTTTTGCTTTAGCCACAGGCCAGTGGGCCGAAAAAAAGGTTAAATTAAGATGACTGGTTTTTTCTCAGCATCTGAAGAGTGCAACTCGTCTACTTTTTAACAGAAGTGATTAGAGAATCTCTTCAGGGAGAACAAGGAATCCGAACCGTGTGTAGGTCTGCATGAGGCAGGCGAAGTGGGAGACAAGGTAAAGGGTTGTGGACGGAAAGAGAAGGCAGGGAAAAGGGAGGGAGAAGGACAGAGGGAGAGAGGGAGGGGAAAAGGGAGCGAGGAAGAGAGAGCCGGGACAGACAGACAGAGATACACGGAGAGAGAGGACAGAGGCAGAGACCAAGGGAGACAGCTGGACAGAGAAAGGAAAGATTCGGTGGGTCTGAGGACCGCATCGCAAGAGGTCAGGAGGTGATGCGTATTCAGACGTGACGTCATCCTGGCAAGGCACCATTCTAGCTCCTCAGTTACTCCTCTCTGCAACCCCACAAAGGGTCCATTCTCAGTGAACGAACCCGAGCAGTCCATCAAAGAGGAAGCTATTCTTTATCACCCCAAATATTGTCTCAAGCCAAGGGGGCTCACTCTCCTCCACTGTCCCTGTCATTTCCTTGAACAAGGGCAGGAAGAGCGTTAACCTGGGGAAGACTCTGGTAGACGGCGCCCAGCCCACCTCGTGGCGAAGACAGACAAGGAAAGGTATCTTCTTCCAAAGAACTTTCCAGAACAGCAGGGTCCCAGGCCCAACCAGGGCAGACCTAACACCTGGACCCAGGGGCAGCTATTCCCCGAGATGAGATTTGAGAAGCGCCAAGGAGACAGCCTTACCCCAGAGGATCTCCTCCACTGCCTGTGAGGGCTCTGACCCTGACAGCAAGGTAACAGCCCCCAGTGGAGCCAGAGTCTGGAAGCCTAGCTGCGGGTCCCCAGCAAAGCTTTCCAAGTCCCGATTTTCCATCCTAAAGAGGGGTAATATTCGTTTCTTGCCCATTTCCCAGCATTGCCAAAGGACGCGCAAGATGATAGCCCGGAGTTTGAATCTGACTCTGCCACTAACTAGCCGGGTGATCCTGTTCCCTTACCTATAATAAGAGAGAAAACAGAGTTGTGACAATGAAGAAAAGTAATGTTTGTAAGTATCTTGCACAAATTGGCAGCCAATAGAAAGTACGTCGGTCCTTCCCCTAATGTAAGCTGTAAAACTAAAACATTATTATGATTCCTTTGTGTGTAGGGACTCGTATCACCCTCTGGACCCAATGCATATATTCCTGGGAGGGAAACACACCTAACCTGTGGTTAACATCTTTTCACAAATATTTTCCAATAGGACGGGCAGTTGAGAGCAAGTTTCTGATTTTTTTTTTTCAGGAAATGAAACTAATTTAATCTTGAAATATCAGCTTGGTAGTGATTATCAGTATCGACTGGTAATTAACTGTGTTATCCAAAAAGCCCAACAAGTCCTAATTGGTATGAAAAGGCTATTGAATTCATTAATGATTTATACAACTATTCTGAGCATACAAATAATCTCTGGTTTTATACCCACGACATTTCAGAATTCTGTAAACCGTGAGTCATTCAATGCGATTAATGTGGCAGTAATGTGTACTACAACACAGCACAGGGAAAGTTTGATAAAGATGGGTCAGAAATTGGTCCAAGGTTGGGCACTGCCTGGGTTCAACCAGGTAAGCAGTCAGTTCTTCGCCTGGCAAAATCTAACACATTCGTTAAGAATCAACCCAAATGTCACCGTTTCAGTGATGCCTTCCCAATCAGAGAGTTGTCCCACCAGTCTTCATCTCTAACCATTCTATTGCATTTCTCACATCTTACGGCAATTATTAGCTGCATCCTCTACCAAACTGAATTCTTTGAGAGCAATAATTGCATCACATTTGACTCCGGATCACCAGCCCCTGGCATGGTGCCTGGTCCAGAAAAGGCACTCTAGGTTAATTGAATAGATACCCAGGCTTGCCTCCCTTCTGGGGAAACCAGAAAATAGAAATATGTAACCTCTTGAGAGGATCCCCTCGTTATCAAAACAAAAGCCCTTTCACTTTTGTCGTCTTTACAAATTATGAGTTTGTATGCCTATCATTTCATTTACACGTCAAAATCATCCCATGCGGTAGATAAGAAAGGTACTGTGCCCCATGTGACAGCTGAGAAAAAGAACTAAGAAAGGCTAAAGGATCTACTCAAGGTCACACAGCTAGTGAAGAGCTGAGTCAGGATCGGCACCCAGGTCTCCTGAATTCTAGTCCAGGATAAATCTGCTGAGGTCTTATTGGGTCAGGGAAATCCAGGCCAGCTGGGAAAAGAAATGGGAGATATTATTTTCTAGGTTTTTTTTTTTTTAAGCTAAAGAGCTACATACTTTTTTTTTTTTTTTAAAGAAAGCATGGTTAAAAAGAAAGAAAAGACAGCCCAATAGGTGAAACATACAAAACATCTAAAAGCACATGGGAATGTTCTAGGAATTTATTTTTTTAAGTTCAAACGTATTCTATTTCATCATCAAGTCGATGAATGAGGACAGCAAAGCTGATGTACATCACACAAAAATGTAGTCAAGATTAGACATGACCTCTGCAGCCAAGTGAGCCTCATTATCAAATGAATTTTGTATTGTGTTTTGAATCACAATCAAAAGCTGCTTAGTTTGACAGCTTACATTAGAGAAGGTAGCTAAGTACTTTCTAATGACCATCAAGTAGGGGCCAGATCATTACACACATTACTTCTCTCCATTTGTCATACAATGGACTCACACTACAAATACTGCTAGAAACTTTTTTTTATATTAAAGTATCTTTCCCTCTTTGTGTGAGCACATACAGAGCAGTCTCTCTTCTTAATGGTGCAGAGTATTGCGTGTGCTTATATGGACGGAATGTTTGCGTCCCTCCAAAATTCACGTGTTGAAACCTAATCCCCAATGTGATGGTATTTGGATGTGGGGCCTTTGTGAGGTGGATCAGGTCATGAGGGTGGAAACCTGATAAATGGGACAAGTGTCCTCATGAAAGAGACCCCCAGAGAGCTCCCTCACCCCTTCTGCTATGTGAGGACCCAGAGAGAAGACTGTCTGTGAACCAGGAAGCAAGCTCTCACCAGACGCCAAATCTGCCGGTGCCTTGACTTCGGACTGCTCAACCTCCAAATTTGTGAAGATAAATTTCTGTTCCTTATAAGCCACCCAGTCTACGGTATTCTCTTACAGCAGCCCGAATAGACTAAGATACCATGAGAAGGATGTATCATTATTTGTCTAGCTAGTCCTGCACTGAGAAACATCTGTGTGATTTCCAGTGAACACCTTTGAATACAGAATGTGTACTTGTGACCTATGTATGAAGAATAAACTCCCAGAAGAGGTGATGCTCAAAGAGCAGGTGCATTATACATTTTCATAGATATTTCCAAGTTAGCCTTCAACAAATACTGCCCCATCTCCTGCTGATCTACACCCACCTTCACCAATGATGAGTACAACTTTGTGCCAATATGCTACAAAAATCAGCATGGCATTGCTTTAATTTGCATTTCTTTAATTAGGAATGAAATGGAGCATTTCTTCATGTGTCTACTGAGGATTACATTTCTTTTTTCTGTTTCTGTAATGTCTATTCATATTCTTTGTCTATTTTCCTCTAGGTCTTATCTTTTCTCCCTTTTGTATTTATGCATCTCTTTGAATATTAAGGGGGTTTCCACCCCTCCTGTCAACCAAGACCTCTATATCCAGCAAAACTGTCCTTCAAAAGTGAAGGAGAAATCGAGACATTCCCAGATAAATAAAAGCTGAGGGAGTTCAGTGACCATCTGAGGGGCCGTCTTGTGGGCAATGTCTATGTCAAATTCTGGCATGAGGGGGATGCAGCTCAGGGAGTGGCTGAACTCGATAACCATTGGTTCAACAGCCAGACTGTTCATGCCAAGCTGTCTCCTGTCACTGACTTCTGGGAGCCATGCTGTCGGCAGATGGGGGAAGGTATCTATGGTGGCTTCTGCAATTTCGTGCACTGTAACCCATCTCCTGGAACCTCTAGCAGCAGCTCCAAGGGTAGGGACCCAGGCACAGGTGCCTCAGGACCAGCCTTCCAAGACTTCTCTTACCTTAAGGTCCTTATACCCAGAGCTGAACCTAATCCTATGCCTCAATAACAATGTCTCAAACATTTTGTACCCTAAGACTAGCCTTGAGCTCCATCCCAAGACCAGCACCTAAGTCCAAATTTTAAAAAACCCTTTTAAGGTTTTCTATCTCTTTATTGATATTTCTATTTTGTTCACACATTGTTTTCTTGACTTTCTTCAAATATCCCTTTGGTTCTTGAAGTATCTTTAAGTTGGTTGTTTTAAAGTCTTTGTCTAGTAGATCTGCCTCTAGGTCTTTTTCAGGGATGGTTTCTGTTGATTTTTAATGTTTTCCCTTTGAATAGGCTATACTTTTCTGTTTCTTTGTATGCCTTGTGATTTTTTTGTTGAAAATTGGACATTTGATTCAAATAATGTGATAACTCTGGAAATCATATTCTGCCCCCTTCTCCAGAGTTTGCCACTTTTAATTATTATTTTTGTTTGTTGTTTTTCTTTTTTAAGCAACTGCAGGCTGTCTCTGTGCCAGGGATCTGCCTGAGGTATAAACTTAAGGTCCTCTCAGGTCTCTCCTGAGCCTTCACCTTTCCCTGTGCATGTGTGGTCACTTTCTAAGTTTTCTCATTTATGAAGTTGCTTTTTTTTTTTTTTCTCTTTTGCAGTACCTGGGCCTCTCACTGTTGTGGCCTCTGCTGTTGCAGAGCACAGGCTCCGGACGCGCAGGCTCAGTGGCCATGGCTCACGGGCCCAGCCACTCCGCGGCATGTGGGATCTTCCCGGACCGGGGCACGAACCCGTGTCCCCTGCATCGGCAGGCGGACTCCCAACCACTGCGCCACCAGGGAAGCCCCCAAAGTTGCTTTTTAATATCATAGTCTTTAATGTCTCTGGCGCCCAAGAGGGGAAAAGAGAAAAATGGAAGGGAGGAAAAAGAGGATGTCAGCCCTTCAAATCTCCTGGAAGTAATTTCAGTTGGAGGGAGAGGGGCTTGCAACAATGGGAGGAGATGCAACGACAATGGGTGGCAGCCTCTTTGTCTGCACTTCCATGATCAGAAGCAGCAGTCAGCTATGGGGCACAGAACCCTGATATCTGGAGGACACAGTCTTTTTTTTCTCACCCTGGTTCTCACATGCTGCATGCAGGCTTCTCCTGGAATATGTGTTCTGCTGCCTGCCATGGGGCTGGGAGTGGGGGATGGGCCACTGCAATAGCCCTAAGAGTTGAACTTGACTGAAATTAACAGTAATTTACTGTTCAACCTTTTCCTGGAATTCGCATGCCTTCAATAGACTCCAGAGTTCCAAAATAGTCACATCAGGCAGATCCTGCCAGTGCAATTGTTGTCCAGGTGGGGAGACAGATTCCTGGTGCTCCCCACTCTCCCATCTTCTCAGAATCCTTTCTATTAATTTTATTTTGATTAAATTTACATGAACATATTTGGAAGATTACACTAGTTATACAAAGCTTATTATGAAAATTAGCACCTCTACCCCCATACCTTCCATGAATTGCTGCTTCCCAGAAGCAACTAGTTTCAAACAACTTTAGTTAATTCACGTGGTATTTACTTCCACATTTCTGAGTAACATTC
Source organism: Delphinus delphis (assembly GCF_949987515.2). Classification (NCBI taxonomy): domain Eukaryota; kingdom Metazoa; phylum Chordata; class Mammalia; order Artiodactyla; family Delphinidae; genus Delphinus; species Delphinus delphis. Next base: position 52,707,708 of record NC_082694.2, read on the forward strand.
TTATAATGCTGTTTATTGATTTTTCAGTTCTAGATATTACCTGTTGATTTCCCACTATGGAAAATGAGGATTTAGCTCTTTTTAAACCCCTGGCCTGCCCCATCACACTTTTCATTCTTCTGTCTTCCCAATATAGTTACATTATAATTTAGTCAGGTCACTATTCTGTGTTTACATTTTTTGTGAGTTTGTAAATGCCAGTTCCAGCTGAGACATAAAGTAAACTTTGATTGCTTTACCTTTTCCTACCTAGTGTCTTGTTTTCTCTGGAATTAATACTTGCTTTATTTTCCTATTATTTTACTTTTTGGCAAACTCGACTTCAAACTCTCTCCCAGTTGTGTAAATCCCTTATTATGTTCAAACACATTTTGTGTTCTATAGATTTAATATTCTCATGGAACAACATTCTGAGTTCTCTGATCTGTTTAAGTCAGTCTCTTTTGCCCTCTGCACTTGGCACACAGCTGTTGTTCTTGGAATTCCTTTCTCCATCATTTTGGGGATTTCCTTCTCCTTTTCCTTGTATTGAATCCCTTGCTTCCTGGATCTTCTGTTTTCCCAAAGTTTCTGAGAAAGGGTGGGTGGGAGACAATTTTTTAAACTTGAATATCTAAAAATGTCTCTATTTTACTTTAAAACTTGATTGATGGTTTGTCTTGGGTATAAAATGCTATATTTAAAATAGTTTAATAGAATTTTGAAAACACTATTATATTTTGTCTTACAAACATGCTTTTGAGGATTATGAAGTCATTCTGATTCTAAATGTTTATATGTGACATATTTTTTCTTCCTTTCCAGAATCTTGGGAGATTTTCTCTTTGATGTTCACTATTCTGAAATTTCATGATATGCATTGGAGATGGTCTATTTTAATCCATTGTGCTACAAACTTGAAGAGCCCTTTAATCTAGACTCTCATGAGCTTCCTATCTAGGGAATTTTCTTCTATTAGTTATTTGATTATGTTTGCCCCTTCTCATTGATCATCATCTCCTGGTATTCATGCTCTTGTTTAGCCCCTCCAAAACTGAAAGGGATGACTTGTGTGACCTGCTGGATATTGTAGAAGTGATGAGGGATGATATCCAAAGCCAGTCATGAAAGACATTTCAGCCTTTTCCTTGGTATCTTGGATCACTGGCTTAGTGAAAACCAGCTGTCATCTCAAGAAGACACTCAAGCTACCCTGTGGAGAAGCTCACATGGTGAGGAACTGAAACCTTCAACCAACAAAGACCACAAACTTGCCTATCCTATCAGGGAGTCACCTTGGAAGCAGATTCTCCAGCTATAGTCAAACCTTAAGAAAACTACAACCCTAGGCAATATCCCCACAAGAAACCCAGAGCTAGAACCATTCAGCTCCTGAACTCCTGGCCACATAAACTAGGCTGTTCTCATTCATGGGATACAGTTTGAAAAGTCTCTATACTAGACATCTATCGTTTCACTTGTTCAGCATTTCTTCTTCTGATGAAAGAATATCTCTTCTCCTCTGGGGAACCATCTTTGTGGGTTGCAGGGCTTTCTCCCTCCCCTGACTCCAGCTCAAAGGATGATTCAGACCTGATCAATGAGACTCATTTCCAGGACTTTGCTGGAACTATCACATAGTGAGTGATTACTCAACCCACAGAAGGTAAAAGCTTGGAGCTGCTGGTATCCACCCCAAACTGTGTGGAGAGAGCCTGCTCGAAAATGAAGTCAATAGAACAAAAGCAGAGCCAGTAGAAAGGTAGTGTCTTGATGAACTGCTGGAGGCATGGAATCTAGCCAGTACTAATATTATATCACCTCTTGAGCCTCCCAGTTACCTGAACCAATACATTTCTGATTGTTTAAAAAAAAAATAGGAGATCTATGTCTTTGAAGTGTTGTATCTGCCTCTTTCCTGCCTCACTTGTTAGGTGTTTTTTTTTTTATCATAACTGATGTTTACTTTTAACAAACATTTTTATGCATCTATCAAAATTATTATATGAGTTTGGCTTGTAATTATTAACATGATGAATTATATTGATTGATTTTGTAATGTTAGTTTTCAACCATGGACAATTTTACAAGAGACATTTTTGCTTGTCAGAAATGGGGGTGGTGGTGCTACTCGTATGTAGTGACAACAGGCCAATGATGCTGCTAAACGTTCTACAATGAACAGGTTGGTTCCCCACAACAAAGAATTATCCAGCTCCAAGTGGCAATAGTGCCCAGGCTGAAAAACTCTGGGTTAAATCAATCTCACATTACTAGTATAAGCCAAATTGTTTGACATATTTATTTGATATATGCAGCTGGGTCCAGATTGCTTTTATTTTGTGCAGGACTTTTGCATCTGTATTTCCTGAGTGAGATGGGCCTGTAATTTTCTTTTTCCAACTACGTTTATCTTACCTGGATATCAAGATTTTGTTAGTCTCACAAAATAAGATGGAGAGTATATACTCTTCGTGTTTTTCAGACGTATCTATAAGATTGCAATTATTCATTCCTTAGATGTTAGGTAGAACTCACCAGTGACATCCACAGTTTGGAGTCTCTTCTGTGGAAAGATTTTAAACTGCTGATTCAATTTATTTTATAATTCTATGATTGTTCAGAATTTCTATTTTTCTTTAAGTAAGCTATATTTTTCTAGGAATTTAGTTTGTATAATTTTCAAATGTAGTGAAAAAATTTTCACAGTATCACTTTATTATTTTTATAATGTCTACAGAATATGCAACGATGCGCCCTTTTTAATTTATAACATTTGTTATGTATGCTTTTATCTTTTGTTCTTGATTGGCCTAGCTAGAGGCTTATTATCTTTATTAATCTTTCCAAAGATTAATCTTTCCACTTCTAAGTTTTTAACTCTTCTCTTTGGCATGTTTGTTTTCTATTTCATTAATTCCCGCTCTGATTCTTATTCTTTCTCCCTTCTACTTACATTGTGTTACCTTGCCATTCTTTTCCTGACTTCTTGAGATGGATGGTCTATTTCTGTTGTCTGTTGTTTCTTTAAGTTTTCATTCACTCGTTTCCTTGTACACCTGATTATTTCTTTTATCAAAGACTCGTAGACTGTATGTAAAAATTATTTTGAGGAACAGTTTTACTCCTAGAATGATGCTATCCTCCTATACAATGGATCTTTGCTTGTTGATCCTGTCAAGGACCACCTTAATCCAAGTTAAAGACTTGAGATACCCTAACCTCCAGATAATGGGAAGGAGGGCTGCAAGCTGGTGCCAGAGCTGAATTATTTCTGGTTTATTCTACCCTGAAGACACAGTGAAGAGTGCTTTAAGCAGAGCTCCTGATAACTCCTGATAAGCTCTTGGCTCTGACTTTTGTCCCCTTCTCCTGACTTCATGAGGCAACTAGGAGTTCAGGTTGTCTTTATAGCTGTTTACCCAGGTATATTATCTCAAGGCAAACATGGCTTAAAGTGGCTTGTCTTAACTCTCTGGGTTGTCCTTGTCTCCCAACAGTTCTTTAGTATTTGTCAAATTCTTTGATGTTTCTAAGATAGTTTTTAAAAATATTATCTTACTTCTTCAGCTGTTCTCAGCAGGAGGGTAGGTTGGAGACGTCTACTTCATCATCAGAGGGGAAGTCTTACCATATAACTCTTATACCTTTTGATTTGTAAGCCTTGTGAATGCCTCATCTATATAAAAAACTTTTAAAAATAGAGATTGCCACTTCTGGTGTCCTGTTTTGCATGTAAGGAGCTTGGAAATTGACACTCAATCCTAACCACAAACCAATCCTTGCTGGATACATTAGAGAGGTGAGGGCACAGGGCAAACCACTGCCCACAGATTAGAAGGACAGACAAGAGAATACAGGGAGTCTCTGCTTACCGGAATAGAGACTCATGAATGGAAACATAATGAGACCCAACGCTGGGGTAGGAAAACGTGAACTGTAACGAACAAATTGCTAGAGTCTCAGTGCAGACAAGTTTGAGGGTTAAAAAATCCGGGGGGGCTCAGTCATGGGGTGATCCCACACTTTCGTAAATTTTACTTCCAGGAGCTTGACCAGGTTTTCATAGTAAATATCAGAGAAAAAGAATATAGGTCAGAAACTCTGACCTACAGAAAGAAAGGAAGTGCACTGAAGAAGAAATAAGTGAAAGTAAAATAAAAACTTACATTTTTCTCATTTTAATTGAACTAACAGATAACACTTTGTTCAAAATAAAATTATATATAGTATGTATAATGTATATGTTACTCATATATGCTTAAACATAAATGAAATGAATAATAGCAATGATACAGGGGATGGGAAGGAGAAAATAGCGCTATTTTTTATAACATGTTTTGTTATAACATGGTTCTCATACTACCTGTGAAGCAGTATAGTGTTATTTAAAAGTGGAATTGGATTAATTGTAAATGTATATTGCAAACTCTAGGGCAACAACTACAAAAAAGCATGCACACAAAAAAATGTGTGCTAAAAAGGGAGAGAAAATAAAATAATATAAAATGCTCAATTAAAAGCACAGAAGGCAGAAAATGAATAGAAGATAAAAATAGGGAAAAAGAACAAAGGCAACAAATAGAAAATAGTAACAAATACGACAGATATTAATCCAACTATAGCAATATTCACTTTGAACATTAATGATATACATGCATCAATCAAAAGACAAAGATTGTCAGAGTGGATCAAAAAATATGAATCTATGTTGTTTGGACAACTATATGTTGTCCAAAAGAAACCCATTTAAAATACAAAGATACATACAAATTAATAATAAATGGATGGAGAAAAATATACCTTGCTAACGCTAATCAAAAGAGAACAGGAGTAGCTATATTACCTTCAGAGAGAGCACACTTCAAAGCAAGGAAAGTTATCAGGGATAGAGAAGGGCATTACATAATGATAAAGGGGTCAACTCTCCAAGAACAATAACAATCCTTAATGTGCCTGCACCTAAAAACAGAGTAACAAATGATGTAAGGCAAAAATTAATAGAATGGCAAAGAGAAATGGGAGAATCCACTGTCATAGCTGAAGATTTTGATACCCCTCTATCAGAAATGGACAGAACCAGCAGGCAGAAGATCAGTAGGACACAGTTGAACTCAACAACACCATCAAGCAACTGGATATAATGGACATCTATAGAGTACTTTATCCAACAACAGAATACACATTCTTCTCAAGCTCACATGGAACATTCACCAAGGTAGACCATATACTGCACCATAAAGCACAACTTAACAAACTGAAAAGAATAGAAATCATATAATGTTTTGTCTACTCTCAAACCACAATGGAATTAAACTAGAAATCAATAACAGAAAGATAACCGGAAAATCCCCAATTACGTAGAGAATAAACAACACACCTTTAAATAGCACGAGTCAAAGAAGAAATCTCAAGGGAAATTTTAAAATATTTTGAACTCAATGAAAATGAAAACCCAGATATCAAAATTTGTGTGATGCAGTGAAAGCACTGCTTTGAGGGAAATTTATAGTATTGAATGCACATATTAGAAAGAATAAAAAATGCTAAATAAATGGAAAACTTGAATTCATTTCTAGAACAATATAAATAGTAATAATTGATTCATGAAGAAAATTTTTTAAATAAATAAATAAGCCAATGAGACTAAAAGAAGGTGAATCAGTAACAAAAGCCTCCTTCTCTCAAGAGATACCAGGCCCAAATGGCTTCATAAGGAAGCTGTTCCAAAGAACAGAAAATATACAATTTGTTTCAGACAATAGAAAGAGAAGAAAGGGACTTCTCTGGTGGTCCAGTGGTTAAGACTCTGGGCTTCCATTGCAGGGGCCATGGGCTCCATCCCTGGTTGGATAATTAAGATCCCACATACAGCAGGTTGTGGCCAAGCACATTAGTCAGATTTTGCTGTGATAGTGCCGCGCAACAAATAACACCTCAAATTCCAGTGATTTACAGTTATTTCTTACTCATTTGTCTATGGTCACTATATACCATATAGTTCTATCAGTCAATATAGAAAACATATTTAATGAAATCCAACACTCACTCCTGGTAAAACAGACAAACAAACCAGACCTCATAGCAAACTAATATTAGAAAGTAATATGAAAAGAGACAGCTTTCAAAAACCTATAGCAATCATTATATCTAATATGGAAGCTATAGGTTTGCTGGTAAACCAGACAAATCATGACTGTCCACTACAATGAACTCTATACAAATTGTCCTAGTTGTCTTTACCGTGGTAGATTTGAAGGTGGGAAGATAAGGAATTCTTTGACTAATGGCTTTTATTTTCTCCATGAAGCAATAGGCAAAGTCATCAGCTGTAAGTGGCGGGATAGGAAGAAGTTGTCAGGGGTTTGGTGAGAGGGGAAGGTAATTAACTAATCATTTTCTAGAGTGAGGGAACAAACCTATTTGGGTACCATCCAAGGATTTCCAGGAAGAGTTAAACGCCTACCGTGTTTGTGGTCATGAACATAAAGAGAAATTTGTGAGTCAGAGTTTGTGAATTTTCTCAACCAATTTTCAGCCGCTCAGGGGTAAGCTCAGTGAAATTGTTGGATTTAAGCAAGTTTGGGATTTTGCCAGACAAGTAACACTAAGTCCCGAGGAAGCTGACAGTGCTTGAAAGGTACAGCAATGATGGAATCTAAGCTAGGTAGAGAGGAATGGGAAGACAAAAGAAGAATGATAGTGGAAAAGTGATGGGCTCAGTGGATTGGCAGTCGAAGACTCCTTGAGGGGATATAAAAGTAGGTGCACTTTGGCCTAGAAGGTTGTGGTGAGGGTGTGAGGCTTGTAGTTGAATTTCAGAGGTGCGGTAGTTGCCGGTGTTGAATAGGGATGGGGTGACCATAGGGGTGAGGGTGGTGGCTGAGTTGGAGTTGGCGCCAAGAGGGGCAGGGAATGGGGAGATCAGCGTGTTAGATGTGGTACCACATGGATGTTAAAGCCTCTTAGAATGAGGGCAGGAATGAGAAACAGTGAGCCAGGAATTAGAGTCTTCAGTGAATGAGGGGAAGAGCCGGGAGGTCAGCAGACGGACCACGATGGCAGACGATATTGGTGAGACGGATTCAGTGCCGCAGGAGATGGGATTTTGAAGGAAGGAATAAAAAGGCTTGGGAATGTCAGTGGAGAGCAAGGAAAACACCCACCCCAGTTTTAGACCTGTGGAAACCTGCCTCCACCTGAGAGGGCTGCAGGGGACAGGCAGAATTCTAGGAGGGCCTGAAGGGACAAAGAGGTTGAAAACATAGTGGAGCTTGCTAAAGGTGGGTTTCAGGTGATGGAGGTCCAATGCACGGGCTTGGGAAAGAAGGAACAGAAGAGGATTGGATAAAACTGGGCCCAGGAGGGCTTCCCTGGTGACGCAGTGGTTGGGAGTCCGCCTGCCGATGCAGGGGACTCGGGTTTGTGCCCCGGTCTGGGAAGATCCCACATGCCGCGGAGCGGCTGGGCCCGTGAGCCATGGCCGCTGAGCCTGCGTGTCCAGAGACTGTGCTCCGCAACGGGAGAGGCGACAACAGTGAGAGGCCCGCGCACCACAAAAAAGAAAAAAAATACTCTCTTGATTCCTTGGCTTGGGGGTTTGGAGGCCTGAGGTGATAAGGTCTTTATCAACATAAATGAAGGTAGATGGTGGAAGTTGAGCTGGTTTGGGGGGGATGATCCCCTCCAGTGGGTCCAGAGGGAGACAGTAGGGAGGAAGGGAAACTTCTTGGAGGTGGTGTGGGTCACAGGCTCACAGCCCAGACCCCCTCTTCAGGCTGCGGTGGCTTCAGAGGGCAGCAGCCTCAGGGGCAGTAGCGTCTGGGCTGGCTGTTTGGAACATCCCAGGCAGAGATAAGCTCTAGAGGAGATGGTTTAACCAGCAAGTGGTGTCCTGTCCTCTTATCCCTGCTCATAAACAATAGATTCCAGGCATGCTGCTTGCTTGGGATGGGCCCAGAGGAGCAATCTTGGTGGGTCACATAAATAACAGTTCCAAGGAGCCCCCTTAGGCCAAAGCTGGGGAGGAAACACACTTAGAAATGGTGGCTGCTGGCCCTCCCTAGGTCCTGAAGACAGGCGCAGAGGTTTCTCTTTGCACACCGTTCTTGGAGACTCCCCTGTGTCCCGTGAGGGACCATCCTAGGAACGTTTGGCATCGCTGCCCTCCCAGCAACCCTGTGAGGCAGGGGTGTGTCTCTACTTGGCCTATGCAAGAAACTTGCCCAGTGTCCCATAGACAGTGGCAGAGCTCAGAACCCGTGCTCCTTGCACTGCTCCTCCCTGCCTCTCATTCAATTCTTCGAGCGTTTATGGGGCACCTACCATGGCAGTCACTCAGCTAGAAGTCAGGACACCCTGTCCACAGGAGGACAGTTTCACAGCCCTGGTTGTGTACCAGATCACCTTTAAAACCCTCCACCCTCAGATCTGACTTCACAGGTTGAGGGGTGGAGCTCAAGAATTCACATTTTTACTTGAATGATACTTGGAAATGACAACGCCGCTTCCCATTTATGTGGGGGCCTCTCGGGCCACCTTGGGGGGTGGAGGAGACTGGTTTCCCTTTCTAGGCAGGCAAGAAAAGCGGAGTGGCCTGGCTTTGATCTCTTGCAGCTGGCTTCAGCCTTAAGCAGGAGGGAAAGAGGCAGCCACCCCCCATCTCCTCCAAGGTGCCTGGAATTCCACAGTCAGATTTATTCCTTTGGGTTAGGTTTTATCTCCAGCTAAAAGGGTCACCTCTTTGTTGGGGTTGCGGGGAGCACATCAGCTATTACCAGTTGAATATGGGTGAGTTTGTTGAATCAACGCACTGGGAGAGTAAACAACAAGAAAAACAAATCCTTAGTCAGGACCAGTTGTGCCAGCTCACAGCCCAGACAAGTAACAGCGAGAAAACCAGACTGGGACCCACCCTTGGGAGCATCTAGAGGAAAAGTGGGGAGAAAAGAGGAATAGGCTCAAAACCCAGGGGACTGCGCTGGAGTCTCAGGGGAGGGCCCTGTGGCAACTGGAGACACACTGGCGCACACAGGAAATCCAGAGGGTTAGAACAAGGATGGTTCAACCGCCGGACTGGCTACTGGGGCAGGTGATGGGAGTCCTGAGGAGGGGGTCCCAGGGGAGGGGCACTGTGGACAAAGCTCTCCCCTTGGCCTGGGAGTGCCAGGGAAGGCTTCCCGAAGGCCTTCTGAAGGCAACTTGAAAGAAGACTCTGATTCAGTGGCGGGTGGCTGGGAAAGGAAGGGCACGAGCAGAGGGCCAGCGAGGGCACAGGCAAGTCTGTGCAGAGGTCCCTCCATTTGGGGGAGGGGGCCGCCTAGAGGTGAGGCCGGGCCTAGCCGCTGGCTGAATTCTTCGCTAGCTGCACTCCCTTCTGCCGCTTCAGAGGTGGCAGGAAAAGCGGGCGGAGGGCAGAAGTGCTGAATCACTGGACTCTGCAAACCTGGGGCACTGCCCTAGCCGGGCCCTCCCTGACCCTCCGAGAAGTCTGCCCCGAGGCTGCAGGGGCGGGAACCTTCTCCCTTCTACCCTTCAGGTTTCTGTGACTGGTCTAGGAATGACACTGATGTTAGACGGATTAACAGGAGAAGAAACACTTTAATTGTACTGGTACCTACGCACAGGAGCCCCACAAACATAGGAGACGCACGGCACGGACAATTGAGGCTTATATACCATCCTGAGCTAAGGAAAGGGGCAGGGGCCTGGGGCTTTTTGCGGGGAGGAGGCAATCCGGGAAGGTGAGAGGGGAAATGGAAGGAAAACTAAGTTTGCCCTGCTCTGCAGTTTCTCAGGTGGGAAAATCTCTCTCTGGTAAAGGCTCTCTTCTGAGAACTGACAGTGGACACCCTCGCAAAGGGAGATTTCCTATAAATTTCCCTACCAAAGAGTAACTTCTACTCTGTTTTTACAACTCCTCCCATATCTCTGTTTCTCAAACTAATCAGCTCAACGTGATCCTGGTGCCGAAGACACAAATTTTGGGGGGGCCGATTCCACTCCCCTTCAGGCCTCTTTCCCTCCCACCACCCCTCACTCTGAACATCTTCTACAAAATCAGCTGGGGGGTTAGAAGGATTAGTTTATGTTGACGGAAAGAGGAGCTGATTCCCCAGTCCCAACTCCTGGGCGCTTTTAACTCCAGCCAAGCAGCTGGCCTGCCCTGGCAGGTTATTTTCTGCCCCCTCTCAGAGGTAGCTGGGGACCACAGTGCCTCCCCGGGCAAAATAAAAAGGTAGATGAAAGAATTACAACATAAAAAAAAAATCTAACTAAAAAAGAAAAGTCCAAGAACAACAGGAAGCTGATCAGGAAGTTCCCATAGAAGATGATAATATTTGAGAGTCGTGCTGAAAGCGGAGGCTGAGGACAGAGGGCGTTACAGGGACACACAGCCATGGTGGTGGCGATCATGCCACCCAACCCTCCACTGCCCCTTCTCCTTTCGCAGGGTGTCCCTGGGCCTGCTGGCCAGGCCCTGCCCACTCCCAGGGGCCCCAGGCACACCCCTGCTTAAACAGGCAACGCACACAGGTATAGGCACACACACGACAACTTCTACACATGCTCGCACAGATGCACCTGTGCACATGTGTGCTCACGCCAGCTAACGTTTGTGCATGGGGAACCTATCTGCACACAGACGCAGAAAGGGCAAACCCTCAGAGATGCATTGTGCGCACAGCTGTAAAGAAAGTGACAGTTAGACGGTAGGCCCTTCCTCTCACTTGCTCTTTTTTAACCACCCCTTTCCCAGGCAGCCAGGCCTCTGATGGCGTTTGGCAGAGAGGCTTCTCACAGTGTGTCCTCCATCCCCTCCCCACCCAGGGCAGCCCTCCTTGGGCCGTGTCCTAGCTCTGTCTTTCCAGACCTGTAGTTCTCAAACTTTTTGATCTCAAGTCCTTTTTATGCTCTTAAGAACTATGACGACCCCAAAGAGCTTTTATCAATGTGGGTTATATCTACCACTATAGTGGCATTGTTTTCTATTTGTACAAGTTTCTTTACTGTGAGCTTAATACAGGACAGCTGGATTCTTTTTTTTTTTTTTTTTTTTTTTTTTTTTTTTTTTTTGCGGTACGCGGGCCTCTCACTGTTGTGGCCTCTCCCGTTGCGGAGCACAGGCTCCGGACGTGCAGGCTCAGCGGCCATGGCTCACGGGCCCAGCCGCTCCGCGGCACGTGGGATCTTCCCGGACCGGGGCACGAACCCGTGTCCCCTGCATCGGCAGGCGGACTCCCAACCACTGCGCTACCAGGGAAGCCCCAGCTGGATTCTTATATGTGCTTCTGCATGAAATCTCTTATGTGTTTTGGTTGAAGCATGGGAAGAAAGTCAAGTATCCCAGAGGTAGGTAGCTGGAAAGAAACTCTCGCAGATGCCCTGTGTCAGGCAGCCTGTAAAGTGTCTCCCAGGGCTCCCCACTGCCTGACCTTCATACCCTTCGTAATCTCCTCCCCTTGGGTGTAGGCTGGGTCAGATGACTCGCTCCAAGGAAGTGAGTGGTACAAGTGGCATGGCAAAAGTGATGGCATGACACTCTGAAGATTACGTCCCAGAGAGACTGTGGCTTCCGTCTAGAGGGGGCCCTCTCTTGCTCTCTTGCTCGGAGAGAAGTCAGCTGCCATGTTCCAAGCTTCAGGATGGAAAGACCCACCTGACAAGGGACAGAGAGAGGCCTCTGGCCGAAATCCAGTGAGGAACCGAGGCCCCAAGTGAGGAAGCTCCTCACTGAATCTTGCCAAACAACCGCGGCCTTGAGCTTGGAAGCTGACGCTCCCACAGGTGAGTCAGATGAGACCGCAGCCCCAGCCGACACCTTGATGGTAGCCTGTGAGAGACCCTGACGGGAGGCATCCAGCTAAGTCCTGACTTACTGTGAGATACCGTGAGGTGATAAATATTTGTTGTTTTAAGCTGCTGAGTCTTGGGGGTAGTTTATGACACACCAAGAGATAACTAACGCATTCCCTGAAAAAAATCTTAGAGACCCCCAGGAGTCGTCAGACCTCACTTTGAGCACTGCTCCTCTAGACCTATCTATCTTCAGCTGCTCCAGTGGATTTTCCCAGTCAGTATCTGCTCTTCTTTCAGGGTCCTGCTCTCAGCTGATTCAAGGAAGAGTGCTGGTAAAGGACGTAGGCCAGTGACAGGTGATACGCAGGTGATGTGCGCATAGCGCCTGTTCTTGACGTTGCTACTTCTTCATGACAGTAGACTTTCAGGCAGTGGGCAGTGCATGAGAGATATGATGGCAGGTGGGGACAAGGTTTCAGGTAATAGTCTGTTCCCTCCACAGCCATCCACACTCTGCCCACCCCCATCCCAGTGCCCTTTGGGGAAATCAGGCTGTGCCAGGCCCTGGGTGATCTTGATCATAAATCATCCTATTTCCTCTAACGTTTAGGTTAACACAAAGACAGCCAGAATCTTTGCTTTCCAGTCAGTGAAAAGTCTTCTGTCTGAATCACCACATGTTCATACAGGCCCCTCTGTTTGCCTCCAAAGTTCCCAAACTGCTGGTGTCACAGCTCGTTTTACAGACGGAAAAGCTGAGGCAGGAAGAAGAATCAATGGTGTCCAATCAGGGCCCCACTGTCTGTAGTGGAAGCAGGAAACCAATGTTCAAACAGAGGAGGGATTCCTTGAATCCCCATCTACCATGCGGAAGGGAAGGTGCCTGATTGCCTCTATCTTCCTGAGTCTGGCTTTCCTACTCGCAAGAGTAACACCAACCCTAGTGATGACGCCTCACATCCCAGATGCTGAGGGTGGTCTAGGCTTCCACCATTGGCATGTGCTATTGAGGACTGGAATCCTGGACACCATCTAGACACACCAGCCCACTGCAGAGGAAGGCAGAAGACCCTGGCCCAGGAGGTGATGTGACCAACCCAAGGTCACCCAGCAAAGTTGGAGACAGTGCTGGGGTGTCCGACAAGCCTCTGTTTACCCTTCCCCCCAGCTCACAATCTGATTAAAGCTTGTGTGGGGCCCACCTCCTCCCCCAGGCTGTAGGGTCTGTGAGGACTGTGCTGGGCTCGCAGCACATGGAACTCCACAGAAGCTCAGTGATGATTGTGAATGGATGAGGAAGCTGGCAAGCACCTGAGTTTGGTCTGTGCCCAGGGTTAGAAAGCTTTGCTGTGGCTAGTATTCAAGGTTAGCTTCTGACAAGGTCAAGGTGAGAGGGTCAGTCTAGAGCCAGGATGGGGTAATCAACTATAGGAGAGGGCTAGGGCGTCAGGCTTTGTTGGGGGTCAGCCAGTCTCTGGCAGGGTTTACAGATCCATCTGGCGGGGATCAGTGGTCAGCCTTTGGCTGGGGTGAGAGCTCCGTCCACGGTCAGAATCTGCTCCTCACAAAGCGAATGATCCTCTGAGGTGCTCGCGCTGCATCCCTGGAATCCCGAGCCCTCCTGCCTGGTCCAGAATGTCCAGTCTCCTGAGCAGCAGATGACGTCAGCTCTGGCTCTAACAGTAGAGGGGGCTTTTGAGTGGCACCAAGGGTCACACTCTCGGTGCTGGGGGTTGGGATGACCTTGCTTCTAGGGCGTCGTCCTCAGCAGCTGGCCTGGGATGCAGACCCTGCATGGAGGGCGCAGGGACTAAAAAGACTTCAGACCCTTGGAGGCATTTCCTGTTTTCCAGTGAACTGAAAACTCGGCTTCCTGCTTAGAATAGTCCATAGGGATGGTTTCTTTTTTTGGTGGTGGGAGGGGTGTCTGAGGGTAGAGGATGTAGGCTTTGCTGGGCTTGAGGACCAGCTCTCAGGGCCCTGCTAGGAGGTGGCACAGAGAAAAGGGTGGGAAAGGAGAGTAATAAGAGTCCCCAGATGCCTCTGCCCGATTTCCCAGCCGCACCTTCCTTAGGGCTCACGTCCGTAGTCTTTAGACAGAGCAACACAGTCTAATGCCATCAAACAATCGTATCATTTCACAAGGAGGTGGAATTTCTTAGAAGAGGGAAGCCAAAAGCACGCAGGACCTGTGTTGGGACAATGACCAAGAACCCAGTGGGAAGCGCAAAGTCTTTGGCCCCAACTGGAGGCAGATATAAATCACAGGCTTCGTCCTGGATCTGCCAGGGGCTGCCTGCATGGCTTGGAGAATTTCCTGACTTTGCTGTGCCTCAGAACCCTCACTTCTCAAACGGGGGACCTAATAATGACCACCTCCCCAGTGGAACGGTGCCCAGCTGGCCCAGGGAAGGCACATCGGCAGCCAGTCTCCTTCCCTCCGACGGAGGGCAGAGGGGTACCTAGGCAAGAGATAGGGGCACATCTGTTCCCGAGCCATCTAATCAGCTCCACTTCTGCCAAAATAGTTCTCCTAGCAGCTGCTGCTGGCTCCTGCCCAGGCCCCTGCCTCCCCTCCCTTCTACCCCTGCAGGCACATCCTGGTCTCTAGCAATCACCCTGCTCGCCTCGTTTCTTTAACTGCCTGTTGCCTAGTGATTTGGCGATTTGGGAGAACAGACTCTCCTGCTTGGCCCCAGCCCCCTTGCCTGTGGCGGCATTTATCCTCACCAGGCTGGACTCTATCTGTCCTCTTCCCCTGCCAGGGATCACCCAGGAGCCCTCACCTCACCCCAATATCCACATGAGAGACAGTTTAAACACCCCCAAGCACAGCTGCGATGGGTGCAATGCAAAGCAGGGCCCTTTAAAGAAGGACCTGAGCATGGACCACGATTTTGAAGGAGGTATTGACCAGAAAAAGGCCCTCTGATCCCACCCCTACGGTGGGGCTGAGCTCCGGGGGAGGAATTGGCCTTGGCTAAATGCGAGGGCTACAAGGGAGGGACTACCCAGTCCCCTCCTTGCTCTGAGTTCATATGCTGTGTTGTGGGTCACTACTGTTGCCTCTTGGTGAACAGTGCCCACTAGGATGGGCCTTCATGAGTGGGACCTCCTTAGAGCGGCTGACACGGCTGGGGGCACAGAGTCACGGACTCACGTTGCCAGGGCAGTGAGCCACTGCCCACTCCTCCCTCCTGGTCTTTCTCCTCCTTCACGAGTCCCTCTCCCCCCTTGCTCTCTCCTCCCACTCTCCTCCTGCTCTCCAAATTCACACCTGGCCTTGCACGTTGTTAGGATGGTGTCTTTGTCAAGGGACAAGGCTAGAGCGTATTTTATTTAACAATAGCTTGATTTATAACAAAAAATATTCAGCCCTCTGGTCTGGACCTCCATGTGTACCTTTGCTTCAAAGGGGTGCTTCTTAGGGGTGGCCTGGATCTTCTAACACATTATATAATTCACACTAATGGTCATGTTTCTTGCTTACTGTCTGTCAATAACCCACCCCCACGTAAGATTTGTAAGAATGCAGATTTTTGTTTAGTGATGTCTAGGTGAATGGCTGGCATGCAGTAGGAACTTTATGAACATTTGTGGAATAAATTTATTGAATAAATGAGTGAATGAATAGTTCTGTCACCTGTCCTATGTGTAAATACTATGTCCTGTCCAAACAGCTTCTACTGGGTCTGAGAATTTGGGCAATTGATTTTATTGTAGAATGGGCATAAGAATACAACAGTTTCCTGGAGTTGTAAGGACTAAATAAGTTATATAATTTCTGAGCCTCAGTTTCCTCATCTATAAAATGGGGATAACTAGAATATCTATTCCACGTGCTTTTTTGGTGAGGTTTTAAATAGATGACTTACGTGAAGTACTTAGCACAATGTCTGGAACAACGAAGATAATACATGTTACACTTAAGTGATTAATAACCTAAAGACGGAAGCATGAAGGATGAAAATCTACAACTGGTGCCCAGAAAGGGTCCTTTCAAAGCCTCTCACGACAGGCAAAGAAGGTAGCTGCTGCAAAGTGCAGAAAGCCTGAGAAGCAGTGAGGTTTGCAATTGTTTATGCAGCATTTGGGTCCTAGAACTGAGGCTGGTCTGATCTCAACCCTCAGGCGGTGTCTACCTGACCCTGAGAAAGTAGGCAGTGAAAGTTGAACTCCCCCATCCTACACAAAGACAAGGGGGTCTTTACTCAAGAGGAGGGTTGGGCCCTCTCAGAGATTGTACCACCTGCAGAGACCATCACACTACTTTAAAGGATTCCGGGACCTTGCCAATCCCCTGCTGAGACATGGTGTGAGGGTTACTGCAGCATTGCCCTTCTCGATCAGAGCCCAGCCTGCACCCTGGGAAAAGCGACCTGGTATAGACAAGAGCCACCTTTCTTTTTTCTCTCTGACTTGTGTTCCCCTCCTCATTCCGGCGTCCTGCCCCTCAGCACTCCTGGGCCACCTGACACACCCCACGCCATGAAGGACCCTCTCTGGGGCAGCAAGGGAGCACAAGCTGCAAAGACAAGGTCCCGACTCTCAAACTTACAGCAGGAGACGAGACCGGGCCTGATACAGAAGAGCAGCGTAAGGCAGACGCAAGGGACAAAGCCCTGCAGATGAGGCCAGGGAAGTCCGGAGAAAGGGGTCAGGTTTGTGTTATCCAGGTAGGCTTCCTGGAAGAGGCAGTGGTGAGAGGGCACTGAAAGATGAGAAGGATGTGGGGAGGAGGAGAAATAGTAGCAATGAGACAGACGGGAGGGGAGGGATCAGGGCACAACCTTGAAAAGAACGACAGAGCCATTGAGGACACAACATAAACTGGTTAGAATCAAGTAGGTCCAAGATGGCTGAAGGTTCGACTTCCTGCAGACCTTGAGCCTCATGACATGCTCACCGTAATGCATTAGCATATGCTCAATGACACCCTCCCAGGTGCCATGACAGTTCCGAGGCAAAAAGTGGGCAGTGGCCCAGTGCCTAGAAATCCTTACTCCCTTCCCCAGAATAGTTGGAATAATCCTCCCGTTCGTTAGTCTATGAAATTACCCAGCCCATAAAAACTAACCCCATATTTCGGGGCCGCTCTCACTTTCAGGGACGGACCACATTCTGTCTATAGAATGTATATCTCTCTAAGTAAACCTGCTTTCACCTTTTACCGCTATGACTCGCTCTTGAATTCTTAACCCTTACCTGGTGGCCCATCCCAGGGGCTCACCCAAGACCTGGGACATGACCATCCTCTCAAGCCCCGTTTTTTTTTTTTTCCTGCAAAGTCAACAGTACTAGGCACAGCGCTCTGGAGACTTTTATCTCGCTGACATTTCAGAACAGGTCTTTGAAAATTCAGTCTTGTTATAGCCATTTTATAAACGTGGAAACAGGTTTAGAAAGGTAGTT
This sequence comes from Delphinus delphis, assembly GCF_949987515.2. Lineage (NCBI taxonomy): Eukaryota > Metazoa > Chordata > Mammalia > Artiodactyla > Delphinidae > Delphinus > Delphinus delphis. The sequence goes on from NC_082694.2 coordinate 52,724,898, forward strand.
ACCTGCCCGAGGTGAAAGCAATGAAACCAAACCTTGCTTGTTGTGGACTGCGTAAGCCAATTTCATGATGCACACCCTGGGCTCTTTGGGGTAGATCTCAGTAGATGCCAAAGGGGAAGCCTAGCTGCCCCCTAATGACCTCACAGACCACATTCAGAGACATGTAGACATTTTATCAGCAAGCAGGCCCTGAAGAGTCTTGGGGCCACTCTGAAAGCTCCGTGAAGTTCCAGCTGTCTGTCTGGATGTTTCCAATAGTGTCTCGCAGGAAAGGTCCACCCAAGGCAAATGCCACTCTATTCCAGCCATAGGATCAGGCTACTCTACGGGAGTAAGAGAACCAAGATGCCTCCCGGACAGCAGGGAGACACGGACAGCTTACAGATCCAGCCTGGGTGCCAGCCCTAAGGGTGACAGAACAAGGGCATTCTAGATTTGGGGGGGAAACTTTTTTACTGACATACAGTACATACACAGAAAAGTGCACAGATCATAAGGGGACTAAAGCATCTCTCCGGAAGCCCTTTCACGCCCCCTCCTAGTCATGGCCTCTCCTCCCCCAAGGGCAACCACTAGACTGATTTCTAGCAGCACGGATTGTCTGTTTTGTATTTTATGTAAATGGAATCGCACGGTCTGTACTGTGCCTGGCTTCTTAAACTCAATGCTGTGTGGTGAGGTTCATCTACGATGTTGTGTGTGGTTGTAAATCGTTCATTCTCATGTCTACCTAGTGCTCTATTGTATAAACATCCCCCAATTCATTTATTCACCGGATAAATGTTCTGTTGCGTCAAGCGTATACATATTTAGCTTTAGTCGATACTGCAGAAGTTTTCCAAAGTCGTTGCACCACTTTAGACTCAAACCTGAGACACTGCAAGTTCCGGTTGTTCCACATCCTTAGTAAACCTTGATAAGCCTGCCTTTTTGATTTAGTCATTCTGGTGGGTGTGAAGTGGTATTGCAGTTTGATTTAAATTTGCATCTCCCTGACTACTAGGGAAATTGAAGGCTCTCTAGTTTCTTATATCCTGTTTTTTTTTTAATATGGAGATTTGTCTTAAATATCTTTGCCAATCTACTTACCTCATACATCACTAATGTTACCTTTCTGACATCCTTTATGCTAATTAACAAGCTATGGGTTTCCTTAGGAATCCTTTTCTAGCATTCTTTATGCTAATAACAAAACCCCCAGGAGTGGATGGGAGTTAAAAGAGAGCTGAAGCACTTGTAGTACCTTCTGAATAAACACTGTCTATTTATTCAATCAGCTGCCCATCCCTGGAGGGTGTATTCCTGATTAGGACAGCTGATCATCCTTCAGGTCTAGCTTAAGGCATACCACACAAGTTGTATCACTGTCTAGGCTAAAGAACTTCAAAGTGAAAAACAGGCTTCATGATGTGGCTTCTACGCTTTCTTTTCACTCCGTCTCTCTGTCACGGTAAGCACTATGACGACGCATGCTTTGTGGTTCAGTAATTTTACTGCATGGAGATCTTCAGGCTTCTAGTAATCCAAGCACTGGACTGTACTCAGGTACAAGGAAATAGAGAAGGACCAGTCTTCCCAGAGATTCCCTCTGCAAGAAATCCGTTAGACCTGCCGTTTCTCAGCTCGGGGGCAAAGCCACACAGACAGGCTTTCCTCAAGGAGCTCCGGAGCCACCTAACAACCCTTGTCAGGGACCAGTGGCCATGGCGGCTTTCCTGGAATAGGCATGGCAGTGCTTGGCTTCCTCTCCCAGAACATGGTTGGGATTGAGGGAAGAGGTTCCAAACCAGGGACTCTGATCAGCCATTGACCTTTCTTCTAGCTTCTGTGTGACTTGTGGAGCACACAGATTTTGGGAGGATGGATTTCCTCATCTCCAGGACTTTGGAGCTGTCTCTTCTGGACCACTAGACAAGGGAGGCGTAGACTGGTCATATTTCGTTCACTGAAATGCTTGGAGGTGTCTTCTGACCTTCTAAGAACAGCATCTTTTAATTCAGTTCTTTTTTAATTTAAACTCAGACACACTGGTGGGAAGCTTGTTTCTCCTGGGATGGTCACTTACTTAGAAACAGCTGCCTGAACCAGAGAGAAAAATAGATAAATACAACCTTCTTCTTGGAGTGGGTCTGGAGGTCCATGCTTACATCTCCAGGTAGGCAGACGATGTTGCTGGTGGGGGTGGGAGAGGGGACTGAGAGGCGAGTACCTTCAGGATGACATAGCAAAGTCATGGGAGGGCTTTTGAAGTGATTGTAAGGGCTGAAAGGGTGATAAGTTAGTCCATCTCCTTAGGATGGCCTGAGGATGACAAATTGTAAAACTGCAATCATGCCCATAGCTCTTAAGAAACAGGGAGTTCTGGTTACTTGAAATTTCTGGTGTACTCTAGAGCATCCTTTTGGGTTTCAAACATTCTTGAAAATTCTATGCTGGAGAAGGAAGCGGAGGAGCCTAGCAGGAGCAGTGCAACATGAGTGGAGTGTGAGAAAGGAGCCCCAGCGTGAAGGAGGAGCCTGGAGAGCTCAGAGTCACTGTGATGGCCATGAACGCTGGTTGAGTGGCAGGGAGGGTACAAGCCAAGCATGGAGCCCCACTGGCTAGCCCGTGCTCCAGGCCCAGCCTCCAAGGGGCTCCCAGCCTCGCATGGGTCTCTAGGACTCCCAAGGCCTAAAGTTCTGAGCAGCCGGTCAGAAACTGAGTCCTGAAGAGGCTTGAATGGGTTGCAAGGAGATCCAGCATTTGCTTCTCTAGAAAGATGAAAACGAAGTGCTCCTGCGTTGCTTGCCCAACTGCTGGCACTCCAGGGCAGCTCCACACCCAGGCAGCCCAGAGCCACACCCAGTCTGCTCAGGCGCCCTCCACGCCTCTGGCTGGCAGTCCCCGAAACAGAGGCCAGGCAGGGGTGGGCGTTGGGCATTGCCGATATGGTCATGTGCATCCTTTGTGCGTCTTCAAAGGGTAAGAGAAAAGCTGAAACCACATCTAGGTTTGGGAATGTGGAATCCCTAATGTCTAAAACGCAGTACGCTTCACTAGTGCCACCCTGACACTCACCAAGGAGATAAAAATGTTCATCAGGACTGAGAAAGAAGATTTCACGTCATTGTATTTATTAGGTTCCGAAACAATACACATTCACATCCTTTTGAATACAGTACATTTGGCACAATAATGTTTACAATGAAATAACACTAATGAATGGCAAGAGATTAAAATTACATCCAGAAAGGGAAAAAATGTACAAATAAAGCGTCACAATACAAAAAAAATCCCTAAAATTGAATACATTTTATATTTAGCCAGAATTATTTTGCACATAATTTAAAAAGAGGTAATTTTTTAGCCTTGTTTTTTTTTTTTTTTTTTAAAGCAAGAATGCATTGTTTTTTCACCTTTGGAGGCAAAAAAAAATGTTTCCACTTCACAAAGTCCATTATGAGAGAACGCAGGAGAACAGCTATCCTTCATATATTTTTTTGGCTTTTTTTTGCACTCCCGTCCCCCGTTTTTTCTTAAAAAAAAAAAAAAAAGTGAGTGAGCGACCTGGAAAGATTAGAAAGAACTGGCAGAAATGAAACAGTGTGTCTGCTTCCAAACTCTTGTGAAAGCTAAAATGAAACAATGACTACTCACGGAACACACAAGCCTTATTCTATAGACTACGTGGGATTTGAATCTGCCTGTGTGAGAACTTGATGAGCTCCAGCCCCAAACAGGAGGCATCCCAGCCAGCCCAGCTTTGGGGGCTGGAAGGGGGCATCTCTGGGCCAGGCAACCCGCTGAGTGGCTGCCTGGAGCTGCCTGGTGGAATGTATTATTATTTGACTTCCCAACAAAAATGCCAGTTGTCCTTCAGGAAGGTCCAGCCCCTGCTGACACGGGAATACCTTGGACAAGGCCAGTTGGCATTATAGTTAGAGTCTGCTTGGTGTTTCAAAGTCCATCAGGGTGAAGGAAGCAGAGGAGAAAACAGAGAGCAGTGGTGATGCATGAGTAAGATGGGCAGTATTGTCATGTCTTCCTAAAGAATGAGATGATGCCACCATGAAGATGTTTCTGTGCTTGTCCTCAACTCCAGAAGACAGTCTCTCCCCAGTACGTCAAGTTACCGAAGATCAATTAACCTACTGTTCTTCATCTCTTCACTGGTATGCCAAACACACAAATTGATACAGCATAATATTTGAAATTATCATAAGAACAGTTAATAATTACACCTGAGTTTTTAAAAAAATCAAAACAAAAGAGAACTGAATGGCATCACTAGTAACCAAGGCTACGTGACTAGCCAGATACACATATGGACACCAGGTAATGGGCCGCAGCTAGTCACTGACCAAACTTCGAAACCACCATCCAGAACATTCCTTTCTCTTTCCCATCTCTATCAGGGCATAACAGAGCGCAGGAGAACTATATGTGAGTTTACATCTTTTAAAATAAACCAAAATGAAATAAACAATACAAAGAACACCCCTCACCCCCCCCGAGAAAAAAAAAGAAAGAAGGAAACACACCTTATCTCTCGGTAACTTGAACCAATACACTCAGAGAGTATTGCACCTGGACATTATTATAATTATTCTTTCATAGACTAAAGTTTTATAATATGCCTGAACATGCAGCAGTTGATACCTCTAAATTCAATGAATTAATTCCACAGGCCTTGCAGCAAACACTATATACAAAAGTCTCAAATGTACAAAAGGCAAAAAGCTTCATTAGTGCCACTTTGCCACTCACAAGTATATATATTTAGGGGCAGCTGGGAAATCCACGTGCAACAGTTGGAATGGATTCCATTCCCTGCTAAATCGGTTCAGTAAAATAGATAATCAAACGACCTCCAGGAAACATGTACACAAAGCCACAGAGAACCCTTGGAAATCAAAGAATGTAACACTGTTAGCATATCTACAGGAGGTAATGTCACATCCATTAAATAGTGTCCACATGAGTCGCCATTCCATGTCACACAGAAACAAAACTCCGAGCGCATCTTGCCACCCTGTCAGTTTTCAAATAAGTCGCTCTTCAATCTCCCGATACCCTCTGCATAACCCATGTTAAGCCTCATTCTGCATGTTCCAAAAGCAGATATTTCATATTTAACTTTACACATTTAATGTTTAAAAACCACAGCACAGTAGTACTACCATTTGGGAGAAGTGCGCAAAAATTGCACACTGCTGCAGAAAATAAATAGAGTTGATGCTGGGGACTTAGGACGAAACTGGAAAGAGAATTTGGGAGGCGAGTTTTGCTAGAACCCCAAGGCCTCGGCCATCTCTGCGGTGGCCTTGGAGTTCAGGCAGAACTTGAATAACGAAGAGCACTACTAGTTTCCTTTTCTCTCAATTCACAGAGCCTCACGTGCCACGAAAGCATTAAGAGCATAAACCTTGGACGATCATTTATTAGCCCTTTAATATATACCTGTATTAACACTGGAATTTATATCTTTTGGCCAATTAGAAAGCAAATTTGATCATCTATTTTTCAAATGTTAATCGAGTTCAAAATCAAATTTCTTTTTCTACGGAGAGCGATTTCTTCCACGAGACACATGCTTACACAACTTTGGCATGCCCCGAAGCTAAAACCAAAGCAAGCGAGAATTAGCCATTCCAGAGCAAACCAACACAGGGAGCCAACCCGGGCATCTCCCAGCCTCTCTCCTTCCTGGGCGTGCCTTGAGGGCGCCCATCTTTGGGCTGAAGAAGCACCAGTCTCTTCTACTGGATAGAATGGCAGATGGTGGCAGGCGGGGGGGACTGGAGGGATGAGAAGCAAGAGTTGTCAGGACTCTGCGTCCATGAGCAGAGCCAGAGTCTCGTTAGCTTTTTTTTGTTGTTTTTTTTTTTCCTTTTCTTTTCAGTAAAAGGCCTGAAGTCGCTTCCCTGCCAGAAGCCCCCGTGGAGTGAAGCCAGGCTTGCCAACGGACCAGACTCGGCACTGGGTCCAGTGAACTGCTGACGCCACACGATTCTGCATTACTGGTGAGACAGGAACCAAGAGTGCCTTCTGGTCACCAGGTGGGAAGAGGGAGGAGCTGGCCTGGGGGGAGGGAATGCAATAAATAGAGGGTGGACAAGGGACTGGGGCTCCGGGGAGGAGAAGTAGTTCAAGACCGTCCTACGGGAAAATAGGAATCTTCCCAGCGCCCCTGCTTGCAGCATCACCGAACTCCACCTGGAGCGGCTTCTCAGGGCATCAGGTCTTCACCAAAGTAGGAGAAGCCTTTGAATTCCTCCTGGTTGATCTGCTTCACAATCGCTTCATCCACGAGCGTGAGTACCGGCTCTTCCCGGGTAAAGTCTTGGTCAAAATTATTGACGTCTCTTTTGGTTTTCTGTGGGAAGATAAGAGAAAGCACTGACTCCAGGCTGACCTTCCTCCCCAGGGCCCCCCGCAGGGAGTGGGCATCGCGCTGACCAGCCTCTCGCCAAAGCAGACCTCTAGCTACTGAGAGCAGACATCGAGCTGTTCCAATGAGGTAACGATGAATGGCCCCAGGACCGGGAGGTGATGGAGGACTTGGAGAGGAAGAATGAGTCCAGGTGAGAAGGAAGACGGGGTGAGAGGTATGATGGAAAAGCAGGGAAGTGGGATTCCCATAGACTGTGTGTGTGGGGTGGAGTGTGTGTGTGCATGTCTGTGTGTGTGTTGCGGACACTCCCCCTTCCAGCACCTGCCCTAACCCTCTGGCTCCACTGAGACCTCCCTTCCTGTGATCCAGGAAGTGAACTTGAATCTCCCTCCCACAAGGTCTCCAGTGGTCTTTCTTCCATAAAGGTAAACCCCCCATTACCTTGCCATGTCTGCTCCAGATGTCATCTTCTCTATAAGTAGGAGGATGCATGGGATGGGGGGTGGGACCGTCTTCTGGGAAGCCTCCCTTGATCCTCACCTGCTATTCTGTGTTCCCACGTTATTTCTATTATTATACTCAAGACACTGACTTGCAGTGAATTGTTAATGCTTTTGTCCTGACCACGAGCTCCTTAAAGGCGGAACCCTTGTCTGACTCAGCCTTGGGTCCCCAGCAGTCCCCTGCACTAAGCATCTACTGAATGAGTGAATACATCAGCAAGCCCACCACTGACTTCCCAGCTCAGAAAGACCCATACCCAGCTGGAGGTTCAAGTTACCAAAATTGGGCTTATGGTCTGTGGAGGGTGGAGGGCATCAATCAAACAAGTCCTGGGTTTTGGAGAAAATCAGCAAGTATGAATAATGCTCTCTGCCTTCGGGGGTTCACTGCTGAATCGGGAATCAGTATTCCTGTCTAGAACACACTGCAATCGTTAGAAAAACTTTCATGGAGTAGTCGGGGCCCGGCTGAGACTTGAAGCATGAGTTACAATCACGTCGGTAGAGACGGGAGGAAGGCACCTTGGCAGAGAGGAAGGTGGTTAGGAAGATGGGAGCAAAGTTCTGCAGAACATCGTCTGGGAAGTGCTGTTTTACAGTTTACAGCATCTTCACGTTTATTTGCTCACTGATCCTTGGAAAAGGCAGGTGTCATTATCCTGATTTTACAGATGTGGAAACCGTGGCTCACAAAGGTTTGTGACTTGCCCAGAGTCACCCAATGAGTTCAGAGCAGAGCCAGACTCAAATCCAGCTCTCAGCACGATGCCTCCCGTGGTGCAGAACGTCTGGAAAGCTGGGTACTGGAGACGTGGGAAGACACGGCAAGAGTCAAATTCAAACAGGAGACGTTTAGGTCAAACCACTAGGCTGAAGCAAAGCCAGAACGACTTGCTGGTAAGCCAGCATGGTGGGAGAGGTCTGTGGGCTGGGGAGAGTGGTGACATGGTGAGGTGAGCTTGGCAGGGGAGTCTGTTTTCACATTTCCCCAGATTGAGATCTGAATCAGATGGACAGCACAGAGCGGAGATGAGCTAGTCTCTCCCATCTTTCAGCACCCATCAGTCCTGCTTGGCGTCTTCTCTCTGGCCTTGAGCTGCATAGTTCAGTAGGTCTCAGAGACCTTGGAGGGGAGACAAAAGGGGGACACAGAAAAGCCCCAGGGATGGAAACAGGACTTGCCGCAGCAGGATGTGTGTGTCGCCCCTTGAGATGGGAAAACCGAGGAGTGGCTTAGTCTTTTCTACAGGAGGGCTGGTCCCAGGCAAGAGGATGACGCGTTCTCCATCTCCAGTGTGTACAGAGCACGAGGAAAAGGGGGGCCCTCATGGAGAGGAACTCCAGAGGAGAACCACAGAGCCCAAACCCAAGTGACGCATGAGGGACGTGGGAGGGCAGGTGCCTGGGGAAAGGGTGTGGTGACGCCTCTTCTGAAGATCCCTATCGAAGGAGGGATGGGTTCACTTTGATTGAAGAGGGGTTATAGAGTATGGGCCCGTGGTGCTGGGGGAGCAGCAGGATGGGGAAAAGGTGGCAGCAAGACTTTAAGACTTGGGAAGCACTGAGTATCATCCCAGAAGGCGACCAAGGGGCATCCTCAGTGGGGGCAGGAGGAGAGGGGGACCAGGGGCGGGAGTTGGTGAAGAAGATTGGCAAGGAATAGGGCAGGAGGGAAACTCAATCGGTAACACCACCAATGGTGGGCTACGCCCAGGTACTTTCAGGGGCAGGACCACTTCCTTCCTGGCTCCCTCTCACTGGTCACTAATGGGGGAGGGGAGCCAGTGTATAGAGAACCTCAGGAAACCTGTAAACACTCTGGCATCGGCTCCCCTGTTTAACTACTTGTGCTTCACCTTTCAATTGTTTTTGTCCATTAGTCATGGAAACTGGTTTCCTCTCCTGAGGTCAAATGAGCATAGTGACGGAGCTAGATTCCACAGGATGTCTGAATGTCCCAACTTGCTGACTGCTTACCAGGGAATCGGGCTCAGTCAATACAGCTAGGGACGTCATTCCCAGAGGCCCTCTAGCTCCATGGCGGGCTGGCTTGGGTAGCAATCTAGCTCAGCTCTGGGCTTTCCAGTGGTCCCAGAATCATCTGTGGCATTGGAGCGAGTGTGCCATTCTTCAAGAGCTCTACGGAAGAACGCACTTGGCTCACGTACCCCTTACGCAACCCGGCCCAGGCCCTAGTTCCCTTGGAGACAGCTTAGGTGCATGTCAGTCACTCATTCCCAATTCAAATAACTAACAATTCCTGACTATGAATTAACCTTAGAGGCTTAGGGAGTTTTCCAAAGCAAGTATTTCTGAGAAACCCCATCCCCTGTTAATACCGTTGGAGGCAGCATAGCATCCTCAAGTTTAGAGAGGACTGGGGATTTTATCCTATACTCACTGGTTTTACTCTTTGGAAAGCTGCTGTCTCCCTTACAGAGTTGGCACGAGACTCCACTCCAGGGTTCTGATGGGCAAACTCCTAGAGACACTCCCTGTTTAACTCGATCTTTAGTCACCCCATGTGCCCCATGTGCCTCTCCTAATATCTAAATGCCTGATTCTCGGCCCCCACCGCACAGCCTGAGAGGTGACACTGGGACAGCGGAACAGCCTTCTAACTCTTCGCACCTCATCTCCTCCATTAAGTCCTTCCCACATCCTCTGACCCACACGGAAGGAAGGCTGAATGCAGGAGGAGAAAGAGCACTGGCTGACCTCCCATCCTGGTTAGATGACAGTGTGAAGGTCACCTCTTTGAGCCTTGGTCTTTTCATCTGTAACAGGGGGGTGGTCACAGGTGCCCTACAGATTGCCTTGAGGACTAAATGAGATGCCAGATGTGGGGTGCCTTCGTGCGGACCCCAACACACAATGGGCACCCAACAAATGTGGGATCCTACCCTGCCTCCGAGTCTTAGCACCGTGTGCCGTGGCCATGGCTGTGTTCCCCAGCACAGCCCACGTGATCTGCCCACGGGTGCCGTGAGCTTCGTGAGGGCAGGGCCTGAGCCCACAGTTCTCTGGATGCTTTCAAATCCTGAACTAGTGCTGAGCCAGGGCCTGCCTGAACATCCCGTGCTTCCTCCAGCCACTGAGATTCTTCCAACGGTGGCTTACTGCTCTCGGAAAAAGCCCCAGTTTCTTACTCACTTCTAAGGCCCTCTGGGATCTCGTGCCTATCCACTTGCTCAGCTTCATCTCCCGGGCCCGGGGGAACCACGAAGTCCTCTGGACTCATTGGCTTTGCTCCTGCAACCGAGTCTTTGTTCAGCTAGTCCTCGGCCCGGGGCACCCTCTCCCCTCCTTGCCTCCTGCCCCGTCTTCATCACCGAGCTGACTTCTGCTCACCTTCCCATCTTGGCTCAGATGCCCTGCTTTCAGGAAGCCTTCTCTGTCCCTCCAGGCCTCTTAGGGGGGTTCTATCACCTCTCCTAACTCTCATCACGGCACTTACCACCCTGGGTGTCCGCCTCCTTTTGCAAGTAATCTGTGCGCTCCTGGGGGCAGGGACTGGGTTGAACCCGCCATTCCATCCCCGGGATGGCGTACTGCCTGGCACGTAGAGAGCGCTCAAGAAATATCAGAGGAAAAAAATAATCGAATGCACGTCTCTTGCTGCTGCTTTATCTAGAGCCACTGAAGTGATCTGGGTTCAGAACCTGTGGCACTCTTGTGCCAGAGGGTGTTTTTGTTTGGAGAAGGTTGAGGTCTGACTCACAAAGAGCCTGGAGCAGTGCACCCCAGCCCATGGCTGCCCCACAGCACCCTGAGAGACAGGCAGGCTTAGGGCTGGTTAATGGGGTTTCCTCTCCCTGCAGTGGTCAGCCTGGGCCACTAGGGTTCCTTGACTGCTGGTCTGAGAAAGAAAGAGGATGAACCAGGGTTTGGGCAAATTCTACCAAGACAGATGGGCTAAGAGAAGTTTACGGACTTGGTGGGTATTTGCAGTTGGTGTCAGGGGAGAACAACATTCCTCTTCCCTTTGGCTTCACTGAGATGTGAGGTCTTGGATTTGAGGTCTGGGGCTGACCCTGGGGGGAGGGCACACTTCTGGCATCTGCAGCAGGGGAGTGAGGTAGAACTATGGAAACAGAGTTACAGGTCACTCCAGATGCCTCTGAGAAACTGCATTGGAGAGGCAAAGGTAGGAGACCTGCCTTTTAAATCGCCCTGAGGCCACTGAGGGCCGGAGGCTCAGCCGACTGTGGCAGTGTCTGGACCCCAGTGCGGACACGGGCAGGCTGCCTGTATGCTCGCTTCCTGTCTGGCTGGCGCAATTCTTTCATAGCCCTCACTGAACTGAAGTCATAAATACAAGCGTTCAGAGGAGCCAGCGATTTCTGCTTCTGTCTTTATCTGATTACGAGATCAACAGATGACTTTGTTCTAAAGCACCGAGGGCCGGGGCACGGGCCTGTAGTCACCGTGCTGGTCCCACACCGCCTCTTCATCTGTGCTTGGCGTGACAGCAAGGGCATAGGCAGTAGACTGACCACAAGCTAGGGTCCCCGGACCCATGTGTGTGACCGTAACTTTCTGGGGAGACATGCTGTCTCCACGTGGTCTCCAAAAATCCAGCTTTCAGGTTCCACCTCCCTCTCGAGTCCCCGACCCCAGCCCCCCTCCTGCAGCCCCCACGGCAGTCCCTGGAACATGCATTTGCTCCCTCCTTGTCATGTTTTTACGTGTGTCACGTCTTCCTCTCGTATCCCTCGAGGTACCTACTGCAAAGCAGGGCACACAGCAATCCCTTAATACTCATTTGCTCAAAACCCTCTTATTCGCGCAACAGTCAAACTCAAGATTCCTCTTAGCTCTGAAATGTCAATATTCTTATCTAAGCTCTTTCTTCTTTTAAATATCTTCGAAGAAAAAGGGAGAATTTAAATAACTAGAATGCTTGCTTAACATCAGTTAACTGGGTCTTTCCATATACACATATATTCATTATACCCACATATCGACAAAGTACACGTGCATATGCTTATACACACACGCTCACCCATGACGTTAAATGAAATGAGAAACGTGTAACTGCACAGCTGTTTTGCCTGACAAAAACGAGGGTTGGAACAGAAATTCAAGTCAACTATCATTTGCCTAGAAATTTCTCTCAACATATTCTTCTATCCCTTCCCCCCTTTTTAATTTTGTTAACCAAGAATTGATCATACTTTTGGATTTTCCCTATATAGAAAACACAGGGAGACACATCAAGGGTTTGTCTAGGCTGCCAGTGGAAGCTTTCGCAGCAACTCTCTTGCCATGGTGGTGCCCTACCATGTTTTCATCCATTTCCTTCTTAGAATGTGGTGGCCAGAACCGATGGCTCGATCCCTGACTCCGTGGTCTGAGCAATGCCAAGGGAAGTGGCATGACCCTCTACCCGGTGGAAACTCTCAAATTAAATCAATGTCTAAGACGGTGTCACTGTTTTATCATTTCTGAGGTAACTGTGATAAAACAGTGACGCTCTTACAGTTTTATCAACCCAATTTAACCTTGTTATGTATTGAACTGTGTCTCCCCCAAAAGCTATGTTGAAATCCTAACCACCAGCACCTCAGCCTTATTTGGAAATAAGGTCTTTGCAGATGTAAAGTGGGGCCTATCCAGGATGACTGGTGACCTTATAAGAAGGGGAAATTTGGACACAGAGGCAGACGCACACAGCGGGAGGACCGGATGAAGAGACACAGGGAGAACCCACACGAAGAGCAGAGTGATGCTACCACAAGCCAAGGAACATCTGGCGCCGCCAGAAGCTGAAAGAGGCGAGGAAGGATTCCTCCCCTCCAGGTGTCAGGGGGAGCGCGGCTCTGCAGGCGCCCTGATCAAAGACTTTCGCATCCAGAACCGTGAGACAATACATCTCTGTTGTCGTAGGCCACCCGCCGTGTGGAACTTTATGGTAGTCCTAGGAAACTAATACAAATCCCCAACTTCTGAAGTGGATTTTTTGCATCCAGATGTAACCTCTGACACTTAACCTTGATTTCTTCTTATGGTGGTACTTATGTCTAGGTCGTTAAGATTACTGTAAATAACGATTCTGTAATTTACCTCTCTGAATCTCAGTTTATTTACCAAGAAAGTGGGGATAATAAATCTACCTAGCGTGCTGAGGATTGCACGAGAGCATAAAAGTAAACCTCGTGTAAACTCTAAAGTCCTAGTGAATGCCATTTTAATTCTGTCATCCATCTTTTCTGCCATATCCTTCAGATTTCTGTCATCCTAAAATCTGATTGGCATGCCTCCCATCTCTTTAACAAGATGCATATAAAAATACTATATAAGGGAAGTTCAGGCTCAGAGCCGTCTGACCTGCCCTCTGCAAAGAGCTCTCTCACAAAGCTGACCTACCCCGTCGCACCAGCACACTTTGTGGGTACGGGTGTTAAATCCACTGTAAATCAACCAGCCACGGTCACTTTTTCCATCTTGTTCAGGAGGATGCTATCCAAGACTTTCAATTGTTTTGCTGGAATAAAGATACACAATGCCTGCAGCACTTCTCTCATCTATTAGTCTAGAGGTGAAGTTAATTGGCTCCAAGCAATTACCATTTTCCCCTAAGTGTCCACAAACTATCTTCTCATAAAACCTTCTAGAAACTTGCTTTAATCACATCCATCTCAGAGTATCCCAAACCTCATTTTCCCTCTTTCTGAATACTGGGAGACTGTTTGCCCATGTCCCACCATTTGGTACCACTGCTCTATTCCATCAAATCCAAATAACCAAATAGTGGGCACGGCTGATTCTTCACTAACCTGAGAGATGACTCACCTGGGCCTGGCACAGTGGCTTTCAAACTCGGCCGTACAACAGAACCACCATGGAACTTTAAATGAGAGTGATGCTATACCCACCCCAGAGACTCAGGGTAACTGCTCCAGGACCTGGCCTGGGTGAGTTATAGCTCCCAGGTGACTTCATTAGATATAATTCATTAGTTCACGTCTCTTGGGTTTCAGTTCACCCAAGAGTGGTTTTTGCCCTAATCTTTGAACTTTGAAGATATTTCTCTTTGGGGAAAAGTTAGAGGCAAAATAACAGCCTTGCTATTTGTCATTGTTTTCAGTCAGTGGTTCTCTATCCTGCCTGTGTATCAGAAACAAACATGCATCTATATGGACACCTGGGCCTCAACACACACCTCGTGAACTGGAATGTCCAGGGGGTGGGGCCCAGACCTCTGTAATTTTTTTTTTTTTTGCGGTACACGGGCCTCTCACTGCTGTGGCCTCCCCCGTTGTGGAGCACAGGCTCCGGATGCGCAGGCTCAGCGGCCATGGTTCACGGGCCCAGCCGCTCTGCGGCATGTGGGATCCTCCTGGACTGGGGCACGAACCCGCGTCCCCTGCATCGGCAGGCGGACTCTCAACCACTGCGCCACCAGGGAAGCCCTGCATTTTTTTTTATATCTCCGTGAGTGATTCTGACGTGCAGCCTTGCTGAGTCCCTCTGTGTAAAGGAGCAGTGGATCTCTTTCTTTCTTCTTTTTCTTAGCAGTTTCAAAGGGACTTTTTGTAGTCTGAAAGCCTATTTGTTCTGGATTCAGCTTCCCCTCAGGGTCACACAATATACTGGTATTCCTTCTGAATTTCATGCCATTCCTATTTTATATCGGTCTTTATAAAATCAGGATACCCAAGAGCTCACTGGCAAACCACACTGGTTTCTTTAGATGTCGCCCTCTGAGAGGCAGCGTAGCCTAGTGGTTTAGCATGCACGCTAAACTTTGTGGCCTTGGGCAAATCAGGAATTCTCTCTTGTGCCTCAGTTTCCTCTTCTGTAAAATGGGGATATTAGTAGTCCTCCCCATATACTTGTTATAAGGATTAAGTGAAATAATACATTTAAGTGATGAGAACATTACACAGCAGAGAGTAAATGTAAATTATTAGCATTGCTTCTTTGTCAATATTGATCACAACAGTACGGTTAGAACAAAGAGCGTTGTCTTTGGGATGATCCCTGATCTCAGTTCACAGAATAATCACTGTATCACCGGGGTGACCTGTGTGCTTCATCTCCTGTGTACTCCAAATACTAGGACTAACCAGTCTTCTCTCAAAAGCTAAGAGCCAGAATTGTGACCCACCCAAAAGGACGTTCCTGATCCTTTTATTGCCTTCCTAACCTTGTTTGTCTTTCCTCATTTTCACTGCCATTACATTTACAGTATGTTCTTTGTATATCCTAGTGGGCTGTCTTTAAACTTTCTGGCATAAAGCAAGATAAGAAAAACAAAAAGGAAGAAAGAAGATGAATTTTACTTTTAGCAGTGCTGGCTATGACATCATTTCTTCTTTTCTCTGTAATGAGCCGGAGGGTGTGTGTGTGTCCACAAGGAGCTGTAGAGCTGGGGGCAAAGTGGGCAGCACATGCCCCAGCAGCTGATGTGTTCCTTCAGGGACACAGACCCAAGGTTCCTAGGTCTCCTGAATTCCCACCAAATACCCCAGACACATTTTCATGTTAGATCTCCTAATTTTTGCCAACGAATTCAATTAAAAATAGAGCAGCCTGGTTGAATGGGTTGCACGGCCCTCCAGCTTGTGGCCTCTATTTAGTAAAGCTGTTTCCACCTTTTAGGGAAAAAGAAAATCAAGACCCATTTGCTTTTCAGGCACAAATGATTAGCTTCAAGACATGTAAAAATGGGAAGCCACTTGGTTCCTGGCCATTCCCTGGTCCACAGGAGAGAATCATGGCAGCAGGCTGGCCTCTGCTACTAGCATACAGAGATGGGGAGTCACCCAAGCCTCAGGTCGAACGCCCCCTCCCCCATAATCTGGTCCACCGCCTCATCTAAACCATGTCTGAGGGAAAGCCGCTTCACTCCTGAGGCCGTCTGCATATGTAAATGTATTATTATTATTTTTTTTTGCGGTACACGGGCCTCTCGCTGTTGTGGCCTCTCCCATTGCGGAGCACAGGCTCCGGACGCGCAGGCTCAGTGGCCATGGCTCACAGGCCCAGCCGCTCCGCGGCATGTGGGATCTTCCCGGACCAGGGCACGAACCCGTGTCCCCTGCATCAGCAGGCGGACTCCCAACCACTGCGCCACCAGGGAAGCCCCTAAATGTATTTTTTAAATGGACTAAGTCCCTCAGACCAAGAGGCATTCTGAACTACCAACTACAGCTGAATTCTGTCAAATCCACTGCTTGATGGAATTCAACTATTCCCCGTCTCTCCTTTTCCCTCGTAACTGTTTCCCAGATTATTAAAAAATCCACAGTTTTACAAATTCCGTTTGAAGAGTCGCTTTGGAAACTCCTATTAGCTACCACTAACCTCCTCCCTCACACTAGAAATACTTCAGGGATCAAAGGAGTTCAGCCAGCTACAATTTGTCTGTACATCAGTGGTTTACAGGAGTCTGCAGACTCAGCCCTCTGGGATCTCCTTTACAGGGGAGGGCAGGTATCCCTGTTCTGAAGAAGCTGTTACCACACTTGGAACATCTGTTACGGTGCTTTTTAAACAAAATTTGGGGGCTTCTACCTGAAGGTTCCTTTGGAAGGCAGGGCCAGCTTAGAAACCTACAGAAGCTTGAAAGGGGAACCCAAGATACAACTCCCTGTATCCCCTGCTCCCACAGAAGCAGGGAATGTGGTCCCTGATAAAGTGGGGAGCTTGTTGAGGTGATTTTCAAAGCTGCTTCTACCTGTGTATTCCATGGCTCAATCATTTGAAGTAAAACTAAAATATTTCAAACAAGACATCCTGACCTGGGTTCCCACTCTTAGAGCATGCATGGCACGTTGTCTGTGAAAGTCCAGCTAGTAAATACCTTAGGCCTGGTGGGCCATGGGGTCTCTGTCACAACCACTCCCCTCTGCCGTGTGGCACGAAGCAGCCCTAGGCAAAGTGTCAGTGACTGCGAGTGGCTGCGTCCCAGTCACACTTTATTTATGGACGCAGATATTCGAACTTCTTATAATGGTCAAGTGTCACCATTCTTCCTCAACTACTGAAGAAAAAAGTACAACCCATTCTTAGCCTGAGGGCTGCACGAAAAGAGGCAGTAGGTTGGACTTGGCCGGTGGGTCAGAGTTTGCCAACCCCTGTACTAGACGAGGGACTTCAGGGCTTCCAGGAACCTCGTGAAATACAACCCAGTGTGTTGTATGTATGGGCACTTTTGGGTTTTCCTGGAGAGACTTCACTGCAGCAGATTCTGGAAGGGGTGGCAACTTCACTGCTAAGTTAGGAATCACAGATTTCAAAGCTTCCCCTCAAACAAGGCCTGAAATTCTCTGTGGAACAATAACTCTGAGGAATCCACAGAGAGCAGAAAGCCCTGAGAAGCAGTCTCAGGACCGTAAATGTCTCCTTTCGCTCAAGTCCCTCGTACCGTGGAGGCCCCCACATGGGGCGTTGCCTTGGGCCTGTGTGGTGCTCCATGGGAAGGCTGAAGGGTCCCTATGAAAATGGTTGGGAAAAGTCCCCCGGACGCAGGCTCTCTGTCTAAGGCTATTTCAAGACCAGGTGGAACCATTTGTCTCGTAGTTTTAGCCTCACAGACACAGCATTTCTTCATTCCTTTTAGGGAAGGAGACATTTCTGGGCAGTTCTGAAGGGCGGTGCTGACACCTGCCTCCTGAAACCCTCCCAGGCCTGCCCAGGTCCACACGTGGACACACCTTTGGCTGTGACTATCTGCTGTTAAAACTTGGTAAAAAAGTATAAAGCATACATTTCAGCCAAGATTCATTTTGGGCCGTGTGGTCAAGGACGCACCCTCATAGTCTACGGCACTCACTGGCCCTTGACGACGTTCAGTTTGGAGTTTTAAATGGCCTAGAGGTGTCTCCAAGTGCCCCAAGAATATTGGCTCCCTGGCAAGGCAAGTAGCATCTCGGGGCCACCTGCATCTTCTGTCGCTCGCAGTACCCAGCTCACAGCCGGGCCTTAACTAAGTGGACCCCGCTGAGTCCCCAGGTGACAGCCCAGAGCAAGAGCTCTTCTCACACAGGGGAGCCCGCCCCCTCCAAGACAAGATGTGAGAAGAAAGGAATGCCCGTTTCCCTCTCAAATGCTGCAAAGGAGCTCGGAAACCATTCCTGAGGCCAAAAGGCCTCCATCCTGCTGCTAATAAGAAGGGTCTGGAACTGCTATGTGGGAAAGAAATGCCCCTTCCTAGAGAACTAGCCCCAACCCAGGCTGGTCCCCCTCACATACCTTGATCGCCCTGTGCCTCTCTTTCTTTGCCCTCCTTGTAACTGGGGCTAAAAAGTGACTTACTCAGTAACTGTCTCACGCACAGGCTAGAGGCCCTGCTCGAGGGCCTGCCGTGTACTTCCAGCAGCGGCACGGCTCAGTCCCTCCGTGTGGACAACATAATAAAGCTCAGGGATGGAGACCTGCCTGATGCATTTAACCTCACAGCTACCCCAACTCCCACTGCAAAGACTAGCAAGCAGCTGGCCCAAGGTGGGGCCGCACGGGGTGGAGCCAGGATTGGATTCAGCCTGTTCTGACCCCGGGCCGGGCCCCTGGTGTGTGCCGTCCTGCCTCCCGCTGAGAGGCGTCAAGGCGGTCACCTGTGCAAAAGGGCTGAAGCGCCGAGCCCAGACCGGGCGGCCAGCCACCGGCTTCCACCAATAAACCAACCAACCGACCAACCAATCAGCCAACAAGCAAACAACTGCCCTCCGCCCTGCATCCCTCAAAATGCACGAGGCTGCCGTCCCCACTAGGCCCTTGGGGGTCATTTCCTAGGGGTGAAGGGGAAGACAGCCCTTCGAAATTCTTCGCTATGACCAAGAGTAAGAAATACATGTTATATATGACCTAGTGGACATCACCTCATTCCACCGTCCCCAAGAAGAGATGCAGCTGCTACACTTTACCCTCACCGTATGTGATGCAGTCTGTGTTCTAGCCTCTCTACTTTGTTCTTTTCTTTCCTTTTCTCTTCTTCTCTACTCGACCCAATTCTACCCTATCCTAGTCTTCATGAAAAATGTTTTCTGCACCTGACCCACTAAATTGATTTTACAACCCACTGATGGGTAGACCTGGAAGGAGGGCAAAGGGGCACCAAGCAGGGATGTCTGGAGCTGACAATGTGTAGAAAATACAATGTCGCTCTGCAGGAATAAAAAGCCTTAGGAGGAGACAGCACCCTGCCTGCTGTGGCCTGCCCAAGGCCTGAGCCCCGGTGCCAGGCTCTGCAGCGAGCTGGCCCCATGCAGTGGGACGTGCAGCAGCAGGCCCCATGGCTGCTCCTGCTGCAAGTGGGCAGATGCACAGCGGCAAAGCCAGCCCCGCTCTGCCTCTAACCGGGGCCCTTTTTCATTTATCATGGACTTTTCAAATCAGTGTCATTGTTGACAGCTGTTGAGTTTAGCCACTCTAGGGATGCTTTTGGGTACTCAGAGAAGAAACTTTCCAATCAGTCCTGGCGAAAGCCCTGATCCTGCACTCGTCAATCCCCCACTCCAATCCCCCGCCCCGTATTTATGAACATGTCCTGGATGGAGATCAAGCTCTCTTGGCCTGGGACATATGGTTGCTCTGCCTACTGGCTTTGAAGCGGGAACTGTAAACACGCTAATAGATGCCTCTCAAATCACGATGAGGTCACCCACCTTCTCTTACCATTCAACAATTTCAGGTTTCCTAATGCAGGATCTTATCACCCCAAATTCCCAGGCACATACTGGCATAGCTCTTGGGCCATAAAAGGTGAGAAGAGAATTTTGAGATGGAACTAAGAGAGAAACATTCTCTGGAAAAACACTGTAGATCTATAGAATTCATTCATTCATTCCACACAGATATATGAATTACTACTATGTGCCAGGAGTTTTTGCTGAGGACGCAGCTGTGAACGAAACAGAAACACATCCCTCCCCTAACACATTAAGCAGAGCCTGCTAGTAGTCTTTGCTGTTGGGTGATGGGCACATGGGGATTCCGCTTGTCTCGCTACTTTTGTACATGCTTGAAATTTTCCATAATAAAAAGGTAAAAATATAAGTCTCAAACACGTGATGCTGAGTGAAAGAAGCCAGACACAAAAGAGTGCGTACAACATGACTCCATATACGTGAAACCCTAGGAAACAGAAACCTCCTTTCCAGGGACAGAAAGCAGATCGGGGCTGCCGGGGGCAGAGGCACCTGGGAACTGCTTGGCTATAGAGATGTTCTTTTTTTTTTTTAAGAAGATGTTGGGGGTAGGAGTTTATTAATTAATTAATTTATTTTTGCTGTGTTGGGTCTTCGTTTCTGTGCGAGGGCTTTCTCTAGTTGTGGCAAGCGGGGGCCACTCTTCATCGCGGTGCGCGGGCCTCTCACTATGGCGGCCTCTCTCGGTGTGGAGCACAGGCTCCAGACGTGCAGGCTCAGTAGTTGTGGCTCACAGGCCTAGTTGCTCCATGGCATGTGGTACCCTCGGACCAGGGCTCGAACCCGTGTCCCCTGCATTAGCAGGCAGATTCTCAACCACTGCGCCACCAGGGAAGCCCTAGAGATGTTCTTTACATTCATGAGCCGGTGGTTACATAGGTTTGTTAAAATGCATCAAAATAGACACCTTAGGGCTTCCCTGGTGGCGCAGTGGTTGACAGTCCGCCTGCCGATGCAGGGGACATGGGTTCATGCCCCGGTCCGGGAGGATCCCACATGCCGCGGAGCGGCTGGGCCCGTGAGCCATGGCCGCTGAGCCTGCGCGTCCGGAGCCTGTGCTCCGCAACGGGAGAGGCCACAACAGTGAGAGGCCCGCGTACCTCAAAATAAATTTAAAAAAATGGACACTTTAAACAGGTAACTTTTCAGCTCTGTAAATGTTATTATAATAAAGTTGATTCAAAACCTGCAAACATCCCCGCCCTCAGGGAGCACATTTACACAGAGTGCCTGGGGCTGGGAGAAACCTTAGGGACAATGCAAGTCCCTCACTTTACAGGAAAGGAGCAGAGAGATTCAGCGCCTTGTTCAGGGTTTCACAGGCTCTCACAGCAGGGACCTGGACCCAGCCCCGTCCAGTGTTTTCCTCTTAGCTCACTGCCTGTGATACAGAGTCGGGGCTAAGTTCTGAAAGCTCCTGTTTTGGGGTGAGGGTATTCTGGATCATTCAGTGGAACACCCACATCCTAGGTACCTGGGTACCTGTAGCCTGAATCTGCCACACCTCCCCAGGAGGACCATCAATCCTGTCGTTTCCAACACTAGGGGAGGCGCCAGTTGCTTGCGGGGAGAAGGAAGGAGCGGCTGAAGCTCCCAGTCAAGGTCTGGTTTATTTTCTAAGTCATCTCAGCTGACAATCCCCACTCTGGTCTTATCTGCCCATCTCCCTACTTCAGGCAATGATCTTATTTCACTGTCCCCATCATTCTGGACCCTCCTCCACACCTAGCTGGGCTCACACACCTGAAATACTCCACTGACATCCAAGCTCTGTGCTCAAGAAAACCCCTTTGGGGGTGGAGTAGGTCTCAGAAAGGAGGGACCCGAATAACATGCAGGCTCTAAAAGATGCAGGCCTGTGAGCCAGGTCTTCTCTCTTTGAAGAGACTGAGGTTGATGAACAACCTTAACGAAGCTTCACTAACCCAATGTGTGTTTGCTAGAGCTTGGAACTCTAGAATAACGTCTGAGCGTCAAGCTGAGGCCAAGTCCAATTCTGTTATCACCCTTTATCCCAGCACCAACAATGGGGAGTAAACAGGGCACTGATCCCCCGAGATGCAAAACTGGGTTTCCAAGAGCTTCCCTCCGCTATGACAGATGCAGCCCTGGAGTTTCAAGGTCCTGGACTTGTAGGCTGGTGTGGACGGGGGAACCCTGTCAGGTGGCAAAATGTCCCTTGGTGCCTACACCCTTCAGAGCGCAAATGCTGGCTTGAGGGCTGGAGGACGCAGCCCCTCCATGGGAAAAGCTGGAGATTCTATCTGCTTTTACTTTGACTCACATTATCCAGCCTCTGACCGCTATGCCCCCCCGCCCCCCGGCTGCAGAACCACCCTGTAGCCTTCTCTGCAGAGGCAGGCAGGAGGGCACTGCTCAGCCAGCTACGTGGCCCTTCTGGACAAGATCTTCTATGAAACCTCGGGTGGGAAGTGGGTCCTGTGACCCACAGAGGCCTGACTGGGGAGGCCATCTTCTTCGTGCCATCTCTCCCGTTCCGTCCTCTAACCTCGACAGGCAAGCCTCAAGACTCCCCACCCAGAGTCAAATCCTGAATTTCATCCCATTGCCTGGTATTCTTCAAGTACTTCGTGTTCAGTATCTCCTCCTGCCATCTAAGCTCCTCACGTCACGCGGTGACTTGAACGTGTTTGTGTTCGTAGGGGATTCTTTTCTATGTTTACCTCCCCCTCCAGGCCTTCCCAGAAGGCACAGAGCACATGCTCACTAAATACCCATTAAGAAGAGCTGATCTGAATCCTGCCTTTCCCTTTTCCCTTTCATGCCTTGTCCCGTGTAGTTCTCTCTTCCCAACCCTTCCTGGCTTTCTCTGCCAAGATCCAGCAACTCTCGAGAACCTTCTCCGATGGCCCCTGCTCTCCCCACTTTCCATCAGGCACAGCCTAGTGGGTCCCATGCTCCCAGGCAGGATGTGTGTGTTACCTTAAGTGTCCATGGGGCAGGGAGGAGATTAAATTCCATATACACTAGTTTGGTGAATCCATGAAGGCGAATCCCAACCTCACAGCTATTAAGTCGTAAATAAAAACTTTGGAGCTTATGGAAATGCCCAGCCTAGGGCTCAGATCCCTCCCCTGGGGTGGGTGCTGGGAGGACCAAAGCAAAGCACAGGTGGGCCCTCCAGCCCTTGGCCACAGAGACGCTCCGCAGTCAGAATTCCCTGACGGAGTAATCTCTTGTGTAGAGTCAAGGACGCCCCACTGAGGCTGCTTGGCTTAGAAATACCTGGGAAGCTGTGACTGCTACCATTTCAGGGCTGGGGAACTGAGAGCCACACAGCCCTGCTCAGCAAAAACACTGCCGAGACCAAAGGCAAGGAGAGTAAAGCTGGCGAGCACGTTCACAGAATAAAAGTTGGGGAACCTCGGGGGTCTTCCAAGGGGCAAAGGACTGGGAATATTGGCATCTGGGGTGAGTAACTGTCTTGCAGCGCCTCCTTTCTAGTACTCTCCCAGCTCAGACCAGTGGCTGTGTCAGAATTAAGCCCAGGAGGCTCTCGGGCAGCGTCTGAACTGTGTTCTCTGCCCGTCTCTGCCTTTCTGCCCTGTATGGATGGCTGTTGCCCTGAGCACAGGGTGTCATCCCTCATCCTGGCCCCTCCACCCCTTTGGGACAGAAATATTGTCCAGACTGGCCTCCCTCAGCTTAGACCCCCACTGTCTCCGTCACTGACAGCATCAGCGCCATCCCCAGCACTCACTGTGTATGAAGGGCTCTCCTCATCATCTCACATCGTTAGCTTTTCCTCTCCTCACAGCAATCCAGTGTGGTAGATTTTGTCATCCCCATTCTATGGATCAGCAGACTGAGGCTCAGAGAGAGGAGGTGACTTTCCCAAGATCCTACAGCCACAGTCAGAACCTGGCTGCATCTGATGCCACACCCCAGCCTCCAAATACCACGCCACCTCCTGCAGTCCTTAACTCTTGATTCTTGGAGTCTTGGGATAAGAGGGAGAGGGGCTTTAACAGGCTGGGTTGAGGGTGATGAATGGAGAGACAGGAACTAAAATTTATTGAGAACCTGTAGTATGCAGAACATCTGAGGTTTCTAAACTAACCCTGGGGTAATTCTGTGAGCGGGTGTCCTCAACCCCATTTTACACATAAGGAGGTCGCGGCTCTAGGCGGCTGGAAGTGAATTCCCAGGTTCACACGACTATCCTGGGACAGCAATTTTATTCCTACCCAGGCCTCTCTGGGGTGAAAGCGAGTGCCCTGTCCACTTTTCCATGCCATCACCTGGGCCAACTACTAAAAACAGGTTCCTGGACTTCTCCCATGCCCTCCAGCCCTGGGCCAGCATCCTGGCTCTTGGCGGGACCCTGCAGCCTCTCGGAGGCTAAGGGCTCTCACTCTGGCATGGACACAGGCCAGCGGGATGTCCTTACATGTCTGCAGGGACCGACTGGGCCCCATTCCTGCTCTGCCAGGTGGAAGGTGAGGACAGCCTCTCATGGTCCCCGGGGCTCTGTCTTCATGGTTCACGCTTTCAGGAGGTCCCTTGGCCAGTGGGCTGGCTTTAGGGGAAGGGGCTGCCTGTTCAGCAGGGCTCCTCCTCCGGCCGCTGAGTTGGTGAGGGTGTGAGGGTCTCAGGCCCACTTCCCAGTTTTCTCTCAGCACAGCCCAGTCATGCAGGAGCATGCAGGAAAGGCCTCCCTTGGGGGTCCCGCCATGCAGTGTGGATGGCTGGATGGAACAGATCATGAGGTTGAAAGGGGCCTCCGTGTCACCCGGCCTGAGGGCTCACCTACCTGGAAAGACTCCCCACTCTGGAGGCCTTACCTTAAAGAGGGACTTTCACACTGAAGCAAACTTGAAAAGAGAGAACACGTACACAAAGAGAAGTTTACTTGGCTGGCATTTCCCTCATTGGCTTTGGCTTTCACTGAGGACAGCTAGGCTGCTGGGGAGGCAGACCTCTCCCTCCTCTGCTGGCTTCCCCCCCATTCCAGCGCCGAAGCCCCAGGAGCCATAATCTCAGAGCCTAATGCGTTTGGGGCGGGGGAGGCGTGTGCAGGAGAGAAGCCAGGAGTGAGCAAAACACCTCCAAGATCTACAAGGTTGGATGATGCCCTTCAACCACACCAAACACATCACTTCTCTCCCCTACAGGCCCCAAGGAAGGCAAGCCCCATGGCAACACGAAAGCTAAGTGGGCTCCTTTTAATGGCAGCAAATGGGGCCGCCATTTTGGAAGCAAATCCCCAGTGGGATGGACCAGTGAATTCTACGCCTGGCGACTTTTTCCAGCATCAAAGGCCGTGGAGCCAGCCTCGCTGGCTTTTCTATTCCCCCACCTGTCCACTGCTGTATGCCCTGCTCTGAAGCCAGCCACCCCCAGAAAACGGATTTGAGCGCATGACGGCACCAGGTCTCTGGTTTGGTGTTGAGAGCACACTGCTTGTGCAACGTCAGTCGAGTATGTGGGTGGATCAAGGGTGGACGGGAGGAGCGTAAAAAGGAAAGTGGAGGAGGGAGAATACACAAGATAAGACGGCTGGGAGGAAAGATGAGAAGGAAATCTCCACGCAGAAGCAAAAGCCACTGAAAAATATCCTGGGGTGGGGTTAGTGCAAAGGGATGAAAAGCTGTAGGCAGGAAACCCAGTGGAATACTGACAGCTGGCGAGTCAGCGCAGTGGTTAGATACGGAGGCTCAGGCGCCAGGGAGCAGAAGTCTCAGCTCAGCAAACATCTCAAGAAGGCAAAGGCCTGGAGGGGACAGCAGCCAACTGAAGTACGGGATGGAACCTGCCCAGAGGCCAAATTCCAGCTACGGATCTGGACAGTGTCCTGGGTGATATCTTCAGAGGGGCGAGGCTTCCTGCAGAGGGGATGGAAACCAGGCCTGGGAGCTGTTCTCCCGCCATATCCTTAGCCCCTGTGGGGGTGATCCAGGGACCCCCGCCTCCAGCTGAGCCAACCTGGGCAGAGTGCAGGCCTGCTGTGCCCACCAGCTGTGGAGGGGCTCCGTCTGTGCGGGGGAGTGGGGACGGTCAGGAGCTGTGGAAAATAGGCCACTACGTCTCGTCTCTTCGTAACTCCTAGACTGGATGACATGACCTCACCCAGTCTCCCCCCAGCCGGACAAAACCAACTCCTTCCTGAATCAGACAGGCAGGATGCCCCCCAGGGTGCCCAGATTCAGTAGGGCCAGCTGAGGAGTGGAGAGCAGCTGCTCAGAAGGAGCCTGGGCACTAGTGGTATCCTGGTGTGACGTCAGTGGGGCATGGGTAGGAAGCAAGACAAGCCCTGGAGTTCCCTCACGAGCCCCAGGACCTCGACCGAGCGCCCTGGGGCTCTTCAGACCCATGAGATAGGGGAGTCTGTGCATCGCTTTCCTTGCTGCTAAAACTCATGCCCAGTGTCTTCTCCAGGCCACCACCAAGGTGCATGGCTGGAGATGCCTGCTCATAGACTTGTCCCCTTCCTTCTCACAGTGGCTTTCCTTTAACTCGGAGTCTGTCCCTAAGATCTAAGAAACTCACACCATCCCTGGCTGCTTGTGATCCACCATCTTGGCCACTTGTTCCCAATGTCAGGCTCCAGACCAGCTTTCTTTCCTCCCTCCGACAAAACCTTTCTTCTGCTGCTCTCCTCGGAAGGCATCTGATGTGTCCTCAAGTTATGTGATACCTGAAGCCCACGGGAAGCCTGTCCTGTGTTGGAACTCCCTGCCCCGTGAACAGAAGATGACTTCTGTGGAGACATGCCTCAGCTTCCCAGTGTCTCTCCAATGACCTCTTGTGTGTGGCCATCTATTCTGTCTGGGGGTGAGGCTGACCTTGCTTTTGGAGCACGGAGCCATGCTCACCCCTGGCATCTGAGCCAGGCAGTCCCACACCCCCGTGGTGAGTCCTGAGATGGTTAGAGGGGGTGATGGCTTATAAACACCTGTGTGAGTTTTCACATGGGCCTTACGGCGCTTTTAGAGATGAGAAACACAGTATGTCCGCCACTGCAGTGGGCTTTAATTCAACTTAAAATCTGTTTCTGTGGTACACAAGCCCACAGATGGCTCAGGGTGGTGTCACGAACATGTTTCAGAAACGCGTTTCCATTTAAGGGTCAGATTTGGGACACCTTTCCAACCTGCTGACTAGATGAAGACTGTTCTTTTCTTTTCCGATTTTAGTATTTCTCTGGAGAGAAATCTCTAGTCCCAAGGATATAGCTGTGATCAGAGATCTAAATAACCTGAATACTTCTTGAATGACCTACAGCCGAGAACTCAGTATGGATCAACATTACTCAGCTCCAAATGTGACCAGAAACACCTCTTGTACACACACGTAACACAAAGTTTCCCTTCTTGCCCTTCCTTTGGATGTTCTAATTCTCTCCTCCAAACTGAATTCACACCAACCAAATAAACGCCCTCTCCCCTGACCCCCAGCAGTGCTGAGGATGACTCTGGAGGTCTGTGGGGGGCGAGGAGGAACACGCACAGAGGATGATTTCCAAGGCAATGATGGACTCAGTCTTTAGGAACGCTAAGACAGCTCTGAACTCGGTGGGAGCTCCTGGACGGCCCCTGGAAGCCTGCTTGAGCCCCTCAGCGAAGGAAGCCAGCAGAGTCCTACCCTCTGGCCCCAGGCTGGGGACCCGGTGGGAGGCCCTGGGAAGGGAAGCGCAGGGCCCTTGTGCTCTAGGTAGAGAGGTAGTCCCACCTGACCCACAGGATGGGCTTCTACTGCTGGTTCCTGGGGGGCCGTCACCCCCTGACTGCAGGAGCACCTGCACCCCTGGCCAGGGGCAGCTCTAGGAGCGGACTGGGTCACCTGCTCGGCCTCCTGGTTCACGCTTCATTCCTCCCCCTTCCTCTGTCTGGTTCCTTGCCCATCCTGCAGGTCCACAGACATCTCACACTTGTCCTTCCTGCCCTCCCCGTACTCCAGGGAAGCCAGGGACTGCTCAAAGTGTCGCTCCGCTCAGGTCTGCATTTTCACTGGGCTCAGAGTTCAGACTGGAGGCTGGAAGCCCCACTGAGGAGCCCCTGGCATTGCTAGGGCTTTGGGAAGAGCTCCTGGAGACCAGAGCTACTCGGGTCTTTGGCCATCTCAGAGGAATCACCTGCACTGGATCTGAGTGATGATCTGCCACTATTCTACCCCAGTGAGAGACCCTCCTCTGCGAATCCATCCTTTAGAGCTTCCTTGCGCCTTTTATCACAAAGAGCTTCCCGAATTCCTTGCTTCCCTGTGGCCTCTCGGCAAAGTCTGCCTCTGCCCCACCCAGGGCCCCTCTTCCCTTCACACGCTTTGCTGATGGTCCCCTGGCGCTTGTCCCCTCCAGGCTGCATCCCTGGGAGAAAGCTGCTCCTCAAGTCCTCCCCCTCCCCCCCCACAAGGCTAGTGTCCAGTCCTTTTGTTGAGCTGGTGTCTAGACTGGAGTCCAGGTCATCTTGCAGACCTGCACTGGCCGATTGGTCCCTGCTCTCGTCCCAGGTTCCTGCTTGTTGGGCCTGGATTCCTTACTCAGTTCTACGTCTCAATTTTCTTTGGGTTGATTAAGTTAGATTGAACCTAAAATAACATCTCACCCTCAGATCTGAGTCTTTGGTTTCTCCTCCTCTGCCTGGCCTCTGGTCTCCTGCTTCCCCTCACTTTGTCTGGGGAACCTTGTCAGCTCATCTTGTCCTTAAAGGCCACCTTCAGAGACCCTCGGGATGGGGTGGGGCGGCCTTCAGGCAGGCTGGTACACGCGGTGAGCCCTGTCCTGAGCCCACAGCATGGGCTTTTGGCGTGACAGGCCCCAGAACTGTGGGTGATGCTAGCAAAGAAAGAAGGTAAAGCTGAACTTAGCCTGCTCCAGGCTGTGTGCCAGCCAGTGAAGATCATGAGCACCCAAGAAGGAAGCCGACGAGGAATGGAGACAGGACTGAGTGTCCAGGGCCCGTTCACCTGCCATGCTCGCATCTGGCTGAGGCCTGGACCACACCCTTCAGCTGCGAGCTACCCCCGACACGAAACATTTCTGAGAAGCACCGCACTCTCAACCACTGCCCCCCAGAAAATGTCTTGGAATACAGTAGATTTCCTCTCTGATGATTCCCTAAGCACAGGAGGGTCTTTTCTGTACTTGGAAGTGAGGAAGAAGGGGTCCTCTGACAGAATGTGGGGTGACTGAGGGCCGAATGGATAATCTCAGGTCTTCCCTGCCCGAGACCCCAGCCCCACGACTCTGGGGCTCTGCCCTATAACTTCCTATGTTACACACCCTCCCTTGCCCCCAGGACGCTACCCAGCTGGCTACCCAAAGTTTCAGTCTAAATGACTGCCTCCTTGGGCTAGGATCCAACAGAGATAAGAATTTCCCCCCCACACACACACAAACACACACATGCACACGCATGCACACCCACACCCACACTCTCTCTCTAAGTTTAAGGAGAGCACCGCCGGCCCTCTCCCCTTCCAGCAGAAGGTCACTGCCACAACACGGTCTCTGAGTTAAGCCCGGAATCGACAGGCCTATTCCTTTTTCCAACCTCTGAGCTTCAAACACCTTTTATTGCACCCTCCTCCGACCGGCATGAGCACAACAGGCCCAAGAACCTGGAAGGAGTGTGTGCTGAGGCTGGAGTGAAGGCAGAAGGGAGAGTGGATCAGAGAGGGCAGAGATGTGGCCTAAAGAAACAGCGTCTTATAGAGCCAGCACCCATGGGCAGCCCGGGGGACAGTCTTCTGCAAACGGCCATCTCTGAGCCTCAGCTTCACGCTCTGTGCTCGCTCCACAGAATGACTGCAACCATTAGTTACTTAACATTTTTCTTTAAATTGACTCATTTAAAAAAAACCTTATCTATAAGGAAACCTTATATTGCTACCACACATGGAAAACCAGTATCATCTATAATTTTTGATCAAGATAAATAAAATTTGATTAAGCTACAAAAGGTTCTTCTGTGTCCCATATAAATCATCACCTTGGTTACCGCTATCGGTTATGTGTTTTCGACAGTAAACTCCCAGGCCCGAGGAGACTCTCTTTTAGGGGGCCTCTTGGCGACCTCCCCCCCTTGTCATCTTGGCTGTAAAATGTGCCCAGACCCCCGCCTCTGCGCGTGGGAACCAGGCCCGCCCGCGCCGCGGAACGAGCTCACGGCCTACTTACAATTCGAGGTTTGAAGGGCGGCTTGATCTTCTTCTGCTCCAGGAGCAGCCAGTCGATCTCCTTGAAGAACGGGTGCTGCTTGATGGCATCCTCGCCGTTCTGCGCCGCCACACAGCCCAGGCGCTTGTGAGGGTTCTTGGTCATGAACTGCGGGCATGAGGAGAGAGATGGAATCAGTGACAAAGGCCCGGCAGGCACAGGCTGTGAGGGGAAGACGGAACTCAGCCAAGGCAGCATCTTTAGCGTCACCTCCCAAGCCCACTTTCTACATTTTCGGGGGCTCTGCCCCTCAGGGTGCTCTTTCATTCTTACACAGAACTTACTGTGCGCCAGCCACCGTGCTACACGTAGTATTACATATACGTGCATTGATTCATTTCATCCAGAGTGACCCTCTGAGGTACTATCA
The DNA here is from genome assembly GCF_949987515.2 of Delphinus delphis. Classification (NCBI taxonomy): domain Eukaryota; kingdom Metazoa; phylum Chordata; class Mammalia; order Artiodactyla; family Delphinidae; genus Delphinus; species Delphinus delphis. The sequence continues at coordinate 52,754,977 of NC_082694.2, forward strand.
TGATCCCTACTTTATAAGTGAGGTAGCTGGGGCACAGAGAAGTTAATTAACTTGGCCAAGGTCAAACAGCCAGCAAGGTATCAAGTCAGGATTAGGAGCTCAGACTCTCTGACCCTCTGATTCCCCCTCAGATTCTCAAGTCTTCTCATCAGGGAGACTGAGGTCTGATAAACTCACACTGAGAGGTCAGCAGTCCTTTTTGAGGGAAGGAAAGAAGATCAGATATTCATGTAAAGGTCAATTATCAAAGGCACCTCCTCCTCTTTCCTTTTCCTGGACCCAGGCCCTCCTACTTTTTAAAAAAATTTGACTTTGTAATCTCTAGCACAAACCCCCACATAGATTAACAGATAAAAAACAAGAAAAAGAAAGGCTTACTTCTTCTCAATGCCTGTCTGTAAAAAACACATTGATGTGTTTTGTACTTTTTGGCTGGTGTCTTGTGACCTCACACACTCAGGCGAAATGATTATTCCTGTTAAATGAGTCAGTCCTGATGGCAAATGTTAATTTCACTGAGCAGACGTATAGTAACATAACCTTGAAACAAATCAGTGCTGGTAGGTGGAAATATTTCTGATAGCCACCCAGAATAAAGGTAGGGGTGTGTGTGTGCATGTGTGTCAGAGACTGAGTATTATATTTCATGGGGTGAAGGCTGAAAGTTTAGATTTAAACAAAGGAACCTAAGAGGACAAATTATAATCCAAAGGGATAAATCTATAATGACAGCATTTTAGGCTTCATCAGCAAGGGAGGTTCTCCTGGGCAGTAGGAGCCTCCTCCTGCCTCCTGCCTGGCACCCCTGAAAGGCAGGGGAGCCACGGACGAGAGAGTGACGGGTTAGGAATGGTGCCAACACACTTCATCCTTCTAATCGAACAGCTGGCAGAGGTCACCCCTGCTTACCCACCCCTGATTCCTATCGCCCACAGGATAAAGTCCATACCCCTTAGTTTGGCACATAAACTACTCAGTCTGTAGCCAGTCTCTCTTGCTTGCCTACTGCATCCTTTACTTGCCTGGTCCAAGGTCCCTCTCTAGCCCCTAACTATCCTCTAAGAAATAGTCAACATGCTGCCTCCTCTGTGAAGCCTCCCCAGATTCACTCTGTGGACATCTAAGACACCATGCTTCTCGTTTATTTAAATTATAGTTTGTCTAAACATCTCTTCTCCTTGGTGAGCTCTATGATATAGGAATCAGTTCTATCTTCCCAGCATCTGGCTCAGTGCCAGGCTCCCACTGTGCACTCAGTACACTGAGATGAGTGAACAGCGGGTCGAAGGCTGGGCCTCAGGGCACAGTGCTGAGGAAGGGAGGCAGCAGGAATGCCATTACTGTTGCACAGGTTGTGCACTGCATAACTGTCTGGTGCAAATGGCCTTTGGAGAGTTCTGTGTGTAGGCAGCGAACCTCAGAGACACAGATCAGTGGCCAGAGTCATGGAAAACCTGGCCTGGCCCTAGAATCAGGTGACAATGTGAGGAAGTGAAGTGTTCCAAGGCCAAGGGAGTAGAAGACTTCTCCTTGCTCCCTCAGCTCTTCCTGTCCTCCCACTTCTGGGAGGGGAAGTATCAGGGCTACGGATAAACATACAGGTTTTAGCGTCTCAGGAAGCTGACCCCGAGCCACAGGCTCTTCTCTTTTCCCAGAGACTTCACCCTCACCAACCAGCTGACACAGGCGCGACCTCTTCTGAATCTCTGTGCTAACGACGTTTTGGACTGGACACTTCTCTGTTTGGGGGCTGTCCTGTGCAGTACAGGAAGTTTAGCAGCACCCCTGGGCTTTACCTCCTAGATGCCAATAGCACCCCGCCCCTCCACGTTGTAACAACTAAAAACATCTCCAGACGTTGCCAAATGTCTCTGGGGGATGATGGGGGACACAATCACCCCTAGCTGAAGACCACTGCTCTAGGTCATGCATAATGAAAGGGCCCACCTCGGGTGCCAGCAGGGGGCTCACAGGGAAATGCGTCAGGCTGGCGTTCAGGGCCCAGGGTGAGTGACCAGCTCTGCTGGGGGTGTTCTGGCTGCCTCAGGTGCTGCAGGTTTTTCCTTAGCCAGCACCTGGTATAGCGTCTGGCACATCCTAGATGCCCAATAAATACGTGTTGAATAAATGAATGAGGGAATGAGCAGACTCCGTTTACTTCCTTCACTGCTCTTATCCCAATTGTGACCACATGTGGATGTGTTTTTTACTTATTGCCCACCTTCTCCTGCTGGACCACAATCTCCACAAGGCAGGGATGACGGCTGTTACACTCCCCAGTGCTTACTCACATCTAGCACAATGCCCCGCACGCCGGAAACACTCAACAAACGGTCGTTCGTTGAATCAGCGAATGGGAGGGAGGGAGGGAGGGAAAGAGAAAGAGATGCAGAAGGGAGGAAAGAAATGAGGTGAGGGAAAGAAGGGAAGAGGAAGGCAAAAATGAACTGCAGAAAGAAGCAACATGTTCTGCTGTGGCATTTTCCAAAACATGATACATGTCCCCTGCCAGATGCCTGTGAAATGATTTTAGGTCATTTTTACCATTTTCATGGGATAATCTATGTTAATTAATTATGACAAGTGATACTCTTTCCATTTATGATAGCTATATAACATTTCTTTATAAAATACATATAATTAGGTAGATTTGGGGACTTGATTGAAAAAACAAAACTAAATCACGGTAGAGCGGGTATCTGGGTGTGGCAAATTCCGCGACTGAGGCACGCCAACTCTGAACTGTGGGGCATTCTGATGGGCGAAAGGAGCCAGGACCGGAAGTCCAGATTCCTGGGATGTCATGGTCTCAGCCCAGCGGGGTGACCGTTCCCAGGTAAGCTGGTCTGCTTACCTTCCGTGCACCCCAGCTCCCCCAGCATTCCAAGGGGGACAGGTAACTTCACTTACTTGCCACAGTGCAAGTGTCTTACAATGCAGCAACGGGTATGCTGAGCACGTACTAAGCACTGTCACCTGTGAGGGACTATTTGTTGGCAGGGGGTGGGGGGGCAGTCTCTCTATTACATCTGGATCCAGCGTGGCCACAGGGATCTTGAGGGGACGCATCGTTTTTGATCAGCAATGCTGTCGCGGACACAGGTGCGCAATGCCTCCCTTCCCTCCCCCACTGGAGGCCCCGGAGGAAGACAGGCCATGGGTGCAGGTAAGGAAGGAGGGTCCAGCCCCCAGAGTGCAAGCAGCAGGGGTGACCCCAGTGGAGCAGGGGTTGGCTCTGACCCCTCTACAGCACTGGAGGACCCAGGTGCATGGAGCCTTCCTCGGGAAACACAGACATGGTGTCCCTATCCCACAAGAACAGTAATTTGTCCCAGACCCCATTTCTGGCAGGAGCGGGTGCAGTGGGCCTGAGCTCCCAGCGGTGACTGCTGTCCGCCCCTTCTGTTCAGTAGTGAGCAGAGGTGGGACAGAGAGAGAGAGAGAGAGAGAGAGAGAGCGAGAGGAGGAGTGGGCGGGGAGAGAGAGAGGTGGGAAAGCCAGGGGAACAGAAAGTGGGTGAGGGCCAGTGACTCACAGCTTTCAGGATGCTGACGGCCTCCTTGCTGAGCCAGACCGGGTAGAGCACATCGTCATGGAGGATGGACTCAAACAGATCATCCTCGTTGTCGGCCTCGAAGGGGGGCTGACCAGCCATCATCTCGTACATCAGCACCCCCAGGGCCCACCAGTCCACCGAGGGGCCATACTCCAACTCCTGCAGGATCTGTTTGGGAGACGGGCAACGTCAGGGTCCACCGAAAGCTGCCCTCTGTGGCTACACCTGCGCCACCAGCGCCCGTGGGAAGACGCGCGTCTCTATTTCCAGCTTGCTCCTTTGTAGGGCGGAGCTGCCTTACATAGAATTAGATTCTAAATCAGCAAGTTGAGTGAAAATTGAGTTTGGGAGGCACCATGTTGGGGGCCAGCTTTCAAAAACCAATACCCACAGTCTGTCTTCCAGGGGGAGCAGACTGCTTCTTTGCCTGAGCACCAGATGAAGTTCCTGACTTGAACTGAGGGCCACGTAAAAAGCTGTGCACATTTTTGACACTAAAATTGGGGTGAGTGCGTGCAGCAAATTTGGGGCTCCCATTGCATGCTCAGCCCAGGGCACGGCTCACTGAGTGGAACGGTGAGCGGAATCTTAGTCCTCTTTAAATGGTGACAATGCTGAATTTAAGGAGGCCTGTGCTCTTGGAAAAGAAACTAGAGTTAATAAATTTCCCCACCCACATGTGTTCTAATCATACAGGACCACTATGCTCTTGCATATTCTGAGAAAAGACCCATGACTTTCCTACAGCTCGATGATGAATCCTTGTTTTCTTGCCTCTATAATGCCCCAGACCCCCGTCTTTTTTTTTTTTTTTTTTGCAGTACGCGGGCCTCTCACTGCTGTGGCCTCTCCCGTTGCGGAGCACAGGCTCCGGACACGCAGGCTCAGCGGCCATGGCTCACGGGCCCAGCCGCTCCGCGGCATGTGGGATCTTCCCGGACCGGGGCACGAACCCGTGTCCCCTGCATCGGCAGGCGGACTCTCAACCACTGCGCCACCAGGGAAGCCCCAGACCCGCTTCTTTTTATTTGAGGTGTTCCATAAACATTCTCCCTATTCCAAGATCTCAAATCAAATCCTCTCCTTGGTTGTCTGGTGCATTTTATCTTTGACGGTGGCCATTTTTCTTATCTACGTTCTCTGCCTCTCTTTTCTCTCTCTGACCAAGTGTGTGGAGTCAAAGTCACTTAGGTTACATGCACGTATGACAGGATGCTGAATACTCAACACCATGGGCTTCCTGCAGAACGGTGTGTAAGGACTGCAGTTTTACAAACAGAATCAGAATGTCAGTGCACAAGAGGAACTCTACTCTGAGTCAAGAAGCTGCAGAACTTTTTGAAAAGCAAGTAACTGCCCCATCCCAATTTTTCTTCAGCACTGGCCATGTGCCGGAAGGAGATGGAAGATCAACCAGGTTGCATCTAGTTTCACTCCAAGTCTGGCATTAGATTTCTGGGTGATCTCAAGCCAGTCACTTGACTTCCTCATGTATCAGATGAGGCTCAGATTCTCAGCTTAACCTCACAAGATTAATTAAGGTGGAAGATTTTGAAAACCTACTGCAAACTACAAGGCTCTATATAATTACAAGGTGGTACTAAACCCAGTTTTTCTTCTACAAGGTTTGGTCTCCACGTTTATATAGAATGTAGCAGGTCACTGATGTGTGTTTGGCTCAGAGCAGAAATAATGCTCAGTCAGAGCAAACCAGGCGTGGTACTGCCCAGAGACAGGCGGGTGGACGGGAGGACATCTCTGGCCGCTCTCAGCGCTGTCATTCTATAAAGAATTCCAACAGGTGAAGGCTGTGGAGAAGCACGGCTGGAGTGCAGGTACCCAAGGGGGGTGTACTTTGAGGACTCCCCCCCAAGTAGGCAAAGGCCATTCCAGCTTGCAGGTAACTTCTCAGGTAACTCGTTACAGAACAAGGCTCCAGCTCAGTTCTCAGGTTCTAAGATGGAAGAGGAGGCTGAACCCAAGTATCTAGACTGTCTGGGGTCTACTCAAAATGCCCTTCCAGAGGTTGTAGATTGCTTGGGATTAAATCAAAAGATGGGCAGAAGCATTCTGAAAACAGTAAAAACATGCACTTTTTAGGACTCCTCAGAATTCAGAATGAAAAGGAATGTGAGCAAATGCAGCCAACTTTAAATTATTTGGGGCTGGTAAAGCTGCTGGGTTAGGACCTTTGGTCTCGGCCCAGTGGTCAGCACAGGGTATCTGTAAGGTCAGAGCTACAGGCTCCACTGAGGAGCCAGTAACTCTGCTCTGTTCCAAAGGCAAAGGGAAAGCCAAAGCCCAAGACTCCCTCAACCTTGAAAGACCCAGCGGCCCAGCCTGGCTCACCGTGGTACCACCTCAAGGTCATGGTTATCACCCATCTCCTCCAGAAGGCTTTCTCGGATTTCTCCAGCTTTTCTCCTCTCCTCTAACACCCCAAGACCCTGGCCCTAAGATCTGCCAGGCACTTTCCACATACTACCAGCAGTTGAGCTACTTGTTTCATGGTCAGCTGTCTCCCCAGGGCATCCATAAGCCACCAGAGGGTGGGGGCTCTATATTTTTCTGAATCTACCCCTGTGACCAGCCCAGTTCCAACACTCAGGGAGACTGGCTGCCAGGTGTGCCCACCGTGTGTATCTTCCTGGGCATGCCCCCTTCTCTCCTGGGCTCTGAGGGCCTTGGTGCTAAGGAAGCTGGGTTCTGTGCCTCCTCGGTGTGGTGGGGAGGTGGCCTCCAGGTGGCCCTGCGTGTGCTCAGACAGGATGGCGCTGGGGAAACCACAGAGCAGCCCTGCCCACCCTTCCTCAGGCCCCTCCAGAGCCTTCCTATTTTGGGTGGCATCTTTTCTAAAATTCCCCTTAGGCTTGGCCCTAATTATCTGTTTCCTAATCGCCTTGTCACGGATGGAGCTGGTGAGAAGGGCAAGGCTTCACATGCCATGGGGGGGCACCTGGTGCAGCGGCCAACCCCTTGATGGGTCAGAGCTGGGGTAGAAGAGCGGGCACTGGGCCTGATGACGGCAGGCGCTACCCAGGGCTGGCCGCCATTTGACGGGGAGCGGGGGCTGGGCATGGAGAAAGGAGAGGGGCTGCCATGGAGGTCAGCCAAGGGCACGCCGTGGGAAGAACAGCCCCAGGGCAGAGCTAATGCCTCAGAAAGCGTCTCTGGTTCCGGGGTTAGCCAGGTGTCTCACAACCCCTCCTATTTGAATACAGGCTTATGCTTTCTGAAGCATTTCCATGCTCTAATCTCATTAGATTCTCAAAACAGCTTGATGAGGTGGGTAGGGCAGGAATTATTTTCCCATTTGAAAGATGAGGAACCTGAGGGTCCAAAACATTTTGCCACTTGGTCAGGATCACATGGGGGCATTAGTGGTTAAGTCGGGCCTGGAATCTCAACTCTCAGGACTGTGCTTTTCCCACCCCACCGCACAACCCAACGACCACGAAGACTGTGACGGAGACACCACTGACCCAGCACTTACCGTGGGCCAGGCACCGTGCTAAAGGCTTTAGCGGCGTGATTTCATTTAATCTTCCCGATGACCCTTTGATAAAGGTAGCGATACCCTTATCAGTTGTAATTTGCCTACAGTAAGACCAGGGATTTCACTTCGCGTGGAGTGGCGATGCTGCAGTTGGCACAAGTGTAGAATGGGAAGGAAGAGTGTCTAGGGCCCACTCTAAACAGAGACCGGAGTTATTCATTGTGAGTTTCACCAATGGATTGCCTTTTGTGAAAGCTGTGTGGGTGTTTTGTTCATCATAAAGTGAGTGTTTATCTTGGGCCGGGTCCTTGACTAGTACACTGGGCTGCCAACCCTTTGACTCTGGCATCAATTCAGAGGGCCTAGGACCAAGCATTCTGATGATAAAGAGTGAACGAGGAAGGTGGTAGAAAAAGCAAGTCTCAATCGAGAGCTCTTGCTTTCAATGATCTCTCCTTGGAGGTTGAATTCCTAGTGTCCCTGCTAAGAGAACATACTAGAGAGACAGACTGAAATCTCTATTCTTCAGATCTTTTAGAAGATGGAGGTTCCAGTGAGAACTTACCTATTACCATCCTTACTCTATGACCCTCCTCAGGCCTCCCCGTGTCTTGTCTGGGCTGTGGAAAGACTCTCAACCGTCCTTCCCTGACCCTCTGGCTTCTGATCTACACTGCTGTTGCCTGTCTTCTTTCTGGGACAGGTCTGATGATGACCCTCCTTCTGCTGGGAAACCCTCAGTGGGTCCACAGATCCTACAGAATAAAGGCCACTTTCCTTGGTCCTTTTTCGTAACCTTGTTCATTACTAAGAGCACTAAGAAATCCTCTCTTCTAGCCACACTATCTTCTTTTCTAAAAATGGCCAAGAATGTTCTCATCGCCTGGTCTTTGCTCATGTTGGAGCATCACAAGTTCTCATTCCTTTATTCATTCAACAAACCATTACTAAGAGACTGACTAGTGTGCCGGAGCCTGGGAGTACCCAGATTAGAAACATAGCCCTGCCTTAAAGGATTCAGAGCCCAGGAATACTGAGCCTCCTTGCCTGCCCCACGCCCACTCCAGTCCTTCCTGCTGTTTTTAGGAATGCTCCCCACTCCATACCACCAAAGGAAATCCTGCTGATTCTCTACAACTCAATTCATCCACCAGGTGCTCTAAGAAACCCCCCAATCCCTGAGGTTACCGTCTTGTGCTGTGTACCTATTTATTCTGCTTAATTCATTGTTTACTTATCTGTCACTCTCTTTAGACACAAAGTCATTTTAGGAGAGCCACCAGCGTCTTAGTCAATTCTTCATCCCCACATGGCTCTGTGTCTAGCAGGTGCTCAAACAATGCCCATTGGAAGGAAATGAAATCTGGCCGTGCTACCCCTACCCACCATGGACAATGCTTAAAGGGGATTGGTACTTCCTTCTCATCTCACATGTGTCAGAACACTCAGCACCATTTTTATTAAGTATTTATGACAGACTGTGTCTTAAATCTGAATCATACCACACTAGATATCTCTCAGTCTAGGCAAGACTGACCCGCAGAAACTGAAGGCAAACAAACACTTTCTGATGCACAAAACACCCAAGCAACTCCCATGAAAGGCAACCTATTGGCGAGGCTCACCACGAACATCTCCGATCTCTATTAAAATGAGGCCCAGGCGCTCTCGTCTTCCGGCTCAATCCTGTGTGCCTGCTATGCGGAATCACTGCTGCACTAGAAATGGCAACTACTTCTTGGTTTCACTGTAGGCCAATTATAGCTGATAAAGCTAATCACTGCCTTTATCAATGGCTCTCCTTTTTTCTGGTTATTAAAAAAATGAAAGCAATCATACAAGTCAACAAATGTCTCTTGGTCCTAGTTTTGCTGGTAGTTCTGGACTGGGGTGAGAGGATGCTCAGGGAGGGCCTGGCCAGCTTTGGGGAATGGCCTGCTACTCTCAGTTCACCGTCATCTCCCCATCACCACCACTTCCTTATGCAGAAATCGGCAAGCCTTTTACCTTGCCTTTTCTCCCTCCTCCCCGGAATCCATTCTGTTTTTCCAGAGCCTTCCCCAGCACCGCTGGATGACCCTGGCCTATGGGGATGGACTCAGGCCTCAGCCCTGGTAACAGGTGGAAGCGGCCCTTTGTCTGTGGTCTCACCTCGGGAGCGATGTAGTCAGGAGTCCCGCAGAACGTGGTGGTCGTCACGCCGTTCAGAATCCCTTCCTTGCACATTCCGAAGTCGGCCAGCTTGCAATGACCTTCTGCATCCAGAAGGATGTTGTCCAGTTTCAAATCCCTGTAAGATGGGCCAGAACCACACGGTTAATGCTTCACTCATCCCAATATGGCCTTTTTGAGGTGGAGAGGTATGCACGTCTCAGGGAACTCTGCTACAGAAAGGAAAGTCTTCAAGGAGGCTTTATCTGCTGACAACCAACCCCAGTCCAGGGCTCCTGCCCACAACGGCCAACCCCCCAAAGTGCCCCCCATTCATTGCAGCCTGAGGGAGGAGCTTCTGTAACCTCAGGAATGTCTCAACACTGCTTTGGTTTAAAGAAGCCGGCAGGCATTTACGGAAGCCTTACTGCATGCTGAAATTCATATTATTCAGATCTTGATAAGAGAGAAAGAAGGAACTTAGGCCCCTCCCTTTATCAGTTAATCATGGGGATCAGGTGGTGGGACAAGACTGGCACACATTGGCACCAATGAAGCACACTGAACCACATAAGAACCAGGCGCTGCTTTACAGGACACGGACTATGTGAGCTGCTGTGTTCTGGGGGCAGCGGGGGAGGGAGACCATTGATGGCTGGCGCAGGCAGGGAGGGCTCCCAGGAAACTGACTCAAGAGAAGCTTGGCTAGGTGGTAAGGTTTGGACAGAGCATGAGGAGAAAAGGTGGGAGGGAGGGGAAGGCCAACACAGTACATGCAAAAGGCAGTGAAGAGACCAGAGAAGTGAGTCCCAGTAAATGGTGAGGCAAGGCAGACATGTTGAAACCAAACCCGAAGAGCCCAGAACGCCAGGAAGAGGGGTCTGAAATTCATGCTGAGGGGCCGAGGGTAACTGAAGCCCCAGCCTGCACAAGTGCACACGACACATTTGCAAGATCAGTCTCTTAGGGGCAAGAAGGCCAAGCAGGGGAAGGGTCTGGGTGCAGGAAGGAAGGCCCATTGGTTGCAATAACCAGGCCCCATAGAGCTGGGTGGTTCTCAGGCCTCAGCCAGTGCAGCTTCCATATGGCCTATTTTACAGTTTGGGTTTCCCCTAAGATCTCGTATAGAATCTAGGGTTCTGGATAAGAATTCCCCTACCAAGTCTGCAAATTCCAGACCTGTCCCATATAAAGATCTAGATGGAGGTCCTCACCCTGGGTCTCTCTCAGCAGTCACTCTGGGGTGGGGGGGCCTTGCAAAGAAGGCCGACTGCCCGGCACACAGAGCAAGAGGGGCCTTTCTCACAAGCCTGCTGGCGTCTGGACTTGAACTCCGGCCACCGTCAGGAATCCAGGCCCGAGTGCAAAGGTGGGGCAGGAAACACTCTAAGGCCAGCCTGTCTTGCACCCGTGGCCCCATTTCCTCATACAGCTGGGACTTCTTGAGAAAAGAGAAAGCACATAAAATGTGCTGCTCCAAGCAAGTGCTTGCGGGCTACAGAAAGAAGAGTGCGCCCGGGCCCTTGGGACCAGGGCTCCCCGAGTCCCTACCCTGGCCACCGTGCGTGGTCAAGGCTCCGCTCTGGCTGGGGGAGGGGAGCAGTGAGGGGAGCATGACTCGGGTGCAGGCGGCCTGGGTTGCAATCACTACTGGGCTGTGGTCCTGGTGCAGTCACCTTGCTGGTCTGTAAGCCCATGTGCTGGCGCGAAGGGTTACTGTGATGAGGTGTGTGAAAGAGCCGGTCTTTGATACCCTAACACCCGCCTCCTGCATGAGGAAACTGAGAGGGAGCCGGGTTTCCTGCAAACGTTGAGTGGCTGAGAGGCTGATCCACGGCCCTGCTGAGTTAGGGCCCCTTACACGCTCTCCAGTCTATAGAGTTGCCTTTCCAAGACCTACCCTTGCCCACCACGATCACCATGGCAACACCCACGCTAATAGTAACGACAACCTGCGGAAAGCACCTGGTAGTCTACAAACCACATTCGTATTCTAAACAACCCTGAGAGCTAGGAAGACCACACTCTGCACGACGGCGTCAGAAACAAGCACAGGGAGACTGGAAGAGGGCAAGTGACCTCCGTAAGGTGGCAGGGTGCTGGTGGGACTGTGACCTGAACTCAGGTCCCTGGCTCTGAAGGCTGGCATCGCTGCCTCCGTGTGCTACACTCCCCTACCTTCCTGCCTTCTCAGTGGTGGATGACTTTCAGTGCCAGTCACCAACCCCCAAAATATAAAGGACCCCGCATGCCATCGCTCAAGCACTCTCTTTTAAAGCCTTTGTTATGTCATAGGAAGGACTCGTTCTCATTTGTACAAATGGAATAGATTTCAGAAGATTCTGAGCCAACTCGAACCTTGCCCTTGTGCTGAAAATTGCGACTCAGTGTTTCCGGCCCATCAGGCTCAGCCTTTCCTTCTGCGCGGGGGGCTCCTACTCAGAGCAAGAGAAGGTGGACCATCTAGTTTCTCCCCACCTCCTGCCCTTCTCTGCCTGCCCTGGCCCAGGTGCACACCATCCCTGGGCTCCCTGCCCCTCTGCTCCCTGGAGAGAGAAGTCACTCCTGCTGAAGGCCCAGGGCAGCCACCAGGGCCGAGCATGTTTTGCAGCAGCTGCCCCTCTGCTGTGGCGGAGGGAGGCCCCAGGCCAAAGCATTTCTTCCCACTGTCCTGTCGATGATGCCTGACATCTTCCTTGGAGTCCCCCTCCACTGCCTGTATTTATCTAAACTCCAACTCCCCATGGGAATCCAAGTCCCAAGGAAGAGTTAGTGATTTATGTTCCTTTCCTTTTGTAACAGGAAAGATTAGCACAGCTTGAAAGACCCCTGGGGGCCAGGAAGGCTGCTACTGCAACTTTATTTCTCTGGGCGTCTTCAGTTTCATTTTAAAAAGAAAAATACTCATACCACAGAGACCAAATTTGTCTTGTCCCGGGCTCTAAGTGAGTTCCTGAGTGGGGTTTCAGGGGATGGGAGCGCTCAGGGAAGCCCAGGGCCATGCTTGCTCAGGTGGAGAATGAGAGAGGAGAGAGAATGCCCTTCCCTGCAAGGGAGAGGGGATGGAGCCTGCAGAGAGAAGGTGGTATCCCCGAAGCTCTGTTAGCGGCACAGCTGGCTGAGGGCGGTGGTCCCCTCATGATTTCCCTCCCCTTCTCCTACCAGACACCCCTTTCCCCTCTTGTGTATCCTCTTGGTCACACTTTATACGTAAAAAAGAAAATGTGAATATACATTCATTTCCTCCCGTTTAACTGAATGCAAGCTTGTTATATGCACTCGTTCACACCTTATATTTTCTACTTATATATTGGCTATATTGGAGATCTTTCTGTCTCGACACATGAAGAGTCTCCTAATTCATTTTTATGGCTGTATGATACTCCACCGTAGTTTGGGGGGGGGGCATTTAAGATGCTTCTAATATTGTGCTATTATAAATAGTGCTGCTGTGATTAAGTTTGTACATAATGACATCTTGTGCATATGTGAAAGTAATTGTACACATATCCTAGACATTTCTGAGTCAAATAGTAAAAAATGTGGATTTTGATGAATGTTGTCAAACTGCCCTCCTTAGAGGTTGAACAGTTTACATCTCCATAAGCATATATGATAGTCCCTGCTTGCTACCATGTTGTGTTACCAAGTGTCTGGTAGTCTGATAGGTAAAAATAGTATTTCAGTATATCCCTAGGTTTCTCTGTTAAGTTTGGGCATTTTTTCCTATATTTAAAAGTGATCTGTATTTTTTTTTCTGTGAACTGTTACCTATTTTCCTTTGGTGGTGTTTGATTTTTATTGATTGTTAGGAGTTCTTTCTACATTAGGAAACAACCTTTGTGTGGGCTAAGAATTGCAAATACTTGTCTCAGTTTACTCTCTGACTTCTGACATTGCTTATGCTGGTTTCTGCCAGGCCAATCTTATTTCTTTTGATGTAACTGAATTGATGTTTAATTTTACGGTTTTTGGAGTTTATGTTTTCATTTGAAAGTCTTTGTTTTACCCATTTCAAAGTTATAAAAGCATTCTCCCAAGGTTTCTCACTAGTACTTTTAGGCTTTCATTTTATAAACGTTAAGTCTTTGCTATAATTGGAATTTGTCCTGATAAAAGGTGTGAAGTATAGATCCAACTTTGTTTCCAGACTTCTAGTAAGTTGCCCCAATCCAATATGTTAAATACTTCATCTTTTCCTCATTGATTGAAATACCACCTTTAATAAATACTGGTATTAAATGTCCATATATATTTGGATTTATTTCTGTACCCTTCACTCTATAACATTGGTCTGTACCATACTTTTTAAATTATTGTAGGTTTAAAATATGTTTTAATAGCCAGCAGGACTGGTCCCCTTCTTCTTCTTTTTCAAAATTTCCTGGCTACTCTTGCATATTTATTTTTCCATACAAACTTTAGAATCATCTGTCTAGTTAAAAAAAAATTCCTAGTGATGTTTTTTATTGGAAACGTGTTTAAAGTTATAAATTAACTCAAGGAGAATTGATCTTTCTATGATGTTGAGTCTTCCTATTCAATAACACTGTTTGTTTTTCCATTTGTTCAAATCTTGCCTGTGTCCTATAGGAGCATTTTAAAGTTCTCTCCTATAGATCTTGTAGTACACTTTTGTTATATTTCATGGCAGCCTGCCGGTTGTCCCAATATTCATTCTCCCTTTCTCCTTAGTGAGAGAATGTTGATTTCTTTTAAGCCATGCACATAGTGATGCAGCTATAAACTAGAATTCAAAGCCTTCTTTAGAGCTGGGCGTGGTTACGTGACTAAGTTCTAGCCAATCAGATGTGTCGAAGTCTCCTTGAAAGGAAGAGCCTTACACTTCTGCTTTCCTTCCTCTATCCTATTGCCTGAATGAGGATGTAATGCCTGGAGTCCTAGCAGCCACCTTCGACCATAAAGATAAGGACCACGTCCCAGGAATGGACTACCTATACTCCCAGATAACATTCTTAAGAAAAAGAAAAACCTGTACTTTATTTAAAGGACTGTTGTCTGGGTTTCATGTGTTAACTGCAACTGAATCTACTTCTAAATAATCCAAGTTATTATTTTATATTTCACATTCCTATTGTAAATAGGAGCTTTCCTTCCATTCCATTTTCTATCTTGTTACACACGTTTGTACTATTGATTTCTGCTAACCATTCTGTGCCCTGCTGCTACACTGAATCATCTTTATTTTTGTAAAGGAGTTTTTCCAGTTGATTCTCCTGGATTTTCCATATCATGTGTAATCAGTGATCATTTTGACCTCCTCCTTTTCAGGGATTATATTGCTAACTTATTTCTTCTGTCTGATTGTGTTGACTAGAACCTTGAGAACAGTACTGAAGAATAACGGTGAGAGTGAGCACCTTTGGTAGTCCCTGATCTTAGGGGGTGGGGCTCCCAGAATTTGGTCCTCAGGCAGAATACCTTTATTATAGCCCCTGTCACGTGGCACCTGGATCGAAGGCTTCCTTACTGTACTTTCTCCACGAGGCTGAGGATTGTGAGAACTTCCATGGAACCTCCCTGACTCCCCGAGCTGCCAGATGTCCAAATGGGCTGTGTGGGGGCTGGAGAGAAGCGGGTAAGGAGCAGGTCATATGCCCTGTCCCTCTGGTCCAGGGTTTCTCACCCTTGGCACGTGGAGCTGGACTGGCATTTGGGCTGGATAACTCTTTGTTGTGGGGAGCTGTCCTGTGCACTGTAGGATGTTTAGTAGCATCCCTGGTCTCTACACACTAGATGCTCTTAGCAATCCCCAACCAAGCTGTGACAACCAGAAACGGCTCCAGACATGGCCAAACGTCTCTTTGCAGGACCTCTGGCAGAGAGCTACTTCTCTGATATAAGTCTTAACAGTGATCAAAGCTCCAAGATGGCCTAACCCAGATCATTAAGCCAAACAGGGATTTGGGAGCCATGCACTGGCTATCAGGAAAGGGTGCAACTGCCTACAGTATCCTCTGCCATTTTATCCTAGGAGACAAGAACCCTGACACACCAACCCTGCTGACATCTGCTATCATCAACCACCTTTTTTTTTTTTTTTTTTTTTTTGCGGTACGCGGGCCTCTCACTGCTGTGGCCTCTCCCGTTACGGAGCACAGGCTCCGGACGCGCAGGCTCAGCGGCCATGGCTCACAGGCCCAGCCACTTCGCGGCATGTAGGATCTTCCCAGACCGGGGCACGAACCCGTGTCCCCTGCATCAGCAGGCGGACTCTCAACCACTGCGCCACCAGGGAAGTCCCATCAACCACCTTTTTAAATGTATGAAGAAATGGAGGCTCACTTGCCCAAGGCAAGGCAAGTCACTTGCCCAAGGTCACAGGGCTGGTAAGAAGCAGCACTGAGCTGACTCCACACAGCTGCCCGTGATCACCTTACACCAAATGGAAGGCCCGTGAGCTGGAAATCTCCATCTGCTGATTGGACCCAAATTCCTTTGGGCTGGATAAGGAAGGCTTCGTGGTGAGAAGGGGAATACAGAGGCCAAGAGGTCACAGTGGCTGACAGGGAAGGACTGATTTAGATGCAGGATGGTATGACCAAGGCTCCCTTGGGGCAGGAGCACAGATCTCTTCCAGAAACTCAAAAGGCACCAAGAAAAATTCCCTAAACAACACATCTTTAAAAAAAACATTCTGTAAAACCTATGGGGGTAGAGGTGAGACCTTGCAGTTGGTTTTAAGGAGGGAAAAAAAAATGCTTTTCTTCTACGACCAACTGCACTGCTTTATCGGGCTGGAAAATGGGAAAGGGATCTGTGAGTGAAAGCAAAGATCCCTCAAGTGAGTTTACTGTGAGCTGGGGAAGAAATGGTCTTGTCCTGAGGATAAGTAAGGTGTACAGAAGGTCTTCATATCAGGGACATCTGTTACAGATGGGCCGAAATCTGCAGTAGATCAAATTACACTTTTGCTTTTAACAAAAATTTACTTTTAACATGACATGGAATCAGCTATTGCTATCTCTAGAAATGTGTCCACGACAATTTGAAATACATATTTTGGCTCCTAAGAATTGTACGCCCCTGCCCCCCACGGCTATCTATGCACTTAATGGCTATGTCTAAGACGTAGGTGCCTCTATGTTTTGATCTGAGATGCTGGTGGGGGGTGGGGGTCCCCCAACTTGTCTCTTCCTGATAGGCAGTGAGGCAGTTCTGAATCTGAATCCTAACTTGGCTACTTTCAAGCTGGATGATGTTCAGCTGGTCCAAAATATCATTGGGACTCAGTTTTCTTATCTGTAAAATGGGAAGAATACTGCCACGGTTGACTGATGTAACTGACATGAAAGCTCTAGCACAGTGCCTGAGACATGGCAGTTACCCCAGAAAGTCTGTCCTCTCCAGGGATCTCTAACGGTCACTTCTTAAAATACACCTGCCACGTGAGGGCAAGTCACTAGAATTTTTGAAAAATACTTATTACCTCTTACTGTGTATAAGCCACTGAGAGAGACACTGTGGGATGAAAAATAGGAAGCATATGCAACTGTAATATATGAAATAAAGTGATGACTGATACTTAAATGAAACAGACAGACACAGATAGAGACTGAAACTTTCAGTCCAGTCCAGTGAGAAAAATCACAGATTCCTTTCCACTGGGCCTGGGGAATGACAGCTGATGGGAACACCTAGAGCCCCAGGGGAGAAAACAACTGGGTGGGAGGTAGGGAGTGGGGGGGGTGGGGCAATACAGGTGTTTCTAATCAGGATTGCTGTGACAGCTTCCAGACCCTTAGTTAGCAAACTTCTCAGGACCTGGATGCCATGCTGGGAATGGGGCCTGAAGGGTTGCTGTGGTTGCAGCTGTAACCTGTCCCTAAGCTCCAGGCTTACACACCTTAAGGCTATCACATGCCTTATCTCTCTTACCACGCAGCCCTGGCAATGAGTAGCATCATCCCCAATTTACAGAAGAACCTGGAGGGAAATAAAGCCTAGGGAGGTGAGCTGGGGCCTGCACTTCAGAAGCTGGGTGAAGTCCTCCATCCCTCCCATAGCACCTCAGCCATCTCAGCTGAAAATTCACCCTTTGCCATTTGTAAAATTTTAGTGTCCCAATTTGACGGCAGATTCCCCGAGAATAAGGGCCAGAAAACTCTTCTGTAAACCACAGAGCAGTCAGCAAAGGGGTGACACCCGTGAGACCCTTCACACACAAGAAAAAAGTGAAAAAAATTTTGTTTTGCTTGACTTGTAAACTTGCCCTAAAGGAAGATATCCATATGCTCCTGTCTCCTTCACCCTGGCTCCATTTTTTTTTTTTTTTTTTTAATGCCCTCACTTCCTGGTATGCTCACCCCACCGGCAGGCTAATTCCACAAAGCTCAGGCCTGAGTGCCACAGAAACGACAGCAAATTCTTCCATTTACTTGAAGATAACAGATGAGAAAGATTACTTCTCGGGATGCCAAGTATTTGGATCACCAGAGAGCAGGCCCTTGGGGCGAGGTTATGAAGAAACTCTGCTTGTTTTTGGACAAGTAGTGGAGACTTGTAAACGACTGTGGTTAATCACATGGGAATCCAGGCTCTTCTGGCAGACGATGTCAAACACTTTCATAAATTTAACAGTATGTTCAAGAGAAAGACCATTTGCCCCTTCAATGCAGTCAGACTCCCCTCAAGGTGGTCGCCAATGCTAGTGACGAGCCATCACCCTTTCTCCCAGCTTTCTCTGTGGCAGCCACCTCCCATCACTCCCAGGAAGGCCATGTCACTCAAGTACGACCCTACACCCCTACGACGGGATGGCAAGCGAGAAGCCTAGGAGAGTGTACCCCCGGCCTCTCCATCAAATAGAAAAGCATAATTTGCTTTCAGAACCAAGGTAAATGATTACAAAATTCTCCGTATCAGTGCTGATACCTGAGAGTTGACGATAATATTTCACTCTGGGCCAGTCTGCAGAGAAATCTTTCTCCAAGTCTTTTCACAGGAAAAGCTCAATCATTTAGGAACAAAATCATAACCACCATTTTTCTTTTTCAAATGCTTTTGCATGCCAGGCTCGGGGGTAAATCTTCTATATGCATTAACTCATTTAATCTCACAAATAGCCTATGAAGCTGGTAAGACTATTATTATCTCCATTTTAAAGACGGTCTCAGGGGTTATTGACCTGGTCCAGAACACACAGGTAGTGAGTGACAGAGTCAGTGCTGTCTGACATCAGCTCCCATGTTCTTAATCACTTTGCTATGTTGCTTGGGGAGGGGAAAAAAAAAAAAAAACTGTAGCACGTTTTTGCCGTTTTGCGGGATTGGGAACACAACTGTTGCTCTTGGAGGGTGGTTGCTTTTGACTCACAGCAACATGGTTACAAGATGCAACTGATAAGCTAGACACTGCTGTTTTGACCAAACAGATGACCCCTTGTCTGAAGACAGCAGACTTTAAGCTACCACACTGACAGCTGAAAACCTGAGGTGTGAAAGAGCATCCCTGTTCACGGCCAAAATACATAGCCTGGGGCTCTACCTGGGCATTAAGACTTGGAATCACTGCAGGATCACTTATCTGATAGCATGATTTTCCAATTACTTTTTTTTTTTAACCCACAGTACTGAAAGCAAATCCTTACCCTTAATACTCATGGATAATATCCTGACCTCCACTGATGGGAAATAGACCTTGACTTGTGTCCCCAGCAAGTAGGATGGGCTGCCCTGACCATGATACTTACACCTAGTCCCCTCATTCCTCTCCAGGTCATCAAACAACCTGGCTTCGAAATGGCTATTTGGGATTCAGCGTACAGACCAGGACCAAGGACAATGGCGACCTCAAGCAAGCTGCTTTTCTGAGCTTTACTGTCTTCAAATATGAGATATGATGGCTGGATAAATTAATCCCCAAGGATCCTTCTCGTCTAAGACCCTGGGAAGCCAAGGCAGCTGGAGCACATGAAGCTTGAACTTGCAGTCCTAGCTGTTCGACACCAAATGTTTCCCTTTCCACTTTGGAGCAAACCTTTGCCAGCAGGCGTTTTTATACAAAATGTAAATCAGATGACGCTCTCCTCCTGCTTGCATTCTTCCAGGGCGCCCCATGAACTCGCTTCCTAACATGGTGCGCAAGACCCTGTGTGGTCTCCACCAGCCTGGCCTTTTAGCCTCATCCCTCACCCCACCCCCTCACAATCCAAACCTGGGGACTGGGGGTGGTTCCCAGATGTGTGAGGCTGTCTCCTGCCTCAATGTCTTGGCAAACCCAGGCCCCACCGGGAGCATCTGTCTTCCACAATGGCCCACGCCATGGGGGCGGGGCCTGGGAATCCCCCCAGTGCCTGAAGCATCCTAGCTTCTCAATACCTGTTGGTCAAAGGAATGAGTGAGTAGAGAAGTGAATTTGTGGATCATGGCCCCTCCAGCCAGATGACCTTATTTTCAGATAATGTACGGAACTACTAAAACATACTATTATTAAAAAATATTAAAACTAACGCCCAAACCATCAGAGGCAGCTGAATCTGATGTTCTCTTGCACCTTCCAATCCATCCTCTGGTTATACTCAGGAAGAACCCCTTTTTGACCCCAGCAACTTCCACGGCAGTCAGACTAGCATCCAAGTGCCTTACTCTGGCCCTGGGGCTGGCCCTTCCCCATCTCATTTGGAGTCACCTTCCCCTTTGTCCAGCCACAGGGGTGTCTGACAGCTCCTCAAGCTCACCGAGCACTTTCCTGCCTTGAGACCTTTGCCACATCGCTGTTCCCTTTCCCTGGAAAACAGACTCCTTGCCATCTGAGTCTCTGCCTCCATTTCCTTTCCTCAAAGACGCCTTTCTTGGCCACCCTGTCTAAAGTGTCCCACCACCACCCGCCCCCGACCCTTCCTGTATTCTCAGTAACCAGGGTCATTTCCTTTGCAGCAGTGATCACAATTTGTAATTACTTTGCTTGTTTGTGCCCTTGAGTTTACGGCTTCCCTCACGTGAGCTCCACGAGAACTATGTCTTCGTGTTTGCATCTCGGTCCCCAGAGTCCTGCAAAGCACCTGGCACTCCATGTTTGTTGAGTGCCTGGATGAGCTAATGAGCAGGATCTGTACTAAGTCCATTCTAATGACAGTCTAGTTAATGGCATGACTACAACTCCTAATACATCCGTTGCCTACTTGGCCCTACTACATAATGCTCCACAATACTTACTGAGTTGCCACTCAGGGTCTGCTTTGGTGCTAGGAGGACACTGACAGAGGACACAGTCCCTGTCCTCAAGGGAGAAGTGAACATGAATGAGTCCGGGATACTTGGGATGGTAAGTTCTACACCAGAAGGACAAACAGGACACCACCACTGCCCTTAGAAGGCAAGGGCTGCTGGTCTCGCCTTTTCTGGGCCCAGCGATTTGCAGCTCGGAACCCAGCCAGCACTCTGTCATGACAGAAAGGGCCACTCCAGCTAAAGGACCAAGAGTAACCTTTCTGGGGGCGTGCCTGGAGCCTGGCGGAAGTGGACTATGGAACCCTAGGCAGGGTTCCTAATTCCCGGACAGGAAGGCCAGAAAACTACTCCTCAAGCTCCTCTGTCAGTACGACAAGCTGCCAGAACCAGAAAGTATAGGGCTTCCGTGTGCAGCCACGCAAGAAGCCACGTGCTAAGACAGTGGTCAGCCCCTTGCAGGTCAGCCCAGCCCAGATAAAGAGCTGAGGAAACGCAAATGTAACCCTGACAAGTTGAGGGGGATGTAGGGAAAGCACGTCTTCCTGCAAAGCGGGGGTCACCCAAGTTACTTGGAGGACATCAGAGGCCTCCGGCAAGGCCAGGGAGCTGAAAATGGACTGACCTCTAAAGGACAGAAAACAGATTTTATTATTCTTAAAAAAAGAAGTTGTACATTTATATTTGTTTAATTTGGCCACAGAAGGTATTTGCTTTGAGACCAAGTGGCGCTTTTCAGCTGATCAGGGATGTGAACGCGCGTGCGTGTAGGCACACATGCCACTAGGGACAGGTACACGGTGTGTTCATGCCACACGTCTGTTCGTCGGCTCAGGTCGAGGGGGATGCACAGGTCCATGAGGATGAGGCAAGGACCTGTGAAAGCTTCCTCTCTTTCATCAGGGAGGACACATCTGGTGGAGTTTATGAAACAAATACGATTAGAGCTAAGAGTACCTCCAATGCTCCACCTGATAAATATTTACGGGGCACCTACTATGTGCTGGTGAGGTCCAGGTTGTGGAGTGAGGGCAGGGGTTGACCAGTAGTTCAATTTGCATATGCTTAGTCTGAGATGCCTTGGCGACATCTAACTGCACGTGATGGCCAGGTGATGATATATGAAGGTCTGGGCTGGAGAAAGAATGAGTGTGGGTGCGATTTTCTGAGAAGATAGATAGTATAGTGTGAGAAGAGAAGAAAGCTAAGACTGGTCTGTGAGCAAGCCCAACGTTTAATGGGTGGGACTTGCAACGAAACCATCAGAGAGGAAACTCACAAGCCTGGATGCCCAGGAGGCCCAAGGAGGAGGGACAATCTCAACCAAAGGGCAGGGCCAGTCACTGCCGTGCTGCTGACGGGTCTCAAGTTTGGTGATTCAGTAGCTCAGAGTTCTTTTTATCCAACTGAGGCCCAGGAGGTAGAGTCCCTTGGCTTTATTTATATTTACTGATATTTTCTCTTTATGCTTTGTGATTCCAATTTAGAAATAATGATAATAGTAGTGATAATAATAATAATAAATTTTACATTTCAAGAAATGACTTGCCAGATCAATAGAGGTATCATGTACCAGGGCTGGCCCGGTGAACAGCTTTAGTAAAGAAAAGAAAATGTCAAACCTGTCAATGGGAAAAAGAGAAGGAATTTCCAGAATTCCACTCAGGGGAAAAAATAAAGCACTAATTCTGCAAGTGACACTGGGAGACATGTCTTTGTATAAGACGGTCTCGTCTCCACATAGGAAGAATCCCCATTCAGAAAAAACCCACTGGAGCTCTGTGTTTTCCAGAAGCCTTCCAGTCTCCAACCAAGAAGGACCTAGCAGCTTCCCCTCCTCCCCGCCTCCTCCAGGTGAGTGGGTGCACTGGCGCCCCAGCTCAACAACAGCCCAGCTTCCCGGGTCCCTCTCTCCACTCCACCAGGCCCACTGCCTTCTGGCTGCCCTCCCTGGCACTCCCTACCTACTGCACCATCTGAAGGGGTACTCAGGATATTTCTTTACTCCCTTCCCTTTAAAACTCACTCTCCCCCAAACTACAAGCCCTTCTGAATGACCTGCAAATCTGTTCAATGTCATTAAGCTAAGGTAGGCATTTATGGCTTGGTACGCAACTTCCCCCAGGAACCTGCACAGACTGGTCAGAAGACTCTGGAGAGCTGGTGGAGGAGATGGGGCAGGGGGCACAGCCTCAATACCACTTCTCAAATCCTGCCTGGAGGGGGCTGAGGTCCCCTCCAGGGCTCTCCTAGTGGCCACCTCCTTATCCCTGCCTCTGAGTCCAGCTTGAGTCAGCTGCTTTTTTTTTTTTTAACCCTAGGACCATTCCTGGAGCAGGATTTGGATTTTCCTGATGTCTATCAGCTAAAATTCAGAGTGCTGCTTATTCCCTGACTTGGCTGGAGATCACCAGCAGAATGTATCCTCACCGTAGAGCAGGTTGTTTGGCCATAGCTGTGGATGAAATAGTAGTAAGTTACATTCAAGGGAGGGAGGTACTTATAAAAGGTTGGTCCATCTCTGCCTTGGGAAAAAGTGATACCTGGCTTTTGAACAAAGTCTCTTTCAATTACAATCAAGGTCATGGAAGTGTACTGAGGGCATGGGGTACACACACAGAGCACAGCAGTTATAGCTTTCTATTCTTGAGGTACCCTGAGGATCCATGATAAGTAGCAATTTCTACCTATTCAGGGTACATACTTTAATTGGTTTCTTAATGAAGCCAGTGCGTGGGGTCAGCCAGTGGGCCAATGAATGAGCTCAACCCAGTGGAGACAGTGGCGAGTCTGGGAGAGGAATAGTTCTCAAACAGAATGCAAGTGCTTTGACCAAATTAAACACAGGAATGTGCAATGTGTTGGGGATTCAGATCTATGACAAACAAGTCCTCCAAATACTCTATTCTGCAATAAAGAAATCAAGATTTGTGAAATTTTTTTTAGCAAGTGCTGTGGCAAAAACGGAAACTTTAGCGAAAACTAAAAAGGTGGCTAACGTGCTGTAGGATGTGCCCAGGCAATATATAACTCTCAACATCTCTCTTTATATGTACATTTCTATGTCATACTAGTCATGCTATATACTTTATTACATGCATACATCAGTATATATTATTGTATATGTACTTTATTATATATGTAATAAAATATATATCAATATTATGGTTAGTATAGAGAATATCAAATTAATATATAGAGAGACACTGATATATAGAGAGAGATTGAGAGTTACGTGTTACCCTGCAGTGAATATATATTTACACATATAAATATAATATAATGAAGTATGTATGCCAAAAGTAGTTAACATGTAGCATGAGAATGAGCCCAGGCAACATATAACTCTCAATCTCTTTCTCTCATACATTAATCATACTAGATACTTTATTGTGTATATAATAAGGTATATATAATGAAGTACAATTGGCCCTTGAATAACATGGGTTTGAAGTGCATGGGTCCACTTATACATGGATTCTTTTCCAATAAATATGTACTACAGTACTACACACTCCATGGTTGGTTGAATCCGTGGGTGCGAAGGGCTAAGTTATACACGGATTTTTGCATGGAAGGTTGGCTCCCCTAACCACTGTGTTGTTCAAGGGTCAACTGCACATATATATAATAAATATACAGTAGGATTAATACATACCATATATAGAGAGAGATGTTGGGAGTCGTGTTGCTTATATACACACATGCAATAAAGTATGTCTATGGTAAAGCTTCTAGTTGGATTAATATATATGACGAATATTTGGTGTGATTATTTGGATATATGTATTTATATTCTATATATTATATGCATATATAGTATAATATATGTACATATAGCATACGTTTTACATAAAATCAGTAGAAGTTTATGTGACTTCTTAGACTATATTTGGAGTTACTGGTCGCCTCCCAATTTTGCAACTTATTTTTACCTACTGGTTCATGCTAAACAGGGATAGAAACAACAATTACTCCTGAACCTTCAGAGTACACAAATGCAAAATCTGTCATCAGGCTAAAAAAAAGAAAATCACTATATTCATGCACTAACAGTTTCAAACAGAAGTTAATTAAACGAATGCTAATTTCCTCATCTGTTGAGAACTGTCAGTTTTTATTGCCAGAGATTAGCTGTTAAGATATATGTATATATACCCAGAACCACATCAGCTCTTTTTTGAAACGTAAATGTTCTGATTTAATGGAAAATTACTGCAGGGCACAAGTATAAACTATAAAACAATTAAAATCATAAATCCAAATGGCAGCAATTCTCAGTGAGTCTTACAACATCAAACTGAGCAGTTGCCAATCTGGAAAGCTCTGCCCTGGGCCCAACAGGTGAGTTGGCTGGAGCTGGGGCCAGAGGAAGGCACAGGCCGCTTCCCACGGATGGCCTCCAGCAAGAACGCAAGGATGGCTGGAGTCCCTGTGGGACAGTGGGATGGTCCGCCCAGGGCTCAGGAGGTTCCAGGGCAGAGGCTGCCCACAGGTTTCTAGCCAGCTTAGTTCCCTTTCATAGAAAAGACCATTTATTCAGGAATTCAAATATTTACTGAACAACTACTGTGTAACATGTACTGTTCTTGGCATAGAGGAAACAAATTCCCTGCCCTGCCCTCACGGAGCTTACATTCTAATGTGGAAATTGACCATCAATTAACATAATAATAAATAGTATGTTAAGAAATGAAAAGTGCTATGAGCATTTAGGCTGAGATGAACTCCGGTCCCTGTTCTTGTTTCTTTTCCATTAAGTGACAAGTATTTATTGAGCACCTTCTAAGTGCCTGGGCCTTTGTGAAATGACTTTCAAGAGACAGAATTCTAAGACTTGGCTTCTGCCATCTGCAGGTGGAGCCAGGAGAAAACCCTAAAGACACCACCTCACGTGGATGATCTTATTTAATTCTCTTCCAAATTCTCTGAAATGGGACTACCATCACTCCCATTTTATGGATGACAAAACTGAGACTTATAGGGGGTAAATATCTTGCCTAGAAGCAAGGTGGGGGTGGGAACCAAGGCTTGCACCTTGTAGAGCAAAATCCTAACCATGTGTGTCTCCGCTGGCTGGTGGAGACCATGTGCACTAAAGGAGCTCCTGAGAAGCTGTAAGCTTCCCGAAGAAGGAGCCACATCCGCTCCACCATCCACATCCTCCCCAGGTCCATACTGCCTGCTCCAGTGCACGTGCCAGGAGAAGTCAGTAAACCAGACAGCCTGGTTGTTCTCTCATGCTCTCACTTCCGGATCACCCACCCAAATTTCCAGACCAGAAGGTCTTTGCGTGTGTGGTCATCCAGCACTGACTTCCCAATAATGACATTTCATTGGCTTGTCAATCTTATTTTTAATGGTCTACCAATGATCTAGATTTGGGGCCCTTGGAAAACTGGTTAAAGACCACTGACATAAGGATTAGGGGACATTCACCAAAACAGGGACTCTCTGCGATACCACGTAAGGATTAGTAAGGCAGAGAACCGGAGACCGAGCAGGAGAGACTGTGATGTCTCACAGATGTGAGTTTGAAGATTACTCTGGCTCTGACTTATTATCAACAAGATGTGAGGACAGTGAGTGATCCTCACTGAGCCTCAGGCCCCTTGCCTGTAAAATGGGGATAACAATAACTCATTTCAAAGGCTTACTGTCATGCTTAAATAAGATAATATGTGAAGAACTCATCATAGTTCCTGGCACAGGGTGGGCGCTTGACTAATATTAGTTCCAATTCCCCTTCATGAGCAATTTCCAAACCTGATCATTCAAACCACTAGTTTCTTGTTCCTCTCTAACTGCCCAAAAAATGACTGTCTGCCACACAAACAGATGCAAATATCTGCTGGTTTTTTTTTTTAGGCTGACTACATTTTAAGTGACACTGTAAGGGAGCAACACAATGGCAAACCACCACCGCCACCAACAGAAGGGGAAAGCAGAATGAGGAAATATAAATAGGAATTGTAGGATGGAGGCTGTGCTCTTGTTGCTCAGATCCTGTCTTAATTCGCCACTGTAGCTGACTTGTTATGGGTGGATGGGCAAGGTGCCTCGGCTGTGAATTGTGGAGGAACACGGGGCACTGACACGTGGCCATTTCGGTACTCCTGTGACTCCTGAGGCAAGGGCACAAAGGTGAAGGGGCTGTGATCTGCCCACACTGGGGTGTGCCGTGGTCACGTCTAAGAGGCCTGGCTGTGTCCGGCCTCCTTGGCCCCTGCCCATTTTCCCCATGATTTTCCAGCTTGCCTGTTGTATCTGTGACCTACCCCTTCTCTGTCCAGTAAATTCCTTTTCTGTACAAGTTGGCCAGAGCCATGCTTATTACTAAGACCCCTGACTAACCCTCCCAGTCCCAGGCCAATCTAAAAACCCTTCACTCACACAGGCTGCCCGTGAGGACAGCTGCTCGTTGTCAAAGGCTTACAAACTTGGAACTATCTCAGGAGCTAGGCCAGTGTATTTTGAGAGTAGAGAGGCCCTGCCGGCCACCATACGTTCACAACTGCCTGTTGACCACCTACTCTGTGCACAGCATTGGTTGGGAGCAGAGACCAATACTGAGAAGAGCAACGAGGACAAACAATACCAAATGCATTGGTCTCCATGCTCTAAGAGAAGGTCGGGGCAAATAATAGCTACTCGGTGTATGTTGACATGACCCAGAAGCTCTCTTCCTTTAAAAAAAAAAAAAAAAGTCTATACAGCTGTTTCTCCTCGAAGTTCAAAATAAGGGATATTATTAAAACCTAGAGGAATCATCGTGCAGGACACTGTATTAAGAGATTAAGAATCTAGTGTTACTAGATTAGCAATATGGGAAGAAAATATCAATGATGAACTGTTTAAGGGCAAGGATCAATGAGTTTGAACTGAACAAACCTGAAAGCTCAATAACGAATCAAAACTGAAGCAGCAGCAGAGCTACTGGGAAGGCCCCAATCTGTACGCTTTCTGGCCCTGAACCCTTACTTTTTCCATACTTTGCCCTTCAACTCCTAGGCTAAGGGTCTGGAGGCTTAAAATAACACAAACGGACTCCAGTTTTTAAAGCTCAATGACAACATCCATATTTCAAAGGAGCTCATCTAGGGTAAGTCTATTTTTTTTTTTTTTTTTTTTTTTTTGCAGTACATGGGCCTCTCACTGTTGTGGCCTCTCCCGTTGCGGAGCACAGGCTCCGGACGCGCAGGCTCAGGGGCCACGGCTCACAGGCCCAGCCGCTCCGCGGCATGAGAGATCTTCCCGGACCGGGGCACGAACCCGTGTCCCCTGCATCAGCAGGCTGACTCTCAACCACTGCGCCACCAGGGAAGCCCTAGGGTAAGTCTATTAATGCTGGGCCTTAAGAAAACTGTGATGAATTGGGAGACTGGAATTGACATATATACACTAATATGTATAAATAGATTACTAATAAGAACCTGCTGTATAAAAAAATAAAATAAAATTCAAAACAAAAAAACTGCAAATGAGTGAGGTGTGTCTTCACCATCCGGAGCTTTCCTCACCTCACCCTGTCTGTCCTCAGTGGTGCCCTCTCCCTGGTCCAGGGCCTGCTGGCCTCTCTGCTCTTTCCGCTCTTCCCCACCAGCTCCCGCAAGAGGCTGCGGCAGCAGTATTCAGCCTCCAGTGTGAGTGCTCCAGGCAAGAGGGAAGGGAGCTCACATTTGTCAAACTCTTACCAAACACCAGGCTCGTGGCAGCTTCTGTGCGGGAGACCCAAGGTCACTAAAGAGTTTCCACTGTGAAAAATCTTTTAATCTGACACTAAAATGGGAAATATAGATTTAAGTGTCAAGAAACGTGAAGTAAAAGGTATAAATATTGAGTGTTCATGTTCAGGTTTTTGCAGAAACTGTTTTCTCTGCCTGTAACACTCTTCTCCGCTCCTCACCGGTCACCACCCATCACTTCCTGCAAGAAGCTTTCATGGGTTCCTCCAATTAGGTTCACTGCTCTTCCTAAGAGGTGCCAAGGCATCTGGACCTCCCCTGCCACGGTATTCGTGACAATGAAACGTGAATGCCTGTTTGTCTGTCTCCCCCACTGGGCACTAGAAGGGGACAAAGGGACCCAGTCAAGTTCACCACTTCACCTGTGCAGGACCCTGCACAGTGCCTGCGATGTTGTAAGCACTTCGTAAATGTCTGATGGCTGACTTCTTAAGAATTAACAGGCACTCAGAGGAGACTCGGAGAGAGCGCTGTGGGCTGAAGGGGGTCAGCTTCCCAGATAGCCAGCACCTTGGAGTACTAAATAAGGAAAGATCCATGAAGAAATTTTCTTCTGAAAACTTAGTGTTGCCTGTGGCACCGCTTGGACGGCTGTGGCTAAAAGAACACCGCCTAACCCCACACTACGAGAGCCAACCCGCTGGGCTGTTAGTACCCTGGCTTGGCGGCCCCAACCCTGTTGCTTACGTTCGCCCTGCTGTTTGCACAGATTAACTTGCCTTAAATAAGTTTTAATCATTTTAAACAAGTACTTCCCTTAGATACAATGGAGACACGTACAACTTGATTTTGATTCACACTCCATTTTGTTAGGGCAGTAATTATGTACGGAATGGACTTTGATTTTCATGCTTATTTAATCCTAATGTGAATTAGGAATGACTCACTGCCATAGGCTGCGACATTTGTTTTTCTCAGAGGGTGCTTACTTACGTACCTACTAAGTATTCTCGCACTGTTAATTTTTTTTTTTTTAAGGTACCTATTTACTGGCATGGGTGAACTTAGGAGAAGGGAATTATTCCAAGACACTAAAAAGTGGAAAAATTCCATCAGTTAGTTGTATTTGGCTAGATGAAGTCAATGCAAGTTCATTTCCCTCCTGATGATACACAGTTAACCACATCTAGGAAATTGACATTCTGTCCCCCCCCCCCACCCCCTTTAAGCCCTGCATGGGAAGAGCCAAACTCTGGCATGATTTACCAACTTCAGAAAAGATTCCTCTGTTCCAGATAAATTGATTCCTGTAAACTCAAACTTTTATTTTAAACTCAGTCATCGCTACCTAAAAATGTTCACCAAAAGTCACTGTTCTGTTCACTTATTGGCTGGTCCCAAAAAACTTTCTAGAGGAGCACAGTATATCAGAAACCAAGCAATCCTCTTTGTCAACCCCATAATGGGGACCATGCCTATGTTTCCTATTAGAATTTGGATCCCTGAGTTCTATGGAATGTGTGAACTGTGGTACAGGCCATCAATTCATTTTCCCAACTACTCTTTCCAAAGACATTTTTACTAACATTTAGATAAATATAAATGCGAATCAATTACATTCCAGTTTTCTAAAGTTTGTGTACATATATATAACTAAAGCATGGCAGTGAAGAATTCGAGAAATTGCTACAGGGAGAAAGTATTGGGCAATCAGCGGCTAAAGTAGGCAAGACAAATAATTACCAGAGTATCTTATTTGTGCCCCAGTGAGAGAATCCAAGGGTGACATCCCTTTTTCCAGAAAAGACTTAACTGTGTGTAAGGGGTTCTTTTCAAGACTCACCATATTTACCCATTATGTGGAGGCTGCTAGCAGAGAAATAGTTTTAATTGTTCAGGGTCACCTAACATTATATAAACATGCAACACAACCATCCTTATCATTTACCACATGGACTATGTAAAGATCTTTGTTAGATATAGTGGAAGATCAGAGAGAGATAAGACTTGTTCCCAGTCCTTAAAGAGTTTATAGTGTGTCAAAGTTGTATCAATGAGTGAGGTACTCGGTCCTATGAATATGACCTCTTTCCTCTACCCAGAGGCCCTAACATAAATGTAGAGCTGTGGATTTACATGGTCAATTTTTTTTGACACAAGTAGGGATTTCCAGCTGGGGAGTGAACATGGAATTACAGACTAGTGTCATAGGTACTGACCAAATAAGGTTTCATAGAGGAGGAGGGACTTGATTCTATTAATATCAGCTGATTAGATTGAACTATTCCTTAAGAGGAAATTCTTCCTAGAAGGTTATTTATTCATACTCCTTATGATATCTCAGAAGGCAGCAATTTCATTTTAATTAGAAATGAGAATAGTGTCCACTGCTTGATGCTAACTAACGTTTCTTCCTATACAAGCAAACATTTAAAATCACTTTTCAAACTGGGAAGACTTGACGAAATCGCTTGACTACTGTCAGGTGCTTGAACTCAGCCGTGCTTGAGTTTGCTTCCCCTTCCATCAGCATGTGCCTCATAAACATTGGTCTCTTTGTTCATTGTTGGAAGCTTGGTTATTCTGTGCTTGGAAAGGCACTAATCCTTACAACCTAAGAGGGCTGAAGAAGGACTAAAATACAATGTAATGTAAAAACCAATACGTTTGTTTTTGATCTATGTGATACAAAACAGAACAATTGAATAAAAAAAAAAATCCCACAAGGACTCAGAGGCAAAAAATATACAAATCAATTTTCACTGCAAAGTAAAGGAGCTGCTACAATGGAGGATTACTGGACTGAATGTCAATATTATGACATAGTGTGAATGTGTTTCGTGTTTGGTAATTGCAATCATTGTTGCTTTTGTTGTGGTCATCCGCTTACAATGCTTGGTGTCAGTTTATTTGTCTCTTGTAAAAATAAAATACAGTGTGTGTGCGTGTGAGTTGTGGAAAAAAAACATATACACACTACTAAACATAAAATAGATAACTAAAAAAAACAAACAAAAAACCCCCCAGAATTCTTCAGGATTCTGAACAGTAAACGAGAGAGAAATCATTTCATTCCCCCAAGAGAAGTAATTCCTTGCCTTTTGACCCCCTCCCCCAATTCTTTTATCCTCATTATCTCACTGAACCTTATTCTAGTCTCACTACTTCCCAGTAACTGTTCCACAATTGGAGGAATAGTTTAAGACATTAAAGTGTGTGACTTACTTATCGTTTTACTCTGAGTTTCCTTTGAGCAGTGTGTTGACAAAAAAAGGGGAGTGGGGGCTCGAGTATTTTCCTCTGTAAAGCTTTTCCTTTCCTTGTATTTGCACATTTTTGTTAGTGAACTTGAGTAAACTTATTTCTTGAATTTAAACATATATTACAGAGAGAGGTTTCAGACTCTGACCACTGGGCAGTAAATGTTGCCACAATAACCAACGGCAAGGCGGTCTGGCCAAGTTTTCTAGAATCTCTTCTCCAGCTTTACTAGGGAATACTGAACTCAATTTTATATGAAAAATAATTTGGCTTTGCTAGCTTTTCTAAGTATAACGGAGGCGAACGCTTGTTGGCACAATGCTAAAGAATACAGACTACGGTATCAGATACAGCAAGGTTCCAATGCTGCTCCCCTACTTCCTGGTTCTGGAAACTTCTTGCTTCCTGTTACAACCTGAAGTCTCAGTTTCTTCATCTGTAAAATGGGGACAATACGATCTACCTCACAGGCTGTGTTCCCAGGGGTTAAATGAAAGAACAGATGGAAAAACACTTATTGCCGGGCACAATTTAACTCCTCAATAATTATTATTAATAATTTTCAAAGTGAGGAGCTTCACATACCAACCCAGACTTGGGCAAGGTCAGAGGGATACAATGAGGGCTACTTAGGGTATTTTAGCACTAAGGTCAGTTTTAAAGAGACCTAAATATAAAACGTATTTATGGTCAGAAGGGTGCTTACCCCTGGGGTGGGGGTTGGTAGTGACTTGAAGGGGCATCAGCCTGCTAGGATGCCAGAAACAGACTCTACCTCAGTCTGGGTTACACAGGTGCACATTCATGTAAAAACCTGTTAACACCTGAGAACTGTGGGCCTATTATACCTCACCAAGAAAAAAGAAATAGAAAGGAAGGAAGGGAGGCAGAGAGGAAGGAAGAAAGGGAGGAAGGGAGGCAAAGAGGGAGGGAGGGAGAAAAAAAGAGGGAACGAAAGGGGGGACAGGCATAAACGATGTTTCCTGTAGTCTACTTTGCTCTTTTTAAGCCACCCACAAACCCAGTTCGGGAGAGGCCTATTCAGTGACTGAGCTGACTCACCGGAAAGAATTGTGCTCTCTCCTCCATGACCAGATCCTAACTCCTGTTCCGAGGCATCCGTGAGCATCTGTTTTGGTCTGTATTTAGATGTGTGAGGCCATGGGGGTAAGTGTTCAGAAACTGCATGCTGGTCTGTCTTCAGTCTGAACGTGCCTGCTGACATGTGCCGAACACCTAGTGCCATATGAGCCTCCTACTGAAACTGCTAAGCCTGACCATCATCCCAGAATTTCCCATCGACAAATTGGCCAACATTTTCTAGCCATCCCCTACAAGCCCAGTATCCTTCCAGGTCCTGTGAACTCCCTGTGGGCACCCATACCATCTCAGAGCCCACTATGCTATGCTGTACAGACTGGGCAGGTATTTGCAGGCATCCGCCTGTGGGTGTCAAAGTCAGGGAGTGCATGCCCTGGGCACCCTGGTGTCAGAGAGAACAGACCCAGGAGACTTCTCTCAGTGTGCAAGGTGAGGCCCATCCCAGGGCACGGGGAGGGTGCCTCCTCAATCTGGTCTCATGCCATAAAATGTTCAAGACAGTCTGGTCCAAAGAGCCATAAACAAGGCAATGTCTACTTTACGATGGGTGCACCGAAGTGGAAATGAAAATTGGCTGCCTGCGTATTCTTAATCCTTTTAATCCCAAGAACGCCAAACCATTACTGGCATAAACTTCCCCATAAAAGACACTGAAAGAGTGGGGTAACGTGAAGGTGCTCTGGTTCGATTGAGTTGTGATGGTAAAATGACTTTTGAGAAACTTTGTTTTTGAAAGAAAATTTATCTGGAGAGGAGTGGCTTTGGTTTGGAGATGGATATTGCCACATGTTCATGTGAAACGTGCAGGAGAATCACCGCGGCGGGAAACTGATTTTAATACATTAATAAGAAAAGATCATATTAAGACTATGCTAGTTTTTATAATATGAATAGATTATATATCTTTCTTGATTTAACATTTACCAAAAAACAAACAAACGAAAAAAAATCCCCAACCCAACAACCTCTGGTTTTTCAAACATGGGTGGTACCCTTTGAAAGAAAAGCCAATACAGTCTAAGAAGTTAAATTGTAGAACCTTGTTGAGTGGAGAAAAGGGAGAGGAAATGCCTTCCTCTGTCTTCAAAAGGGTTCAAAAAGCCTGACCTGCTTTCTTCAGGGTCTGAAAAGCCTGCCATTCTGGCTGTACCCCACTTAAGCTGCATAAACCTCACCAGCCCAAGCAAGGGTCCTGTTAACTCATGACCTCTCCAAGCCTTAGAGCTGCATAATCATAGCACTCTGGGACAGGTTTGTCATCCTCGTGCTACTGACAGCCCTGCGCACGGCAGGATGTTTAGCAGCACCCTCGGCCTCCAGCCACTAGATGCCAGCAACAGGGCCCCCTGCCCAGCTGCAACAACCCAAAGTGACTCCAGACATTGTCAAATGTCCCCTGGAGGCAGAAGCACCAGCTGAGAACCACTGTGCCAGAGGAGCAGCGGGGATCGGCTGCTCTAACCTCATCAGAGGTGAAGAAACTATGGCCAACGACAGTGTTCCCAGCCTGAGTTCGGTGCTTTTCCTCCTAAGCTGCTGTGGAAAAGCAAATCCTCCTTTTTGCCTGAGCACCATGCTAAGGAACTGAGCTTCGTAACCCTGTTGTCTAGAATGACAACACCTCTTGGAGCCTCATGGCCCTACCCACGAATCACAGCATCTCCTGGGCAGTGCCCCGGTGAGTTTCTCATCCGCAAAATCCCAGGGTACCCCCAGATGAAAGCCAGGGGAATCCACAAATTCCCTGGTAGCGTTTTAAAACACACTGCAACTACAGATTTCCCCTGTTCAATCCGATTTCCGGCCACAGAAATTGTGAATCCTAAAGCTAAAATTAAGATATCTTAACTGAATTCCACTAACAGACTGGGTGGGATGTTGCTTGCTAGCTCCTGGTTAGTGAAAATCTAGCTCTCTCTCTGCTCCTGGAATAGTGTGTGTCTCTTAGTCCATTGGCTCAGAAGGTCTCACTGCAGTAGTCTTCAATTTGCTAAAAAGTGATGGTTTCTAGGAAAAGAAATCGCTGGAAACAGTATTACCTCTCCTAGCACTAATGTAAATCACACTGCAAAACCAGGCACTACACTAAAAAAAACTAAATTCATCCTGGTCAGCCTAGAGAGATTAGAAATTGGAGGAAATTCAGAAAACATGAGCCCCCAGGACCAATAAACCATATTTAGAACCATCTGAATGTATTTTATATTTACAGGAATTTAATTTATGATAAGAATTTAAATGTTTTCTTTGCCCTGCCCTCCCCCTTCTTCATAAAGATTAAATGACATCATTTAGCTAAAGTAAAGAATGCCCTAAAAAGAACTAATAGGCCAAGCTGTTTCTACCGTTTAGGAAAGGGAAAAAAAAAAGAGGCAAAACCAAACCAAACCTAACAAACCCTGTTTTTTTCTCCTTCACAAAAATAACAGAAGGAAAGCTGCTACTGTAATCAGCAGTGATTGCAGGCATTTCCTGTATTTTTATATCAAGCTGGTTGTTTTTTTTCCATTACATACCCAGTGAACTCCATTTAGGTCAAGACTAGAGAAAAACAGGACCAATTATGCCTCCAAACCCACAAATCTGCCTACTTAACGCTGCTAATTTTATTGTGTTGACTCCATGGGTCCAAGGAGCTCGTGAAAGGAAAATCTCCATTCACTCTCCTCCTCCAGTCCTGTCCCAGGCAGTTTCTAGCATCCCAGGGAGCATTCATCCCAGGCTGGGATTCGATCCGGTTGTTAAAATCAGAGGGTCTTGGGTCAAAAATCTGCTTTCTCAGAAGTTCTCGGGCTCCCTGGGGCCCATGGTCCAGGCCTACCTTTGGACAGGTCAATGCCTGAACCTCCAGGTCCATCACTCTTGTCCATCACTAGAATCTTCCTTTTCATGTTTTATCTTCAAGAAGGGCAAGAAGGTCTTCTTCCATATGCCTCACCTTGCATCTCTTTGGCTTTAAGTCAATTTCTTCCTGATTTGTCTTCTCTGGTTACAAGATTGCATTAGGAGCTTCCTTAGTGAAGTCAGTTATGATGCAGTAATAATTAAACAGCCTCATCGCCATTTTTCTTTTTTGTTACTTCAAGGCGTTCCACGAATGGGATACTCTACTGTGTCTCTGCTTCCCCCCGCCTAATTTTAATATCTTGCTTATAATACCATACACACACCGGGTTTTGCAGTCAACACAGTGTTTTCAGAGCTGCCAGTATCTATTCTCTCTTTCAAATCTTCTGAGAAGTGGCAAAAACCTTCTTACCCAACTTGAGATCGTTATAAAAAGGTGACAAGCTCTTTGGCCAACCTTGGGCACTCTCTCTTTCCCCACCCTGTCCCCTAACTCCCCAAAGGCCCACTCTCCTTTGTTTGTGCAATTTCAGGTAAGTTTTCTTCTTGGCAATGCCTCTCAGGCCCAGGTTAAACAAATTACTTCATCGTCTTAAGTGACGAGGCCACAGAGGAGTCTTTCCCCTTGACAATCCCACAAAAGTGTCCTAAGGTGGTTTTTCAAGATATTTCCCCCTAAGCTGTACCTATAAAGTTACTTGACTCTCTGACAGTTTATTCTTCAATTGTCTATGCTACTTAACACTTTTTCTTATTGTTCGTATTAATTCCATTATCTGATGTAACAGTCAATTTCATAGACTATTAGAGCTGGGATGGACCTTCAAGGTAAATAAAGGCCATTCTGGAATAGTTTTATGGGATTAAGGATTAGAAATGTGTTTTCCTAGCCTTTCTGCAGTTACCTCAGACGACCCCACACTTCAAGTACAATTGTACTTTCAAGTCAAAACCTGACATATTCAGAATCAACCTTGCAACCAATTGACTAATGTTTAGTGATTACCTACCATGTACTTGGCTCCACATTAAGGTATTGTAAGAGAATATAATAACAATAAACAATTACTAAAGCCTTTCCTATGTGTTTTTCAAGCATTACCTCATTTAACAGTCACAACAATCATAACGTTATCCCAGGATTTAAATGAGGACATTGAAGGTCAGAAGGGAAGAAGAACTGGCCAGCATGCAGAGCCAGGATCCCATCACCCCAGGTATGTCTGGCCGACAGGTGTGTAATCACCCAGCCATGCTGCTGCATGTTGGGTTCCCTGGAGGTTACTGTGGAGAGGACTGAGGCTGCTGCCTCTGCCCACTTGCTTCCTGGACCATATGCAGAATGTCTTTCAGAATCCATCATTTCACAGCCACTCAGAGAAATCAGGGCTTTTCCATCACAGGCACACATTATTTTTGGTACAAAATGATGTTCAGAAACCAGATTTGTCTCCAAAGGAGGATGATTAGACACAAAAGAGGCTATATTCAAAGTAAAATCTAGAGAGGAGTATAAAAATATTCAAAGGAAAAGCCGTATTTTTGCCTGAGAATAAAGTCTCCCAGGAGGACTCTTTTAAAGCAGATGATAATACTCATTTGGATGTGTAAACTCTGCTGTGTTTGCTTAAAAAAAAAAAAAAATCAGTCTATTTCCTCATGGCAGAATTGAGAAACTCCCAGCTCCTGAAGCCCTCACATGCTTTCTGGAAGAGCTAATTTGACAGGATTCTGTAGCCCTTTTGGATACTCCATTGCTGGTTTTTGTTTTGTTTTGTTTTTTTCTCACTTTCCTTCAAACATTAAATTGGGCTCTTAGCTAATAAAGATAAAATCCTTTGTTTCATGTTCCTTCTTCTATGAAATTTGACCTATAATTTTCTTTACTGCTGGCTTCCTTTTAAGCAATAGCAAGAAAAACCACCACAAGGTTCTTTAGAATCTCCAAGTGAAAGGTCTTTCTGCTACCCATGGTTTCGTTTTCCCCTCCAAATCTAACTATCGAAGCATGTCCTCTTTTTGCTACTCTTTCTCCTTCCTCTAATTTCACTGTAGGATGTTTGTGTGATAACACAAAGTATTTGTCCTTCTCTGTCTGACTTATTTCACTAAGTATAATACCCTCCAGGTCCATCCATGTGGTTGCCAATGGCAGAATTTCATTATTTTCTATAACTGAGTAGTATTCCATTGTATACATATACCCCATCTGCTTTATCCTTTCATGTGTTGATGGACACTTAGGTTGCTTCCATATATTGGCTATGGTAGATAATGCTGCTATGAATATGGGAGTGCATATATCTTTTCGAATGACTGTTTTTGTTTTCTTCCACTGGTTTCTGCTAAGGGTAAATGGAGGTGGGGGGGGGGGGGGTGGGAGGAACACCATCAGAATATCCCAGCCTTCTTATTTCATAATTGTTCCAAGGTGTCAACAGCACTGGGTCACCAGCAGCTCGCCAATCTCCTTTCACATTTTTCATCATCATCTTATTTTATTTGAAACTAGGATGAAGGCATACAGGCAAGAGTTGCTGAATTGCTTATTACGCTGGATGTTTTAGATTAGAATCCAAGACTTTGCCTGTAGGTTGTAGCTGCCAAGCAGTTCATATCCACGTGCATACGCTGTTCTCTGAGAAGTTCTAAAAGGCAACTCTCATTTGACATCCTCCGTCTGCAGGAATGTGCCCACCTGCCAAACAGGGATATCCTCCCTGAAGTAGGCTTACCTCATATACAGCCCAATGCTGGGCACCTTGGAGGACCCGAGAGGAGGAGAGGTCATGTTCCCAGACCTCCAAGGGCTAACAATTTAAATTTGGAGACAAGACTAACAAAAGTGAAACATTTTGAGACTGAGCAAGCACTACGTCCCTACCCACAGTCTGAAATCCCATAAGTCACTGTACAAATAAATACTCATTCACCTCTTGGGGAACTCTCACCCCAATCCCCCTGCCCCCTGCAATATTACAAAGCAAGTTCTTTCTGTAACTTTAGGCCTTTGGTTCCTAATAGTAAGGAATTTTGTTTGTCTTATATTGAAAAGAAAAGCAAAGATGAAAACTTATATGCAAAGATAAAAGAAAAGAAGGCAATCGATGGGAAAACTCTCTCTGAGCTGCATTCCCCAGCGTACCCTCCGTAATGGGGTACTAATTACAGAGGGGTAAAGGAGCTTGTGTCTGATTCTAAGAAGGTTCTAAATATAACTCTGTATCTTGCTTCCATCAGAAACACTGATTTATAATTTAGACAAACACACAAATAGAACCCAGTAGCTTTGAAGCAAGCACTGATGCCCACATAGATAGCTCCCAAATCTGGCTTCATGCCTGCAAAGATATACCTCTCATTGATGGCTGGTACCGTGTTGTATGCACACAAATTCGCCTTTGACAATAAAGGGTCCCCACTGGAGAATTCCACGACATCTGCAGGAAAGTGGGGCTTCTGGATTCCTTACACCCCTCTGCTTATTCTTCTAGCCATGTGCTTAGCAGCTCAAGTCTCTGGACAAGACACACTGGGTGGACGTTTTTCACTGGGTTTGGGTTCTAACGATATGAGTATTTCTTTGTGCAAAAAATAAGTTAGGTTTTCAGACCCTCACAAACAGCACATACCTCCACTACCTCACAGGAACCTGGAAAGGATGGGAAACAGAGTCTAAAAACAGACCTGTCAGTGGAAGCTTGCAAGGTTGGGGGCGAAAATCCAAGGTGACTCACTCAGTTTGAAAACTTTGTTCTGCTTTGGGTAGTTGACAACTTGTGAAATAATACGCCCCTGACCCCTTACCAAGTATTGATATAACCTTACAGTGCTTAGGACTGAGGCTTGAGTTCCGCTGTGGTCCAGGTGGGACACGGCATGGAGAAATTCTCCAAGGGTGTCATTCACGTGGAGGCTGACTCAGGACAGACTGGAAGCTTTGTGAAACTGTCGCTGACTTTCCTCAGTAGCCCAGCCCAATGGGACAGGATTTCCTGGGATCTTCTAGAACATATAATCTTGGAAAAAGGGATTCCCAAATATATATTATTGAGGCCTAAAATCCTTTTTCTCCAAATCCTGCCCTTTTCTTGGTTTGGGTAATCCAGATAATTGCTCTAAGTCATACTGGTTTTTTTTTTTTTAAACTCACATCAGTACATCACAAAATTCTCACTGAATCATAAAGCACAGCAAAGTATCTGTCTTGAGGTTAAGAATTCCAGATCCTTCTAGAAGCCTTGGGCTCTGGAAGGGCGCTACTGTTTCCAGCCATGTTGGCCAGGCGAGGCCCGGCTTCTGGGAAAGTTGCAGCCTTGACTCAGAAAAACCATGAACAAAGTCCCCTGACCACACAAAACTAAACAGACACAGAAATTTCCTCTAGGCAGGACTAGCTCTGCCCATGTTCAGTTTGATGCTGTCCAACACACCCCCACCACCATAAAAGAGAGCCAAGCACTATAGGATTCTTCTGTCAATGTGCATCTCCTGCTCATCTGGGTCTAGAGGCCCAGCCTGGTGTTGTTCAGACACTAAAAATGTGTCTGGGGAGTGAAGAGAGCGCGGCGGGTGATCCATTCCCATTAAACCCAAACTGCAGATTCGGGAAACAAAATTAAGGAAGCAAAGGAAAATGAATAAATAGCATTATCTAGAATATTCTTGAGGAGAAAACTGCAGAGATGAAGCACAGTCACCCACCTGGTGTCCCCACAACAGCCAGGACCAACGAATACACAGCCGGTGTTCCTTCAGGATGAACTGCCTTATGATGGATGTGAGAAGGGTGGCTGCCATCATGTTGCCCCTGCTGTGCCTGCATCCGTCAGGAATCTCTTTTTGCGTTAAAGCTGAGGCTCTCCAGGGCTAAGAGGGAACCTCCTATATGAGGCATGCTAGGAAGGAGCCCCACCCCCTTTCCCCACTGCCAAATCTACCTGGAGAGATTGGTCCCTATGGTTCAAGGCATTTCCCCTGCTAATGTTTAAATTCTTCTATGCACCCATCAGGTCCTGCCTAGAGTTTCCAGCTCAAAAAGGGATACTGAGGCACAGTAAGCATCTTATTTAGAGAAAGAGGATGACAACTGATAATAATAATAATAGCTATGATTTGGGCGCCTGCTATGCCCTGACCACATTCTGTAAGGAAGGTATTAATATATACATTTTACAAGTAAGGAAACTGAGACTTAGGTTAAGAAATTTCTCAAGGCATGCATCTGTAAGTGATGAATCTGGGATTCAAATATGGGGCTGTCTGACCTCAGAGTTCTGTGTTTGACTGTGGACTACAGAACAAACAGGCCAAGAGAACATATTTGCAGTAAGGGACCACAAAAAACCTCAGTGCAGAACCATATGCCTATGTATTTCGGGCAATTATTCTCAGCTGTGATGCAGTGATGGAACTGGGGTGTCTAGGTCAGCTGTGAGGTCCACAGAGTAACTGGGTAGGACTAATACAGTAATTATGGTAATGGTTAATACCTAGTGCTCACTGCCATACCAAATACTGCACCAAGTACTTTGATGCACAGCCCTATTTAAGCTCTACAACCTCCTTATGGGGGGCGGGGTACTATGACCATGGTTCATCGAGTCTAGAACACACTTTAAAAAAAATTTTTTTTTACATTTTAACAATTTTGAAGTTAAGATGCATCTTACAATTACAACTGGCAATTTTTTTTTAAGTAAGAAAGCAACAGAAAAAGTGGGGGGAGGAAACAAAGAACAAATGTAATGAGTAAAAAGTAGTTACAAAAATAGTAGATATCAATCCAACTCTATCAATAATCACTTTACAGGTGAATGCTCTAAATACACCAATTAAAAGACAGAGATTGTCAGAGTGGATTAAGAAACAAACAGGGTTTCTCTGGTGGTGCAGTGGTTAAGAATCCGCCTGCCAATGAAGGGGACACGGGTTCGAGCCCTGGTCTGGGAAGATCCCACATGCCACGGAGCAACTAAGCCCGTGTCACAACTACTGAGCCTGCGCTCTAGAGCCCGTGAGCCACAACTACTGAAGCCTGCACGCCTAGAGCCCCTGCTCCACAATGAGAGGAGCCACCACAAGGAGAAGCCTGCGCACCACAACAAAGAGTAGCCCCTGCTCAACGCAACTAGAGAAAGCCTGTGTGCAGCAACAAAGACCCCATGCAGCCAAAAATAAATAAAAAATTAAAAAAACCCAAGACCCAACTATATTTTGTCTATAAGAAACACACATTGAATAATAAAGGTTCAGATAGATTAAAAGTAAAAGGATGGAGAAAGAAATACCAAGCTGACACTAATCAAAAGAAAGCTGGACGACCTATATTAACTTCGGACAAAGCAGACTTCACAGTAAGGAAAATTATCAGGAATAAGGTACATTACATAATGATGAAGGGGTCAATTCTTCAAGATGATCTAAAAATCCTAAACAGGTATGTACTGAACAAGAGAGTGTCTAAATAGAGGCAAAAACTGATAGAACTCAAAACCACAATTAGATATGCATCACATCCACTTGGATATATAATCAAAAAGGACAGACAATAACAAGTGTTGGTGAAGATGTGGAGTGACTGGAATCTTCATAGGTTGCCGGTGGGAATGTAAAATGATGCAGTCACTTTGGAAAACAGCTTGACAGTTCTTCAAAAAGTTAAGCCATCTGACCCAGCAATTCTACTCCTAGGTAGATAAATGAAAACGTTATGTCCACTCAAAGACTTGTACAGTAATATTAATAGCAGCAGGTGGACAAGCCAAAGGCCCATCAACTGACGAATGAATAAACAAAATGTGGTATACCCACACGA
The DNA here is from genome assembly GCF_949987515.2 of Delphinus delphis. Classification (NCBI taxonomy): domain Eukaryota; kingdom Metazoa; phylum Chordata; class Mammalia; order Artiodactyla; family Delphinidae; genus Delphinus; species Delphinus delphis. The sequence goes on from NC_082694.2 coordinate 52,797,080, forward strand.
CAAAACATTATTCAGCCATGAAAAGGAATGAAGCATTGATACATGCTACGATACGGATGGACCTTGAAAACATGCTAAGTAAAAGAAGCCAGTTACAAGACATCACATGTTGTATAATTCTATGTATATGTAATGCCCAGAATAGGCAAGTCTATAGAGAAAGTAGATAAGTGGTTGCCTAGGGCTGGGAGTGAGGGTGGGAGAGGACTGGGGGTTGATGGTTAAAAGAAATAGAGTTTCTTTTTGGAGTGATGAAAATATTTTGGTGATAACTGCACGACTGTCTGAATATGCTAAAAGCCACTGATTTGTACACTTTCAGCGGATGAATTGTATGGTATGTGAATTAAATTGGAATAAAACTGTTAGAAAAAAGATGATTGAACTGAAAGGAGAAATGCACAAATGCCCTTTTTCAGTGATATACCAAACAGGCAGAAAACCAAGAGGGGTATAGTTGACCCGAACAGCACTGCCCAACTTAATCTAAAGATTTCATTTTACAGTGGGGTACCGGTAAATATTTAACAATAGCTTTCCAGGGGAAACAAACTTTGATCTGTAGCATTTGCTGAGTTCCATGGTACAAATACTCCCACCATGGCTGACATCAACCTACCAACAAAATGTCACTGGCCACGGAGCTGGGAAGAGATGTGCATAGCTTTCCTCCTTTGGTGCCGGCTCACAAATCAGATTGCTAAATCTTCAGGAGCGTTGTGAGCTGATTGTGAAACATGGGTAGCTTGAAATTTCCCCCGGAGGGAATATTTACACCATGGAAATCAGCTACAAACCCGGTGCTTCTGTTTGTTTATTTGGAGTCAGTTTATCAGCCCACACTATCAAAAAACCCCAGAGCCCCCACCAGTGGTTCTGTCTGCATCATCAAGAGGCTGAATGACCTTGGACGAGTCAGTCCACCTCCCTAATTTATTCATCTATAGAAGATGGCGTTGGAGTAGCTGACCCCCAAGTTTACTCACACCTCTAAAATTCTATTAAATAGTAGGCCCTTCTTCCACAATGCCCACAGATAACACAACCTAACAGCACAACAGTGTGCAGTCACGTGACTTCAGACGGTCATTCTGTGGCCCCTCAGGATGGGGTCTGTGGTCTCCCCTCAAGCCTCACTGCTCACCAAGCCTCCCTTTGTGCTTCGAGATCCAGGCATGTAGAAATTCTTTAGACCCACAGACCCCTTTGGCATCCCGCCTGCCCAAGCCTTCACACATCCTGATCCCACTCCTTGGTACACTCTCCCATGACCTCTTCCTCTGGCCAACTCTTACCCCATTGGGGCTCTTTGGGAGACGTCAATTCCCCCAGAAAGCCTTCCTTGATTTTCGCCATCCAGCTGAGGTATCTGTGCTATGTAGTTCCCTGGCACCCTACCCTTTCCCTATCACCATCCTTATCAGTGTTTTATTGTTATTGTTCATTTTATTGCCTGGCATCCCCACCCAAACTTAAGTGCCACGAGGGCAGAGAGTGTGTGTCTTTTCCTTTTCATGGTATCTCCAAGGCCTACACCTGATACACCAAGGAGGCTTACACAGTGATTGCTGACTGAATAAATGAGCATCTGCTTAAACACACAGCTTCTGAACAACAGAGCGGTACTCTTCAAGAAACGGTACAAACCCAAACTGAAATCCCTTTTGGATGAATGCTTTTGCATTAGCATATTTCCAACAATGGAGGGAATTTCATCTGAGAGATTTCCCACTTCAGAGAAGGTTCTGAATCCTGGGGAGTGAGATTCTCAATCTTGACGGGACCATGACTTTCTAAGCAAACAGCCCTGCTCCTCAGACAGGAACTCTTGCCCGTGTGGTGGGTTATGGCCCTTGGAGGAAGCTCTGCTCACTACAGGGATAAACACTTAACTTGGCAGCATCAGACCCTTGAGAAACCATTTGTTTTGATTAAGAGGGGGGACTGTGGATACACTGGAGTCGGGGATCCACAGAGGGTGATCTGACATTCAGAGCACAGAGCATGAGACCACCTGTCAACCAAGTCTCACGTTCCAGGACCTCTAAACTCTCCAGAAGGCACCAGGCAGTTAAATGCAGTTACCTCTGGAGCCTCACTGAGGTCATTTGCAGATGCCATTTTTTGAGATTCATTTTCAGAGTCTGTTCAAGGGATTCCCAGACCAACAACCTTAGGCTCACAGAGCAAGGTCCTCCAATGCAGCCGTCACGTACAGAGCCGAGGTCCAGAGAGGAGAAGTCATTTGCCTGAGGTCACCCAACTGAGGCAAAGCTTTATCAGATTCCTGGCCCCACGTTCTTTCTACTGCAGCACTTCATCAGCCAGACACTGCGAAGAATAAAAAGACCGTGGAATGGGGCAGTGCACACAGAAAGGAAGCCCAGGAAAAGGTGGGTCCAGCGAGAAGTCCATCAGAAAGCGCATCCCTGTGGCCAAATATATTTAGAAAGTCCCCCTACCTCCCTGGAGGTGTTTTGCTTGATCCATTTGAATAGGTTGGCCATGAACTCAAGGGCGATTGGATTCAACCGTAAGTTCAGCATAACCCGCAGAAGCTCTACAAGATCATTCCACCAAGAAACAGTTGTCAGTACAACGTGAGAAATGCTAGAATATAATGGAGTAGATGCCGCGTTAACGGGAGGAAGAAAGGGCCAGGGGAAGATGAACTGAAGCTGAATCTTAAAGGACGGGAAAGAGTGAGAAAAAATAAAAAGTGAAAAAGAAGGTCTGGTATTCTAGGAAAATGTACGGTATTCCTAGGCAAAGAGAGGAGTTGATGTTGGGACCTGGGTGATAAATGCACAGTGTGTGGCTGTGTTGATGAGGACACCTTCCAGGGAGGAGCCCGGTGGGAGAAGCACTTGGGGAGGCAGGGTGGGTGGGAAGAGACCTGTGTGCAAATCCTGGAGAAGTTGTTAGTGAGAGGGTCAGCTTGGGGATGGCTTCAGGTAAGAGGTGGAAGAGTCTGGACAATATCCTGAGACAACACGGAGTCACTGCAGACTTCTGAGCAAGAAAGTGCCCCAGCTCCTTATTTCATGATAGTTAATCTGTAGGAATGGTGGGAGAAGAGACCCAGAAGCAAGGAGAGAGAAGGTGGCAACAACCACCAGGATTAATCCATCAGCCTGTTACCACATGACCAAAGAGAGAAACAAAGCTAATTAACTGTGGCCCCTAACGCTTCCATGGGCTGAGGAGCGGCCCCAACAGCCCGAGTCGTCTTGGACTCAGCCAGGGCTGAGACCGCGGGATTCACTCAGACGTTCACACAGACTCTGCTTACCCCGTGGCAAAGCCGCCCATTGTTTGCTAAAACAATTCCCATTTTTTGCAGTTCAATCATTAGCCAAAGGCATTGAAGAAACACAATCTTAAGACTCAGCCCAGGAGAATTCAGGCTCTACTGTTGAATACACTGCAGTAATACATGTTCCAAGATGTCTACTTTCTATAGAACACTGCATGGTCATAAAAGCTACATAGACCAAATTCTGCTTCATAATACAGGTCCAAAGTCCTCAAACTAGCTTTTGTTTGGGAGACTCTAACCTGACAAGGTGTTTTCATCAGTTTGCCAGCTAGCAAGATACATTCATGGTAAACTTTCTGAGATGGACGAAGTGAATCTGACCAACTGTCTGCTCAGCCTCTTGTGAAATAGAATCATGATGGCAACAGCAGCAGCGAGCATTCGGTGAGTGTTTACTCTGTACCCGACACAATCGTAATGATTTTACACATATTGACATGTATTTGATTCTCACAATCTCTCTTTGAGGGAGGTAATTTTACAGATGAAGAAACTGAGGGTTAGAGAAGTAAGTCCCTTGCTGAAGGTCACATACCTAATAAGAAGTGGAGACAAGAATTTGAGCCAGGAGTCCTTACCCACTACAACGGGTTCTCAGCTCTGTGGTAGGTATAATGAGAGACACAAAAGTAGATGACAGGGTCCCTGATCATTTTCTCTCTGAATACACACTATTAGCTGAAACACTCAGACACATTTAATCAGGAATTTCCCTCTGGTTCCAAACTTCCTGTTTGCTCTGCGCCTCCAATGTCAACGGAGTCAGCATTCTACTTCTGATCTGGTCGGCAATAACATGGCTTCCTCAGAAGAATATAAACTTGGCTTTCATCCCAACCAGCTCAGGCTCTGCTCTCTCTTCCCCTCCCCTTTATCATGTCACAACGACTTCACCCTACACTGTCATTGGCAGGTGAAACTGCACGAAAGGAGTTTGGGGTGAAGATGGTCTCACCTCTAAGTAAACCTAGACCCACAAAAAAGTGACTGCCCCTGAAACCCCACAATTACACTTAGTATTCCTTTATCAGGAGACAAGCCCTTCAATTATACAACACGGTAGAGGGACCAAATGACTCTCATTACCAAAATGCACATTTTTGAAGTCAGCTTTTTTGCTGAAGGTGGTCATGTAGGGAGTGGGGGATGGGGGTGGGGGGTGGAGTGGGAGCTCATGAAGATGGTAGATCTCCGTCCAGGAGGCCGAGGCACGGAAGTCAGACTCTGCAGATTTCCTATGCAAGCACACCTGTCGGCTGTTCCAGCCCACTGGACACTGTTAGGTGCATTTCTCAGTACCCTCTTACCCTGCCTCAGGGTCCCTGCATGCTCACAGTATTGGAATAACACCAAAGAGAGGCTCCCTTCCCCGGAATACTGCCTGACTCTAAGATCTAGGCCCTGTCCTAGATGGGCCCTTGACCTGCATGGGGACAGAGCCTCACATGTCCACCACCCTGCTCCCCACAAACAGGGTGTCATCGTTCCTGGGGTGTCTGCACCTCCCCACACCTCCCTGTGCCCCAAACAACTTATAGAGTCCTTTCATGTCCATTAGCTTATCTAAAGCTTTCAATTTACGCCAAGTCTGCAGGCCTGGCCATCTTATTTTGATTTGATATTTATTATCAGCTCCATTTTACAGATGAGGAAACTGTGGCTCAGAGAGATCAGGTCGTTTGCCCAGGGTTACATGGTTAGTAAGTGGCAATGCTGGGACTGCAACCTGCATTCTCTATATTAGTTTGCTAGGGTTGCTATAGCCAAGTACCATACTCTGGGTGACTTAAGCAACAGAAATGTATTTCTCACAGTTCTGGAGGCTGGAAGTCCCAGATGGAGGACTGGTTTCTTCTGAGATTTCTCTTTGGCCTGTAAATGGGTTTTCTCCTGGTGTCTTCATGGTCTCCCTCTGTGCATGTCTGTGTCCTAAGCTCCTCATCTTATTAAGACACTGGTCATATTGGATTAGGGATCACCCATGTGACCTTATATTACCTCTCACCTCTTTAAAGGGCCTATCTCCAAATACAGCCACATTCTGAGGTACTAGGAGTTAGGACTTCAACATACGAATTTGGAGGGAACACAATTCAGCCCATAACATCCTCTGACTCCATAACCCTCCTCCCACTCATTCATCCAACCAATATTTATGGAGCTTCCTAGGTGCCAAGAATTGCGCTCGGCACTTCTGCAAATGTTTTCTCATGTAATTTTCCACCCCGTCCAGGGAGCTTTGCATTCTAATTCCCATGGTACAGTGAGGGAACTACACTTCAAACAGTTTAAGTATTCTGCCCAGGAAAACACAATAAAGACGAGACAGACACTGAATTCAGCCCCAGTTCTCCGACTCCAAATTCAGCGCTGTGTCTCCAGCATACAACTTTGCTTCCCACGCAAGACCGCAGCTGGCAGCAACCGACAGGGTGACCTGACAGTGACGGCAATGGGGTGGGATCTGGCAGGATCTCCTTTTTCGGAAATACCGTAAATCCCATGGATAATAGCTGTATCTACCGCACAGGGCTGTTGTGTGCTGATTAAATGAGTTACTGGGTACAAAGTGCTCAGAATAGAGTCTGGCTGGTAACGAAGGCTAAATGAGTATCTTGCTATCGTTGTTGCTGTTGCTGCTACTGCTGTGGTGGTTATTATTTTTGTTATTGTTATTATTATTGACTTCTAGATATAAAATTATTGACTTCTCAAATACCCACAACAAATTATTTTTCTCTCCATCCCAAAATTACACACAAAGGCCTAAACACACAAAGATGGGGCGAACAAGAGAAGAAAGAACAGCGACGTAATTTTGGAAGCTGGAAAGCAGAGGGGTGAATGGGACATGACTCAGTAGACCTGAGAAAGAGCTGAATCCTGAACCAGCAATGGGGAAAGTCAAGAATGATCAAATTTACGCTGTAGAATCTCCCACTTCCTGCTCTAACAAAGCTCAGGAATTTGCAGTAACCGTTACCCCTGGAGATGAGGATGATGTAGAAAGAGATAAAGTGAAGAGATCTGGTTGAAAAGCAACTATAAACTCAGATTCTCTTCTTACTCTGCACAGCCCCTTCTCTACATCAGAGATTTATTCTCTTCAGGGGAGAAACAGAAAGTCTCCGGGACCGGGGTGGAACAGGGGAGAGGGCAGGCACCAGCGTATAGAACTAAAAATAGGGCAATTGGATGGATATATGTATTCTGGGAGCTGGGCCTTCAACCCTCTTCTTTCATTTGGCTCACCTGGCTGCCAAGCCCCGTCTCTTCAGACAGGACTCTGGAAAAGTCTTCCCAGGGTAATCTGAGGACTCCAATAGAAAAACTGTAAAAATATTGATAGTCAGAAGTTCCCCCAAATAAATGGCTCATAGGATGATTCATTGTAATGATGCCCAAGTTGACTACTCCAATATCTGAATGATAGTTACAGAAAGAGAACAGAAGAAATCATTAAAGAAATTAGACACTTCCCAGAACTGAAGGACATGATTTTCTAAATTAAAAAGGTTTATCTAAGGCCCAGTGCAATGGATGAAAATGGGTCTACACCACATCATTAACATGTAATTAACAAGCTTGCAGAAAAAAGAAATAGGTCCATACGAAAGATCAAGAGCAAAATAGTTTTGGACTTCTTAATAGCAACACTGGGAGTCGGAAGGCTATGGAACAATACCTTCACATTGTGAGTGAAAATGGTTTTCAATCTAGAATTCTATACCTAGCCAAACTCTTTATCAAGTTTGAGAGTACAATCAAGATCGTTTTAGATATAAAAGGAAGATCTCAAAAATTTACTTTTCATACGCTTTCTCAGAAGGTACATCACCACATCAAGAAAGTGTATCAAGAAAGAGGAGACATGTGATATAAGAGAGGAGCTCTCACATGGAAGAAGCAAAGACGCCTGGACAACAGTGAAGGGAGATCCCAGGGTGACAGCTCTGCAGTAGGCACTGAGGACAACTGTTCAGACTGGAGCAGTTTAGAAGGCACCGGTAGAAATTTATCCAAGAATATTGATAGAATGCCTATTGCACCTAGCCACCCTGAAGGGAGATGTGGACAATCTGGAGAGCATCTGTGTTATCTCCAGGGAAAACAAACAGAGAAAATGTATAGGAAAGGAAAAGTAATTATAGCTTATCAAGTGGCTTAGTTCCAAATAGTATTTCACAGTCATAATAATGTATACAATGTACATTCATTTAACAAAAATTACAGTAAACTCTGTTGAGAAGATGGGACGTTTGGAAGGCTATGTGGATGTGATAGGGTGGTGAGTAGGTAGTAGGTGGGGCAGAGAACTAAATTCTCACTTCCATAGTGGAAAGTCACTAGATAATGTCTAAAATAAAATTTAAAAAATAACATTAAAACATGTTATTTAGTACAATGAGGTATCACCCCACACTGGTCAGAATGGCCATCATTAAAAAGTCTACAAATAACAACTGCTGGAGAGGGTGTGGAGAAAAGGGAACCCTCCTACACTGTTGGTAGGAAAATAAACTGGTGCAGCCACCATGGAAAACAATACAGAGGTTCGTTAAAAAACTAAAAATAGAGTTGCCATATGATCCACCAATCCCACTCCTGGGCATATATCCAGAGAAAAATATTTCAAAAAGATACATGCACTCCAATGTTCATAGCAGCACTACTTACAAGTGCCAAGACATGGAAACAACCTAAATGTCCAAAGACAGATGAATGGATAAAGGTGTTGTATATACAATGGAATACTACCTAACCATAAAAAAGAATGAAATAATGTCATTTGCAGCAATATGGATGGACCTAGAGATTATCATACTAAGTGAAGTAAGCCAGACAGAGAAAGACAAATGTCATATGATACCACTTATATGTGGAATCTAAATTATGATACAAATGAACTTATTTACAAAACAGATACAGACTCACAGACATAGAAAACCAATTTATGGTTACCAAAGAGCGAATGCGATGAAGGAGGGATAAATTAGGAGTTCGGGAGTAGCAGACACAAACTATTATATTTAAAATAGATAAACAACAAGGTCCTACTGTAGAGCATAGGGAAATATATTCAATATCCTGTAATACACCATAATGGAAAATGTGAAAAAATATATGTATATGTATAATTGAATCACTTTGCTGCACACCAGAAACTAACACAACACTGGAAATCAACTATACGTCAATTTAAAAAAGAAACCAAAAAAAACCACGTTATCTTGAAATATAAAGGTCCATACCAGAAGTGTCAGCTAAAAGAATTGTAAGTGGTTGTCTCTGTGGGAGGGGAAATTGGTGGAGAGGAAGGGCAGAAAATGGCTTCTCATTTCTTTAAGCACTGTGTAGGACTGTTTGAATCTTTATCTATAGGAATATCTTTGATTAAAATAACATCTATGCTTTATAACACCTCACTGCATAAACTTGAGTGAGTTACTGCCCAGCTTCGGTTTCCAAGTTCCGCATCTATAAAATGGAGTCAGATTAGACAGCCTCTGAGGGCCTCCTTGATCTAACATTTACACTGCGATTCCTACCACGGGAACTGGTGTCATCTCATTACACACTCAGCCCCTAGGTCCTTAGGAGTTTTACACTAAAGTATCACTTTCTACAATGGGTGGGGGAATGCTGACGGCTGAGAACGGTGCTCTGTGGGAACAAAGACCCCCCCGTGATTTTCTAAGGGCCAGGTCCTGAGAAGACTGAGAAGGAGAATGGAAGGGATCATGCCAATTCCTCCACCCCCCTGCTGTGTACGAGCATTAGCTACACTGGAAATGTATTGAAAGAAGATGAGACTCTAGACAGTCGATTTTCCAGTTATTAACACAGCCTTTAACCAGAGACCTTCATCAACTCAGGAAACGCCTAACTGCCTATGGCAGGAAAGCTTTCCAGGGATCAAGGCAGGCTACCATTCCGCAGACCAGGCACACAACCCCCTTAGACCACCAGGAAGGCAAGACTACGGCGCACATCACAACTCTGTATGCATTTCCCAGGGAGGCTGGGCTTGGGGAGCACAGCCAGAGACCTCTGTACGTCTTCAGCTCTTTCTAGGGAAATCCCTCCCAAGTCCCTCCTTCGGGCTTTCTCCCCCAGCCCTGGAGAGGACCCGACATTTCAGACTCAGGCTTATCTGAGTCGAAACGAAATCTTTGTTCCCTGCTCTTAATTGTTAATTGACTTTTTATAAACATTATCATCAACAAGGAAAGCCTTTTCTAAGCACCTCCAGAGTACAGAGTGATCTAGATGGGGCTAAAGCAGAATGCCCTTCTCTCCCTTCCGGTCCCCTTACTGCCCCTCAGTTCTGGCACCAGACACATAACAGGCACCCAGGGCGGACTGATTTTTGGGGGGTGATGATGATGGCTCATTAAAGATTGAAAATCTTGGAGAAATAAAGGAGCAGGAGAGCTTTAAAACTTACAACTTCCTCTCCTGCTGGTAAAAGGCCAAATTTTAGTGCTCTAAGTGAGGCATGTTAATCACCAATCATACTTGATATAAATAAAATACCTTGTCATTCCCCACTTGTTTTTATATCCTTCACTTCTACCTGTACAGTCCGACTAGTCATGATCACTCTCAACTACTTTAGAAAGGAGACAAGGCAGGTATTATCCGAACCCCGCAGGGAGGCCAGTCATGAAGAGGTTCAGTCACTGCTCAAGATTTCTCGAAGGATTCTCTAGCAGCTGTTCAACTGCTTTGTCCTGGGTACCTACGAGGTCGGGGAAGAGAAAACTAACTTTACCTTTCTTTGCTGTTTAAATTTTGATTTTTCCCTATGACTACTACTTCTATACTTTAAAAAAAGGAATTCAATTTTATAAAAACGAAGGAAGGAATTCATTCTTCTAGTGTTAAGACACTTGGCCAGAGCCGCAGAAGCCATGTTCTTTACCACCCTCTGCCGCAGTACGTGTGACTGTGAGAGAAGAAGATGCATTCCTGTCTGCCGAGCCTCTGGTTCTCCTCCCAGGGAATCCTCGCTGCCCTGTGTCTGAGGTGGATCCCACAGTCTCTCTTCCATATCCCATGGTCAGAAGAGCATCCTCTGAGACTCAGCTGCTGTACTGAGCAGCTCAGAGGAAAACAGACAAGCTCTGAGCATGATGGAGAGTAGGAGAAAGTTCCCTGAATCAACTTTCGGAAGAAAGTCCACCCCTGAAAACCTCCCCCTGTCATGGTATGTGTGAGTGCGTAAGGGAGGGGAAGAGATTTTTAAAAGCCATAGTTAGGAAGCATGGACACACAGTAAGCTAGCGCCTGCTCCCACTGCAGCACACAGAGGATCCTCAGGACTGCTGGGCAGGGGACACAGAGACAGTGCCCTGTACCGCCCATGGCGGGGAACCTGAGCAGAGAGGGCCCAGAGGAAAGGGAGCCTGTCAGCCTGGGCTCGACTTCAAGTGTGAGCCCCCAGTCAGGGAAACGACTTCTTCCCTTAGTTCCTGAACCCTGGCCAATTAGCTGCTAATTAGTTTCTGTACAAATTCCAGCAGGAAAGCTGGAAAATTCTATCTCAACTTCAGCAATGAGGTTCCTCCTGCAAAATTTGGTCTTGCCAACCTCCCAGATAAACCCCTGCACCACCCAAAATATGGTCTCCACCTGGGCTTCGGAACAGCCAGAGACGAATATGCAGACACACATACCATCTAGCCCGTGTGCTGGAAGCTTCAAACAAGGCAGCATGGGAAAGAGAGATCACATGGTCCTCATTCATCTATGAATCGAGAGAGATAAAGGAAGGGGGGCCGCTCAGGGGCAAAGAAAAAAAAAAAACTGTGTGTGTGTGCTGCAGATGCTTCCAACATAGACTTTCAAAAGTGCACATGTATGAGGTAGCAACCCACTAGACTGGAAGGCTCTGGAGCATCAGAGACTAGAACAAGTATTTAGTGAGCACCTACTACAAGCAGGGTACCATCCTAGGCCAGCCAGGTAAGCACGCTTGCATGGAGTTCTCAATCACAGAATAGGTATCTTAAGTGAAAATACGAGGTTGGCAAAGGGAACCAGCCTGATCCAGAGAGATGCTGTCGCTCAGGGAAGGCATGACCCCCACGGCAGGCTGGGTGGTCAGGGGAGGCCTCCCAGAGCCGGGGCATCTGACACAGTTCTGAGGGCAGAATGGAATTTTTCTAGACCCGTGGTCCCCGAATCACCTGAGGAATGTTTTAAGAAAGTACAGATTCCTGAACCCCATACCAGACCTACTGAATCAAAGGCTCTAGGAATGGTACCCTGGAATTGCTATTCTTTAAAAAAAAAAAAAAAAAGATTATTTATGACAAATTCAAAACATACAAAAAGCAGACAGAATAGTGAACCCCTGTGTACCCATCACCCAGCTTCAGCGATCACCAACTCATGGCCACTCTTTCCTCACCTATTATCCTTATCTCGTCCCCTTGTCCAGTATTCTGGAATCTACCTATTTTTTAAACCAGAGACTCTAAGGCAGTCAGACCACAGATGTGACCTGGAAGCCACTCACTGATCAAGACACAGATTAGGAGCAATGGAATTCCAGGGACAGTGGAGACAAAGACTAGGAGAAATGAAAGAGAAGGGTATTTGGGGGAGAATGGCCTAATTTGGAGGGCCTTGAGGGTGGGATACACGGTTGGGGGAAGGGGGATAAGGATCAAAAGATTGTTGGGGTCCACGAGGGCCCTGTCAGCATGCATGGTGTCTTTGTGAGAAACACAAAAAGGCGTCTCCTCTGGGTAGAAAAAGCACCCTTTCTGTGCTTTATTTTATGAGGGTTGAAGGATGCTAAGAAGGGGATCCTGTGACAACCAGCCTGTGCTTTGAAAGAACACTGGGCAGCGATGGAGAGGGAGGTAGACAGACAGAAGGGCAGAAAACCGACAGGCAGTGAATGAGTCACGTCGAGAAATTCTTGCAAACTAGCCAGAAAGAAGGAAGAAGGCCCTGGAGGTTGTCTTGAAAGAGAGAGATCTCGTGCGGGGTTCTGGAGAGAGTGATATGGAAGTCACGGGCACACGGGTGTCATTTGGAGGCATGCAAATGCTGAAATTGCTCAGGAGGAGTAGTTGGGGATGAAGGCCGTGGGAAAACCCAGCATTTAGAAGATGGGGGTGGAGGGGAGAAGGACCAGGCCAGGTGATATAGAGACTGAAGCGAAATGGTCAAGGAGATGGGAAGGAGAGAAAGAGAGGGGGCATGTATGGCTCATAGAAGTCAACAGAACAAAAGTGTTCTCAGGTGTGATGAGAGGGAAGCATTCAACGAGGGAAGTAGAAAGGAGAAGAAACCAGACATGTAAGCAAAAGTCAAGTTTTGGAGCACCTGGAATGACTAGTCAAGCGTGGACTTGGATTTGATGAGCCCCATGGCAAGTGTCATGATGTGTAGCACGAGCTTACTGATCAGTTCCACTTCCTAAGCCTGTCACTTACGGCCTGGGGCAAATGATTTAAGGGAAGTCTGAATCCCTGCTGGTAAACTGGGGATGATTATACCCACTCTAATAGGGAGGGGATGGGGATGGTATATCAATGAATGCCAATTCTTCCTGTCACTGGCACCTAACAGTGCACTGCCTTGTAGCATGGGTGATCTTTCCACATATCGAACCCCGGTATCTCTAACTAGCCTGCAACCAGTTTTGGGGGCAGACATTAGGGTTTTAAACTAATTGAAGCCAATGGTCATTTGTTGACCATTTACTACGTGCAAGATAAGAAGAGGATGTAAAATAAGAAGATCAAAGGGTTAAAAAGCAGCAGCCATGGCCCTAAAGGAGAGGGTGGGACTTAGTGAAGGACCCACATGGATGCCCGACCCTAACACAAGGTGAAGAGTGGCAGGTGCAGCAATCAGTTTCAACTTGCAATTCATTCCCAAACTGCAAATAAAGTGTGGTGGATGGAGAGACTTGCTCTGGTTGGTGGGACCAGGCTTCGAGCCGGCAGGCAGTATTGCATGAGGCTTCTGGGCTGGACAGAGGAGGTGGAGAGGAGAGCAGAAAAATGAGGAAGTTGGGAATTGGCAGGTGAGTTTGAGGAAAGCTAAGAACCTCGGTAGGTTCAAAACAAGAGATCATGGGAAGTGAGGGGACAAAGATGTTCTGGGTTGTAGCAGACATAACCTAAGGTGACCCCCAAGGTGTCACACTCTGGTATAATCTCATACCCCCTCCCCTTGTATACGGTGGCAGCGAAACTGTGACTTACCTCCAACCAAAACAATGTGGAAAAGGGATGTGATATCACTACTGAGATTATATGACATTAGAGGGCAAGGGCCAAGGGATTTGCATGTATAATTAAAGTCCCTAAGTCATTTGACTTTGAGTTAAACAAAAGAGAGATTAGCCTGGCTGTGCCCAATCTAATCAAATGATCTGTTTCAAAGAGGGTCCAGGTCTCCCTGAAGTTAGAGACTCAAAGCAGGAAAGACACTCTCTCCTGCTGGCCTTGAGGAAGCCACGTGAATGCTCCAGCTGCAAGGAAATGAATTCTGCCCGCAACCATGTAAGCCTGGAAGAAGAGCCCAAACTTCAGATAAGAATGCAGTCTGGCTGACACCTTGATCACAGCAGAGAAACCCAGGTGTGCCTTGCCTGGACTCCTGCCCCGTGGAAACTGTGAGATAATCAATGGGTGTTGTTTTAAGCCACTGCGTTTGTGGTAATTTGTTATGCAGTAACAGGAAACAAATACATGGACTCCTGTCGTGGAGGGCCATGAAAGCAGGCTAAAAAGTATGGGCTTTGTTATGCAGGCCATAGGGAGCCACTGACTATTTTTGAGCAGAGGGACTTTAGGGAGCTGGTGAGGGTTGGTCAGAACCCCTTGGAGAACACTTAGTCAGGGCATTGCTCCTGGGAGCAGGTCAGTGAAGTTCTGGTGAGGGATTAGTTCTGGGTTGAACCAAGCCAGCTATTCCTCTACCCAATTTAAAAAAAAAAAAAAAAAAAAAAAAAAAAAGGAGGAAGCAAAATCTGAGTAAAGAAATTGACAGTCATTGAAAAAACCTTAAGGAACTTTAGTGTCCTTGTTGCTAATTATAAATATTTACTCCTCCCAGAATTCCTGACCTCACAGAAGAGCCTGCGTAGTCTCGCTCTCTTACTGGAAAATTTCTGTGTGTGTGTGTTCATTCTATGTTTTCTTGGAAGGGGGACAAGGCAGTAATAAGGGACTGGATGATCTGTAGAGAGTCACTTCCTGTTGGATATTGTCTAGTTCCCCTCCCCTCCTCCCCCCCAAGATCATAAACCCTGAGACCCGCAAGGAACTCCTCCTTCTCCGATTCTATCTGCTGGAGACAACTAAGCCAAACAAACTCAGGAAGTGGCAAGAGGTTGGGAAGGGGAGGAAGTTCATGGCACAGAAGGAAAAAGTAAAGAGAATGCCCTGATGTTCAAGGAAGAGGGTAGGGGGTGGGGCAGAGAGAAACGAAGGTCACCCCAAGGTTACTTGGCGCCGAGCCTTCAAAATGTCGTGCTTAAGCTTTCAATCAAAACTGGCACAAACAGTGGGTCAGATCTCCCGGGGCCATTCAAATATTAACATTCACAGTGATAAACAGCCCCCAAAAAAAGCCCTCTGTAAGCAAATTGGAACAAACAGCTAATCTAAAGCGGGTTGCTAAGAGACCAGTGGGGCAGGAGCCAAGTCAGTCCAAGCATCCGGAAAGCTCTTTATTTTTTTCGCTTTTGGGGAAGAGAGGAGGAGAGGAGAGGTACCTGTAGATGACTCCATGTTGGTGGAGGAACATGAGGGCTGACGTAACCTCTGCAGCATAGAACCGGGAACGAGGCTCGTCGAATTTTCGGGACCGCTGAATCTGGAACATGAGGTCTCCACCATTTACATACTCCATGACGAAAAAGAGGCGGTCCTGAAAGGAGAGGAGGAAATGCCATTTAGCGAATTCCGCTGCAGCTGCCCACACAGGCCAGCAAGCGTACTGTGAGTCCAAAGTAACAGAACCAGGACTCAAGGACCCTAGTAGCACACGTTCCGGAGAGAAGATGAAGGAGTTAGGGTACGAAGTGTTATTCTAAAATCTGTCTGTCTTACTTTTAGAGGCGTCAGCTTGGTCTAGTGGGAGAAGCCCAAAATTGACAGAAAGGAGATCTGGGTCTCTGTCTAATTTCTGTTATGACCTTGAAGTGTGACCTTGGACAAGTCTCTGTCCCTTTGCAGGCTCCCGTTACCTTGATATGTGTGGTGGGTTACATCATGCCCCCCCACCCCCGCAAAGGTATCCATGTCCTAATCCCTTAATGTGTGAATGTTACCTTAGATGGCAACAAAGGACTTTACAGTTGTGATTAAGTTAAGGATCTTGAGTTGGGGAGATTATTGTGCATCACCAGAGTGGACCCTAAAGGCAGTCACAAATGTCCTTATAAGAGGGAGGCAGAGGCGATTTGAGGAGGGAGGAGAAGGCAACGTGACCAGGGAGGTGGAGGTTAGAGTGATGCGGCCACAAGCCAAGGAAGGCAGTGCCACCAGAAGCTGGAAGAGGCAGAGAAGGATCTCTCCTAGAGCCTCTGGAGGGAGCACGGCCTGGCCGACACTTTGACTTCAGCCCAGGGACACTGGTCTCAGACGTCTGGCCTCCAGAACTGTGAGAGAACAGATTTCTATTATTTTAAACCACCAAGTTTGTGGTGATTTGCTACGGCAGTCCTAGGAAACTAACACAAAGCAACATGGACTAATGAGATGGTGAGAGCCCCTCCCATGAGGGCCACGTCTCACTCTGGAGGATGCTCCTTCTGGGATTCCCACCTTGGCGTGCTTCCTATGGGTTCTGTCCTCAAGAAGGGCCAAACCACAGTCATCCCTCATTAGGGGTGGTGCCTTCTCATCTGCCCACCATTTGGAGGTGGGAAGAAGATGGACCGAAATTCACTTTTGCAGTTTCTTGCCTACAGTTTCTGGAGCCCGTAGAGTGTGGGGTGCTGTGCTAGACAGGAGGCAAAGAGTTATAAACCATCACTGTCCTGAGGCGGCCGTGGCGGGGCGGAGGGGGGGGTTATGATCCAGGGGCAGAGATGGGAAATAGGTAGAATGATGAAAACAAAACAGGAGAAGAGTGCCTTAAAGACACTGGGTGCTGAAAGGATTAGGAGAAAGGGGAGCTCTCTGAAGTGGTGGGGTCCATGGAGGATTCTAGAAGGAGCTAGGCCCTCACTTAGAGGAGGAGGAGGTGCGGGAGGTGTCAACAAATACCAGGACATGGGAACAGAGAAGGCTTGCGGACCGGTAAACTGACTACGTCAGCAGGGGAGGAACATTCATGGAGCAAAGGGGAAACAGCGAGGTGAGAGGCCAGAGGGTCAGAGTACATTCTTAACATACAGATACAGTCTCAGCGGAGCTGCCAGGAGGATGTCAGCATATTGTTTTCAACCAGAATTAGGAGAATCATTTCCATGAAGACTGAGTAAAAATCACAGTGACACTTTATTCAGGGAGCAGCCTGGACGGCATATCTACTTTATAATTGGCATCTCTTTGAAAATAAGTCCATCCTTAAGAATTGTTACGAATTCAGACTACCTTCTCCCCCCACCACAACCTCCAGGATTATTCAAGCTTTACTGGTATTCACCAAGGCCCTAAGGTCTAGTTTCTCTTCCATTTGTCTTGACCCTCCCCTTCAAAGCCCGCCTTGTTTTCTCCCCCAAGTACCGTTTTGTACTCAGAAGTGTTCAGAAGCCAACCATTCATTGAATCACCTAGTCCCCATTCAAATCCTTATTTCAAAAATCAAATGATCAGGCCAACCCCAATCCAACGAAACCAGAATTTCTGAGGATGGGACTCAGGCATCAGTAGTGTTCAAAGGCCCCCCTGTGATTCTGGTGGGCAGCCAGGGTAGAGAACCACTCTTCCATCTGGTTTCTGCCAAGGTGAGATATATGGATTATAAGTTATTGGAGTTTTCCTCTTTTATCTTTTCAGGGATCTCCCAAGAACACAGGTTCTCAAACTTGTGCAGCAGAATCTGACGGAGGCTTGTTAGAACATGGATTCCTCCCCCCTCCTCCCGCCCCGCAGTTTCTGATTCAGAAGATCTGGGCTGGAGCCTGACACTCTGCCTCTCTTAGTTCCCAGGTGATGTTATGCTGCTGGCCAGGGACCCCCACTTTGAGAACCACTGCCCTAGAGCACTCGGGGCAAGGCTTTCCCATGGCAAGAACAGCTGCGTCATGCATTCAACACTGCCCTAATCTAGCTGAACCGTCAGAAACAGCTGCTACAATGCCAGTCCACGGTCACCAACTTGGACTTGGGCTTTAGCAACAATGGAGTATTTCCTTGCCTGTGTCTGAAAGAATCCAAATTTCTAAAGAGGAAAAATCTCCCCTCCCCATCCTGCCTCCCTGGCTGCTTTTTTTTTTTTTTGCGGTACGCGGGCCTCTCACTGTTGTGGCCTCTCCCGTTGCGGAGCACAGGCTCCGGACGCGCAGGCTCAGCAGCAGCCATGGCTCACGGGCCCAGCCGCTCCGCGGCATGTGCGATCTTCCCAGACCGGGGCACGAACCTGTGTCCCCTGCATCGGCAGGCGGACTCCCAACCACTGCGCCACCAGGGAAGCCCTCCCCCTGGCTTTTTATACTCCAACACCGGAAACACGGCATTTGAAGATAGGGGCCGTGGAGGGAGAAAGAAGAGCTCCCACGCTGATTTCATCACTTACTGGCTGTGTGACCTCAGGCAAATGACTTCAGCCCTCTGTGCTCAGTTTTCTCATCTGTGAAAATGAGGATGATAATAGGACCCACCTTACAAAGTTCTTATGAGGATTAAATTACATATTAAAGTGCCTGGCTCATACCTGTTTCTCCATAAAGACTGTCTGTTACTATTGTTACTACAGTGTTCTAGCTAGAGGTATGATAGTTAGTACGGTCATTATCGAGTCTTCGTTTTCCCTGTCCTTTCAGCAGTATTTTCCCCTGATCACCTCCTCTCCCAATAAACGCTTGCTCCCCTTAGCTTTCAGCTGGTTCTTCCCTGTGACTGTGGCAGGTTTTGTTCTGCCTTCTCTTGTAGGCTTCTCCTCTCTCCAGCCTAACTTAAAGTTAGGTGTTGGAATCCCACAAGGCAGTGTTCTAGGCGCCCCCCTTTCCGTACTCGCTGAGTGATCTCATCTACACCCACAGTGGCTACTGCACCTTGACACCTATGACTCGCAAACGTCTCCCTCCATCCGAGACCTCTCCTCCAATCTGTGGACCCATTTACCCAGCTGTGTTTCTGACATCTCCCTCTGATGCCTCAAAGGCACTCAAACCCAACATGTTCAAAACTGCTCCATAATCTTCCCCCAGCAAACTGGTCCTCGTCCAGGGTGCCTGTCTCAGGGCAGGGCTTAACCAACCAGCCAAGTGTATAAATCAGAAACCTGAAAGTCATTCTCAATACCTCCCTCCTCTCCTTTATCCCTCATATCCATCACCAAGCCCTACTGCTTTTACCTTTTGTACCTTTGCACTTATTACCTCTGTACCTGTTACATTTGCCTTTCTGTTGTCACCACCATCATGGCCACCATTCTCGCCCAAGCAGTTATCATCTCTTGTCGAGATTCTTGCAAGTGCCTCTTACTGACACTCCCTACGTTGATTCCAGCTCCCCCCACCCTGCCCTACCAAACGCTCATCACACTATGGACAGAGTTACCCTGCTGCAATGAAAATCTGATTACAATGCATGCCCCCTTCCTTCCCTCATTCTACTGACTCTTTCAAACGTTTCCTGATACTCTTGGAATAAATAGAAGACTCCCTAACATGCCTCGTGGCCTGTGTGATCTGGCCCTATCTAATTCTTCTGAGTAAGAAGCACTTTCAGCTGTTCCCTGTTCCCTCCACCCTGACAGCAAACTCCCTCCTGCCACAGGGCCTTTGCTCATGCTGCTCCCTCTGCTTGGCATGTTTTCCCCTCTCCTTTCACCTAATGAATCCCTCCTTGTCCTTCAGATTTCAGTGCAACCATCTTTTCTTCTAGGAAGCCGTCCCTAACTTTTCTGACCAGGTCAAATCCCCCTATTACATGCGACACTCTCCAGTGGGTCTTTGATTTGTGTCACTGATTTATGTCTTTCTCCGCCAGTAGTCTGTATACTTCATGAGGGCGGGAACTATTGGTAATTCTGCCCTGTTGGTTTGTAAGGGAATTAGTCTAACTCCAAAGAAAAGCGGCTATAATTCCCTTTAAAAACAAGCATCATGTGGGGAGAAGAACTAAAAAAGTTTAGGGGGCTCTAAGAGAGAAACAAAACCAAAGGGTGCTCTGATATTTGTATCTGCAATTTCTTACTGCTTAGGGAGTTAAAGCCTTCAAGACAAGTCAGCCTGCTGCACTAGGCCTCCTGCCTGCAGAATGTGCCCATGAGTGCCCATTCTGACCATTTCCCCCTCAGGGGGCCTGTCTGTATCAGCACCCAATTTTTGGTATAGCTTGGAACAGTTCTTTGGTTCCGTGGACAGATGTCTTCACCTCCCCGTGAGATGGTCAGTTCCCTGAGGAACATACCTTATACTTCCCAGCAATCACCATCACCACTACCAGCTCACAGGCGCTCAATAAAAATCTGCTCATCCAACATTCACTCCACGTTAGCATCTTGAGGGAGGGACTCTCATTGGTTTGGTTCCTCATTGTACCCCCAGCGACTAGAATGGAGCCTGGCACAGAGTGGGTTCCTAGTGTGTCTTTGTTGAATGCACGAGGTCTTAAATACCCACCGCAGATGAGGCCCTGCTTGCTGGAAATTCAACAGTAAACCAGAGTTGGTTTCCCCATATTACTTCTATTGTTAACCGCGTTTCGAGTTATTCTAACTTCAGCCCATCTGAACTTCAGTTTTAACTTGGTTTTCTACTCAATACAGCTCAACGTGCATGGTCCCAAAGCATGGTCAACCCTTGCGACACAGGAGGGACTGTTTTTAAAGCAAGACAAGTTTTTCACTTCTCCTCCCTCCGTTCAGTGAGTCTGGATTGTTTCTGACCTCCACACCTAACACATTTGAGAAGCATGTTTTGATGCAGAGTGAGAACCTCAAGTCATTCTGGGAACTGCTTAATTACATAAACTGAAATCAAAAGAAAGCTGGCAGACCCAGCAGCTACTCATTAATCCCCTCTTGGCATCAGTAGAAAACAAAACAAAACCAAACCCCAACTTCCTTGTAAAGTAAGCAAGTATGTTTTCTGAGGTAATCAAAGATTTTAAAAGCCTTATTCTACCTCCTCCTCCCTTAATCACACCTGAATGTCTGAAAAGTTACGGTCCTGTGATAGCAAGTAAAATAATAAAATCAGGAAAGAGATTATATGTCATGGCGATTTAGGGTAAGAATAGTTAATAATGACCTACAAGCCGGAAGGGCCACGCCATGTGTTTGAAATTCCCATTGGGCTCCATTTTCCCAGAGTGCTAACCTTTCCTGACTTTGAAAGGAAAACTAGGCCCTCCCTGTTCATCTTTCAAGGTGTGATGGATAGCCAGAGGCTTCCTCTCAGCAGCACAGCATGTCCTGCCAATTGGGTTTGTTTAGACACACATTCTCCATCGTTTGTTAGCTGTTTATATGTGCAAAGATTCTATCATCTTTGAATCAATTTCACAGGAATGCCCAACAAAAGACTTGGAACAGTCTGTCTTTGATATGCCAATGACAGGATGAACAATTTCTCTAAGGTACCATCTGAGGGAATCATGGGGCCTGACCTCACACTCTGTAGCATCTCCTTTTCTCTCCACGTCTCCATCATTTAACCTATCAACTCGACAGGTCTCTCCTGGGTGCTCTGCCCTGAGGTAGGTGACTGGGAGATATGGAAGATGATATAAGCCATGGTTTTGATTTTTGGGAGCTAGGAATTGAACACAGGAAACCACAGAAAGCAACACGAAATGCTCTATCATTATGTGCTAAACCCTTCTGTATCAAATCAGATTGTGAAACCTATGTATCTGGGACCTTATCTTCTTAGGCCCCTAGAGAAGAACTGTCTGTCATCCAGGCCTTAGCACTTACAGAAAATCATTATAAGAAACACTCATAAGAAAATTCTTTCTGTATTTTGTTTTCCATAATACAACTGGTATTGATGGAACTAGCCATTGCTATAGGAATTTTGTTGAGACAAATCTGAATTAGGGAAAGACCACAACTGAGGTCTTGAACAACAGAAGGTGGAAGGAGTAGAGAGCCTGGCAAGTTAGAAGCACAGCCCTGAAGGGCAGAGGTAAGCAAGAGTGGCCACTGCATATGGGGATATGAGGAGGGTGAGAGTAAACCAGTGAAAAAACTTGGATATAGGAATGAAGGAGACAGATTCGATGGTGGGGTGAGGCCAGATGGTTCTGAAAACACAGGTGGGAAGTAAAGACCTCTAGAGATCTTCTGAGCTGTACATTGGCATAACTAAAGCTGATTAAAAAAACTATTCTAAAAGCAGAGTTTAGGATGGGTTGAAGGAAGGTTGCTTGAAGTTATTCCATCTCTTCCCTATTTCCACTGTGTTAAATGTTTTATTATCTTTGAGAAAGACCAACAAGCAACCCTCCCTCTCCTCTATTACACTTCCTGGATCGAACGAAGGGAAAGATCCGACCACTTCGGGAAACGTAACCACCTCAATTTTATTTCCCCACCAAGACGGAACAGCCAACATCACAATCAACTAAAAACAGTCAGTCATGAGTGAGACTCTCCAGCTCACAGGGAGACGTACCATCTGTGGACTACAGGCAGAGCCTTGTTCAGCTGGTGTCACAGACCTTCCCCTAAGTTTGGTGAAAGAGAGTTGTAGATAATAAAAAGAAAGGACCTTTCTTCTCACGGAAGACTTACCTGTCAATTAACAGAGAATGAGCGTCTCATCTGAATAATAATTATGATCAGTGATGTAAATTTTCTTATGCAATAACACTAATAATTATCACCCAAAAAATGTCGCTTAAAAAGATTCACGTTCACCCGTCCTCAGCCCTTCTCAGCTTTCTCCCCCTCTCACCTCCCACTGTGCAAGGCCTTACTCGGTTGTGGTCTTTGCCGAATTCAGATTTATCTCAACCAAATTCCTACAGCCACGGCCAATTCCATCAACGCCAAGAGTGGAACGGAGAATACAGAATGGGTTTTCACATCGCTGTTTCTTACAATAATCTTCCGTAAGTCACAGATGGTAGAGTCTACCCTCCTTTGGGTAAAAGGGGAGAAGTATTTTTCTTGGGGGAAGTATTAACCTAATCGGAACTGGCCAAATAGTAAAAATTCCACGCAAAAGTCTGCTGGTTGAGAAGGTATAAACTTCATTCATGTCCATCTAATGTTTGTTTCCAACTGCTTTTAACTCTGCTTATTGGAAGTACACAGGACACCTCAAGTCTAAAGTGACCTAAAGCTGTACTAAACTGACTCACTCGATAAAGCTCAAAATAAACATTTCCTGCCTCTGATTAGAGCTGCACTTAGCCCAGGGAAAATCTTCAAGTTACTGCCAACCTGCCCCACGCACACTGATCTGCGTGTGAAAGCCAGGGCAAAGGGGGAAAGGCTTTGGTTCAATACGTCAGAGAACACTTGCCTTTCGTAGGGTCATCAACATCTTAGGAAATAGAAGTTACTATCACATGATATGATAGGACATACAGAATGGCCCCCAAATAGGCTACATCTCGATGATGCTGACACCAGAGTGACCTCATGCCATGAATAAGAGCAACATCTAAAGGTAAGTAGGAATAATGGTTTGTTGTTAGTTTTCTCTTTGAAAATGATAGAATCCAGGGGGTTTAGATGGGGAACATGGCAGTGAAATGTGCAGCGGTGTGGTTTCGCTGAGGCTCCCTCTTATTCCACTGCATTACCAGAGCGTCAGCATCACCTGACAGTACCAGGCTCCTTCCTGGTTTTTCACCCTCCGGCTGCTTTCTCCATCAAGTGCCACTCCTGGGGTGTGGCTTCTGGCTACTGTCCTCTGTCCCTGGCTGTTGACCTGGACTCCAGGAAAGCAGCAAGGCATCAGGAACCTTGCCCCTCACTCGTCTGCCCAACTTAGCAGCCTGGCCATCTTGTAGAGGTTTCACGCTCTGCAGTGTGCCTGTTGCCCACTGAGAATCTGGTCTGCCCATTCTGGGCAAGATGGTGACACAGGCCAAATCTGTCTTTGATGATACCAAGAGTTAATTTAAACAGAAGGAAAACACTGTCACCACTGTCACCAGCAGTCAGCTGTCTGAAGCCAAGGTTAAGAACTGGATGAAGGTTCCCTGTAAGTGTTTTTAAGCAAAGGAATGAAAGTATTCCTGTTCTAAGCCCATCTCCCCATCCAGCCAAGGCCCATGTCATAGTCTTGTCCTTTACCAACACTCCTTTCATGAGCTCAGGCTTTCCCTCTCAATCCAGTGTGTGACTGCATCGCACTCTGACTGTCCCGCCAATACTTCCTGTGTCTCCAGCAGGATGTAAGGCCCAACAGGTGGGCCTCAAGACTCCCCTTTCCTGTGTATCCCCTGCTTATCTAGGCTTGGTGCATGTCTAGCTGGTAAAGAAGAACTAAGTGAGTATCTCTGGTCTCCAGCTCAGATGCTAGAGATGGACCCCAGGCAGAATGGAAGCAGCCCATGTCGCTGCTACTCTGATTCCAGAAACTTCAGATGCCACCTTATTTCCCGTGCCCAACACAAAAAGAAGCCCCTACAGAGGTCACACCTGAGGTCTGATTTCCAGGAGGCTCGCGCACCTGCTGTTGTAAATAAAGCCTACAGTCCTGGGTCAGGCCAGCCACGAACTGTGTCATGGCTGCAATTGTTGTTGCTGTTTTCTCTCTCATTGTTTTTTGTTTCTTTGCTTGCTTGCTTAATTCGATTTAGAATGCAATTCTGCTAACCAATTCAGGGATCAGAATGTACCCACATCAATGTTAAAATGACCCGTCTATTCAGTGAAAAGTAATCAAGGAAATGTTTTTCCAATTTTACACATAAGGAACAACCGTTCAGTTAACTTTACATCCAGCTGTCAACGTCACAATAGTTCCTCTTTTCTTACCTTTCCTTTTCTTCCCAAAGAATATACAAAGTTCTTGTGACAGTTTTAAACATAAGCAAATACCAGGTAGCTGACCCTAAGGAGAGAAGGTACATCACTATTTCTCTTCAGTTGTGGGAAGGAAATACAACCTGCTTAGATGGAAATATTTAGGTTGAGCCCACCGTACAGAGAAGGAAGGAAAGCTTCCCCTCACACCCCCTGGCTTGGTGTAGCAGTCAGAGCTGATCCTACACGTAGCGGGCAGTGATGTGGTGAGAACCTCTGTTTAGCCTGCAGACCGGATAACAGATGCACACTGTGGTCTATGCAGCAAATATCTGAGTTTCCAATGAAACATTATTTCTCCACTTGGAATGCTGGAAGGACGGCACTCTCTTCCATTCCAAAGTTTACCCATTCACTAGGACCTGGCTCACGCCCAATTCAGCCAACACTGACCTTTTCCCTTCCTATCTGCTCCGGAGCTTTCTGTCTGCACCAGTTTGAGTTCTTGGTTATTCTTACAACACTCTTTAGTAGAAGTAGGACACAGGTAGCAACTGCTCCTGTAGCAGCTGGACTCTGCTGATCATACCACAAGGTCAGTGTGGTATCCGATTCTGGGCACCATATTTGATGCTGACAAACTTGGAGTTCTTACAGAGGATGGCAAACAGGAGGGTGTGGAGAAGCCGAGACCTATAAGAAGCGGCTGAAGGAAGTGGCCATTGTCAGCCTCAAGAAACCCACTCTTAGAGGATGCTGAGAGTCCGAGCTGAATGAATGAATGAACAAATGAATTAGCTATCAAACAAAGGAACACACTGAAGAGGAACTCTCTTCAAACGAGTGAAGTATTGCCATGTTGGTAATCAACTGCAGGACTGCCATGTTGGTAAAGACAACCTGTGTTATTGCAGATTAACTAAGACCAATGGGTAGAAGATAAACCGAGGCCCCTTTTATCAACGTCTAGGAAAGACTTTAAAGAACTCCGGCCTTCTGTCTGGATCCCGCTGCCTTGTTCTGCAGTGAATTCCTTCCAACCTGAGGAGGCCAGCCTTGTATGGATCATCACTTTGCAGGGCTGTTAACAGAAACCCTCTTTGTTCATTGAGGGGATGGGCCAGATGAGCTGGCTGAGCCACAGAATCCCTTGGGAGCGTTTTAAAGCATGCAGATTTCCGGGCCCTTTGATCGGAGCTTCTAACTCTGGCTGGGCCTTGGGAACGTTCACTTCGTTTTAAATTCCCCAGGTAGCTCCAAATGCTCAGTGAAGTTTGGGAACCACTGGACTGGACAACTGTCCTGGCTTCTGACATCAGGATTTGGTGATTTCATTGCATTGGGTTCTGCATCTTTTTGTGAGAATTTCATGTGTCGGTAAGTCCAACAAAGTGTAAATTCTTGGACCAGTGGTTTCTAGCTTTCCTTCAGCCCAGGACTCTTGACAGACAAGGTGTGCTCTCAGGAAAAGCATGGCTTTCCACAACAGGAGGTATCTCCTGCCGTGACCAGGGCCATGTCTCCTGCATCCCTGCAATGCTTCGTACCATGCTGGGCTCATCCAAGCCACTCCACTAACGCCATAATAAAGCTCTTATGTGTAGCTGACACCACGCTGTACCGTGGATTTCCAAGTGCGGGGCCATATGAAAACAAATCAAGGGCCTGAAATTCCCACCCACAGTTGGAGAGCTGTGGTTTCACCACATTATTGTATTTTGTCTTTTCCAGTTTATCAGTCCCACTTGGCTTGACTTGCAGTCCCACAGACACCTCGGTGGATTCATATGCATGGCTGCCCCAAACCAAATAAACCACACCACGATGGCAAGAAAGCTCTGCTGACATCTCCGCTGTGCTAAATTCCCTTTCATGTTCTGACTCCTTTAATAAAGCCGAAATGAAAATGTGCTAATCTGGGGGAAATTGGCAACTTGGAAATAATACACTAATGTATGCATACAACTCAATCTTGTGGATTCTGGACGCTTGATCACACTGTTTTAAATCTTAAGTGGCATGGCTGGTGGCTGCGGGCAAGCTGAAGAGGATTTCCATACCACTTCACTAATACTTTCATTTGATGACAGATAGAGCATGAAGAGAGGTTTTTCATTATTAAATTCTTTGATCTCCATACTTCCACCCGGGTTTACTCTGAACCCCAGGCAGTGCGGTGAGATAAACTTGTACGTATTTGGTGTAACAGCGCAGTGTCCTCTCCAAGGAACTGTTTAACCTCAGCTGGATTCCGGCATGTGTTGTTTTCTAAAAAATCCATGAGCACAGACTCCCATCAACACTATGCAGTCTACATTCAGCAGGTGTAGGTGTTTGTAGAAGCAGAACAAAAACAGCCTGTGTTTAATCTGTGCAC
Source organism: Delphinus delphis (assembly GCF_949987515.2). NCBI lineage: Eukaryota > Metazoa > Chordata > Mammalia > Artiodactyla > Delphinidae > Delphinus > Delphinus delphis. Next base: position 52,823,854 of record NC_082694.2, read on the forward strand.
AGACCTTTTGTTCTTAATGACCTGAAAAGGTGGTGAAATAGACAAAGCAAGTGAGAGTTTCAGGACCAAGTCTCGCCTCTGATACAAACCGAGGGCCGGCAATTCCGAGAGGCGGCTGGTTTCTCTAAATGTAGAAATCCATGATCTCAATGGCCTTGTTAATGACACGAATGAGGAAAAAGACGTGGAGAACCTCAAATGAAATGTCCATAACTTGACTGTAGTCAAGTTTGTAGAACTCTGCCAGTGGATGTTCTTGAATGTTCTGACAGCCTTCTCCATCCACATCCTCACCTGCATGGTGTAGCGGTCCAAACTCAGCCTCTGGACCCAGACTGCTCGTGTTCAAATCCTAGCTCAGCTACCCTCTGGCTGTGTGAACTGGACAATCAGGGGTGTTGGTTTCCCCATCTGTAAAATCAAGATTCGATAGTAGCTACTTCTTGGAAAATTATAATAGATTATCCTTATCGTAGGTGCCTGGCCCCCAAAAAAGTGCTCTGGAAAATATTAGTTTCAAGTTTTCATTCACAAGCTTCCATTCAGTGGCTTCATATGGCTCAGTGATGAACACATTTCAAATCAGTCCATTAGTTTGTATTTATAGAGGGCTTTCAAAAAGGCTACAGCCTAGTTGGAGGAGTGAGAAGCTCCAATGAAGTAAGAGTTAACACCACAGGAGGGTATTTTATTATTTGTGGATTTATGATGAAGAAACAGTGAAGGAAAGCTCCATGGAAGAGCTGGGACTTAGAGGTGAAAGGGAATCAAAATGAGGAGAGTTTGGGTCTTCCAGGTGTAGGAGAACCGTGAAGTCACAGAGATGGGATGCATTTGGTAGACTTTGGGAATGGTGAGGAGGTCTAGCTGTTTGAAGCAAACCATCTCTAACGCGGCCTTTCCGTTTTTCTTAGAAAATTATAATCTAAGATTAATGTGAGGACACAATTAACAAGTGGAAACTGACAATGGCTCTAATTTATTGAGCACCTACTACCTGTGAAGTATGAGCTACTTTTCCACTGATGCAACAATCTTGAAAGCAAGTGTTAATATCCCCATTTTCTACGAAGAAACAGTGGCTCAGAGGAGTAAGCTGACTTGCCTGAGGCTACTGGTAAGTAGTACTGCTAGAATTTGAACCCAGATCTGTCTGCCCCTAAGCCAGGGCTCTTTCCATCACCCTCAGCATCATTCAATAAGCTGACGTTAGAGGTCACATTTTATGTATCAAAAATAATGGTGCTTGGGGCTCAGGTTAGAGACTCTGTGTTCACGTCTCCACATTAAACCTCTGCTCAGGCTGTATTTGTAGAGGCGGTCTTGAATCTCTAGGACACAAATTCTGGTGCTTTTTGAAGCAGCGTGACAGGGATTTGTTCCTCTCTCTGGGACTCTTGACCCTCTTTAGAGTCAACACAGAATCTAGGTGAATACAACGTCATGTCTTGTATACAGTGGTCTGCTCTTTGACAAATTCCACCATCTGGACCACCAATGTGAAACTGTAAGGGGGAAAATGTCCCCTGAGTGGGGGAGAGAAAACACTGGTGCCACAGTCTATATTATCCACAACAACAGAAGCTAACACCACTCTCAAGTCCATGGGCCAAGGGCTACTTTGTGACACTGCAGGCAAAATTAAGGTTAGGATTTTAACCTTAAGAAAACTCCACTCTTCCTAGCTTACTGGAGCAGTAAGGTGGGAAATAAAGATAAAGGAGTATACTAGAATTGACCAAAAAATTGCCAATCTGGGGCTGTTTAAAGTAGGAACAGCAGTCCTAACTTTTTATAGCCCTGAAGGTGTTATTATACCAAAGTCACCAAGTAAAACTAAAATAACATTCAAAACTCTTTCTACCAAGACTTAAAAATATGTGCTGATTTTATTATTACAGCAGTAATTCTATTGGTATTAGTGATAATACAATGATATAGTCTGGAAAAAGTTTTCCATCAAAAAGGTTTACTGGTTGACAAGAGCTCATATTACCTTTGTAACATGGAAATCTGAATTTCCTGATAAATGCCAGATAAATGAACTGATTTCAAAGTAGTGGAAACTAATTTTTTAAATGGTCAGAAAATATATGAACGAATATTATGTTTTAAACTGTAAAGCACCATATGCATTTGTTATTGTTGCTGATTCATATAGTTCTTGCACAGCACACACTCAAAATAAAACTCTACTTATAGAAACATACCACAGATGCATATCACACCGTTACCCAGACAAGACCTACCCTTAGCCTTCAGAAATCACTGCAAAGAACAGTTGTATGACCTTAACTTTACCAGTTCCATGACTGGCAATTCGGAGAGACTTCACCCTGCAGGTGGTGAGCTGCAGGTAAGGGAGAATTGTAAGTGAGAGTTCTAGAGAGGCTTCCATGTAGAAGACAGTATCCCAGATGCTCTAATTTGTTGCCTCGCTGAAAAACGTGCTACCTCTCCACTCAAGAGCCTTCAGTCGCTTGAAACGAAACCCAAATTATCAGTAGTAGTGCTTTTCAAACGTTAGCATGCGTGAGAGTCAACTGGACACTTTTTTAAAAACACAGATTCCTGGGCCCCAAAATACTGAGGCTGTAAGGTCTAGGTTGGGATGTGAGATTCCGCATTTCCCAGAATGAGAAATGGGCTTCGTCCCAGCAAGCTCCCAGGTGATGCAATGCTGCTAGTCTAGGGATCCCACTTTGAGTGATCCCACTTTGAGCAGTTGCGGTTAGAACCGCCCCCAGTCTGGTGGTCATCTAAATTTCAGCCTATCTCACGACTTCCTGCTTGAGTTGATTTCTCTTCATTATGGCAACCACTCCTCGCTCTTGGTCACTTCTGAACCATCCTGGCAACTCCGCCCCAGGTCCCTCCTCTCCACCTATCAGACTCTTCCTATTCTCTTCCTCCTCGGTGGTGCCTTTTCCAATGAAGACAGTATTGAGAAAACTCTTCCTCCTGTGAATTCATGGCAGTCCCTAAACCAGCCATGTGATGATTAATCACACCCTGTACATTATAACCTTATGCCATTGGCTTACATTGTTAGGACAGAGAAGTTTATTTAACTCAGTGTTTTTTTTTTTCACCCCACTTCTTCAACTGGACTTTCTCAGTCCTTGAGAGCAGGAATTATACCTTGCATATAATAGTCAATCGATTAATAATGACTGATTAATTAGACTTACCGATCAACATAGTTAATATAACTTTGGTTCGACTTGGGTAAGGTTGTCTAAATTACTAAGATGGGTGAGTATCATTACTCTAGACAAGCCAATTCAACACTGTTTCACGGTCTTCGTTCTCAGAGCGGCCTCTGAGGTCCTTTATTGGACCTAACAGAGCAGGCATGCTCAGAAATTACATGGTTGATTACTTGAGTGGCTCGCCCAAATGGACTACTTCTCTTCCTCCTGGATACAAACCAGCTTAGGCTTATACCCATTCATGACCCTACTTTTAAGAATTCCACTGGGGAGTCTACCCACCAATGATGTAAAGTACAGGCAAACCATCAGAGTCTCACATGGACGACAAAAACAAAAGATTTTTCAATTGCCTTCTGACTAATTCCTTACTTAGTGAAATAATCAGTAAGCTGGTGAGGAAACCCTACTTTCAACCACAGTGTTATGTAAAAAATGTGCATTCTCTTGCAATACTGACTCACAAACAATCCGATGCCAGGAAGCTCTAACAAATGCCTGGAAAAGGGGTATATTTCCAGATCCACATGACTTTTACTGTTCCTCTGTGTTGCGTCAGATTCTTGGTTTGCCACGTGGGAGGAGAGCTAAGAAACGATTACGAAGTGAACTGGCTCTATAAGGATGGGCGATCCTGCAACTTTGGGCTTCCAGGCTCTGCTAAACTAAATGGAAGTTTGGTTCATTCATTTCATAAAAGGCAATCAATCTCTGGCAGATACTTCTTGAGCACATACTAGATGCTAGACAGTTCCACCCGTAAACTGCTCATTCTCCATCTCTCTCTCCAAACTCCAAGACGTTGTCTACCCTTGAAATTATACATGCGGTTTCATTTTGTACCATGTCGACTGGGCCTACACCTGAGTATCTGAATATGTAGATGAGATGAGCATGACTTTAAAACAGCACTCAGCTCATGGCCTTGGGCTGAGAGATACCCTTTCACCTCTGCCTCCCAGGCACGGCCGAACCTGCTTCTCAGGGCTCTAAACCAATACTTTAATACCATTCTTTGCTCAACCACTGCACCAAAGTATTTTGATGGACAAGGACTCACTATCTAGTACACTTCATCAGTCTGGCATTTGTTCAAATATGAGACTGTGATAGCTTGAACAGGAGCAAACTGGAAATATATCTTTATAAAGAAATACATTGCTAAGCCAATTGATAGCCAAGTCAAATGCTCAAATGTACAAACCTTTATAATTAAGAACACACGTTTTTAAGTACACCAACAGCACCCATCTATTTGGCCAGTGTGCTAATTCAAATTACCCTTATCTTTTTACCAGGGAAGGTTCTGAGGAACCTCTACCTGGCAACAATCTGTGAGCAGTTCTAACTCCTGTCATCTTTTTGAACACATTCCATATATTTCAGATTTACCACCAATTCTAATTGCCCAAATTAGTTTTCTTTTGCTGTGCATCTGTTTGGATAAGATAAAACTCTGCCAACTTGGTTAAAACAGAAGCACTGACCAAAGAATCATTAGCAAGAGCTCCCCACTAACCCCAAAGGCAGACCTCACCAGGACTAACTCTCCTCTTCTCCGTGAAGCCCTCGACCAAGTTCCCACGTACTTACAACCCAGGGTCAGCCAGTGACAACAGTTGCCTGTAACCTAACAGCACAGCGAGAAACTTCTGCCCTGCTCTCATCATCCAAATGGAAAATTTACGAGAGATACAGACAGACCAGGTCACAGACTGTGTCCTGAGCACTAGAAATAACTTATTTTCACAATTTATTTCAACAAAATGTACTGGGTAACATAAAGTTGTTCAATGAATATAAGCCTAGGATTTTCAATGGGAGAAGATGGTTCCCTGCCCTCTTTCCCAGAGACCAGACTATCAAGAGGCAACCTCCAGCCTTGGCCACTTCAACCTCGCCTTATCTACCTCCATTCGCAAATTTTTGTGAAAAGAAAGGGAGAGCAGGAAAGCAAGATCTGAATAAAGGTAGGTGACTCTTATTACTTCAACACTTCCTTTGGGGTGACTTGAGCCAAGCCGACACTCAGATGGGCGTGCTGGCGGAAAAAGAGGGGAAACAACAAAACATGAGAAAGGAAATTTACAAACGCTACCCCCTCACCCGATACTGCACTGGGCTATCTCATCTCCCCGAAGACCCGTGAAGCCCATTACCACTTGCACACTCTTCCCCTAGGTCACGGCCTGTTACTCCTATATTCTCTCAAGGGAAATGCAAGGATTAAAATGGCTGAGCTAGTGGCAGCCAGCCCTTTGGAATGTCTGTGAAATAGTCATCTCTGGAGGGTCGCTGCTGCATCTTCATAAATGGGTTGGGGGGTGAGGGTAGTGGTGCTGTGCAATACAGCCCCAGAAGAGAGAGTTAAGACAAACTAAACAGCAGCATTCCACCAGCCCCTTGTGCAGAAGGCAAGGGTGCCTTAGCTCCCCAGGAGACAATGCCATCAGCTAAAGCATGAATCAACTGGTCTGCTCTATTTTCTAAACTTGCGCAAACACTTTCCTGGAATCGGCAACATGACTCAAAGCACCTGTGATCATTTATGGCTTGGAAATATAACACAAATACTTCAGGATAATTTTCCAATTGGAAAATATTTAAATTTTCTTTTTTGTATGTGTTTCTAACCTCCAGTGACATCAGATCTTGATCATTAAGATAATGCCAAGGCCGGTCAGAGGTAGCTCATTCTAGAATAAGAAGGTAAAAGGGATTCTGCTAAAATCTGAACAGCACTTTCTCCAGATTGCTACAGTTACAACAGATCTTATCTGAACTGTGGTCCTCACACACAAATAACCGCTGGCTATTCAGATGGGAAGAATAACAAATTATTCACCGAAATGGTGTGCTCCTTTTTTTTTTTTTGATTGTGAAGCTTAACTGCACAGACCGTAGGATGGAAGGCCTGTTGGGGGTATCAGAGGAAGTCTGTGCGTGAAACAACGCCTGCTTTCGCTATTTCCAGAGTATGCGAGAAACTATGACAAACCCAAAACACTGTTTCTGAGATTCTTGGAGGAGTTGTTTAG